>NC_137938.1:16872423-17552423 GCF_963969265.1 Rhamphochromis sp. 'chilingali'
AGACGGCCTTTAGAGCTGGCAATAGGGAGGAGGTGAGAACAGTTCAAAGTGAACTGAATACATCAATCAAGGAGGCTAAGGGCAATTACAGGAGGAAGCCGGAATACAAACTACGGTGGAACAATGCAAGGGAGGGCTGGAGGGGCATGAAGACCATCACTAGTTTCAGGACAACCAGCAGCAGTGGAGGGTGAAGCCTGCGATCACCAACTACCTTCTGTTCCTTCTCTCCTCTTCACAGTCCTTGTGTCTGGAACTCAGGAGTGATGTCACTCCCAGGTTAGTGCATTCGGGGGGGAAAGTGAGGAGCTAGGTACAGCCATTCATGTCACTTACAAAGCCAAGAAAATATTGATTTTTGTGCTTAGAAATAGCACTGTAGAGCATTCATGGATAGAGCCTGGTCAGTAGTCTGTGTATGGTTTATTCAGTTAGTCACAAATACACAAAAAAATTCCCACAGCGAACTGAGAATTTCAGATTTAAGCCTACTGTTTCAAGCCTATTTCACACCTGCTCCCCAGGTTCCCAGATACATCGCACTCTCGACACTCTAGATCAGGACACCACCACTCTCTCCGCTCCAGCCACCTTCACTGTTGACTAAATTAGGAGACAGCTGTTAAGAAATCACTCAGGCAAGTCTGCGGGGCGTGACAACATGAGCCTTGGAGTTCTGGTTCTGTGCCCAACAACTTTGAGAACCAGGCAGATGAAAAAGCCTGAATATGCAAAAGAATCCCCATGATATCATATCCCAGTGGCCCTAAGGAATACAGAGCTGTGGCACTCACATCACGCATCACGGTGTGGAGAGACTCAACCTCTTTCTTATGGTTAGCCCACCGATAGATTCCACCCAGTTCAGGTTCAGACCTGTGGGCGTGTCTACACCCAACTGGATAAGCCAGTGTGCGCTGTGAGAGTCGTGTTTTTTGACTTCTTCAACACCATCAGAGTGTCTCTAGTAGGTGAACAACTCACAGTGATGCAGGTGGCTGCCTCTCTAGTGTGCACCTACAGCAACGTGTTTCAAACAGTGTGGTCAAAAACACAGGAGCCCTGCAGGAGATCATCATCTCTCCCTATCTCTTCACACCACGCAATTCAGCTACTGCAGAAAGACCTGCCACCTTCAGACGTTTTCTGATGACTCTGCAGTAGTGGGAGGAAGAGTACAGGGCTGTGGTGGACAACTTTGCTGTGTGGTGCGAGCAGAACCATCTGCAGTTTAACGTGGCAAAGACTAAGGAACTGCTTATAGACATGAGAGCAACCCGAACACCAGTGGCCAAGTGAGAACAGCCCATGATCATGATGTTTCATGAGTTAGTTACTATTGCTGTTGTTACATGTTACTGTCAGTATTGGACAGCTTCTATAGCTAATGCTGAATAGCCACAGAAGCACATTCAGCAAAAGACTAATTCCAACATGATGCACCACAGAATGCCATCAAACTGTCCAACTCTTCCTTATGACTTATGAAATATATTGTTTATACAGTACATCTTATTTTTTAACTTTTTATTAAAAATAAATTAATATTATTATGCAATAATATTAAAGTATTCTTATTCAGATAACCAGTTCATTTTGGCATTGGTCTCATTGTATCTCATTAAACCTTAAAATGTACATATAGCATATATAGCATTTTACAAGTGCTGTGTATATATGTAATTATATAATGATGGTGTTTTAATAAGCAACTTGAAAGGGAAGAACTGCAGACTGTGAGCTCATTTACCTTCACAGACTCAGGTAAACTCCATCTTTAATTAGTGAGAGAGAGAGAGACCAGATAGGTGTGGCTGTGTTTGCGTTTGTGTGTGTGTGTGTGCGAGCGCGTGCATGAGGGGTACAAAGTCAAACAGACAGCTGTTGAGGAAAAATGAAACGCTTCTTCCTTGTTGTTCCCATTAAGGGAGTTTTCAAACAGTTTCCTTTTATCAGCAGTGATCCTGAACAAGGCTGGCAGGGTTACGGCGAGGCCAAGGCTGCAGGCAATAATGCTGTGCTACACTGACGTTACAAAGAGGAGCGTAAAATGTTAATGACAACAGATCGACTGGGCATGCACACACTCTGTAATCACATCATCCTCCCTATTGGCCAGTTAGTCAGCATCCTTAAGTAGGAGCTGCGCTTTCACCATGAACGCTGGTGAAGATGTACACGCAGCGCCCTATAAGCTCCACAACCGTGTGACATAAGCCCAGTCCTCGAGGCCTGCCGCTCTCCTCCGCAGCGACTCTGAACTATGATGATGGGGCTGTTCGAGTGATAAAGGAGCTATTGGATAACAAGCACAGACGGGAAGATCAGAGGAAAAGGGCTGCTGTAATAACATCCCCTGCTTGAGACGCTGACATCCCTGAGAGGCATCATTTAGTGGTGTGAAAACAACAGAGATGCATGGCTCACAGACAAACGCTGCACATTAAGCTTAAGTTCAAACTGCTCTTTTGAAATGTTCCCAGGAATTAAAGTCCAGAAGAGCTGATTTTGGGTCAACTTACTTTCCTCTACCAGAACAACATTAATGCTAATTATACAGACGAGCAGAGGAAACTAAGGGGTGATTGTTACCTTTAAAATATACCATAAAGCATAAGAACAGAATAAGAAAAGTATCATTAATTTAAAAAAACTGTAGGGTGCTTTATTGTGTTTAAACTTTTCCTTTTCTTTTTCAGGTGGAATATATTCCAGGGCCTCTCGAAAGTTGTATAGAAACTCTTTAACAGTGTAATATAAACAAAAGTAAAGCATTTTTTCTTGTTGTTATGGCGGGCTGAGGGTAGAACATACAGGGCAGGCATCAAGCCTACATTGTTCTTTGTATTCCCTTGTGCTGCAGCCAAACTTCCACCCAGAAGCAGCGCAGATAGGTCACAGTGCAGATCGCCCATCATAGATGTGGCATCATGTTCCTCACTCTTCTCATGCTAAGAACCGATGGCTCAAATCACCTTATGTGATGAATTAAATAAACAACCAGAATAATATAATATGATCCCAGCAACTAAAGAAACTATGTGATATTGTTTCAATTGTGCTACATGTGAGAGGCAAACTGTCTCATTTTCTTCTGTTTTCCCAACATAACCACGCTGAATATGCACTTGTTCTCTGACTGCTGCCAAAACACTGCTCATTCTGTTTCTGACTACTCCCTGAACAGATGCTGGAGCTGTTGCTTCTGCTTTCTTACAGCGTTTTTTTACACTAAGTCTCCTTTATACACACAGTATAAAGGGCAGCTCCTTATAGTTAATTTAAAGGTTGTTAAATCTATGTCGAGTCTATGACATAACATACTCAAGTACGTCCTTGAAAGATTGGAAGTGTGGAGTTTGGTATTATTATTGCCTAAAGTTTATGTTGAAAACCTGTAAGAATCAAAATCAGACATTTGGTGCTAGGTTTGACTCATTTCTTGTTGCTAATTGCAGTAAAATCATTCCCAGCATTTATACTTGTGCGTTATGTGCCTGTGTTGTTCTGCAGTTTCACCATCAACATCAAAGCTAGCAGCAGGCTTTCTCTGTTCAGCTTCATCCATTCTCTCCAGTCAATTTAGTAAAAAGTAATGACAGAAGAAGAAGCAGCAGGCAATAGGTAAGGGAAAAAATGATGCTACTGAACTGGAGCTGGCACTGATGCCACATGTAGTTGTATTTCTAGAGACATACGCGTACGTATATTATGGCGTACGTTACAGCACAGGGTTTCAGAAAGGTTGGAACAGCTTGAAGACTGAATGGGCAAGTGCCGTAGGTATTTCTCTCATATTTCAGGTTGGCTTTTTGTATTGTTTGGTTGGCCACAATGGATTTTGAGTTAGATGAGTTTGCCAGAAATCCTACATTACAGCAGCTAAATAAGTGTAGAAAAGTAGATTTGATACTAATTGCAAATTCTGAAGCTTAGATTATGATGTGGCTAAGGCTACAGTGTTGGATGGTTATGAGTTGGTGCCTGAAGCATATGGACAGAAATTCCAAAATTGTGAAAAAAAAAGATCAACCTGGGTTGCTTTTTCATAAATGTTGTCAAGCTAGCAAAGTCAAGGATTTTGCAAAGCTGAAAGAACTAGTGCTTTTCGAAGCTTTTAAGAAATGCATGTGGTAGTCTATTTAAATGAACAAAAAGTTGAGTGTTTTGCAAACACTGATGTCCTAGCTGATGAGTTTGCCCTGACTCACAAGGGTGCTTTTTCATCTCCGACGTGGCATGACACTATGGTTTCACCTGGTGTGGATATAGCACGATCACCTCAGGTTTCCCAGTGGAACCTCATAGTGGCTGGAGGTGTTTCTATTGTCAGGAACTTGGTAATTTCTTTGCTTTTTGCCTGGTGCTAAGAAAGAAAGAAATGTTGAAGGATAAAACTTCTGCTGTAGGGTCAATCTACTGTTGATTAACATAAACCAGTGTCTGCCAGAGTGCCAGCAGTAGAGATAGATAAGGTGTTCAAGCCTTTTATGTCTAAAGGCTTTCTTTCACTGACTGGGAGTGAGGGGGACCAAGTTCCAGTCACAATTTTAAGGGATCCCAGTGCAAAGCATTCTGTGGCGCGATGTGGTGTAGTGCCTTTTTCTGACCAGTCATACTGTGGCTCAGATTTGTTGGTGTGGGGAGTAAGAATGAATATGTTTGGCATGCCGCTTCATTCATTTACCCTATTTCCCCCCTTTCGGGTGCGAGTGGGGGTGCAAGATCAGCTGCCAGTTGCTGGTATTGATCTTATTCTTGGAAATGATTTGCCTCGGGGAAAGGTGTTTCCTGCCACACCCAAAGTCACTGAAAATCCTGCTGCAGATGTTTTCGTTCATACCCCCTCTGGGCTCAGTGTCTCTTCAGTTTTACCGGCATGCGTGGTTACTCGTGCCCAGGCCGTCACCTTGGTGATGTGGTGGACATTTCCAATAGGTTCTTGAAGTTTAAAACTGCTGTTAAGCTTTCTCCTGGGATAAAAAAAAAATAAATCTAGATCATTTAATGTGCTACCAAATGACTTGTGTTTAGCAACAGACAGAGAGCAGTTCATTAAAACTGAGCAGTCTGATGCTACTTTGTCTGGGTCCCTGTCTGCTGCCAGGCAACAAGCGCATGTAACCCAACCTGTGTTGTACTATTTGACCACAGTGTATTGCTACGTAAGTGGTGGTCTCCGGTGTCTGGAAGAGAGTGTGATGTGGTCACTAAGGCTGCGATGCCAAAAGATTACCAACTACAAGTTTTAGGCCTTGCCCATGATGATCCTCTATCTGGCTAGTTAGGAAATAAGGAAACTTATGACAGAGTTTGTCGCCTGCTTCCAAACAAGCTGTGCATTTAGCCCTGTACTTTGTGTTTAGCTGTGTGTTACTGAGTGTGATTATGGCTAGAACTAGATGGTTGTTTTTGTATATATTGTAAATAGTGTAACTAGACCGTTGTTGATTGATCTGGTAGCTGTAGGGGTGGGAAGCCTTTTTCTTTCAAAACTTTGTTTCTCCTGTTTAGGTTAGGGACACAGGTAAGAGGCAAGGCAAGGCAAGGCAAGTTTATTTGTATAGCACAATTCAACAACAAGGTGATTCAAAGTGCTTTACAGAGACATTAGAAACAAGAACAAATAAAAAGCATGATTTAAAATTGATTAAAACAAGCAAATAAACTAACTAACTAATTAACAAACAAACAAACAAACAACAGTATATAAAATCAAAACAGATAAAATCAGAACAGTAGATAAAATCAGTAGTTAAATGTAAGTTTTGAAATTTAAGCTTAAAGTGTGGATTTGGTGCTTTATTCAAATGCAGCTGAGAACAGGTGAGTCTTCAACCTGGATTTAAATAAACTGAGTGTTTCAGCTGATCTGAGGCTTTCTGGGAGTTTGTTCCAGATATAAGGAGCATAAAAGCTGAATGCAGCTTCTCCGTGTCTGGTTCTGACTCTGGGAACTGATAAAAGACCGGATCCAGATGACCTGAGGGATCTGGATGGTTCATACTGGGTCAGGAGGTCATTGATGTATTTTGGTCCTAAACCATTCAGAGCTTTATAGGCCAGCATCAGAACTTTAAAGTCTATCCTCTGACGGACAGGCAGCCAGTGTAAGGACCTCAGAGCTGGACTGATGTGGTCCACTTTTTTGGTCTTAGTGAGGACTCGAGCAGCAGAGTTCTGAATGAGCTGTAGTTGTCTGACTGATTTTTTAGGTAGACCTGTAAAGATGCTGTTACAGTAATCAAGCCTACTAAAGATGAATGCATGGACTAGTTTTTCCAGGTCCTGTTGAGACATCAGATCTTTTATCCTTGATATATTCTTGAGGTGATAGTAAGCTGACTTTGTTATTGTCTTAATGTGTTTTTCTAAGTTTAGGTCTGCATCCATCACTACACCCAAAGGTCGGCGGTTCGAATCCACTTAACGGCTACCCTGAGGTACCCCTGAGCAAGGTACCGTCCCTACACACTGCTCCCCGGGCGCCTGCTTAGTGGGCTGCCCACTGCTTCACTGAGTGAATGGGTCAAATGCAGAGAAAAACAAGTAATTTCCCCATGGGGATCAATAAAGTATCCATTATTATTATTATTATTATTATTATTATTATTATTATTTCTCGCCTGGTTTGTGGTTTTTAGATGTATAGATTGAAGTACCTCAGTTTTGTTTTTGTTTAGCTGGAGAAAATTGTGGCACAACCAGTCATTGATTTCCTCAATGCATTTACCAAGAGCCTGTACAGGGCCTCGGTCTCCTGGTGACATTGTGATATATATTTGTGTGTCATCTGCATAGCTGTGATAGTTTATTTTGTTGTTGTTTATAATCTGTGCCAGTGGGAGCATGTAGATGTTAAACAGAAGGGGTCCCAAGATGGAACCTTGGGGAACTCCACATGTGATACTTGTCTGCTCAGATGTGAAGTTACCTATTGATACAAAGTATTTCCTGTTTTCTACGTATGTTTTGAACCAGTTTAGTACAGTTCCTGAAAGACCTGTCCAGTTCTCCAGTCGTTTGAGTAATATGTTGTGGTCAACTGTATCAAATGCTGCACTGAGATCCAGTAAAACTAGGACTGACATTTTTCCACTGTCTGTATTCAGACATATGTCATTAAACACTTTGGTCAGAGCGGTTTCAGTGCTGTGGTTCTGTCTAAAACCTGACTGGAAGGCATCGTAGCAATTATTCTGTTTTAAGAAGTAACTGAGCTGTTGAGAAACTGCTTTTTCAATGATCTTACTTAAAAACGGGAGATTTGAGATTGGCCTGTAGTTGTTCATTTGTGTCTTGTCAAGATTGTCCTTTTTCAGTATAGGTTTGATTACAGCAGTTTTTAGTGATTCTGGAAACACACCTGATAATAAAGAAAAGTTGACGATCTGTAACAGGTCTGACTCTAAAGTCTTTGAGACCTTTTTGAAAAAACTTGTTGGCAGGACATCTAAACAGCAGGAGGAGGAGTTCAGTTGACCTAAGATGTCCTCCAGGTCTTTGCTGTTAATAGGTTGAAACTGTTTCATGGTGTTTAAACAGTTTTTTGGTGGACACAGTACATATCCTGGATCTGCTGTTGATGTACCAATTGCTTGTCTAATTTTTTGGATTTTTTCAGTGAAGAATTTGGCAAAGTCATTGCAGGCCATGGTCGAATGAAGTTCAGCTGCCACTGACACAGGGGGGTTTGTTAGCCTGTCAACTGTAGAAAATAAGACCCG
Source organism: Rhamphochromis sp. 'chilingali' (assembly GCF_963969265.1). Taxonomy (NCBI): domain Eukaryota; kingdom Metazoa; phylum Chordata; class Actinopteri; order Cichliformes; family Cichlidae; genus Rhamphochromis; species Rhamphochromis sp. 'chilingali'. The sequence continues at coordinate 16,880,151 of NC_137938.1, forward strand.
AGCATTATGGCTGTTTTTAGTGATGATGTCAGAGAAGTAGGACCTCCTTGCATTCCTCAGTTGTAAATTATAATTGTGAAGTTTCTCTTTATAAATGTCATAATGAACCTGGAGGTTTGTTTTTCTCCATCTGCGCTCAGCTTTCCTACACTCTCTTTTTTCATTTTTCACCAGTGTGGAGTTTCTCCATGGAGACTTTTTCCTTCCAGAGATAACCTTCACCTTAATGGGAGCAATAGTGTCCATTACATTTAACATGTTAGCATTGAAGCTATTGACGAGCTCATTGACTGACCCTCTGGACAGGTCAGGTGTTAATGGGAAGACCTGGTTAAAGATCTCACTACTGTGTTCAGTTATACACCGTTTTGTGATCACTGTTGTTGATATATTTGTGTGGGCTGAGATTTTACTTTCAAAGAAAACACAGTAATGATCAGACAGGCCCACATCAGACACAGTAACCTTTGAAATGCTCAGGCCTTTGGAGATCAGTAGGTCAAGAGTGTGTCCTCTATTATGTGTGGCCTCTGTTACATGCTGAGTCAGCCCAAAGTTGCCCAGAGTGTTACTCAGGTCTTTAGTCCCTTTGTCCTGAGGGTTGTCCACATGAATGTTAAAATCCCCAGCAATAATTACACAGTCAAAATCAACACAGATCACAGACAGCAGTTCACTGAGGTCATTAAAAAAGTCTGTGCAGTATTTGGGAGGCCTGTAAACATTAAGAAACACAACTTTGGATGGGGCCTTCAGCTGTAAAGCCACATATTCAAAAGACTGAAAACTTCCAGGAGATAGCTGCTTACATTGAAATGATTCATTAAATAAGACAGCAACCCCTCCTCCTCTCCTGCTCGCCCTGACCTCACTGATAAAACTGTAGTTAGGAGGGGTCGTCTCGATGAGAACAGCTCCACTGTTACTTTGGTCCAACCAAGTTTCAGTTAAAAACATAAAATCAAGGCTGTGCTCAGTGATTAAATCATTAATTAAAAATGTTTTCCCAGCTAGAGATCTAATGTTTAATAAAGCCAACTTAAGTGTTTTAGAGGTATTACTTGTCCCCTCGTGTTTGGGAGCAGTCTGTGGCACACAAGGTATGTTTACTATGTTTAAAGATCTTTTAGAGTGCAGCTCTCTGTGTTTTGACCAGGCCACATGTCTCCTGTCACCTAAAAGTACAGAAATTTTAAAACCTTCTAGTAAACAGGGTCCCAGCTTCTCCTGGGAAAAGTCATCACTGCCATAATCCTCACAGCCCGGACCCTTCACACATCACGCATCAAACTGCGGAGACAGGGCATGAAGAGGAACTAAGGGGGGCGAGGCTGGGCAATGTGACTTTGATTGCTCTGTTGAGGGTGGGGCTCGATGGCGAACCTTTGGCCGCTCTGGTGGGGGGTTTATGGGGGACAAAAAGGGATTGGGACGGGGGGTAGATCTGAGCCCAGCATTGACCCGCTCCATCATCTCCTCAGTGAATTTCAGGTGTGGGGAGGAGGGAGAAAGGGAGGGGGAGGAGGGTGATGGCCTGTCAGGGGTTTGGGGGACTGGGGAAGGTCGTGGTCCCTTGTCCTGGTCGTTGGTGTTGTTGAGAGAGTTGGAGGCAAATAGGGACACCTCTTCTTGCCTTAGATGTCTCTCCTTTCTGAGGCTCTTCCTCAGATGCCATGGATGTCTCTCCTTTCTGAGGCTCTTCCCGGGTGGGGGCAAATGGAGCTCCTCCTCAAGGTTTCTGCTGGGCTTTGTCTGTTCTTGGAGTACTGTTTGTTCCTCTTTATGAGATAACTCCTCGTTTATCTCAGCCTTGGCACCAAGCACGGATGGATGACGTATGGAATAAAACAAGTTGGAGGTGAACAGTTTCACCCCTAACTTGTTAAAATTAAATCCATTTGCTTTGAACAGATGCCTGCGTTCCCAAAAAATATTAAAGTTGTCGATAAAATGCACTGAGTGGTCAGCACATGCTGATATAAGCCATTTATTCAGTGTAAACAACCTGCTGAATCTCTCGTCTCCTCCTCTGACCGGCGGTACAGGTCCACTGATGAATACAGCTGCATTCAGAGAGTTTACAGTATTTAATAATCCAGTAAAGTCCCGTTTCAGAACCTCCGACTGTTGTTTGGACACATCGTTTGACCCTGTATGCAGAACAATGTTTGTCACAGTTGGATATTCATCTGCAATTTGAAGAATTCTCTCCTTCAGGTTGTTGACCATATCGTTAGGAAAGCAGAGGACTTTAGTGTTCTTACCGCACATCCTTTGTAAGAGGCCTGTGTTTCATTTCTAGAGCGTTTTATTGGTTGTTTTGTTCATGCCTACTGCTATAACCTCACGATAAAAATGCTTGGAGACTCAGGTGCCACTTTTAGGACGTTTACTGACCACTTTTAGAAACAACCACAGCTAGTCGCAACACATACAGGAATGTTTTTCACATAACATTCCAACAGGGAAAACCCTGAAAAACCTCTGAAGGTTCCGGGGTGCAACGCCCCCAAACATACATTAACAACAACACGGTCTACAACACCCACCCTGACATTTCCTACCTTCAAAGAAAAATAAAATATTCGGTTGTAAAACTGCAAACTTTGTGGCATCATTGGTCCTTCCTTGGGAGCAAGGAGCAGGGGAGTTAGCTTTTTGTGTTCTTGGACTGTTTGTACGACACTATAGGCCATATCATTAAATGAATAATTAATTTTAAATGCTCCAAAAGGCACAAAGAGCACAAACAGAAATCTGGTTCAAGTGGCTGTTTGAGGAGCTACAGCTTTTGGTCCCTTTCACATTGGCTTACTTTTTCATCCTGAGGTATTACAGCTTGGTTCATTATGCTTGAAATTAAATACCAGTTCTTTTTGGATGATATCAGCGGTACTGCAAAAAAGCTGATAAAATCATCTGGGTTATTTCTTTACAAAGGTCAGTTAGAGTTGCATAGGACTGTTTCCACTGGCAGAACAGCATATCTTATAACTACAGGTCCTTTAAGACATACACTCTTCTCCATTAATCATAGAGCACCGTGGTTACTTTTCAATATTGCAAAATCTCATCCCTTTTAAAACTGAGCTAGGCGTGTGTTTGTTAAGATTAGGTAAAAACATATTGCTTGTTTGTGACCTAATGCTGGAAAGAGGAAAACTTTAACAACTAGCTGATTATGAATTTAATTGGCCTTTTCTACTCAGTGTGGGTGACAAATGACATTCCTCCTACTTTCTTACAATGGTTCGATTTGTCAGTGTGCTAAAATGATCATTTTATAAAAATGTGCAGAGGCCACTGTATGGTACTGCCAAGAGTGACAGTCAAACCTGCTGTATAGTAATTATAAAGCCATCACTGTTGAAAAAGTCCCTGCTAACTGCTCTTGATAATAACGTGCACTGCAATTAAAGTAGATATAAAAACCTCTCCCTCGCCCTCTTTCCTCCACAAAAATTACATTAAATGCTGCGTGTCGTGGCCGTGATTCATTCACCGCATACAGCACAGTACAACGCATGTAGCCTTCAGCAAATTGAAGTGAATCATTTCTTACTTTGTTACAGGAGCTATTACAGTCGACACAATGCACTGCAAGATCCCCAGCCAGAGGCACAGCACGGACAGGCTCTCTTATAGATGAGAAGCAGTGGAGACAAGCAGGTCCAACATTCAAATGTGCTTTTTTTTCTTTGAGAGAACAATGCAAAGATATGCTCTGTGTCCAAAATGTAACAGGAATTGTTTTTCTCATGATTGTGGAATTACGAGGTTTTCTTTCGAGTGAAGCAACCTGCATTTTAACCATTACTAAAAACTTTAGAAGGGGCTAGTTAAGTCAAATCCCACATATCCTCTATGATTTCAAGGTCTTTCGCTTGAACTTCTGTCACCCTCCATTGCTGAAAATAGACAAAGAAAGGTAAGCACACTTAAAGAAATATTATACTCACGTTTTCTCTCTGGAAGGTATGAAAGTGTTGCAAAAGAAAAGGAAAGCGGCACTTTGACAGAGAGGAAATGAAATGACTTTCTCAACTTGTCAAACTGTCCTCCCCTCCAACTCAGTGGATACGAGGGTCGTTGTTCAGTCTCAGCGATAACCCCCCCCCCCCCCCCCCCCCCCCCCCCCCCCCCCAACTGAATAAAGGCTTCTGTCTGATGTAGCAGGCCGCCTAGGGACACCTGCATGTGGAAGGTAGTATAATTTGGGAGAGGTACCAGGAAATGGGAATCTCGAACCTCAAAACATCAATGCCTCAAGAGGCTCATAATGTGCACAATCCTGGAACCATTCAGAAAACCGGACTCATCAAACTGAATGCCATCTAAAGATAGATTGTCGGAAATATATTGGAACAGACAAAAAGCCTCGCTTTGGCAAGAAGCAATGGGTAACACACAAACTGGCATGAAGGCACACACAGAAACCGTGGAGACCATCCTGGTTGGCCAGTGGGAATGTGTCTCTGCCTATTATTTGCTTTGGTTCCAGGTTTCCACTTTTCTTGGGTTCATCATGTGAAGGATGTGTTGCTGCAGGGTTTCAGAGGTCAGGTCTGCTACACAAACAGAAGGCCTCTTTATCCTGAGGCTAGAATCAGCTAAAACTCCTGGAGAAAAAGAGGGGGAGGACAGCAGAGAAATGTGCTGAGCAATATTGCAATTTCGTATGTGCCCTATTCTTTTCTTCTCTCCTTGGCTACAGATTTTCTGGTGTCCTAGAACTGCTGAAAAGATGAATGCTTCAATTTTGTCTACAGTTTTGTTTTGTTTGTTTTTTTAAAAAAATATGTTTTAGTCAAGACTGAAATATCGAGGCTTATGGTTTTGGTTTTCATTGAAACATCTCCAGAACTATTGGGTGGAATTCCAATGAATTAAGTCGTTTCCCTGAGGCCTAATTATAATATCATTGATGTTCCTGACTTTTCAGCTAGAAGAGTCAAAGTACATGTAAAAATTTTTGTTTTGTTTTTGGAATGAGGTCTGGGTTTAGATGAATTTGAAGGTTTTACATACCATAGGTTAATAATTTATTTTGGAAATTGCATTTTTGTTTATAAAAGTTGCATTAATTGTGGAGACTATCTGGCAAAATAGAACTACAAGGGTAATAAACATTTGTTTGCCAGGACTTATTTTCTGCAGTAATAAGGTATTAGCAATGCTAACTTTCAGATTGGCCCACAAAAAAGAGCCATTGCTGCAGCAGTGTATTTGTGTTTCTTGCCAAATGTTAGCAGGTTAGCATTAACCAATACCATAATCAATGTGGAGTGTGAGTAGCATTCATCTCAAGGAAGCAGACTTACCTATTTGGTCAAAATATGGTCATTTTTTCCTCGCTTATGGACAAGGAAAAAGTTGAGATAGTTGGTAGCTTACTATAAGGACAGTTCACTTGAACACAGTTATGTGAGGCAAACCTTTGCAAAGCTTTCTGTTTTGATCCCAACATCCCAGAAAAATTCCCTACTTATTTGTTGTCTATCATGAATAAAAAGACAAGATCAAATTTGTGGGCAGATTGGAACGTTTTAAGTCTGACAGATTGTTCTGTCATTATTGTCCCTCCCTCTGTTTCTTTCTGTTCTGCACCTCCTTCGTTCAGGTCCTCCCACCAGTTCACGTAGCTATCATTCTCATGCTCATCTTTACTAAATACAAGAATGAGTTCATTTAAGACCAGAAGTCTATTATCAGCCAAATGTGGTCTGGAACTAAACTCAATCGACATCCAGGAGCAACCTCTAAAAATAGTCATGTTTCATTTTCATTTGTGTGAACCCTTGATTTTATGCCCTGTTTCTACCTGGTAAACAAACTCGTTCCTTTTGAATTGGGATTTTAGAGCACACTGTGCATCTACCCCTGGAGTGCAGATTAGCAGCAACAGGAAACTTAACTGCTTATTTTACCATAATACATCTGAACATAACCACTGATAAGCATTTTGCCCCCGACAGTGAGGCAAAAGCTCCTCTGTCTCCAAACTGAGAAGCAACAGACGATTTATCTTCCCTCGGGCTGGAGGAGATATCAAGCTGCAGCGGCAGCAGAAGCAGCATCCTAACACCCCACTTCCAGCAGGGCTTCCATCTCCTCTGCCAGCTGTCAGCTCAAAATGTCTTCTGCCTGTCACACCACAGCTTTCAGCTCAATCTGTATCTGTCTGCCCACCTACCACCTCACTTTCTTTCCAAAGTTAGAAATGAGGTTTTGCATTATGGCTGAATATCAATGTGTATCCTGGAACCCCAACAACTGAAATATTGCTGATGCATTTGACAAGCGTCATTCTCACCACTGTATTCTCACTCTGGACCCACTGCTCATGACAGTAAGCACTTTTCCGTTTGTCATTGCGCTGTCACAAGCATTATAACTTCTAAAAGTGCTTTCTGTTTGTCTGTTTTGAGATGGGGGTTTTTTTATGCTTGCTGAAGCAGCTGCATCCTTCTTCCCCGGGAGCATGTTGACTTTGTGGCCTTAGCCTGCTTTAAGGCTTGGTGTAGGCTTGCTCCAAGGTTAGCACTGAAGCTTGTTGAGACCGATGGACAAACTAATGAGCCCCTGAAGAGTCATGGATATGACCCAAGGTTTGATTAGATCACAGAGATGGGGAAGTTGCAGAGGGAGATGTATGGATGCAAAGGTTGGGTGGTTTATATGTATGGGGTCAGGAAAGCCAGAGGGAAAGACAGTTTGACTTTGAAATTAGGATCACAGAAACGACTAAGAAACGACAGTTATGCCAGTGGCTCTTTGTGGTCATTACTTAAGTGCAGCAGTGTTTGGAACACTAACATAAGATTACTGACATGCTCACAGTGACGGTAATTTTTTTGAGAACTATGAATTAGCATGCTAAGATACTAACACAAATGTATGAGCTAAGACTTAAAGTCTTGCAGGTATTTAGTTAGAAACCAAAAATACTGGAAAAATGTCACAGAAGTTAAACAGCTATAGCTGTCGAGACATTTTACTCAAATAAGTAAATTCAGCCTCATTGTAGCATATGAGGAAGATTAAACACCACACTAACATGTGCTATGGCATTCAGAAGTACTAATCCTGAAGACTACTTATATAAGAAAGCTACCTAACACAGTTCAGGCTGTGTTGAAGAAAATAAAGATAGTCATAATATATACTGTATATCCATGTGTGTTTGTGCATGTTTCGATAAACTGCTGCACATATTTCCCATTTTCCTAGTACATTATAAAGAAATAAAGTGTTGTTATTGTGCTCGTCAAACACATTATCCTGCTAAAAGAGGCCACGGCCACCAGAGAATATCGTTTCTATGTAAGGGTCTAAACTAACATCCACATGGTTGGGAGAATTCAAGGTTTTCCAGCAGAACATTGCCAAAATATCACACTGCCTCAGCCAGCTTGCCTTCTTCCAATAATGCATTCTGATGCTGGGTGTTCCCCAGGTAAGCAACACATGCACCCAGCCATCCATGTAAGAAAATGTGATTCATTAGAGCAGGACACCTTCTTCCGTTGGTCCTCCGTTCAGTTCCGATGTTCACTAGCTCACCGTTGGTGCTTTCAGCGGTAAACAGGGGTCACCATATTCACCCTGACTGCTCTGCAGCTATGCAGAGAAAAGCACTGTATATTCTGTTCTGTCAAAACCAGGATTAACTTTTTCTTTTCGGCATTTTGAACTGCAGTCGGCTGTCTGTTAAATGAGACCACATGGGCCTTTGGGACCACATGCATCAATGAGCCTTGGCCAGCCATGACCATGTTATTGTTGTTACTGTTCCTTCCTTGGACCGCTTTTGGTAGATTTTGACCACTGCAGACTGGGAACACCCCACAAGAGCTGCAGTTCTGAACTCCTCACACTTGCCCATTTTTTCTGTTTCTAATTCTTTAGCTTTAAGGACTAAATATTCACTTGCTCCATAACATAGCCCACCTTCTTAAAGGTGCCACGATGAAGAGATAGTCAGTGTTATTCACCTCGAGTGTCCATGGTCATAATTTTATGCTTGATCGGTGGATATGAGTCTAAGTTCGCAGTTAAATGGTACTGCCTTCTGCAGTAGAGGATGAATGATCCAGTGGGTGATGTAGGGTCAAATTCTGTATTAGTGCAATATTTTCAAATCCAATAACAATCTGTCACCATCCCATTGGAATCCTATGAAAACTACAGATGGACATCACTTGACTGTTTCAAGATGTTTTTCTCTTTACTTGGTCACCTTCACAGTGACTCAGACAAAAAAGAGAGAGAGAGGAGAAGCAAAGCTTGTGTGATTCCTCTTTGGCAGAACAACTCCAAGATTCTCAGGATAGATGACCCATTAGGACTGGGTGACTAAAACGGGAACTCAATCTAATGCCTCATTGCCCCTCAGAGATGAGACAAGCTTTATGGCTTGAACTCTCCCAAAGGGATCTCTTTCTTTTTACACTGGTCATACTCTAATCTCACACATCGCTGTCTCGCTTAATCCGAAAATAATATCAACACCCATTAGCAGAGGCACAGACCTGGAAAATCCAATTTGAAATTCATACTGTGGTGTTTGCAGACCTGATGATTCCACACGTGTGATGTCACGTGTCAATTTACTGGACATTTATTCCGGACGGGTGAAGCAGTTCTGGACGAAGAAATGTATTAATTTCTACTTCTCAGTCCCAGTCTAAGAACATCAATGACTTTGATGAGCCTCTAACTTTTATTTAGTCCCACTGTCAGGTCAACATTTTCACTTATCTAGTAACAGGTCAATATCCAGATAGATTACCTCAAAACGGAAGACAAACACATAATTCTGAGACTGTGAATCTTCATCTTAATTAGTGATCCCAGACTTCTTCTCTAGCACCAGCCTGAGGTTGATATTTTTTATTTTCAGTAAAGTGTCTGGACAGCTATAGCCAATGAGCCCTTCTAGATAAATTCAGCACTACATTTTTATATATCGTAATCATCAGGCTAATTTGTTTTCTTGCTCACTACTGATGAATATTTGCAAAACTAATTCTATTTCTAATTAGCAAATATGTGCCATGGTCCGGGTGTGTGCCAGTGTGTCTCCCTCCGAGCCGGCATCTCCACCCCTGGGAGGGGCCTCAGTGTTCTGCTGATTGCTCACACCTGTGGGTAATTTAGCCGGGGACTCATAAGGCCAGCGCACTTAACCTCTCTTCGCCAGATTCTCAGCTAACTCTAGTTAGTGCAGGCCACCACTGTGATTTCGCACTTGCTTTGTGAATTACCTTGTCTCATTGTGTGTTTCTCTCATAGCCACACCAAGCTGCCAAACACTAATCTCTGCCGAAGAGCTCCAACCCGGACACTGGACCACCTGACAGTCCCACAGGCTGTTCACCCGAACCACCTCCCTGCCTCCACGCCAGGAATTTCGGACCACACACCCGGACCACTCACCCCTCCACGTCACCACCGGCCACCCGCGTGACTCTGACCCTTTCCCTGGACCTAGTCTGACTCTCCCTCCAGCCCAATCCCCGGAACTGCTGTTTCCACTGACCAAGACCAGATTGCTTACTTAGCCCAGGCTGCTTAAGACCCCTTTGATTCAGTTGTGGCACTTTGCACTTGTTAACCTCACTTTCCAGTTTATGAACACTTACTGAGTAAATAAACATCGTCTCTAAAACTACTTACATGCTGTTCGGCGTCCTGCATTTGAGTCCTTTCACCTTTGAGGCAGCCTCGGCCGTGACAATACGAGCATTTCCAGTGGTTGAAAAAAGACTTTGCTAGGATGATTGTTTTTGATTCCCTGCTGTGCAAAACACAGCCTAACCAAACCACTAGAACGCCTGAAGATGTTTATGAAGCATTTTACTATGATTTTATTTTATTTATTTTGGTCACATCGCTTCTCGGTGAGTCTGGCGCCCTTGAAATAATCAAAGCATCAGAGTGTGGACATATTGAGAGAAGTTCATAAATGTATTATAAAAGATTTGCACATAAAAACATCATGTGCTTATGCTATGCACCATCACTCACAAGGCACACTACCACAGCTAGCTCCCTGTTGCTAACTTTACTAACTCAATTACCACAGAGTGATTACTTACTGAAATAATCAGGTTTAGTTTTATGGACAGGACACATAAGCAGCTACTTTGCTTTCTCTGGACATTTTTGTAAGGTGATTAGTTTGGCCAGGAGCACCAATGGAGCATTTTAATAAACCAAATTTGATTGGTTGGCACTTGAAAAGTTCATTTTTACACCCCACAATACGATATTAACTTATCAAAATACTACATGATTGCGACTTTTAACATTATGTGAGTACTGCAATGAAATATTCCAATTTATCACAGTTTTTAAACTGCAATTTAAGTCCTCAAATGTTACATTTTGAGGACATAAATTGGGACGAATGATGTATCAGAATAATACAAAGTGACCGGTGTCAGTCAGTAACCTTCCTGTTCTGTATGAATATAACCAGAATACAGTCAGCTGGCAGCTAATTGACTTGAGCCCCTGGGAGATGTCCTTACTGATAAAGACTCATTTAGACTGATGGCAACATATTGGCAATCTGTCTGCAAAGCAATTATTTGTAAACTGATTGCAGTCGGTCCAAGTCAGACTGTGACTGTTTGCAGGACAGTTCCTATCACGCGATCTCTGTGTTGCCTTAATATCAAAAGTACAGCTTGAGGTGCAACAACCTCAAGCTCTGGGCAACCATTTAGTTACTCATGTGACTGAGCTGTTAGCTTGCTCTGATTTAAGAGTTTGCTTTGTCAAGCTAAGCATGTCCAGTGTTGGCTAACGTTATCTCAGGATAGTGGCACATGAGGTGAGCCCTCTTGTTCATAGTATTCCCAGAGTTTTCAGTTTATTTCATAAAATACTGATATTTGGTGTCCCTGCACCCATACAATACTGCTACGCAAAATATTTAGATACACTGCTGTATCATTACCCCCCACCCCTAATGCTGATTTTGATATTGTTTATATTAAAACCTGGTGACAGGTGGTTATAGTGCAATGTTCTGCTGGGGAATGGTGGGAATCAAGTGGATCTTACTCACAGAAACACTCGTACAGAGCAAGGCTGATCTCTGAAAATGTTTTAGTAACGTTCCAGTAAAACTGGTCAGTAAATTATCCTAAGATGCCACATGACTCCAACCCATCCAAGAAAACAAAAAGCGGTGGGGTCATGTGGGCTGCCCCGGGCTCTGTGGGGCTTGGCGATGCTGCTATCGGCCCCAGTCCGGATGGGCCTGGGCCCCCTGCTCTTGGTGGATTCCAGGAAATGGGGGTGCTCACGGAAGGGGTGCTTATCCACATGGGAAAATAAATCTGTTGGGCATTTTCTTGGCCTTCAATAATAACAATAATTCTGATTATACTGTGCCCAATGGGACAGGCAAAAAAAAGAAGAAGAATATTATGGGCATGGTAATATCAGTTGGGCTGTAATAATGACAGTGATATCTCTGCAAAGAGCCAGAACTATCCCACAGGAAAATTTTGCACCTGGAACAATGCACAACAATGTCAGTTTATTACAATCCTTGCCAGCTGCAGCTGAGTCTCGTCTTCTTTTCTTCCTTAAATCTACTGCACACGTAAAAGAAGAGCAACCATTAAAAAAAAAAAAAGCCCTCCAACATGGACATGTAATTAATTAGTCAGAATATGTAGTAGACCTTTGTTCAGGCTGATATTATTCATGGGATAACTGCCTGAAAAGGCTAATGAGCCACACAGTGTCAACAGACGGTGGTGTACTGGCCAAAAAAAACTTTTAATTTGACAGTTCTATTGTCTATCATCAAGAGGGGGGAAGACGGAGAATTCCTCAAGGCTTCTGGGTGACTGTGTCTGTTGGCATGTTCAAAACAGCGGCAGTAGCCAGTAATGTGGAGTAGCTCCGTCTGCTCAGCGGGCTTGAAACAAATGGGTTATTTAGAGCCTACTTCATTTGCACTTGTGGAGAAAGGGCAGAAAGGAAATGAGAACCCCTTGACGGTTCAGTGTTGGATGTATTTAATTAGCCAATTCACTCTCTGCTTTGCTGCCTCGGTGGGCACAATGCTTCTTTGTATTTTTAAAAGTAATTGTCACTTGCCGCATCAGCATTAAGCAGATCCAGGCATGCAGTGAGGAGAAGGAAGGAGAAAAAGTCCCCTTGTCCTCACTAGGAGCCTGTAAAAATAGACGTGCAGGCAGATATTATGCTGCACTGTTGGTCGGAGATAACCTATGCACACTGGGTGCTGTGTTCATGAGCCGTGAAGTAGAGGTGTGTGCATCACATGCTTCAGTGGTAATCTGTAATAGATCATTTTGCTTTACTCATCTGGCTGGCCTCTGGAGGCAGTTTTGCTCATAAGCAGGAAGGAAAAGTATTTCTCTCCTGATTTATGGGGCAAGTTCAAGCATTCAAATGCGACACTGATGACATGCTCTCCATACAACATTTGAAAATATGAATTAAATGTGTCAAATTAATAAATCACCTTTTTTTTCACAGGCAAAAAAAAAAAGGAGTCGAGGGATGAACAGTGACTGGTAGTGATGACAGGTAGAATAACTGTTGGTGACACAGAGTGGGTACATGAGTTAAACTAGCGTCAACTTTGAGGTGAGCAGTTGAAGTGACAGCTAAGTGAAAGATATGGCTTTCTGACATTACATAAGGGAGAATATACAGCTAGGTCTATATGTTTTTGGACAAGGACAGTTTTTCTAGGTTTCTTATTCACAACACCACAGTGAATTTTAAATCAAGACAATCAAGACTTGGTTGGAGTGCAGTGTTTCAGTTTTAATTCATGGGGTCTAACAAAAGTTTTGCATTAAATGTTCAGGAGTTATAGATATATTTTATTTACAGTTAACCATTTTTAGAAGCTCAAATTTAATTGGACAGTTAACTGCTAAACAGTTTCATGGACAGGTGAGGCAGGTTCCCTTGTTATTCAGTAACAAATTAAGCAGACAAAAGAGCTTAAGTCGATTGCACATGTTGGACTTGTATTTCGTAGCTGTTCATTGGAGGTATCAAGAGGAGGCCCAACCTGACGTTGATGTAAATGACGGAGGACATCAAAACAAAACAAAACAAAACATAAAATCTAAATAAAAAAAGTAAGATGAAAGTGCCAAAAACTGCAGTTCCTTCACTGGCCACTTGACGCTGCATCAAAAAGAGAGTAAGTCCCCATAGACAGCCATGTTAAAATTCTGAACTTTACAGGATTAATAAACATGTTTTACAACCTAATAACAAATATGGTTCCAGCGTCTATGGACAGTTTTCCCTTTCATAACAACTGTATACAACTGTATAGCTAGTTGCCAGTCGCAGGAACCCAAAACATGGTAGGTGTGTTTTATCATGATTCATATAATACTGATGACGGATTTTTAGGCTAATAGTTAGACTAACACACTTACCTCTCATCTTTTCTTTCCTCACAAAACCAATCGATCCTCCACTTCTTTAAAGTGTCTCCCAGCGCAATTCTTAGTATATTTTGGTTCCTGCAACTGGTCCGTCGGGTTATTGTCTCCCCAGAAACACTTCCGTTGTGCTTTTGGAAATCTGTTTTTTCCTATTTCCGTTGTCATTTTTCCTATTTCCGTTGTGTTTTGTGTGCTTTTGCAGTGTTTTTCTTATTGCTGGTGTTTTCTTAAGTTGCAGTCCGTTTGGCCTCTCAGGGCCACCATACTTTGCCCTTGTCTCTCCTCATTTCTTGCAAGCTTGTGTCTTTGCTAAATAAAAATGAATGCAGCCAGTGAGGACTCCTTCTCACTGTCAGACCCTTCTATACTGTTTGCCTTCAGCGTGTAAAAGCTGGGCTATGGGAACTACTCCTCGCTTTGGCAAGTGAAGTGAATAACACTGATTATCTCTTCATCATCATGGCACCTGTTAGTCAGTGAGATATTTTAGGGCGCAAGTGAATATAAAAAAAATGGGCAAGTTTGACAAGGGCCAGATTGTGATGGCTAGACGACTGGGCCAGAGTGTCTGTTTCTGGTCTGCAGTGGTCAGTATCTATCAAAAGTGGTTAAAAGAAGGAACAGTGGTGAACCAGCAACAGGCTCATCCAACAGCCAAGTTGATACACACATAGAGAGAAGGCTAGCCTTTGTAGTCTCATCCAACAGACAAGCTACTGTAGCTCAGATTTCAGAAAAAGTTCATCCTGGCTCTGATAGAAAAGTGTCAGAATACACAGTGCATCACAGTTTTTTGTCTATGGGGGGCTTCATAGCTGCAGACCAGTCATGGTGTCCATGTTCACTCCTGTACACCTCCAAGAGCACCAACAATGAGCATGTGAGCATCAGAACTGGACAACAGAGAAATCACATTTTATGTACATCACATAGATGGCCTGGTGCATGGGCTCCACCATACCCAGGGAACATGTGACACCAGGATGCACTGTGGGAAGAAAGCAAGTTGGTGCAGGCAGTGTGTGTGTGAACCTTTAGGGGTTTAGTTGAGTCCATGCCTCAGTGGGTCAGGGCTGGGCAACAAAAGGGTGACCAACAGTGTTGGTCAAGTTACTTGAAAAAGTAATCAGTAACTAATTACTGATTACTTCCCCAAAAAAGTAATCCCGTTACTTTACTGATTGCTTATTTTCAAAAGTAATTAATTACTTAGTTACTTTTTTAAAACACGATTTACAACCTGAATAGGTGATAAAGCGATAGATCTTTCAGCCCAATTCTACTTTTTCTACATAATCCATCATACAAAATGTAATCAAATGGAAAAAATCTTTTTTTAACTTGTTTTATCAGTTTTAATCTTTTAACTTTATGCATCAAGCAAAAATTTAATTATATCCAACATTCTCTGAGTTGAATAAATTAGTTTAACATTTAAACCTATTTTCTGCACATTCCAGCACATAAAATAAAATATTTTTTGTGTTTACACTCACTCTTTCAAATAGATGCAAGTAAAACACAGCAGAACATAAATAAAGTCAAAGACTCAGCGGTCCTGTTGCTCTATTTTCACCTATTAAGCAGCACTGCGGTAGGCGGAGGTTTACCCTGGTGCAGGTGTGCCGCGGTCAGTTGAAGAATCCGCAACTTTCTCTGTGAGTTTCCCATCATGTCATAGCGCACTTGGTACTTGCTTGGAAGTTTAGGGGGTTTTTTCACTGTAAAAAGAAGTTTTCTTCCCACGCACAACGGACACTAATGTAACGCGTTACTGCCCATCTCTGGTGACCAATACAATATTAGGCAGGTGTTAGTAAATCCCAAGTTAAATGTCATTCATGGAATCCCTGATTGTTACTTATCCTTACTTGACACGCCGACAACCTTTTAATTGTGTTCAGCATCTTAATTTTAAAATGCTAGCATGTTAAGAGGAATGAGGTTTATGGGAGTGTTATTAGTTTTGAAGGCGTTTGATCATAAACCAAAATGATGGACATAACTAACACATGTCTAGGCTACATGGTAATCCTTGTGATAGTAAAACATTTTTTGTCAAAGCTATAAACATCACACCATCTGTGGGACCACCAAAGATTTCTCTGTTGGAAATCCTGACCGTCTGCATGAATTTCCATCCATCTGGAAGTAGAGCAATTATTTCAAACGAAAAGGACCACTTTCAAAGTATAAACATCCTTTTTGACAATAATTCCTCATATCACGCACATTATATAAATACTATCAATAACTGGTACACACTCCCAAACAAACCCACAACAAGACAAAAAAAAAAAAAAAAAAAAAATCACCTAGCTCCATGAGCTGTAATTACTCTCAAGTGGAAGATGTGCTGCTGTGCCCTGGGGCTGAAGTGTTCCCATAATAAGCCTTCATCAAGAGCCAACTGAAGAACAATGTCCCACATATCAACCAGCAGTCATCTCAGGGAGGTAAGACAAAAAAAAAGAGAGGTGATTCTTTTAGGCAAATGTTTATTCAGGTTCTTTGCTAAGAATTGTCAAAAAAAAACAAACAAACCCAACACATATACACAGGCTTTTGTACCATTGTGATACATTTCAAGATCATTGGAACTACAAATGTAGTGTGCCATCATCCTGTTTCAACATGAATCTAAGTGCAGGTGATGACACACTAAAATATTCTGACAGAAGCAACCGCAATCCACAACTTGACGTGCTTAACAAGCTACAGCCTGCTTGGTGCACTTCTCCCCCTCCTGCAGTAAATTCCATTCCCATTCTCTCAGTGCACTGGGGGGATGTTAACTTAAAGAAACGGCACATGTAATCCTGGCTGTTCCCAGTAGTTCTTGAAATATGTAACCAAGAGTGATGAGTGGGAGTCCTGACCACCTAGCCTTCTGACCTGCGATCTCACAGCCTTAAGTACGCCACCTAGAAATGACAAGCACAAGTTTAGTAAAGAGTGAAAATCTATGCAGAAACTCACAACATGGAAAAATAAATGGAACTTCAGCATTTGGTCAAATTCCAGTTTGCAATGGGCAAGTGTACAGTTTTCTTTTTCTGTTGTTGGCCAAACCACAGATGTACTCAATCTCTACAGTCCACTGATCAGCTCAGGAGCACATTATCTGCAATTACTGTCTTCAAACAGCAAAAAAACAAAAAACACAGGTGGTAGAGATTTAATCAACTTCAAAAACACACATTCAGATAAACAAAGCCCAGAAAACAAATCAGCTCGCCCCATCCTCCCTCCATCTGCTATTCCTGGGTGTGTGCCTGCTGCAGACAATGGTTGTGCTCCACTGAGGGCTCTATATTGGGATGATAGATGAGGGCATTTGCCTCACTCAAGGCCCTGTCTTCTCCGTCCCTGTGCCAATGTCTGCTCACTGCTCAAGCGCATCAGTGGTAATTCATACAAATGATAAGAAATGGCAACGAGAGGTGAGCTGCTGCTGCTAAGTCCAAGAAAAAGGAGACGAAGCAGAGACAGACTTGTGATTGGAAGGGCGCCATCCCTCAGTGTGAGAAGCTGATTAAAACCACTGGTTTTCAGAACGTTTAAAGAAAAAGCTGCAGGTTTCTTCCCTTCTGCAACATTAAATTAAATGCTTAAATGTTTCCCCTGCTTGGACAAAACACGTACATTAACTTTTATTAATCTGTGAGATTCCTCATTTACTATTTGAGAAAATAACACATCTTTCAGAAAGACTCCACACATAATAGGAACCCTGAAATATGCAACCCACATGAAGAAAACAAACCTACCACATGCGTCAAATTCAGTCTGAGGGACTCAATGATTGCTCACATATAGATAACAAAGGTAAGCTGCCAGCATTACCAGTTTTCTGGCCCACAGCTTGTTGTTATTCATCTTTGGCATCAACTATGAAGTGGGTTGAAAACCTGGTAACCAAGTCGAGGTAAATAGATTTGACTTTTTCTTCCCCCTTTTAAAGTCACTTGTCTATATTGTTAGAATTTAAATTTTTATTATTAGAATTATTGGAATTTGAAAAACAAAAAGCTTCTCCAAAGTCTTTTGGGATGCTGACAGCAGATCTGCCTCATTAATATACTTAAGGGTGTTTTTGATCTATCAGAATTCAGATTTTATACATCATCGCACAGCAAATCCTTCAGAGTAATACACCTAGCTGTGGTGAGAGACCACCTTTTCTAGTTTTAGTTTTCATCTCTACACGACAGCTCTTTAGTTCAGCGGCTTTTACAGTTAAAGTGTGGGTATTAAAGGTAGTGAGACAATGACAGGAGCCTGGTTTAAGGAAGTCACTCGAGTAAACACGCTCTTTGATTCTTGGTGCCAGAACTCTACTATCATAACACTCCAAACTTGGCCAGCAGCACTGAGGACATGTCTTTGCCTGTGAAGAACTGAAAGAGGTCTGGAAGAGTAGAAGGTGATGAAAGAAACACAGCGAGTTCCCAGCAGTTAAAACTGATAAATAAATAATAATGATGTGTTTTTCTTTATCGCTTCAGATTATAGCTGCTATCAAGTTATTACTAGCCCGAATACAGGATACTCTTAACCTGTCATAGAAAATGCCATTCATGAGTTACTAGAGAACTAAGGGATTTCATTAAAAAAAGAAAAAGAAAAACTGGGGGGGGGGGGGGGGGGGGGGGCATGTGAGGAAGTATAAGACAAAGCACTTCTTTAGAGTCTCATCTATTAGGTCTCCAATAAAGTTTGGAGGTAACCAACATATAATCAACTTTATTCATATCTTCATGTTTAGAACAGAGTCCAGTGATGTAAACATTTAACTGAGAACAGGGTCACACCCCCCGTGTGTTAATTAATTCCCTGTTCAATGAATCACTACGCGTGCAACTCGGATGAAGTCATTTCTTTCAAAGTGCAGCTGTGTTCCTGATGTGATGGCATGTGGACTGCAGAAACACTGCACGATCGATGGATCTTCCTGCTTCTCCATTGTTCAACACTGGATCACTTTTCTGTCTGAGCTACATGCCATCTCAGTGTGTGTGAGAGGGAGATTAATGAAGCAGAGGGGGAGGAGGGAGGCGTTGTCTGTTTGCAGGCTCAAGAGTGACACTCCGAGCTCGATCTACTTTACACCCCATTACGCTGGCAGGCCCAGGGACGCAAGGCGGGGAACCCAGCAGTCCACACATTCCACATGTAGCATAATAATGGGCACAGCTACGGTGCAGACTTTGATCTGGTCACACTGACTGAAATTAAACAAAGAAACTCAGATCTAGAAACACAACTGATTCAACACAGTTAGCTGCAAACAATGCCGAAGTGCTGTGGTAGTGATAAGAGGCTGTTGTGGTTGCTACTCAAAAGGTGTAATTAATGACAATGGCAGCTCATTCCATTTGGTGAGCCGTTCCCGGGCCCTGTAAAAAGCTTTTTCACAGCGAACATTTTCACTTGTCATATCACAAGAAGTGCTGTCACTAATCACATTAAAAATGGCTCAGTTCTATTCAAGTGTCCCAGTCAGCCTTGACAGGGTGACAGTGAGCCAACATGCACAATATCAGAACTTTGAAAGTGAGCTCAGTAAATGGAAGCCAGTGTAGGTAAAAGTTAGTAATCTGCTGAGAAGTTAAATGTAGGCACGACACATGAAAGAATGACTACTAACTTTAATGAAGTTTCAATTAAGCGTCGTGATAAGTCATTCCAAAGATCCAGCATGTGTACTCCCACAGTATATTCAGTAGTTACCTGTACTTGTACAACTATGACTTGCTGAAAAGGTCTTTTATTAGCTCCTAAGCTCAGCATGAGTGAATACATTGAGTTTTAAGAGCCATTATTATTTCCTATAGTCACACAAATGTAAGTACATGCTATGAGTCAGTAACTTGTAAAACCAACATTTAGCACTATTAACTTGCAGTGATGGTTTTCTGTATGACTTTATCAGTCTTGATTTTATCAATCATTGGGGAGTAATTTTGGTCCATTCTTCTTTACAACATTACTTTAGTCCATCACAGCATTTCAGTCAGGTTAAGGTCTGGACTTTGACTTGGTGACTGCGACCCCTTCATTCTTTTCTTTTTCAGAGGTTCTGTTGTAGATTTGCTGCTGCATGACCTAATTACAGCCAAGCTTTAGCTGTCAGGACAGACGACCTAACGTGGAATACTTTGGTATAGAGTTCATGGTTAACTAAGTGAGTGCTTCACTGAGTGCAGATCACGTGGCTGCACAACAAGCTCAAAAGACATCACCACTCCACCACTGTGCTTAACAGCTTAACAGGAGGTTCTTGTGCTGCTATGCTGGTGTTCAGTTTAAGGTAATTATACTCCATGTCATCTGTCCATTAGACACTGTTCCAGAAGTCTTGCAACTTTCTAAATCCAACCCATGCTACCATATTCTTTTTATAGACAAGGGACTTACTCCTTGAAACTCTTGCAAACATGCCGTACTTGTTCAGTCGTTTTCTAATTGTTCTGTCATGAACTTTAATATTTAACATGCTCACTGTGGCCTGTAGAGTCTGAGATGTAAATCTTTGGGTTTGTTGCAATTTCTCTGAGTATTGTACAACTTGGGGGTGAATTTGCTGGGAAGTCTACTCCTTTGGAAATACTGGCATTCTGTTAACACACTTAACACAATGCACCCATCTTCGTAGGACATGCATGCTTCAGACCAGTAAACTGCCAAAACTTCTGCCTTTATAGGCTTGCTTATCCTCTTACTTTCTATATAAAGAGTAGACGGAGCAAAAGTAGACTTAGTTTTTCTCAGAGCTACCTAAAGGCTTGTGAAATATCCATTTTTCAAATGACTACAGACTTTCATTTACATAAGTAACAGCAGGAAGTCAGACACAGGGACGGGACAAGAGAGAATCTGGTCAATTTTCAAAATAAAAGACCCAGTACAAACTACATCTCTGCTTCAAGATGTTGCTGTTACGATTAAAGCCATGCCATGAACGGAACACAGCTGCACTGGAAACAACATTACAGACACTACATATTATATGGTTTTGTAATATATTACCTGAAAAGTAGCCATTACATATACTGACCAAGATCATGAACACAACACAAAATTCACTTTATTTAATTTACTTTAAATATAGTCAAAATCTACTTTTGTCTGTCATAGCAGGTAGGTCCACATATGCAATACCATATCTGGCTGGAATTGAACCAGTGACCCTCCATTTGCCAAGTGTATGTTACTATAACTATAACAGTAAGCCTTTTACTCACTCAACAGTCTAAGCAGCAGAAATAATTCTTCAGATCATTGGTGGATGCCACACTACATGCTTTGATACTCTGTTGTGTTTTCAAACAGTGAGTCTCACATACTCTTCTCAGACAGTCTCCGGTAATTCTAGATAACCCTATGATCACATTACCTTCCCGTACTCTGCCGCCTGCAGCACAAGAGGCTCCTATTATCAGGAAATGTTTGAGTGTGTCAATTTATCACACTCTCTTTACTGTTACAACCGCTTCCACCAGACAGATACTGTGTCTCTTGTCTGGGTCGCTCTCTCTGCAACCTTCTCCATTTCAACAGGGCCCAATTTCCCTCCGCTCCACCCGCCGCTGTCATGTTGTTACCAGAGAAAGCAAAAATACTGCTCATTATTGTACCACAATATGTGTGTGTGTGTGTGTGCGCGCGCGCACCCGGGGGGGTGAGAGACAGAGCTGACCTTTTATTAGTGTCTCACCCTTAAGGATTGTGGCGAGACGGCAATTCCATAGTGAGGAATGTTTAAGCTTTAAAGACCACTACCCTCATAAGAAGGAAGAAGGAAAAGTGGCTTCATCTAAGTTTATCATTATGTTAGTGTTGATGTAAACTGGTGGACTTCAGTTTTTATGCGTGAGGAATGAAAGCAGACGAGTCAAATTCAGATCTTAGTCAAAATAATATAGCAGAGTCTTAAGATTTCCCTCCCAGCGCATTTCATTAGGGAGCCTGGGACAAACAGCAGCCATCAAAGAGAACAAAAGAGTGGGCTTCCTTATGCCTTAAGGGGATATCCTTATTATGGCATATGCCATAAGAGACTAGCACAAAATTGAAGAGCAGAGCTTGTGGAATCACTATAAAGTTTGGTAGCTAGTGAGGAGAAGTGGACAGGTAGCAGTTTAAACTAATCTTCATTTGAGGAAAGCAACTAGAGAACATATTAGTAGTAGCAAAGGAGGCTGGTAACTGACATAACAGAGTGTGGGGTACCTACAAACCCAGCGTCTGGGTTCCAGTAGTGCCCATGTATCAGCCACAAAGGGATAAGTGCTGAGCGGATTGTTTTATATGTGGATGATGGGAATTTAATGTGGTTTACATGGACAGGGCCAGAGAGCGATCTGGTCCTTTGCCATGGCATTTCCATTTCCTGAGCTAGGGGAAGAAAAAAAAAGTGTAAACATCCACTTGTAAATTCCCAAGTCTATTAGCTTATCTTAAAGTAGCGCTGAAATACCACAACCTATCACGTAGGCAATAAGCAGAGATTTGAGTGTGTGAAATTACAAGTTCCTAATTATATCTTCATCAGTGCTTATACTCAGTTCTTCAGTTCTCCACTGGTTCTCCAAGTCACAAATCAGTTGGTCATTGATGATTATTTCTTTAAACCTTACCTTATCTGGGTCTCATCTTAATTATCAGGCTGTGTTAGAAATAAATGGAATATAAAGACGTTCACTTTCTTAGGTACACCTGTTCAACTGCTAATGAAAATATTTATTCAGCCAATCAAAGCATTCTGGCATTGAGGCATATATGCTTATAGTCACAGTAATCTGCTCAAGCTCAAACCAAGCATCAGAATGAGATTTAGAATGTGGATTTTGAGGCTCAAATCTAGCCTTTGTAATTTTTAGCAGACTTGTTTAAGAGGTAGGAGTCCCAAACTTTCTGAGAAGTAAGTGGAGGATAATGGCACTAATTACCCCATCACTGTTTAAAGCCTCAGAGAGAATAGACTTGTCAGCAAAGTTAACGCCTCCCGTTTTCTAGTCGCATGGCTTTCCTTGGCAACTCGGGCTAAATATACACATTTTGCACAATTACAGGTGTATAGGAGCTGAAATAAGGCTGACAAAAGAAAAGTCTTACATTTGACCCACATAATCCCTAAAGCGAGGCTGTTAACTGAAAGCTCTGAATCATGAAATTAATTAAGGCGGGATAAAAACACTGTCAAGCACTACTGAATAATGGAGAAACAAGGCGCTGTATGGAAAAAGGGGGAGCAGTAAGCAAGCGCTGTCAACTAAAACAAAGCCTGTGGTGCTGCTAATACAGCTTTTTACAAAAGGTAGAAAGCTAAAAGGTACATGAAGTTCCCTCTCTCTTTGCTTATGTAATAAAGATAAGCAACCAATGAATATGGCTTTACAATACATGGTAAACGTCTCACCTCATAGGACCTCATGCAACGCATCGACGCGGGAAGTGTTGAGTTGCTGTCATCCATCACGTGCAGCAGCTCCTCACACACCTTTAGTGGCAGCACCACAGGATGTCCTATGACACTGACCTCCCAACTAGTTACAGTGCTGAAAACACAGAGAGAAGCAATGATTTATTGTGACTGCCTTAGCATTTTACGACCAAAATGAAGTCCAGAAAAGCTACCGTAAATCTCAAGTTGAAGTGGTCGTCCTGCCATTTTAATTGACTAGTTTTAAACTGTAAACTGATAACCACATATCCAAACACATGGATTTATAACCTGTGTGAGCGCGTGTCGCTATACGTGTCTGTGAGGCTGATGAAGTGTGTGTTCAAGACAAGGACAAAAAGAAAGGGCTGAAGAGAGAAGAGGAAGAGTGATTGAGAGAACCAAGATTGATGGTCTGTCAGCGTGAGGTGCTGATCCAGTTTGTTTGGGTGACATTTAGCCGTCTGTGCAGTTTCTGAAAGGGTAAAGTCTCCTCAAAGTTTTGGCAGTTGTACTTAAGATGAAAGACAGTCAAAAAAAAAAAAAAAAAGGCAACTGTGGCTGTACTGAACCCCAACCAGCCAACATCATAACGCTTTGTAGGAGTTGATTAGACATTATGAACAAGTTGTGCATGTGTGTTTTTCATTAGACTCACTTTCCACATCTATTAGACCTCCTGTTTCTCTATTGTACCGGGACAGTGATGGTGCCTGCGACTTTCACTCAATTTATAATCAAATAACTGCCATTAGTGACAAGCCTAATCCACTTAGGCACTGGCTCACTGATTCTCTAGCCAATTATTGGCAGTTTTAACAACGCGTACTGCAACCACTGGCTGCACTGAACTGTAACCAGCTGTATCCTGAATAAGAGGGCCGTCATCCCGGGACTTCAGCTCCCCAGGCATAACATTTAATTTAAAAATGTCAGAGATGAGTGATGAAGGGTGAATGGTAAATTATGTGGGGGGGATGGAAGTGTGAGTCACACCGGCATTTAGCTTCGCTAAACTTCAAAAATTCAAATTGCAGAAATGGGTAAAATTCTAAAAAGCAGCCCACCAACGTGAAGCTTATTCTCTAAGAAGACGTGGAGTTCACGGCAGGATTAAACACAGAACAATTGAAAAGGGAAAAAAGAAAAATAAAGACAGACCCAAACTGGCTGGGCTGATGTTGCCCAATAGGTGACTGCAGTCAAAAATAAAGCATGTTTAAAACTGTTCAGATACAGTTTCACTATGATAAATAGTAGTTTCACAACCAGAGGGTTGTGACATGTTTACTTTAAGAACAAAATATCTTGTTTAGCCTATTTCTTGGCAAGTTTGCCACAACAAAAAAGATCCTTTTTAAAATAATCTTTATTTGTGATGGGTTCCTGTAATATCTGGTATCTGCTGAAGCCATGTTACATAAACAACATGTCAATAAAAAAGGAGTACGTGTGTGACACAATGAAACGCCTTGTCACTTTTGTTACCTTATTTTTTGTAATTAATATGGTGCACAAGCCACTTAATAAGCATAAAAATGAGAAACTGATGGATCAGCAGTAAGTATCGAGGTTTCTTTGGCGCTATATAAATAAAACTGAATTGAATTGAAAATCGCCATGTCCTCAAATGGCCACTTGAGGCATCTGCCAAAAGTGAGTAAAAACTGTGAGTAATAACTATTTCCCCATCTGTGACAACTCTAAGCGAGGTAAACTGTCGTATTACCAGTTTCACTTGTGTTATATCCTAAATGTACAGAGTTTAGTGACATTAAGTGAAAAATGGCGGCAAATTTGCCGTGCTCACCACGCTAACATAGCTAAGCAGTATGATGGTCCCTGCCTGAATCTGTAAAAGCATACGTGACTTACAACTCCACATTTTTGGGTGTCTCAGAATGTAGGAATTCAACTCTTAGCTGATGTACCTACTGGTCTAGGATGAAGCCTCTCTAGCTCACAACTCTTTCTCTCGGATATGGACTTCCTGTCGGCATGTGTATGCTTACTGATATCACTGAAGAAACTTGCTTTCTTGTTTACTCCCCTCTTCTACCCTTTTCTCAGGATATGGTTAAGTTTTGCTTCAAAGAAACAAAGACAGCAGCAGTCAAAATGGAGGCTTCAAAATGGAAGTCTATAAACCACTGAGTGATGTCACAGTGGCAGTGTTGATCTTTTATTTACAGTCTATGATTGCTACCTATAATTAGGTCTTAAAGTTAAGCGCCATTTTAAGACTGTGAGTGAGTAAATATAAATTGTGCTGACAAAGCGTGAGCTCTCCAACATGACTGCAATGTTATGAAAGGGTGTATTTTTAACTGAAACCGTGATCTTTTCCTAAAACAAAACAATCAGGACGTTGTCTAGACTTAACCACACCACTCTTCTTGTGAAAGGTTAGCTGTGTTTGTGCCTCAGCCTCCAACACTTGCTTTGTTTTTCTTTTGTTTTTTTAAATAAAGTGAATCACTAATATTTCTATTGAGGAGTGCTTACATGGGCTGTTTGAGAGAGTGTTATTTATTTGTAGGAGTTATTGGGTAAACTCGAGGTGGACAAAGTACAGCACAATAAAGAAAGGAGCAGATTGTTTTGAAAGTATGTCCTAGTCTCTCACTTCCCCTGAAGATGCATTCATAGCTTGTGTAAGAGGAATCAACTCTCTGTACCCATGCATCACTCAGCTTAACAGTACATTACAATATTCCTCTTAACTCTTACTACTATGGCTGAGAAGACCAGCCTTATTTCTCCTTTGGGTTAGTGTTGTCTCTAATTATCGTTTCTCCATCATAACTTGTCAAAACGGATGAAACAACAAAACCTGTTCTGTTCTGCTTTCACTCTTCCCCGGCAGCGGGAATGAAAAAGGGAAGAAAGAGGAGGGTGGGGGGGGGGGAAAAAACTGCTGAGCTCTGATTCTGTTGAAAATAATGAGGGTGGAAGGCTCTTCCAGTGGGGTGCTGCTGTACTGAGCATGGAGAACCACATGCAGCACATCCACCTACACTTCTCTAATGCATCACAGCAAGGCACACAGAGCCTCAATACAGTCAAAACAACATAACAACCCCTTATGCGTGCAACAAACATGCTGCTGACAACTTTGAGGCAGCTTTGATGGGAAGCTCATTCGCAGGATAACAGACAATTATATCCGAGCAGGGACCCTTAGAGCAACGTGTTCTATTAACACCTAGAGTCTGTTCACCAACAAAGTAGGCTTTCATCCCTCACAGTGAGCCAAGAGAGATGGTGATTGAGAAGGTGCGCAAGAGAGATGAAAGGATAAGATTAGGAGGAGGAAAACAAAGATTGAAGGGGAAGGGGGGGGGGATATGTTAAGTGTCCTCTCTTACTCTCTCTGCTGGATGCCCGTGTCAGAGCAGGCTATGTAGAGGAGTTTCAGGGCTCTCGTAGCTCTGGGTGATGGACTGTGAAGAGCAGGGGAGCCATTGGACCTCTCAGTCCCGACACGTGTCTCCGGGACTGATGCTATGATGGAGTCGCTGTTCAAGAGCCAGAGCTGCAGGAGGAGCAGACAGGTCACTTAACACTTGAGACATATGGGTATATGTGATATGTGGGTGAGGAGTCACACATCACAAAGCAGAGAGATGATATACATTCATTAGTTTGATTTTCAGAAATAAAATGGTCTATTCTGGTACAGCTGATTCAACATGAAAGATGAAAATATTTCTTTATTCTGTAGGATAACACAGGTTTAAGTTCTATTCTCTAAGTTCAGTGTAAATCAAGGGTTACTACTGCAATATGATTCCTCATACTGATGTGTAATAATGGGAGAACAGAGGTGGAAACGTTGATTTTTCCAATCATTTTTTTCTCATTTGGAATATGCTCCTTTTCAGCCCAGTTTCACACAAGATTAATTATACTGTTACTGCCATCCCGAGTTTTACTGATGAGTTTTAATGTGCTGCTGTTTAATATCTGCCAAGAACACAACCAGAACACTGGAATAGTTTTTGGACATTTTTACTGTGAAAATGTTTCAACTCCAACATCAGGTAAAACTGAGAAAACAAAAACACAATTTTATGAATAAACCTGTTCACATGTCAGATACACATTTTCCACTGACATGATGCCTGATCTGGAACCAGCTGCACTCATTTCCACCAAACAAGACTATTAGAAGCTATGACAAGAAATTTACTAGCATAAGGAGTCTGTCCGCCACGATTTTCTTACAATGGATTAGGAACAAAATGATAGCACAACAGATATTATTCCAAAAACTAGAAGAATATTACAAAGACAGAACAGTGCATTGTTGGAGAAGAGCAAAATGCATCCTTGGGCAAGACAATAAACTGATTATAGCACCTTACTACTCAACTTGAGTATTCTGTGTTTTCTACTATAATCCTCATTCACAAAAATAAATAAATAAATAACCCCAAAAACCTTATATAACCAAGCATTTTTATCTAAAATTTACTCACTCACTCTGTTGGACGCACCGGGGGAATGCTACACACGACACAATCACAGTCAATCTTTTTCCGTTTCTTAAATAATAGAGTACTTGATTTGTATTTAGAAGTCATTTATTTTTCTGATTATGCTGGGTGGTTCTTACCAACAGGAAGGCTTTTCCATCGGGAGTCTGGACAGAGAAGTGGTAGGTGCTCAATGAGTTTGACAGCTCCAGCAACCTAACAGCTACCGTCCTCTCCACAAACAGAGATCTGTCCAAGAGAGACACGATGTTCATTCACTTTACATATTCTGTCCTGAAAAGGCAACAGATTGGAGCAAACACTATCTTAGGAGATGATTCTGCCTGATCAAAGTTTACAAAAACAAACAAAAAAACAAAAATAAAATATGTCTGGTAAAAGTTGGTTTTTATGAGCCGGTTAATCAAATGATGAGGCCGTAGACGAGAAACGCTTATGTGCAGATTTTTGAATTATTCAGACTGGTGCAGTGGGAGATGTGGTTATTAAAGTGTTTAATTCAGACCTAGACTGCAATCATTTTTGAAGAAGCCTGAACACAGTGCTGATATGCCTCATTCACCCCCAAGATCCAGTAAAATCCAATCAGCGGTGTGTCAGATACTTGAGAAAAACATACAAATGGACCTGAACTGATTTATAGTCATCGTACTGATTTTATTGTGAAGGGCTAAAAATATCCAACAGCAGTCATAATGATGAAACTATAGAGAAAGTAAAGCCTGACTAGAGCTTGTGTGACTCGACCCCCCCCCCACCACCAAATAACCTGAAATGAAAAAAAAAAAAAAAAGGGATTATTTTCTATAAAATAGTGTAATTTAAAAGCAACAGATGCCTTCTTGTCATCTGTGGAAAATGAGGTTCCATTTTTGCCAAGAATTCACATCCACACTGCACTGCAAACATTTTTCATGCTTTAAACACTAGTTCAGTTTTATACAGCATGGGACAATAACAAAGACAGTGCCTTCAGGGTGGCAATTGCAATAACGTAGCCAAACAACGCACCGACACAAGATTCACAACAACGTGGATAAAATGAAAGGAAGCTCAGAAGTAAAGTTGCACTGGCATCAACAAATGTTCTATCACGTGTTCAGTCGACATGTGCATGCGAACAGAATCTTTGGCACCGACAGTCCCTCGTATGGATTTGAAAGGATAAAAAAAACAAAACAAAAACCTGCCTGTTCAGTGAAGCTTCTGGCTTTCTGTCTCCCACAGCAGGCTCCACCACCACCTGTGTGACGTACAGCTTCAGCGTTTCTGGAAGACACCACACGGGAGAGGGCTCGCACATGCTTGTTGAAATGCTGTTTATTTATAAAAACTTGCAACAATCGTCCCCTACCTGGTGCGACGGCCTCTCCGAGCACTGACGAACAGCTCGCACAGGAGATGAGGGCCAGTCTGCGGCAAGGTTTCTGTGCACACCATAGATAGAGACATCCAGAAACGGATCACCACAAAGCAGCCACCTATAACTCAGCAGTTTTAAAATTTAGTAGCTGCTATAGCTAGGTTGGAAGACAGAAAAGGATGTAACACAGAGAGAGAATTACAGCAGCCCAATTGTTTTTCCTGCACTTTGTCTCTCAGCTTTAGTCATGCAGTTGTGCCTGTGTTGAGCGGGTTGTGTGGAGAATGACTAATGGACGAAGAGGGGGATCAATCTTCATCTGCACAGTCTGATTTTGCTTGGTCTAAGAAGAGAGTGTCTGGATGGATAGATGAATGGATGGAAAATCTACTGAAATCTTTTTGTACTAATTGCATAAACAGGAGCCATTTCTGTTGCACGTCCCTCACCTTTGGATCTTGGCTGTCCTGTGTGCCAACAGGACTCACTTCCTCAGTCAGAGTCTGCTCACAGCTGCCATCACGGGCTAACAGCACAAAGGAATCGCCCATTAAACAATCTTCTGCTCGGGGTAACAGTTTCTTGTTAGCAAACGGGTCTGGGTGACAACACCAGTCATCCACGATGGCGTTCCAGTTACCATTAGGGAGAGGAAGAACTCGCTTAAACACTCTGAAAAAGAGGAAAAATAATAAGAAAAAAAAGCAATTACAGTGTTTATTGTTCAGCAATATTTAAACACGGTGCTAATTGGTTCTTGTCTTAGTGAGAGGCGTTATCTCTCAATAAGCACAGAGATCCCAGAGAGCTGGCGAAAAATCAAAATACAGAAGAGTATAATTAGCTAAAAAAAAAAAAATGATGATGATAGGTCATCCAACTACATTTTTTTTTTCCCAGGAGTTTCTTAAATGTAGTCAATATCCTTCCTCAGAGCACAGGCACTTCCTGGTTGTAGCAGCATCTTCCAGTGGCAGCTCAAGGAATATGACAAAGACCCAAAAGAGCTGACCCAGGTTCCAAAGTCTCCAGATCCCACAGGGTGGCAAGAGGACAAGCTTGAGCCATGGAAATGGCTCAAAAGGAGGAAATATTTGGCCTTTAGTTGTAAAAAACTGGAACTACACCAGTTACTAACAATCAAACACTGGCTTTGGACTCTGCATATTATAATATTAATGTTGGTTTGGCCATATTTGGAAAGGGTGGCATGCCAAGTTAGCAGCTAAAGCATGGTAAACTGTAGGGGTTTAATGCACAAATAAATAACGGCTAATTAATAACAGACAAAAAAACAACAACATAAAAACACAATTTCACAAACCAAATTTAAGCCCAAACTTCTTGGGACAGCAAGTCATAATATTAGTCACATAATTCCAGCACAATAATCCAAAAGGCACAAACATCACAATCACAGCAGAAAGATGCAGTTGAGTGACTCGAATTAAGTGATGTGTAGCCTCGCGGAGAGCAGTGTGCTCCACCTGTCACACGCCCCCTGACTCCAGTAACCAGATGGCTTCATTTTGTAACTACAGAGTTTTCCAACTGGGGTAAATAAATGACAATGATTGTAAGCAACATTTACAGTAAATTGAGCACACATTACAGCTCATTGGATGAGTGGTGTTTACCTCGCCCTTTTCCTTTTTCCACTGTCCACTAACTTGTAAATTGCTGTTGGGTGCTGGAGTGGCAGGACCCAGAACTTTTGTTTTTCTGTTTGTTTGTTTGTTTTTTTTAATAAATAAAAACACCTGGCAACTGCAACTGGAAAAAGACTGAAGCCAGCAGAGACGCTATGCACCCTAAACACCTAAAGCTACAAGATACTACTCTTTATTTTATTCCAGCCCAGTTTTATTACACAGAAGTCTTTTATGTGGCAAGTCCAGCCATTAATACCTGAGAGCAGACATATAAAATAGAACATTTTGTTACAAAGCACAATGAGCCATAATGCTGTGGAAATTATAACTTTTCATTTTGCACTGAGTTCTTCCCCTGATGTTTCAACCTTTGCTGACATCTTGTTGCAAAAAAAGAGAAAAAAAGTATATATATATATATGTTTTTGCCAACTTTTAGTGAGTTACAGCTGAGAAACATAGCCTGAGGGCAAGGGTCTCCATAATGCAGCTATTGCAATTTTCAGCATGTCACATTGCTGACCAGAGAAAGCTACAAGGCAATAAGAACAATACCGCTGTCCAGTCGAACCACCTCAAGGTAAGAAACACAATTGTGTTTTTAATGGCTAGCACAGACCTTTACATCACACAGACTCTATAACTCTAATCCATCAATTTTTCCCCTCTCTCTCTCCGACTATCACTCCTACAGCTGGGTCACGCCATCAATAAAGAATCACTCCTCTTCCTACACAGGAGGGAGTAAATAAAAACCCATTTCCACCAGTGCCCTTCCTCGTCCCGTCTTCTCCTCACCTGTCCTCGAGCAGCCTTGTCATGCAGCCTTGGCAGTAGAAACAATAAGCCTTTTTTGCCCGGAGCATCTTCATCATGCTGGCAGAAGAATCTGTGGGAAGTGGGTGGGGAACGAAAGGCAAAAAACAAACAAACAAATGAGGCAGATTTGGTGAGAGGGTGGTAACCTTCTACGACTTGGCACAAAAATCGATGAAACACTGGGTGGTGAAGGTGGCTGGATAGAGAGCGGGCGATCAATCCGAGTTTGATTGGACTGTCACTGATGGGGCTTGGCTGTAAATTTCTGTTACAATGGCAAAAACAAACAGAACGCCAAAAGATGGGAGTTTGGGGATATTATGAAACGGCTTTGGGGTTTGCTTTAGATGAGTCCGTTCAAACCACTTAAAGGGAGCTTTCCTGGGCTGATGATTAGCTGCCTGTGCGCTGCTAAGGATCCTGAGAGGAAAATTTACACCTTCACTCTCTCAGATGACCAAGTGACTCAGCCCAATTAAATCAGAATAGACAGCAAGGCTCTAAATAGCTACCAAAAGACTTTGTTCTTGTCTTGGCACGTAGGAGTGCAGCTACTCAGAGGGAGGTCTCCCTGGGCATTACCTTCATCCATGCTTCGTTCCACGCTGATGCGCAGTCTGAAATGAAGCTCTTCTCCACACGATTCTCCCGCAGGTGTCGGAATGCAGGATCCCTGCTCGAAGGTGACTCCTGCTGGCAGAGTCAGGTACAGCACCCCTCTGGGAGTGCGGATGTGGAGGGATGAATCTCCACTTGTTATGGCCACATCTGCAGGCGTCTGGGCCACATCTTTCCTGAAGAGCAGATGGTTTGTAAGTGTAAATAAACACAAACTGTTTGGACTCCTGTAGAGGTTTTAAGGTAAAGACCCTACAATAACAGACAGACAACACAATCAAACAACCTCCTTTGAGAAAGCATGTGGTGACAGTGGGAAGGAAAAACTCCTTTTTACCAAGAAACCTCTGAGAGAACCGGACTCAGGGAAAGGCGGCCATCTGCTGTGACCAATCACATCTATAGCCCATATTACCATAATTAGTTAGCAACTTTGAAAAATTCATTTTCCAAGTAAAAATGATAAATATTTGGGATTTGGGGCTGTTGATAATATAACAGGCTTTCTTCACTTATTCTGACATTTTTAAAAGTCAAAGTAATCAAAACAATACTTTCATTAAGTCATGTACTATAATACATTTTCCTTGTATTTATGGTCACCGCATACCGCAACAAAAAGAAAAAAAAATAATTCTGGTGATCTTTCTTCAGGAGGGAGGCCAAATCATCTTTTGGAGCACCATTTGTCTTTTTTTTTTGAATGAAAGAAAAACTCCAAAGGCTGACTCCTTTTGTACTTTCTGTTCTTGTCACATAATGTGTACATAAAACAACCCATAAACTTCACACAATCCAGCATAAATTAATCTTTTTCCCTTGTTCAAAACATATGGACTCAGAATTAGCCTCACTCAGTGAGAAATGAGCGAGCCTTTGTTGCACAACAGAAATCAGGTACGTTAAATGATGAGAACTATATATGAAGTGGCACAGTTAGGAGCTATTACTATGAACACTACTGCAGTAATAAACACCAATAAAAACAGTTCAAAGTCAAAAGCCTGAGCATTTCCTGAGTCACATGGATATACAACCATTTTATGGACTTTTTTTCTTTAGAGGCAAACACTGGAGAGAGGGTAGCTCTGCTGTTACTGATCACAGGTCTGTACAGTGCTACATAATGTAGTTATATGTAAAACCACACAATTGAACAGCCTGTCAACCATTATTTGAATACTATGAAAGACAGCAAAGGACTAGGGCTCTTGTTGCTGAATTTCAAATCTCATTAGCCCCATCTAGTGGCTTTTGTAGTATATACTCAGGTGTATACCACCTCAAGGTAAGAAACACCACTTCTTAATACTCACCTCTTTTCACTGGCCATAGTATGACAGTTGGTTTTAATTTTTAATTATTTTATTGTAATTTTTTTATTTGCTTTTTCTGTGTTTTAAGCAGCATATAATTTTATTGTTTGATTTATGAATAATAATAATAATAATAATAATAATAATAATAATAATATTCTTTTTTTTTTTTAATTCTATTCTGTGTGTATAACACCAGTGGTGGAATTTGACGCTATCACTCATTAAATATAATATATTAAAACTTCAGTGTATTTGTGCTTTAAGTATTTCTATATTACACTGTCATCTATTTGTACTCCACAGTAACTTTAAATGTTATACTTGTTACCCTGAATCGCTAATCTGAAAGCTTTAGTATATACATATGGCAGCACAGTGGTACACTGTTGCCTCACAGGATCGAACCTCCTGGTTGGCTGGGGCATCTGTGTACAGGTTGCATGTTATCTCACTCCCTATGTTGGCTCTATCAAGGCACTCTGGCTTTTTCCATTAGTCCAAAAACATGCTACTTAGGTTAACTGTCTGCTACACCCTGGACACTCCTGTCCAGGTGTACCCTGCCTCTCGTGCTAGGACTGCTCAGACGGACTCCAGTGTCTGTACAACTCTAGGCCAGACAAACAGCTAAGAGAATGGAAGAAATGATAATGGATTATTCTAGATAACACTACCCAACATTATATAGGCAATTAAACTCATTCAGCCCATCTAACTAAAACATTAATGGATGGATGGATTATGATTCAATAATACATAAAACTTTAAAAAAAAAGGCTATTATCCATTGTGAATGCTTCCACTTTAGTAATTTAACTATATTTTGATACTAAAATGTTTGCAGTTTTACTTAAATAAGATTATGAATTAGAGAACTATAGAAAACTGCAATAGAGTACCTTCTATAGAAGGTATAATAGAGTACCTTCTATAGAATAGAGTACCTTCTATAGAAGGTACTCTATTGCAATGTAACTGTAATGTAACACACGGATTTGTTACAGCACTTTTTCAGTTTCACTGGTTATTCAAAGTGTTAGACTTCAAGCCACATTTCTAACCACGCATTCATAGGGTTTTAGTCTAGACAACAACAATAAAGTTAATTCATTTTCAAAACACTATCTTACACGGGTGAGTTACTTTAAGCACTTACTTTAAAACGGCGTTTCACAATACAATTTGCTACTTTCTACGATCATTTCTTTTAAAGTTCTTGTTCTTTGTATTAATTTCAAATTCAAACATTAGTAAACGTTAGCGTATCTCGCTGAAACACTGAATTGCATTTAGCCTGCCTGCTCTCGGTGCTATGGTGAAGCTGTAGCATCACCTAAGTTAGCTAATGTTAGCTAGGCTTGCTTGTACTTGCCAAAGAAACATGCATTTCTGACTACTTGGTACTTACGATATCTGCTACATACTTACCCCACAATAAGCAGTCCACTCTGAAGCCTTCTCCTCAGCTCCAAGAAGACTCCAACTCCATGTGTCTTGGCTGGCACCTCGTTTGCCATTCGCTTTGTTTAGGAGGAATCCAGAAGAGGTGACACGCTTATCAAAACACGAGCGTGGCTGGGTGACGCTAATCAGAAACACAGAATCCAAAGCAGAGTAAACACAAAACCCTATCTGCCTGATTTACCAAACTGAATGTACAGGGTTTTATGTTTATCCGCGGCGTGACGGCACCACGAGTACGTAAGACCAAGAGCAATAGAGTGACAAGGCAGGAACAACATCCTGTAAAGATTTCAAAATAAAGGTTAAGCGTTTTTAAAACACCACGCCCATAATGAACACCTTTTTTCGTGTAGTCTTTGGGTTTTAGGGTAAATTACCAGCTGTATGATTAGGAGATGATGTTTAAAGATTCTGTCTAATTCTTTTTATTTTTCGGCAGCCACAGTAGATCATCTGCCTCCCTCTCACCCTAGTCCTCTCACTACATTCATGAACCTCCTCTGAGGTCTTCCCCCTTTCTTCCTGCCTAGACGTTCCATCTTCAGCAGCCTTTGTGCAGTATACTTACTATGTATGTTTCTGTTCTGCGTCCTGTTCTGTTTGTATATATGCTTTTATTCTGCTGCTGTTACAACCAAATTTCCCCTTGTGGGACAATTAAAGGATTATTCTATTCTATTCTATTACCCCAAACTGTACTCATTTCTAATCTTGTCCATCCTGGTCACTCTCCCAAGGAAAATCCTAGTATTTTCAGCTTTAGTGCCTCCAGCTCTGTCACAAATCACCTCTGACACTCACCTGAACCCACTCTACCCTGCCTGTACTCTTCTTCACCAAACTTTGTATTTCATTTAATTGAAATGAAACTTTTATTATTTCTATTTTTATTTATTTTACATTTCTTATCTTTCTATTCACGCAACACTGCCACTGCCCAATTCATTGTATCAATATGAATTAATGAGCAAAATCTAAATTTGGAGACATGGTATAGTGTGAATTATAAATATTTTCCCTCCATTTTTAAACTTGCACTAGTGGAAATGTTTGTGTACAGTTATTAGAGGGAGAAAATGTGCTCTAAGGAGCTGTTTGGAAGTCAACGTAAATTGTGTGTACTCTACATGCACAAATGCCATATACTTTGTTCAAATGATACAATACTAAGCTTTTAATTTGAAAACAAAGCTTGCATACTTCCTGGATTTTTCGTCGTGACGGCTGGTGACTCCACAGAGCCGAGAGGCGGAAGATGTCCATGCGGAAGAGCAGTTGGACGCCCTGGGTTGGACGTACAGCTAATCTGCAGTGCAGTCTGGGAACTGTCAGTCGTTTAGCTTTGTATCTGTGGCTCTGGGAGCTCACCGATGCGCTCGCCGCTGTTATATTCACACAGCAACCCTAAGAGAAAAAAAAGAATATGTAGAATATAATTACCTATTGTCTGCTTCCAAAGCCATCTTGTCAACGGGTCTGATTTGTTGTTCGCATGAACGGCTGATACAGTAGCCGGGCCCATCATTTAAAACAACCTGCTACCAACATTAGCTAGCTTTCGACTCATTATTGATGCTGTCAGCTGGGTTTTCCTCGTTTAACGGGATACACGAATGAATGACAGTCGTTTGTCAGTGCCCTACAAAGGTAAGCTTCTTATGTGTTCTTCAATTTCAACGTTATAAAGTGTCACACGACCTGCGCTGGCTGAAATAACCTCACCTGGCTAATGACGTTGTGGCTGCAAGCAGGAATGTTACTGTAACAGGCAGTAACGGTACTGGGGTTAGTTATAATGTTTCGGGAATATTCCGTGTGTAAAAGGGTAGTTATTCAGGTAGCATTACGTTGTCATACTTTGGTAGCAGCAACCATCGCACAGGAGAGAGGTACTGCTCCACTGTGGGGGTGTTGTTGTTGTTTTCATTGCTGAAAGCTGTACTGAAGTCTGAGAGCACAGCTGCCAGGTTTCAGAGCTAGCTCCTTATCGTAACTTTACATTTCCCTGAAATTTAAACTACACAGCCACCTCAGCCCAAGTGAAAGTTTGCTTCTCCTAGGTGGAGAAAAACGGCTATACTTGGTTCGGTTTTTTACGGAGGGCATTTTGACGTGACGTCAGAAGAAACACAGGTGTGATTAATAACATTAATTAGTAATGACCGCATTGTGGAGGAAGGCTCACCGATACGCCTATATTGCTACTTGTGTCACGATCCCTCCTCTAACAAGACAAGAGGGCCTGGTCTAGAAAAAGTCTGTGGCTTTAAACCCACTATAGATGTAAATAAACAAGTGCAGATAGCCATATAGTACACATGTAATATGTGACTTGTCTAACATCAGTTTCTCCCACTGATTCCACTTGTCACTTTTAGCTGCTACACTACAAATTTCAGAGGAAAAAACACAGGATGTCACTCAGAAGATGAGTATTATTGCGCAGGTATTGGCATATTGCAGTGTTATTAGTGTATACAGCTTTGTCAGCATATGTATAAATGTGTATACTGACGACATTGTTGTTTTACATTTTTTCCAAACTATTCAGATTAGTTATATGATGAATGTGTGCGTCAGATGCATTCATATCCAAATTTAAGTAGAGTGTGATCAGCAGCTTTGGTGTATTCTAAGAAAGAGGGGATGCGCTTATTAATGTTGCGATGCATTTTGAATGTTATTAGGGTTTTTAGGAATTTTTATGTATAAAATGCCATATAAAGAGAAGGGAATTTTCCCCAGTCTAACAGTATTTATGGATTTAATGGTGGTTTGTCAGCCTGTATAGTGCTTTGTAACACAGGGAGCAGACCTGACAGCTGCTTGTGTGTAAACAAAAGGCCATTTCACGGTTAGGCCGTTACTCATAAATTTCTAGTCAGACTCATCCCTCTCCTGTTAACCAGCCTCAGGAATCTGCTTATTGGAACCCCATTCCTTTTAGACAATAGGATTTCTTGAACTATTGCCTTGTAGGACTCACAGCAGCAGCGTCATCTCCTTCTCTAAACTCTGCAGATGTTTGTGGGAAGGTCACCGTGTCTGCTGCCGTGTTTCATTCCTAAGAGTAAATACGATAATGGCTACTCATGTCAGACTGATTCGATAAAATGGCTCCAGCTCCACTCTGGAGCTATCTGAACATTTAATTGATACTGCAGGCTCAGGCTTCTTGTTTCATGATAAGGCACGCAGAGGATAACACTTTGGCTTAATATCACCATTCGTGTTGTCTTTCTTTTATTGCAGGTGTGATGTACATATGTGTGGCTGGTGTTTTACATTAGCATAACATTACCATCCAGGAGAATGAATGCAGAGGAACTGGAGCTGCTCGGTGACTCCAAGTACAGGAATTATGGCGCAGCAGTGGACAAGGCCCTCAAGAACTTTGAGTACTCCAGTGAGTGGGCAGACCTCATCTCTGCACTGGGCAAACTCAATAAGGTAAGAGTTCTATAGGCTCAGCTTCTTCTAAAGATTGCTTTGTTGCCTAACTGCATCTGTATAAGTAACAGTAATGCAGACAGGTCTGTACAATGGCCTTAGTTTCACTTGTTTTGGTTCTATGATTTGTACGGAAAAGCCTTCCAGCTGTCAGTTTTCAAATCCTGTCTCAGGTTCTGCAGAATAATGCAAAATACCAAGTGGTTCCTAAGAAGCTGACAATAGGCAAACGGTTGGCCCAATGCCTCCACCCTGCCCTACCTAGCGGGGTCCACCGCAAGGCCTTGGAGACCTATGAAGTCATCTTCAAGATCATAGGACCTAAGAGGCTGGCCAAAGACCTTTTTCTTTATAGGTAATACTGCACTGTCAGATCTCAAAAAGCAAGATAGTCACAAGGTTTTTAGGTGGGTAGCAATAAACATCTGCCGTTTCCCTCCACAGTGCTGGGCTTTTCCCTTTACTTTCCAATGCTGCTATGTCAGTGAAGCCTGTTCTACTGGGGCTGTATGAGACCTACTACCTGCCCCTGGGAAAGACCCTGAAGCCAGGCCTGCAGGGACTATTGACTGGGGTCCTACCTGGTCTGGAGGAGGGCTCTGAGTACTATGACAGGTGAGAATAGGAACACAAAAAGTAACACTTGGAATGATGGTGACGTGCACAGTAGCCCTTAACTAAACCATGAAATAACTGCCAGAAATCTTAAATTTTTTGATAATGGAGTGTTTGTTGAACCTTTTAGACAAACTATATGAAAATATGTTAAATTTCAATCTGCATATACAGTGGAGCAAAAAAGTATTTAGTCAGCCACCGATTGTGCAAGTTCCCCCACTTAAAATGATGACAGAGGTCAGTAATTTGCACCAGAGGTACACTTCAACTGTGAGAGACAGAATGTGAAAAAAAAATCCATGAATCCACATGGTAGGATTTGTAAAGAATTTATTCGTAAATTAGGGTGGAAAATAAGTATTTGGTCACCTCAAACAAGGAAAATCTCTGGCTCTCACAGACCTGTAACGTCTTCTGTAAGAAGCTTTTCTGTCCCCCACTCGTTACCTGTATGAATGGCACCTGTTTGAACTCATCATCTGTATAAAAGACACCTGTCCACAGCCTCAAACAGTCAGAATCCAAACTCCGCCATGGCCAAGACCAAAGAGCTTTCGAAGGACACCAGGAAAAGTATTGTAGACCTGCACCAGACTGGGAAGAGTGAATCTACAATAGGCAAGCAGCTTGGTGTGAAAAAATCAACTGTGGGAGCAATCATCAGAAAATGGAAGACATACAAGACCACTGATAATCTCCCTCGATCTGGGGCTCCACGCAAGATCTCATCCCGTGGGGTCAAAATGATCATGAGAACGGTGAGCAAAGATCCCAGAACCACACGGGGGGACCTGGTGAATGACCTGCAGAGAGCTGGGACCAAAGTAACAAAGGTCACCATCAGTAACACACTACAACGGCAGGGAATCAAATCCCGCAGTGCCAGACGTGTTCCGCTGCTGAAGCCAGTGCATGTCCAGGCCCGTCTGAAGTTTGCCAGAGAGCACATGGATGATACAGCAGAGGATTGGGAGAATGTCATGTGGTCAGATGAAACCAAAGTAGAACTTTTTGGTATAAACTCAACTCGTCGTGTTTGGAGGAAGAAGAATACTGAGTTGCATCCCAAGAACACCATACCTACTGTGAAGCATGGGGGTGGAAACATCATGCTATGGGGCTGTTTTTCTGCCAAGGGGACAGGACGACTGATCCGTGTTAAGGACAGAATGAATGGGGCCATGTATCGTGAGATTTTGAGCCAAAACCTCCTTCCATCAGTGAGAACTTTGAAGATGAAACGAGGCTGGGTCTTCCAACATGACAATGATCCAAAACACACCGCCCGGGCAACAAAGGAGTGGCTCCGTAAGAAGCATTTGAAAGTCCTGGAGTGGCCTAGCCAGTCTCCAGACCTCAACCCCATAGAAAATCTGTGGCGGGAGTTGAAAGTCCGTGTTGCTCGGCGACAGCCCCAAAACATCACTGCTCTCGAGAAGATCTGCATGGAGGAATGGGCCAAAATACCAGCTACTGTGTGTGCAAACCTGGTAAAGACCTATAGTAAACGTTTGACCTCTGTTATTGCCAACAAAGGTTATGTTACAAAGTATTGAGTTGTATTTTTGTTATTGACCAAATACTTATTTTCCACCCTGATTTACGAATAAATTCTTTACAAATCCTACCATGTGGATTCATGGATTTTTTTTTCACATTCTGTCTCTCACAGTTGAAGTGTACCTCTGGTGCAAATTACTGACCTCTGTCATCATTTTAAGTGGGGGAACTTGCACAATCAGTGGCTGACTAAATACTTTTTTGCCCCACTGTATATGAGTTTTAATTTGTGTAACATTTGCTACACAAGGCATATTTTTGCAATTTAGTCATTAAAATGTGTCATGCAAATTATGTCATTTTTTTTAGGGTACAAAAAAGTCACGCTGATGCTATAGAAGTCTCAAAAACTCTCAAAGACACACATATCAAATACGATACAGTGGGCTTTAAAGAGTTAAATTGCTGTGATAGCCCATTACAAGAATGCATTTTATTGCCTAATGTGGAAAGGAAGTGATAATAGATCATATGAATGATAAATGAGGTATGTGAGTCATTGCAACATCACTATTACTAACAGAGGATAGCCTGAGACTTGGTGTGGACTTTAGACCGATGTATTTTCATGTCTCATAATGATCACTGAAACAGTCTAAGATTGTCCTGAAAACTGAAAGTAGGCATCTATTCTTTTCATTTGTTCAATCAAATCAAAAGACTATCTTAGCATTTATTGGCAAATGATAGGCCAGGTAGTCAGAAATGTATTCATCCTGTGCAAAGTAAACCCTAGGGGGCGCTCCAGTTCCAGTTAAACTATGATGGTACTACTGGCCTACAGTATATATAGTAGACTTTCAGCATGCTCTAGTAGGAAACGCATAGGTGTTTCTAATGCAAACGGTGGTGCCATTTTGTTACAGTGTCTCAGTTAGTAATACCGTATGGAATTAATATTTGTGAATATAAATGTGCCTATTTATGGCATATCTGAATGTTGGCTGTCTTTTCAGCCTGTAATTGTATAGTAATTGTATATACATTATCATTGTGATTCCTTTCTGAACAGATTTTGCTTCTGTCAAATTACTTTTAAAAGGAGGTTGTTTTATGTGTTTATTTTTGTTGTTGTTTCAGTATTTTCTTTCTCATTCAAAGGACTTTCATGTTGCATTATAACCTAAGAACTAACTTATGTCTTATAAACCTTGTGTGCAAGGTTATTATAGTTAAATTATATTTTACCTAAAATTAAACAAAAAAATAATTTTTTTAAATGTTTTGGTTACCTGAAATAAAATAAAAAAAGCTTTCAAAATAAACAAAATTTACTGTAGTCATAACTTTAACATATCTTCATTCTTTGTTATTATGGTTAAATCTGTGAAAACAGATTTCACAGATTTATCAGTAGGCTATGGTGGATATATTTATGCATATAGTTTATTAAAAAGTTTTGTAAAGCAAAAAATAAGATATGCATCTTAATGTGGCTCTTACAATTCATATTTGTCTACATGATTATAAATTATTTCCACAGTGTTGTGTTGGCACTTTAATATTTATTCAGAACTTCATGTATCTTGCCCCTGATACATACCAGCTATTTTAGAATAATTAAAAAGACTAAAATCTAACAATGAGGCTGTTTTCAGCTACTCTAAAGAAATATTTTTTTCAGAGTACTTAACAATGTAATAACAATGAAAGCTAAACTGAACGATGCAAGCCGTAACATTTGAAACTAACTGAAACAAAACTGAAGTGAAACACAAACATACTGCCTTCTTGTTAGTTCAGTAGACGTTACACCACTATTGGGCCGTGTTATCTGCTGTGTCTCAGTGAATGCTCTCTTCAGAGAAGACTCGGTAATGACTAATAAATTATGATGGTTTGTTATTTAACTTGGATTGTTTCTCAGTTAAATCTTGTTGGAAAAATAGCAATAACATTATCAATACTACTATGTATATAGTTGCATTAGTAATACATATATCTTATTTCTTGATTGGCAATATGATAATTAAGGTGTAGTGTGAGAATGTGAACACTTGCGTTCTGGAGTTCTCAGATTCCTGGTTGTGGTGGATCTCATATAAACCCCCTTTACTTTGGGATTTTTAGATGCTCATGTAGACAAAGACTTTTACTTCTTAGTACCAGCTGTGCATTGTGGACTGTATCATTTCTAGCGCCAGGCCAGTTAGAGGTAAAGGTTGGTATGTGCTTACTAAGGCTGGTCCCTGTGACCCATCTGTGCTTCCTGTAGAACCAACACCCTGTTGGAAAAGGTGGCTGCAGCCGTGGAACAGTCGGCTTTCTACAGTGCCTTGTGGGGCAGCATCCTGACCAGCCCCTCTGTGCGTCTCCCCGGGGTATCCTTTGTACTTCTGCACCTCAACCGTAAGCTCTCCATGGAGGACCAGCTTTATGTCATGGGTAGTGACATCGAGCTCATGGTACGTGGCAGATAATTCCTCATGACAGCATTGCATGTCCTTCAATTAAAAATATAGGTCTTGACCCTTTCAGTGAGAGCACTAGTTAAAAAAATGCACTACAGCTTAGAGTGGATTGGGCTGGCTGGATAATATTCTGTTTCTGTTCTTGCCAGGTGGAAGCAGTCAGTACGTCAGTCCAGGACTCCAGTGTTTTAGTACAGAGGAGCACTCTGGACCTGATCCTCTTCTGCTTCCCCTTTCATATGAGCCAGGTAGGGGGAAGTAGCGTGGTCTGTGCAGTATGATAACAGTGTTTCCCTGAGTCTGCTTTAGACTGAAGTATCTATGGACTTCTCATAATAAGATATCCGTTGTAACATTAGTATTATTGTTCTTGTTTTTTGTTGTTTCAAATCTAAAGGTGTTTCTTTGGGTCTTTCTGTGCATCTGCACATGCATGC
Source organism: Rhamphochromis sp. 'chilingali' (assembly GCF_963969265.1). Lineage (NCBI taxonomy): Eukaryota > Metazoa > Chordata > Actinopteri > Cichliformes > Cichlidae > Rhamphochromis > Rhamphochromis sp. 'chilingali'. The sequence continues at coordinate 16,923,272 of NC_137938.1, forward strand.
GTGTGTGTGTATCTGATCACAAGGAGGCTGTTTAGGCAGCTAGCTTGGTGACTGTTGCTGGCTGCTTGTTAAATTCTTCACCTCAAAAACATTTCTGGATCTGGCAGGGCTAGGATGGCCTTGATTGTCTTTGTGTTTGTGTGTAAAACCATATAATCTGTGCAAAAAGGACAAATACACAATGACAAATATTGTGGTCTCTTGTGTGTTGTGTTCAGGCAACTCGCCCTGACATGATCCGGATCCTGTCAGCAGCTTTGCATGTGGTTTTGAGAAGAGACATGTCCCTCAACCGCAGACTCTACGCCTGGCTCCTGGGTGCGAAATCCATGCTCAGACACAGTACTGACACTCGGATGCATCACTGTTTGTACTCATCATGTCAGTTGTGGAATATTGTAGAAATAAGGGGATATTTTCCAGATTTTCCTGTATTTGTCAAAGTGCGTGGTTCTTAAGAATTGGTTACTTTTACTATTTACTCTTAGCCTTAAATCCACTTTCATGTAAATACAAGAGGACTAACAGACAAGTTTCACAGACCGTGGCAGGAATCCTGAGACACAAAGCTTTAAACACACTCTCCTTCTGTGTGCACACTATGTTTCTGCTGTTTTTAACAAAATACATTAAGCTTGTATCTGCTTTGGCTGTTGTCTTACTTTATTTTTTCTTGTTTGCAACTTACTGCGGGCAAACACACTGGTAAGTATCAGCATGATTAAAAGGCGACACTAAGTGAATCTGCCCACTCTTTTTAAGTAAAGCACTGTGCAAGCTTACAATGTTAAATGCATTAAATACAAACATTTCTGAATGACAGAAATGATGAAGGAACAAATCAGGCTGAGTCTTATGTTGAGGTAAACAGGAGAGTGTGATTAGTATTCAGTCAGCAGCACCTATGTTGTTTTGGTTTTATTATTCAGTCATTTTGGAGATTGACCCAGTCTAATCTAGTCACACTTAGTAAATCTTGATCTGCATTTGAGGCTGAAATATTACTAATGCTTGAGCAGCCACTAACTGTAAAAGAAGCTATAAAACACACAGGTTTATCTCAGCGAGAGACTCAACCTCTATTTGTTCCTCTTTTAACAAAGGGTTTACACCTTTTCCTGTGCTTGAGTGTTATAGAATTTTTTCTGAATGTTAATGTGAATCTAAGTATACGACTTTTTTCTTTAAAGGCTTTGACAACAATGGGGTGATAATAGGCCCCCGTAGCACTCGACAGAGCAACCCGGAGGAGCACGCTAGCCACTACTTCAACACCTTCTCTAAGGACATGCTGGTCCAGGTGAGCTTTCAGGCTGACTGCATAATCAGGTCACCAATGGAAAAATTGTTTTTTGTGTAAAACTGATTTTCGAAATATTCCCCAAACAATGTCTCTTGAGACTAGACATGTCTGCAGTATGGTGGGGGGGAAAATCTTTTGTTGTTGTTTTTTGTGTGCTACACAGTTTTTTCAACCCCCTTTATCCTTATCCCACACCTCTCCCTAGCTGTGCAGATACTGTATGTCCTGCTACTATTCCCAGCAGCCAGCACTTTGAAGACAGCTCAGTTCTTGTGTAATCTGCCCTGCCATGCTAAAAACAACTCAGTGATGTGCTCACAGTGGGCACAGAGAGCAGCCAGCAGCAGTTTTATTTTTATATTTTATTTAATTTTTTTAATTTATTTTTTTGTCTCTTTTTTTTATATATATACATACATATACATACATATACATTTATATTTCCTCCTTCGCCATCTGCTCAGATAGTTAATCAGAGCTCCCTCCGTAGGGATACGGTCAGTACTACAGGGACCGTCTGTTCCACGGCTTTGCCAGTGATGTGGCAGACGAAGCGTGAAACACACACGTCACATACAGAAAGAGAAAAAAATGAGAGGGCGACACTGTGAAGACAAAATTGGTTCTGACAAACATAATGGAAAAAAAACAAATATGAAAATCAAATGAATATAAATTATATTTTATGATTCTTGCAGTAATAAAGTGTGTGTGTGTGTGTGTGTGGATGCGTGGGGTTATTTTTTCAGGCAATGGTGGGGATTTTGCAGGGTAAGGCTCGAGGCGGAGAGGAGGAGAGCATCCTCATGCATGACCTCAAGCCATTTCGCATCCTGATCAGTCTACTGGACAAACCAGAGCTTGGTAACCAGTTTATTAGTGTTGAGATAATAGAAGTCTAATTAGTGTCCTATATGCACTATGTGTTATATAAATAGTCTGATTTTTGAATGTGTCCACACACTCTGCTTGTGTGTCATCCAAGGGCCTGCTATCCTGGAAGACGTTCTGATCGAGGTGTTTCGAACTTTGCACACACAGTGCAGAACAGAGCTGGACCTCCAAAACCAGAGTCCCTTCAGCAAAGATCACACACACCTCAGCAGGTCTGTCTGATCCACTACTCGACCTTCTTTACTGTTGAGACATGAGGGATGATAAATAAAGCCTCATTTATTTGTCAGCTCATTTAACAGTGACGGTGGACTCTGGTATAGTGAAATATGGACTTACAATATAAAGCTTACGCAGCAAAAGTAGTACATTAAATACATAAATCACTTTAAACCATCCAGTCAGATACATTAGGTCAGACTGTTAATGGCAAGACAGTGACAGGAGCACATTAGTTAACTTTGGCTGAAAGGACTTTTGTCAGTGAGATCCCGCCTGTGAGTATACGTTTTTTTTTTTTTTTTTTCCAAGCTGGACAATGAATGACAAATAGAATTTACTACAGAGCGTACTGGACCTTTTATTGAATATTCTTATTTGCGGAGTTAATACATTTACTCTAACACTGGCATGCTGTATTGTGCTGGAGCTGCATGATGATAATTTTGACTTCTTTCTCAGTAAACTGCGGGAGAACAAGAAGACGGCAGAACTGATTAAAACAGCCAATTTGCTGTTTAATTCGTTTGAGCCGTACTACATGTGGGACTACATTGCTCACTGGTTTGAGGAGTGCTGCAGGTTTGTATATTAAGATAAATGTTGACATACAAAATACAATTAAGGCAATTGAGGCACATCTTGCTGATATCAAAAAGTGTAAATCTGTTAAAAACTAAATTTGCTCTCTTGCTTTTGATGCTTCATTCTTGTTTGGTTTTCATTGTGGTGGTAAAGCTCTCTTCAGCCAGTAGTGGGAGCTAATTCAGTCCATAACAGCTGTTGTTTCAAGGTGCTTAATACTGGAGGATGTGCAATATTAGATTTAAAAAAACATTTATTTTTTTTTTGGGGGGGGGGGGGGGGGGGGGAGTAAGCGCCCATAGCAGCATAACTAAGAGACGGTTCAGGGTCACCTACTCTCCAGTCCTAACTATATGCTTTATCAAAAAGCATTATCTTTTAATTAGAGAGGGTTTCTGTCTCCTAAATTCAAACTACAAGCTGGTTCAAAAGGAGAAAAGCCTAAAAAGAGCTCTTTAAGATACGATGAGATAAATCTGGTCATTCAGGACCAGTTAGGAAGTTCAATTTAAATTCAATTCTGGATTTCACAGGGAGCCAACAAAAAAAAGACTCTATCTCTCTTTCTCATCCTCAATAGTACTCTCACTGTGACATTTTGGATCAGCACGAGTCTTTTTCAGGGTGTTTTATTAACTGAAACTAAAGGAACTACAGTCCAGTCTAAAAGTGACAAATGCTTTCTTAGTTTTTCAGCTTCACTCAGAGACAGGATGTTTCTCATTTTAGCAAAAAAATGTTCCTAACATTTAAGTAGATATGTTTCCCTGTTGCAGGCGGACAGTGAACAGCAGTGCAACTGCAACACGGCATGTTGCGAGTGCAGATCCTCCTGAGCTCTTATTGGTTGAGTTCTGTCAGCTGGTAGATTTTCTGCTGGATATTGTTTCCCTGGTGAGTCTTTCTTTCTTTCTTTCTTTCTTTCTTTCTTTCTTTCTTTCTTTCTTTCTTTCTTTCTTTCTTTCTTTCTTTCTTTCTTTCTTTCTTTCTTTCTTTCTTTCTTCACTCATTTCTAAGCATTTTCATGCTTTCTTATCAATTGTATTATTTTCTGTGTGCTACTTTGTCATTTACAGATTTATTTATTTAACACTACAAAACTTCAGTGATCTGAGGTTTTGTAGTCCGTACCAATATCATTGAAATTAAATGAGTGTTGACACCACATACAATTTCAAGGTTTTAATTTAAACAAATTTGTTAGTGACTTTGCTCTCTTAACGTTAGGAGCAGCACCCAGCTCATATTTGGAGCCGACTCTGATAGATGGCAGAAACATTGCAGTTTGAAGTGTGTCTTCCTTTTGTATAGAGTGTGTTCCTATTATTGCAGGTAGCAGCAGACCTGTAGCTGTACATGCATTTCTACATGTTATTTTCATTGTCCAGTATCTCCATTGTCTGCTTCATACTACAGCAGTGTTAGGTTCCTTTGACGCCCTGTGCTCTTTCTTTTATTACTGTACCTTCATGTTTTAGTTTCTGTCTTTAATAGGTTTTTTCTTTGGTGTTGCATCTCTAGCACAACCTGTCGTCTCTCTCCTACAGTACTTTGTCACCCTGCTGGGCTTTGAGTCTCAGTCTCTCTCTCTTGGCTCACATACTTTCTTTTTATCCAGTATGTCCCCTACAAGTACTTTCGCCATTAACAATTCTGCACTCATGTTGTCAGATTTGTCCTTCAGATCTGTTTCTGTAACATCCAGTCTGTGGGATGTTACGGCCACCACTCGGGTGTGTGCCTTCCTCCTGTCTGTTCTGTGTGTTTGTGTGCCATCACTGCACAGGTTCAAAAAGCCTGTGTGTTTCATTTTCCTGCCAAAACTATTGTTTGCATCTTTGTAAAATTATGCTTGTCTAGACTGAATTTCCAATCTGAATGGTTTGGAAATCCCACACTCTTTTATTACCCTGTTTAAAAGCTTGTGCGTGTGTGTACGCACGTACGTGTGCGTGCGTGCGTGCGTGCGTGCGTGCGTGCGTGCGTGCGTACAGGTGTATTTGTATAAAGAGAGAATGTGAGAGTGCTGTGTTGCCCGTTCTCTGCTCGCTCCTGTCTGTTCAAACTATCTGCTCTTTCTCCTTGAAGCCTACTAGAAGCATGAGGGTAATCTGCCAGGTAAAGTACTGCTCTTTCCTGCTTTTTCACCTCACCCTGCTTCACTGAGGCTACGATAACATTTCTGCAACGTCCTGCCAACATCCCTCAGGCCGTCTTTGTTGCCTCCCTGCTTTGACTGATCATTTCAAATTGACTGACTTGTTGTCACTTAATGTCATTTTAATCCCAAATGAAATAAACATGATCCCAATGGATTATGACATACCATCACATGTGTTGCAAGCTTAACATGGCTGTTTGGTGTGGATCTTGTGAAAATGAAATCACTGCCCAGTGTGTATGTGCTTTTTTTTTCTTTTCTTAAGCATGCAAGCAGTTATATGCTACTGCAGTGCTGACATATTTATTAAGAAATATGACCCTTTTATTTTACTCTTTGAGTTAATGCTTGTGCTATAATATGTTTTGTTAGCCTTTTTTGTTTTATAAAATCTCTGTGTTGCATAGATTTAATACATTTAATGACAAAACTACAATTTTCTTCCATTTGAACTATTGAACTAAAGGTAAAGAAAAGAAAGTTAATAATAAGCAGCTCTTAAAACTGGGTAAATGTAATCTTAGATGAGTAAAATCTAACCCAAAATGCAGAAGCAAACAAAGTACCCATTTACTGTTTTTGCCATCAAAAGAACTATGATGGCGAAAACAGTGGTCTAGGGCTGGATGTCCCAGAAAATTGACAACAATGTCAGACCGTGCAGTGCTCAGAGAAACTGCAAAAAATTGCAAAAAACCCCCAAAACCACGCAGCACATATAATAAAAAACAAATACAGTGGTCCCTCACTATAACACGGTTCACCTTTAAAATAAAAAATAAAGTTGGCTGATTTGCGGATTTCACCTATCGCGGGTCATTTTTAGAACGTAACTCCCGCGATAAACGAGGGACCACTGTACAGCAAATCAGCAAAAACACCTCAAACCAACTTTCAACCACGATGGTGGAGGGGTGATGATTTGATTTTGCAGCTACAGGACCTGGACACCTTACAGTCATTGAGTCCACCATGAATTCCTCTGTATAACAAAGTATTCTTGAGTCAAACGTGAGTAACCAGCAATTTTTTCTGGCACAACTGCACCTACTTCCAAGGTGCATGGAGAATACAAATATCTGATGACGTGAAGACTCCAACGAAACTTAAATTATTAGTGAACAACTTTATTGGTTGACAAATGTGTTTCTGCTTTCGACCTTCATCAGGGTCATTACAAAATATCAAACAGTTTGTGTTTAAATAAAAAAACAGGAAACAGAAGAAATCCAAGTGGACCAATCACACATTCACAAATAAACAAGCTGACCAATTAGCATTTAACAGGTTAAGCCAAGGCCAAACAGGCTCTGGACTAAACCACTACAGATTAAAAAAGGGGGTGGGGGGGATTTACCACGTCCTAAAGTAGTTCATATTCCAAATTACACAGAAAAATGCAAACGAGTTAAAATAAAAATAAAGTACACTCTGGAAAGTCAAATGTGAGGCCATCTGTCCGACAGCTAAAGCCTGACTGAAACTGGGGCATGTAATAGAATAATGATCCCCCCCCAAAATACAACAGACTGGCTGAAAAAGAAAAGAATCAAGGTGTTGCAATGGCCCGATCACAGTCTGATCTCAACCTGATTGAAATGCTTTTGCGTGACTTTAAGAGAGCTGTACATAAATAGATGCCTCCAAACCTTAACAACCTAGGGCAACATTATGAATAAGAGTGGGCCAAATTCCTCCACATTTTGATAGACAGATGAGACAAAAAAATATTTCTTCATGTTTTTTCTTCTAAAGGGGACTAGCTTACAAGCTGTTAAAAATTAGAATATACTTTGGCTTTCACACTGCTTCTGTATTTTGGCTTATTTGCTTGTAAAATAAATAAATGACATCATGTGTTGTTCATATCTGGTTGTGTTTACCCAATTCTGTCCTGTTCTGATGTGTAAAAAAATTTTAGAATTGATAGTTTTATTTTCTTATTTAGACTTTATATAAGATGCACACACATAAACAGATAAACAGTATTAAATAGCATTTTCCACTTCTTTCTTCTTTAGAATTAGCACATGGTCATTCACTGAAACGATACAACACTAAATTTATTGATTCAAGGTGTGATCATAAACAAATAGGAACATTCAAATTTTCTGGTCTAAAATGTTTTTTTTCCCTGCTCTTCCAGACTGTTTTTAGTGCTGCTGCTATTTTTAGGTCCCTCAGAGGAAGACCTGTTCTCTCCCTTTGCACTTGTGCCTCTGTGATGTACTGGATCTCCTCCAGTGTGTCAAAACAGTGATTTCTTGCCATAATGTGGCATGTAGTGCCAGTTGTGAGCGAAGATTGTGTTGCAGTGGTAAACAAACATTACGATGTGGTGGGTGGTTCCACTGAATGTCCCTTTTCAGATGTCTCAGGTTGGTAGTCAAACTCTAAATTAACAACAATCATAACAATCCTGCTCCTGGTTCCTGAATACTGCTCAGCTTAGCTCGATGTTTGACGTACACGGTGGTCATTATGGGATTTCCATACAGCCAATAAAAATAGCAGCAGCAGTGGAAGTGGTGCACAAGAAGATGAACGAGCTCAGACAAATTAAATCGGGTACTTTTTTTGATATTTGTGGGCCTGTAACTTTTTTTGGTCACACCTCATGTAAGTTAAAAAGAAAGCACACAAAAATTCCACTGACTTGCCCTTTGATACTCAGTCGTATATATGAATTTGTATTTAACAATATTTAATCAAGCAAACTGTCTTCTTTTAACAATTTTGTAGAGTTAAAGCCCAGCATCAGCATAGCTACCAGGCGTAATAACTTCATATCACGTTCCCCTCTAAGCCCTTCAAATGCACAGTAATTATATTCAGTTCCACAACTCAGTTCTGTTTTGGTCCCTTGCACCTTTTTAGGAGACGTACATAGAAATCCAGACAGAGCATCTCCCTCAACTGCTGTTGCGGATGGTAGCAGCCCTGACCTGTCACCTGCAGGCCCTGGGCCTCGGCGAGCTCACCCACTGCCTCCGTCTGTGCTCCAAGATTCTCAGCAAGGTGCAACCTCCACTGGTCTCCCCTCTGGCCCTGCCATCTGGCCCTCAAGCTCAGGGCCTCTCCAGCTCTATCGGCAAGCCATCAAACTCAGCAAGGGACAAAAACAGAGACACGGAGGACAAACAGGTGATTACAATGTCTCAAAATGTTTCAGGGGTGTAAAAGGGAGTTGGAGTTCCTGATAAAGGGAAAAAGATAATAATTGGAAAGTGTCGGGGTTAATGACAGTAAAGAGATTCAAAGTTAAAAATAAAGTACTAAAAGAGAAGTCAGTGTTCTGCCAAGCTCTGTTGATCATTTAGTTTAGTCTCTGATCCTTTAAAAAAAACAGACCCTGTTGCTGCCAAACACAAGGATCAAACCTTAATTTGACTGGCTTTCCCTACAAGTTATTGGCCAAAAACTCATCAGCTTAGGCTCTGATGGTGTGTCCTGGTCCATGAACAGGGCCTCTTGGTGCCTCCTGCCAGCCCTCTGGCCTGTGCTGTCTTTGGCTGGGTGGCCCTGCCATTCCACGCTCCCTCGACACAAGTCATTTGAAGATTATTCAGAACAAATGCTGCTTTCGGCTGTTGAGGTCCTTCTGGTCCCTGTCCAACAACCTGGTTGTTTTAAGTGTTTGTAAGCCTAGTGAGCCATGATTTAAAGTTCAGTCAGTCCAGTGCTCAGAGCTGGAGAGGGCCATGACTGTTGAGAGAGCGAGAGAGAAAGAGAGAGAGAGAGAGACCCATGAGGGGCTTGAAAGAGGACAAGTAGAAAGGCAGAAGATGGTTCCCCAACAGCTGAGCCCAGCTCGCTTTTTCCTCTGAGGAAGTAGAGGAATAAACTAGCTCGCGATGCCTCTGGGGTTTGCCATATCCATCAGAGTGGAAACATTCTGCATACATCCATTGAATACTGTTAACACCCCACCCCTACACCCACTCTGAGGGGCATATAGAGAACGTTCTAGCAAACATGCCATCTGAGTCCAAGCTCCATAATGTACACGCTACCTCACTCAAAATATATCCCAGGAAGCCTCGAGGCCCCCAAAGGTTGGCCGGAATAAAGAAATGTAAGAACTTCAGTCTGTCAGTCTCGCTGCAGCAGGATGCTCCCTCAGATCAGGCCCAGCAGCTGTGTACGCAGCCTTACTATATAAAGACCAGTGTAGTCATAAACTTTATGTGTCTGCTGCAAGGCTAACACTATTTTAACTAATAGCTAAGCACATAGTGATTATTTACTGAACAGAGTGCATATTTCTTATGGACAAAGGCTGTAAATTTCTGCTCAAGTCACTATATGAACGATACACTGCACTTCCTGGAAGTGTCTTCAGATTATATTATAGGTGGAGATTGAGTTACTTGAGCAGTGTTATATCAGTAATAAACCAAGTTATATCAGTAAGTTGCAAATGAGAAACAAATTCTGTAACTTGCAGCAAAAACTGCAACTTCAACAAATTTTGCCATATGGTGTCTTACCATTTCCTGCAATGCCTTATGGAGTAAAAAATGCTATTAGATAAATTTGTGATGTCCTATTTTAGATGTAATTTCTAATTATACTTCAAAGGGTCTGCTGTGACAGTGTCCATGATGATGCTTCAAAACATCTCTACACCCTTCATTCAGCTTAATACCTTTGTTTTGGTTTTGTATAGAAAAAAAAAATCATTAATAAGAAATCTGAGAGTTTTTCAGAAAATAATTCACTTACAGATGGATAATGCCTGCATTTTTGCCGATCTTTCTTCCTTTGTCTTTTTTTTTTTGATAGACTCTCCCTTCCACTCTGGAGGGCCCTGGCACTGAGGATGTCTTCGAGGATGTGGAAAACACTCCTAGCTGTCGCTCTGAGAGTGGCTTCACAGAGTTTGTCCAATACCAAGGAGACGTTCCTGAAGAGGCAGAGCACACCCCTCATCCGCACTCCACAGTCAGAACAGGCCGTCGCTCCTCAGGCCCGTGTCATTCTAAACCTCTGGACAAACCAGTCATGCAATGCTGTCTGGAGCACTTCCAGCAGTTTCTCTCCCGCCTCATTACCTTATACATTATCCCAGGGCAGGTGAACAAAGTCGAGGGTCACAGAGGCGAAGTGACACAATCAGGGCTCCTGGTTTCAGAGAGCTCCCAGAATGGTGATCATGCAGAGGTTTGCTCGGGCTCTGGGAGGGTCCAGAAAGAGTGCATTGCTGCCTTCACGGCTGCCTGCCAACTCTTCCTTGAATGCTCCAGTTTCCCCGTCTACATCGCAGAGGGGAATCTCAAGTCTTCACCCAGACAGGAAGAACTGCTTGGTAGGTGCAGTCTATGTTAATAAATGCACGAATGGGTGCATACAGTTGTACATCATTGTAAATAAGAACAAGGAAAGTTTGTTGACACGAATTCATGTTAAGTCTTTAACATGTTTTCTGTCCCTCCTGCATCCATGCAGAGAGTGAGCAGGTCCGGCTCCCGCTGTGGCTCCAGACGCTGATGGATGCCTGTTGCCTGGCCAGTGACTTCAGCCTGCAATGTGTAGCCATATCCCTCCTCATGGACCTAGTTGGGCTTACCCAGTCTGTTGCCATGGTTACTGCTGAAAGTGTGGCATCTGGCGCCAGCTCTGAGTCCACCCAGCCCATGAGTCCAAGCCAGGGTCGAGTGGCTGTAGTCATCAGGCCGCCGCTCACTCAGGGAATCCTAAAGCACATTGCTGACAAGACAGACTTCTTCAAGGTAGAGATCTGGTTCCAGATTGCAGTGGAACTATTTGGCTTTTTTTTCTTTATTTTTTTTAACCCCATTTAATGTTTTGCTCAGTCGGTGGCTCTGATTTTGTGGGACCAGCTGAATGAGGGAACCCCTCAGCACCATCAGCGCAGTGTGGAACTTTTCTACCAGCTTCACAACCTCGTTCCTTCCTCCAGCATCTGCGAGGATGTCATCAGCCAGCAACTCATGCACAGGGACAAGGTCAGCATGGTGCTCACATTACCAGGCAAAAATCAGATAAAAGAAATCCATGCTGAAGCATGTTTCTGTTTCAGCAAATTCATCTGGAGGCCCACGTTAAATTCTCTGTGCTGTGGCATTTAACGCGAGATTTGAACATCACCAAGTCTTCTCCGTTTAGTCGCACATTTGACAGGTACATGTGAAACTGCTGATCATATGGAAATTGTGCTGATGAAAGTATCCACCATTAGTAGATTTGATGACCCCTTTTTCTTAAATTCCTTTTCTTACCTTTTTTGTCTTACTGTTGTCTTTATCCCTCAGATCTCTCTTCATAATGCTGGACTGCCTGAGCTACTGGGATCCATGTACCAGTGCAGTTGGTCGGGCTTGGCTGAATCAGGTCCTTCAAAGACATGACATTGCCCGGGTCCTCGAACCACTCCTCCTCCTCTTGCTCCATCCCAAGACCCACCGAGTCTCCATTCAGAGGGTGCAGGCGCAGCGCCACTTAGCCCAAGTATTCCCTGAACCGCCTGAACGGGAGCCATCAGAACCCATTTACAACAGAGACTCTGGCTTCTCAGACAGTGAGCACTAACCTTTAACTGTCTTTTTGAACTTTGGCTTCACTTTGGTTCTTTATGTAAATATTCCTTTTATCTCCTCCTTACTTTTCCTTAGACTTCAGTCAGATCCAGAGTGAGAGGGTTGGACAAGAGGATCTCCGAGGTTTGACAGTGGGTGACATGGAGCCATTCTGCCTGACTGTAAACCCATTGAGTGACAGCCTGTCCATAATGAGTCTGAGCAGTGAGAACTTGCATCTAGCTGGTGAATATCAGCCTGCTCACCAACAGGGGGAGCCTCAGAGTTCAGACTCCACTGGTTCTCATTCTTCTACAGTGGAAAATGGCAGCTTTGAGGAACCAGAGGGAGTCAAATGCATGATAAATGGCTCAGACCCACAACCTGGATCCTCAGATGACCCCTCTGAGGATTCTATAGAGGAAGTTGTGTCTTGTGTTTTAGGTGAACTCATCGACAGAGTTCTACAGCTAGTTGATGACGGCTCTCTTGAAGTATCATATCCACCTGAAAACTGGCCCCAAACTGACACTGACAGCACCTCCTCGGATATATCCATTGGTACCCGCCTGGACTCTGGGCTTCCTCATTGTTCCAACCACCAGACTGTGCCGGAGATGTTGGCTGAAGGCACACTGGAATTTCTCACCATCACACCAGCTGTTGCGTCAGTAGACGGACAGCACAAAGAGGGCATTACCCGCCATAGTTCCTCTCCTTCCATTGTCACTTTGCCAGACAGCTCTAACCCGGCCACCCCAGACCACACCCTTCAGGTGGATGACTCTCAGGCCCGCAAACGTAGCCATAGCAGCATCCAGCTTAGCCTTAAAGGGAAAATTATGGAGAAGCTGGCAGACAAGTCTCCAGGGGCAAAGCCAAAGATCAAGAAGATTAAGAGGAAGGAAGAGGAGAGACAGAGGAAGGCAAATCAAGCAGACAAACTGCGCCCACCCAGTATTTTCTTTGGTGATAGTTTAGATCTAGAAAACTGGTACAGCTGCGGGGAAGGTGAGGTGTCAGAGATAGAGAGCGACACAGGCTCTCCCAGCGGGGGCTCTGGGATGACTGTTGGGGGTGTCAGCGTTACAGGACGCAGATCATCCTCTGCCCCACCTCGTTTTAACATCCACCCCCTCTACCAGCACGTCCTCCTCTACCTCCAGCTTTATGACTCTTCCCGGGCACTCCACGCCCTGTCAGCCATTGCAGCCATGCTTAGAGCTGCTCCCTCCGGGTTTGTGAGCGCCATCTCCACCACCAGCATCAACAACACCTACACCCCACAGCTGTCTTTGCTTCAAAACCTCCTAGCCCGTCACCGTGTTTCTGTCATGGGCAAAGACTTTTACTGCCCCATTTCCCAGGACTCCCACTCCCATTCATTCCGCAGTGCCATGTACCTGGAGATCATCATCTCACTCTGTCTCTACTTCCTAAGAAGTTATTACTCTGCTCATGTGCCTGCAGGCCCTCAGGACTTGGCAGGGAACCGGGCCATGCAGTTAACCAGTGTGGAGGTTTTAACTCTCCTTTTCAGCGAGCTAGCCAAAGTCACAGGTGGCTCAGCGAAGGGCTTTGCTAGTTTTATAAGCGATGTCCTCTCTAAGTGCAAAGTTCAGAAGGTGGTTCTACACTGCCTTCTCTCTTCCATATTCAGTGCTCAGAAATGGCACGAACAGAGGGTGGCAGGGGTCAACATGGCCACAGTGGAAGAAGGTCTATCTGAGGACAGCGTTATCAACCTGTCAGAAGACCAGATAGACAGCTGTAGTGCAGTCCAGGCCCAGCTGCTCAGACTGCTGCAGAGTCTTGTTGTGCTTGAGCACAGGGTCCTTCTGCCAGCTGATGAAGGAGCAGAACCTGTAGTAGGAGGGGTAGGAGGTGGAGGGACTGGAGGCAGTGTTGGAGCAGGGTTTGAGATATTGGGTGGGGAAGTGGAGCATGTCAACCCTCAGCAGCCAATGACATCACTGCAGTACCTCCATGGACAGCCTATCACAGCACAGGGTATGTTCCTTTGTTCGGTCATCAGGGCCTTGCATCAGCACCACGCGTGCAAGATGCACCCACAGTGGATCGGACTCATCACAGCCACACTACCCTACATGGGGAGAGTCCTAAGGAGGGTTGTGGCCTCGGTCACTCTGCAGCTGTGCAGGAACCTGGATAATCTTCTCCAGCAGTACCGCTATGAGACCGGGATCACTGACACCAGGTATTAATGTCTAGATGGATCTTGTTAACTATGTAACAGATCAGCAGTACAGTGCATTAAAATGCCATGGCATGGCTTGGTCACCAGAGGGCAGCCTTGACCATCTTATGTAGTGATTCACTTGCAAGTAATTTTCTCTAAAATGCCTCTATAATTGTGTAAAATGTTGTGCTTTTTTGTTCATTTGAAATATTTCATGTTTAAACTGCTTATTCTCTGTGCTTTTTAGACCACAGTGGATGGCTCTCTGCATTCCTCCTGACCTGATTCTGACTTTGCTAGAGGGCGTGACAGCCATCATCCATTACTGCCTACTGGATCCCACCTCCCAGTACCACCAGGTGAGGGCATCATGCACCACATGATTGCAGCAGACTGCATTCTGATACCTCAGTGAACATTTACACAGACTTTACATAGACTCATTTACACAAAGCAATGCCTCCCCTATATTTTAGAATAGTGGTTTCCATATTTGATACATTAGTGAGGATAATCATAATGAGGTTTTACACATTTTTTGTTTCATTGTCTAAAGCTTTGCAGTATACCAGCATTCAGTGTCTTGCTGTATGTTCTGCTGTTTAGTTACAAGTGAGTGTTGATCAGAAGCACCTGGCTGAGGCTCGATCAGGCATTTTGTCCATCCTCCACACCATCATGTCTTCTGTCACCCTCCTTTGGAGTGTCCTCCACCAGGCTGATAACTCTGACAAGCCAGCTGCTGCCTCTGCTGCTTCCACATCTAACATCAACCTTGGCTCCACTAAGGTATATAAGTTGAAATGTATTCATGGTTGTCTAGTCAGTCTGGTCTCATAGTTAGACTGCTCAAATTGACTGAATTGGGTGAAAGGAGCCTCTAATATTAAGACTTTTAGAAGATTTCCATTAATAGATTTTATTTCAGATAACTTACCTTCAGAAGTGTTTTTTCTTTCACAGATGATCTGAAATGCCTTTGGCATCAGCACAGACACAGAGACCAAGTATCGACCAGAAACTTGAATAATGGAGTTTTATCTTGGTCTTGTTCTCCTTAGTTATCTGACTACTCAAGAGCTGGCTCTATTGATTCTTGGTTTACCCGTTCAACTCATGTGGGAAAGAAGTAGAGCTGTTACAGTGATCTGATTATTTAGTATCTGGTCTGTCGACAGGTCTGGAGCAAGCACTGTAAGTTAATGTGGTGATCTATCCCAGTGAAGTGATGCTGCTCTTAATAGTTGGTTTAAATCGAAACAATGATTTGTAGGCATGAGCAAAGACGCAGTAAATTCTGCAAGTTGGGCCCAGATAAAGCCAGATAGCCTGTTAACCTTGTGTTGTTACCTAACCTGAAGAGTTGCTGCTTGGCTCTATAACTCATAAAGCAATACTAAAACAGAATCTCATTATTGGTGCTTAAGGATTTTCTTTCTGCAGTTATAGATAATTATTTGCCCCTTGCAGATAACATTTCATGTTTTACTGAGGTGGGATGGAAAATGTAATTTCGCAGAGATATCGTGGTGAATCGTATCCTGCAATTGAAATAACTTGTAACTATTACAGGCCCCGAGTCCCTGATGGAGGAATAATTAGGACTAAATAACTTGGTTACTTTTGTAACCGACTTTACATATCCGAAGTGCAAGGCCCAGTTTAAATGTTCTTTAACAGTTTATTGTGTCACTTATATGCTCACTGTGGAAAGTTGCGTGTTATACATATTTGAATATGACATGTGAGCCAAGAACTTTTAGGGAAGTAAACTGTTTGCAGCTGTATCATGGAGAAATCAGAGCTCTGCAAGATAGACTGAAATTATAGGATGTTGATGGTAGAAGTATGGTTAATGTTTGTGCATTGTTCCTGCAGAACCTCCGTCAGCAGATCCTAGAGCTGCTGGGTCCAATCTCCATGAATCATGGCGCTCATTTCATGGCAGCTATAGCCTACGTTTGGAATGAGAGGAAACAGGTCAAGACTCCAGTCAGAAATAAGGTATACACAATTAAAATGTGGACGATTGTCTCAATGCCCCCATTTGAAGCTATTTAAATAACACAAAATATTTTTCCTATTTGCTGTAGTAAATGGAAAAAGTGTGGTTATTTCTAAAAGCATGCTGAAGTTATATATTTTCACATTTGTTCTCTTTCTCTTAATAGGAGTGTTTAACCAGGGTCCAGTATGCCTCAATTTGATTACACTCTTGAAATCATTGTATTTCTTCCATTGAGTCTGAATGACTTTCTTTCAGGTGATTCCTGTAGCCAGTGAAGAGCAGCTGCTGCTAGTTGAACTGGTTCGCTCTGTCAGCGCCATGCGCACTGAGACTGTTATGCAAACAGTCAAAGAGGTCCTGAAACAGCCGCCTGCTATCGCCAAGGACAAGGTTGGTGTTTTGGTGTTTGTTGCTCAAGCCAGTCTTTATCTGTTTTTGTCTCACTTCTAAATTTTGCATAACAATGCTAGGACAGGAATGTACTCGTGTGAATATCAAGAGACTATTATGATTTATGTCAGTAAAAATGAAGAACTGTGGTAATTGTTGCCATGATTTTCTGCTTCAGAGGCTTTACAGTTTGTTTTAGAGGGGCGCTTTTTAATTTTGATACCTTTTCTCATAGGATAACTTGAAGTCTTTCAGTTAGAGTTCAGTCATTACAATAACTGTTTTTTCTGCTTTCCAGAAGCACCTCTCTCTAGAGGTCTGCATGCTGCAGTTCTTCTATTCTTATGTCCAGAGGTGAGTACACAGCTTCTCACATAATTCTATAATTAGACACCATATCTGTTGAATTCCGATATACATAGAATACACTCTTTCCTTGTGTGTATAATTACAACAACTAACCACTCTGAATTTATGATGTTGCCTCTTTCTGTGTTAGGATTCCTGTTTCCAGTTTGGTTGATAGCTGGCCATCTCTGTTGGCACTGCTGAAGGACTCTATACAGCTGGGCCTGCCCGCTCCAGGACAGTTTCTCATATTGGGGTACGTTTCTCTCCTGGGTGTTACAGTAGTCCAGTAAACATAAACTGAGTAAACAGTGGTATGATTCACTTTGCTTTGTCATTCTTTGTATAAAGCTGTTTTCTGTGTTTCTGTCCAGTTTAGCTCTAGAAGGCTTTTATTTTGAAATAGTTAAAGAAAGTCTTAATGCTATAAATTTAACAGGGCAAGTAGAACCAGTTATACTAAGCAAACAAGATACAGCTTACTCTGATAGAGTCCTGCTTCAACAAAATGTCTCTTTTATTTTGTAACTGGGGTAAATAAAGGTCTCTGTCAGGATTTTCCAAAATACAGTTTTTAATTTTAACTTATTTAATACCTTTGCTCCTTTGTTTTTCTTCTCCAGAGTTCTAAACGAGTTCATTTTGAAGAACCCTAATCTGGAGAGCAAGAAGGACCAGAGAGAGCTGCAGGTAGGTACTGCAGCCAGATTGTAGATAATAATGTGACAAGTCCATGCTCTACAGACATGCCGGATTATAACGTGCTGGATACAATCAAATTAAGCACAACAAGAACACTGAGGGAATCAAAATCATTTGTATGTTCAGGACGTGACCCATAAAGTGGTGGAGGCTATTGGGACGATTGCAGGCTCCTCGTTGGAGCAAACCACGTGGCTGAGGAGGAACCTGGAGGTGAAACCTTCTCCTCAGATCGTTGTGGATGGAACCAACCTGGAAGCTGATGTAGAAGGTGCGCTGCCTGAACTTTACGATCATACATGAAAAGGCTGTTAGCTATGTTGCTTGATAGTCACACTAAACATGTCTGGCCTTGACACCAACTACATTCTCTGCTTCTGCCATGGATGGTTTAATGTGTTTCTTGGTTTTCCTTTTCACGTCTTGATTTTTTTTTTTTTAAAGATGATTTCGGTAATTCTGTGAATTCAGATAGCAGAGTCATAAATGTAGCTAACATTTTCGGGTTTAATCTGAATGCCAGACAATAATTCTTAACGTAACTCAGCTCAAGCAAAGCACGTATAAACTTGTGTTCACAGGAGCTAACATGTCTGAAAACATGTGAAATGTGAATAGTTTTGGGGTGCTTCAGCGTGGATGTGTTATTATCTGTTGTGTAGCTGCTGCTAATGTTTGGTATGTGTGTTTTGTAGATTTAATGCTCACAGTGATGGAGGCCTCCAGCTTCACTCCATCAGTGTACAGTGTGCACGCCCTCACGCTATTGGCCGAGGTAAAACACCTGAGTGTCTGTGACTCAGTTCAACCCTGTCTTTGTTTCTCAAGCCATCAGTCAGTGCCATCAGTCATTCCACTGTTCGTCTTGATTATGCTTCAAACTGCTCTCGCTCATATTTACCAGCAATGTTTAGGCCTGTCGTTATCAAGCACACCCCCACGGTCCATCTGAACTTCTTAGAGCTGATTTATAACCACCTCTCAAACTCTTAAACCATTATTAATGAACCAATAAATTCATGTGCTGAGTTAAGTGTTATGCTTTGGAGGTGGTGGATAATTGAAATCGGTGGCCACCTCCAATGTTTTGGCTGTTTTAGCTCAGAGTGGAGCTCATTACGCAGATATTGCCCATGCTTCATGGATGCAGTTTATAGATGGATGGATGCATATAAGGCAGTTCATCAAATATGTCCTGCACTGCAGTCTATGCATCTGGTAGCTGGTGAGTAGTGTGATGGTCATTTCTTATTTTTCACTCTTTGGATAAAAGTACCTAATGGCAGAAAGAATGTGACAAAATGTGGAGTGTACATGACTTTTGTGAAAAACACATTTATTTAAGCAAAAAGAAAGTTAGTATGCAGTCAAATATGTATCATATCAGTAACATGTTTGATGTGTGATGTGGTTTGTAAATAAAGAGCCAAAGAGCGGGAAACTGTGCGAGAAAAGAGCGCTGTTTAGCATGCTACTATGTCCAAAACCTTAATATGCACAAATGAATGAGAAACTTACTGTTTCAAGAAGAATATTAAGGTGTGCAAGCACTGGAAACTATGACAGCATAAAAAACGCACAATGCAGTGGTTGGATGGTGTTCAAGGATGCTTCAGTTTAAGTCTCTTTGGTGTGATGTGGTTTTTACAACTTCTTTTGGAAGCATCACTCAGCAGTTAATTGAGCAGTCATTTTAAAGCATTATCATAATCAACTTTAACTTCTGTACTCATCAGAACATGCATGTTATTTAAAAATGTTTGCTCACCTGGGTGGATATCCCCCCCCCCCCCCCCCCCCCCCCCCCCCCCCCGTCTCTGTCTTATGGCTTTTTTTTTTCCTACAACCAAACAACACAGGAAGCAGGTGTTGAGGCTCAGTGGCCGCAACTATCTGCTCTCTACTTTTGAAAAATGTTGCTTGGTTTTGTCCCATTTACTAAGATTTTGATGTAAACAACACAATGAATGTTGGCTGTATCCGCCAGGTGCTGGCTCATCTGTTGGACATGGTGTTCTACAGTGATGAGAAGGAGAAGGTGATTCCGCTGCTGGTTAATATCATGCACTACGTAGTTCCCTACCTCCGCAACCACAGGTGTGGATGAGCTTCTTTGTATTGTGTGCTGCTTTTGTCCTCATTGAGAAATAACACTATGTAAATTCTTCTTTTAAAAAAAAAAAAAAAATTTAGTAATGATAATCAATAATAAAACGCATTGAATGTCTGCATGGATGCTTCACATCCTGGTCATTCCTAATTTTTCTCTGACAGCGCTCACAACGCCCCCAGCTACCGGGCTTGTATCCAACTGTTGAGCAGTCTAAGTGGGTATCAGTACACCCGGCGTGCCTGGAAGAAGGAGGCCTTCGACCTCTTCATGGACCACACCTTCTTCCAGATGGACTCCTCCTGCGTCAGCCAGTGAGTAGGAAGGAGAGGAAACTAACTGTGTGTGGGTGAAGACTTGTACAGCTGTAATGCAAGTTATTACAAGAGAGAAATGCACTTAAGAGATCACAATTGAAGGGGGATAGAATTATAAACAAAGACACTTCATCTACATAAGAGAGAGATTTTAAAGTAAAAGCTTCACTATGTTTAGTTTTGCATCTGTTGCCAAATATAACAAAGCTGTGCTTGTAGAAATTATTCCATAATTTTCCTCATTTTTGCAGCTGGAGAGCGATCATTGACCACTTGATGACTCATGACAAGACCACATTCAGAGACCTCATGAGTAAGCTAGTTTCCCTATTAGAATTTGGAGATGACTGGGTGCAGTCACAGATCATTTATCAGACCACTCCCCCCTCCCTCCACTTACTGACGGCTCAAAACATTCTAATATGTTACAGATATTAAAAGCTAAAAGACTGTGGCAGGTGAAGTAATAACACGTCACATTTGTGTGTGTGTGTGTTCCTGTTAGCTCGGGTGGCTGTAGCCCAGAGCAGTTCCCTGAGTCTGTTCACCAACAGAGATGCTGAGCTGGAGCAGAGGGCCATGCTGCTTAAACGTCTGGCCTTCACCATCTACAGCAGCGAAGTGGACCAGTATCAGAAATATCTGCCTGACATACAAGGTAACCTCACACAGAAAACACCACTCTGAAGTTCCTTAATATTATCTGTCGCCTGAAAGCCCAGCTGAAGTTATTAGGTATTTTTTCTTCTAACGTGTGTGTCCACAGAGCGTCTCGTGGAGAGCTTGCGTCTGCCTCAGGTGCCCATCCTTCATGCTCAGGTGTTCCTGTTCTTCAGAGTGCTGCTGCTGCGCATGTCACCTCAGCACCTCACCTCTCTGTGGCCCACCATGATCACTGAGCTGGTTAGCAATACAGGCTACATAAAATCTGACCCCTGCTGCAGCTGTGCCTGTGTTTTACCCAAACTGATGCACTCACACATTTGTATGTTGCAGGTTCAGGTGTTTCTACTGATGGAGCAGGAGCTGACAGCAGATGAGGACATATCAAGGTATACAATGTCTTGTTATAACAAACTGGTCTGTGATGGTAAATGTACATCACAGACAACTCACTCCTGTCTTCCTGTTTTTTTGTTTTTTAAACAAAACCCTGTTCACCTGTAGGACATCCGGGCCATCTGTGGCTGGGCTAGAGACCACCTATTCTGGAGGGAACGGCTTCTCCACCTCCTACAACAGTCAACGCTGGCTCAACCTCTATCTCTCTGCCTGCAAGCTTCTGGATCTGGCCTTGGCGCTGCCTCCCGAGAGCCTGCCTCAGTTTCAGATGTCAGTACAGACACTAGCTTGCATGTCATCATCAGGGACTCAATAACAGACATACAGTGGGGCAAAAAAGTATTTAGTCAGCCACCGATTGTGCAAGTTCCCCCACCTAAAATGATGACAGAGGTCAGTAATTTGCACCAGAGGTACACTTCAACTGTGAGAGACAGAATATGAAAAAAAATCCATGAATTCACATGGTAGGATTTGTAAAGAATTTATTCGTAAATTAGGGTGGAAAATAAGTATTTGGTCACCTCAAACAAGGAAAATCTCTGGCTCTCACAGACCTGTAACGTCTTCTGTAAGAAGCTTTTCTGTCCCCCACTTGTTACCTGTATGAATGGCACCTGTTTGAACTCATCATCTGTATAAAAGACACCTGTCCACAGCCTCAAACAGTCAGACTCCAAACCCCGCCATGGCCAAGACCAAAGAGCTTTCAAAGGACACCAGGAAAAGTATTGTAGACCTGCACCAGACTGGGAAGAGTGAATCTACAATAGGCAAGCAGCTTGGTGTGAAAAAATCAACTGTGGGAGCAATCATCAGAAAATGGAAGACATACAAGACCACTGATAATCTCCCTCGATCTGGGGCTCCACGCAAGATCTCATCCCGTGGGGTCAAAATGATCATGAGAACGGTGAGCAAAGATCCCAGAACCACACGGGGGGACCTGGTGAATGACCTGCAGAGAGCTGGGACCAAAGTAACAAAGGTCACCATCAGTAACACACTACAACGGCAGGGAATCAAATCCCGCAGTGCCAGACGTGTTCCGCTGCTGAAGCCAGTGCATGTCCAGGCCCGTCTGAAGTTTGCCAGAGAGCACATGGATGATACAGCAGAGGATTGGGAGAATGTCATGTGGTCAGATGAAACCAAAGTAGAACTTTTTGGTATAAACTCAACTCGTCGTGTTTGGAGGAAGAAGAATACTGAGTTGCATCCCAAGAACACCATACCTACTGTGAAGCATGGGGGTGGAAACATCATGCTATGGGGCTGTTTTTCTGCCAAGGGGACAGGACGACTGATCCGTGTTAAGGACAGAATGAATGGGGCCATGTATCGTGAGATTTTGAGCCAAAACCTCCTTCCATCAGTGAGAACTTTGAAGATGAAACGAGGCTGGGTCTTCCAACATGACAATGATCCAAAACACACCGCCCGGGCAACAAAGGAGTGGCTCCGTAAGAAGCATTTGAAAGTCCTGGAGTGGCCTAGCCAGTCTCCAGACCTCAAACCCATAGAAAATCTGTGGCGGGAGTTGAAAGTCCGTGTTGCTCGGCGACAGCCCCAAAACATCACTGCTCTCGAGAAGATCTGCATGGAGGAATGGGCCAAAATACCAGCTACTGTGTGTGCAAACCTGGTAAAGACCTATAGTAAACGTTTGACCTCTGTTATTGCCAACAAAGGTTATGTTACAAAGTATTGAGTTGTATTTTTGTTATTGACCAAATACTTATTTTCCACCCTGATTTACGAATAAATTCTTTACAAATCCTACCATGTGGATTCATGGATTTTTTTTTTCACATTCTGTCTCTCACAGTTGAAGTGTACCTCTGGTGCAAATTACTGACCTCTGTCATCATTTTAGGTGGGGGAACTTGCACAATCGGTGGCTGACTAAATACTTTTTTGCCCCACTGTAATTTGTTTAGGTAGAAGTGTGTGCCTGTGTGTCAGTATTTGAGATGTGGAAGGGTACATTGTGATAATTGATTATGTGAATTTCACTCCTTTAAAGCTGTTCTGAGTCAATCTGAGTATGTCACGCCTCATTACAGGTATCGCTGGGCCTTCATCCCAGAGGCGTCAGACGATTCGGGGTTGGAAGTGAGACGTCAGGGGATTCACCAGAGAGAGTTTAAGCCCTACATTGTCCGACTAGTGAAGCTGCTGAGGAAACGAGCCAAGGTATCTCATCTTCTCTTGTCTGCACAGGTTATTAAATAATGAAGATAAATGAGTGCCTTTTACAAAGAGGAAAGTGCTTGTTAAAAGAGGCTGTTTTGCAAATTGTAGTTTTTGCGGGTTGGCAGGTGAATATTCAGCTTCAGTAAATTATTTGCCTCCTCCTCATAGAAAAACCCAGAAGAGGACTGCTCCACCCAAACCCTGTCCTGGGAGCCAGGTCACCTAATGCTGACCCTCTACGTGATCCGCAGTATGGAGCAGCTGCTGCCCTTCTTCAACTTGCTCAGCCAGGTGTTCAGCAGCAAGGCCAGCAGCCGCTCAGGCCCCGCCTACGCTCACAACCGCACAGATGCCTCTTTCCCCAGCCACAAGGAGGGCCACAAACTGGAGAGCCAGAAAGTGTTCTGGAGTCGAGCTCGACAAAACATTGAGGAGATGGTTGAAAAAGACTTTCTAGAGGGGCTCATCAAGACGTGAGGTCAAAACAAGCGGAGGGAGAGGGAACTAACACACAACTGATCAACACTAGTGAACCTCAACCTGTACATTAAAAAAACTATATGGGATTATAAACTTGGGGAGGAGTTTGTACATTCTTTTTTTTTTTTTTTTTTTTTTTTTTTTTTATAATGATTTTTCTTTTAAAAGCTACTTTATTGATTTTAATTATTTGTATATATGGAGCAGCTTTGATGACTTTCAACATTTCATGTGAGTCCTTTAGGATAAAGTGAAAATGCTGTGCCATTCCAT
The DNA here is from genome assembly GCF_963969265.1 of Rhamphochromis sp. 'chilingali'. Taxonomy (NCBI): domain Eukaryota; kingdom Metazoa; phylum Chordata; class Actinopteri; order Cichliformes; family Cichlidae; genus Rhamphochromis; species Rhamphochromis sp. 'chilingali'. Next base: position 16,947,059 of record NC_137938.1, read on the forward strand.
ATCGATGTGACTTAATAAAGATTTCTAATGAGAAGTTTACATCAGCTATGTTGTTCTCTTTCTAAATATTAAGAAAGAACTTACACTACGCCCCTGCCATTCAGTCTAAGTCTCTTCAGTCTCTTCTCCATTCTCATCTGAGCAGGTGTAGACTGTGTATAAAAGATAGACAGCCACTACCGCATTGCCCGTTGGTTTCCAGATTAGCTTTGTCGTCATCAGAATCTTGTTTTTCTGGAGCCAGCCATGACTACAGTTACTCAAAAAGGGTCGAGTCCTAAGTTATCAGCTGATGCTAGAGAACATAGAAAAATGTGTGAGCGCAATACACAGACACACCTACCTGCTGTTTAGTGCAGTAACGGGGTAATAAAATACTAGAAAATGCCTAAAACCAAAACTGAAGCAAAGACTTCTCTACTGCACAGAAAGCCATTCTTGTCAGATAATTCCATTTAAGATGCAAAGCAGCGACACCACAAAGGCAGTCAAGAGGTCAGTTTGTCTCTGAGATGACCATATCAGTATGGACTTTAGATGGTACCCTTTTAAGTTCCTGTTGGTCAACTCCACCTACATTGAGTAGACACTCAGCAGGAGAGGAGCAAAACAAACATTGTCTGCAAGGGAGTCCTAACAACAGTAGCCTGAGCAGCTACGTACAGTGGCTTGCAAAAGTATTCGGCCCCCTTGAACTTTTCCACATTTTGTCACATTACAGCCACAAACATGAATCAATTTTATTGGAATTCCACGTGAAAGACCAATACAAAGTGGTGTACACGTGAGAAGTGGAACGAAAATCATACATGATTCCAAACATTTTTTACAAATAAATAACTGAAAAGTGGGGTGTGGGTAATTATTCAGCCCCCTGAGTCAATACTTTGTAGAACCACCAATTACAGCTGCCAGTCTTTTAGGGTATGTCTCTACCAGCTTTGCACATCTACAGACTGAAATCCTTGCCCATTTTTTCTCCAGAGTAGTCTGATTTGATAACTGAGAGATGAGCGCTGTCAGATGGGAGAGAGGTCACAGCTGTTATTATACCCTATTAAAAATAAATATATTTAAAATACATTTCTAAGTGCCATGAACAAGTATTGTATTTTATATGTAGGTCTTTCCAATGTACATTAACACATTTTAATGTACATTTTTATGAAAAACGACTGATAGAACTGCATAATGCTGATCAGAAAATGTGATTGAGAGCACGACGCCAGAAGACTTCAGCACCACGGACAGGGCCGAATCCGCTGATTGGCTGCGCGTGGTTATATAAAATCGTGCTCCCTGAAGCTGCACGCTTCTTATGACCTTCGTAGTACGGAAGCAGCATGACAGGCACCAAAACCCTGTAGAGTAGCTGTATTAACCCTTCACATCCTCACGCAGCAACCCCATTCGCCCACCTCCCCACCTCGCTCGCTTCTCCCTTGAGCTCTCGCGATAAAAGAGGCTGCAGTGGGGTTGGTAACACTGCGTCACCTGACTCAAAGGAGGGGGCAGGGCGTGTTGAGAAATATAAATAAAATAATAATTAAATAAACGGAAGGATGTAAGTCCACCGAAAGCACCGCCATCCAACGACCCGGTTTGAAGCGCGCATCCCCGGAGCTGACGGTGAGGAAGGCGCAGAGGAAGCGTAGGGCTGCAGAAGGAGAAGGAGAGAGTGAGAAAAACAAACAAACAGAGAAAAAAAACGCTGCACTGGATGGTGTGGGATGAAGATGATGATGTTCCCCTGCACGCCCCGCTGATACTCAGGGACTGTCAGACTGGTGGTGGTGGTAAGGATTATCCAGGAGACAAGCGGAAGGAAGACAGGGAGGAGGGGAGGCAAGAGAGAAGCATCATCCAGGGAGGACGGCATTGTGAGGGAGGCTGTCCGACCATAACGCGGAACAGTAAGAAATTCATTAAAAAACGGAGGGGAAAACACTGAATTAAAACCTGGATTAGCGTTTTACTTTTTTGCCCTCTCCTTTTTCCCCCTTCCCCCCTTTTTTTGCATATAGACTGTAGTTATCACCGGATACTGGAATTCAGGGAAGAAAGTCAGTTCATGATTGTTCCAGAAACGCATGCAGATCCAGCAGATCTGAGTGGGAATACCAGCTCTCCGCTTGTTATGCAACTCAAATCAATTGCGGCTCTTTAGAAAGTGCCCTAATATTTCTTTTCCTGGAGCCTGTGTCTGTGTGGTGTTCTCGAGGGCGGCTGGGATTACTGAGGCTGCTCGCTCATTCCGGCGTGCGTGTGTGTGTGTGTGTGTGAGTAGGGGGGGGTAGGACCATATTGGAGGCTTGCTGGTTGTACTCCGCGGAGAGAAGATGTCGGGGCAGACGCTGACGGACCGCATCGCCGCGGCTCAGTACAGCCTGACGGGATCCGAGGTGTGCCGAGCGGTGTGCAAAGCCACCACGCACGAACAGACAGCCCCGAAGAAGAAACACTTGGAGTGTGAGTACATCTACGTCTAAGTAACCCCTCCATCTATCCTTGTCATGCACAACTAGGCCTTGCACCAAATACATGATGGTTGCCCCCCACCCCCACATCCGTTACTCCAGCGTGTCTTAATATGCTTGGATGGGTTTCAAGTCATAGTATATACTCACGTGTATGAACACACACACACACACACACACATACACACACGTACTACCGAAAGACCACCAACAGGAACTGCTTTCAGTCTTAACTGACCAAGCCAAAGTTAATATATAATTACATGGCCTCTCACCCGCTGACTGTGCATTAGTGTAGAGCCAGAATAGGGAAACCACAAAGTCTCCAACCAGATACTTACAGATAAAAGTCCCTCTGATTGCATGCTATCTCTCCCTCCAATGCTGCTCTTATGCTAGTTACTGCATAATTAAAAGGCTAAAAGTAGTTTCAGTACTACTAAGCACACAGGTGGGGTTGTTGCCTGAGACCTTGTCCTCTATGGTAGCACTGAAAAAACTGCCAACATATTTATCACAGATTTCTTTTTTCGTTTCTTGGTGCAGTTTCTAGATGTCTTTCATTGCACGAACAGGGTTGTCAAATGAAGGAGCAGGCGGTGCCAATTCAATAAAAAAAAAAAGGCTATTAGCTTTTTGGAAAGGATGGAATGGGGCTGTATTTACTGATAACACACAATTTCAGGGACAGTCAATATCCCCAGTGGTCATCCATACATAAAGTAGATTGAACTCTCCAATGACTCATGTGCAGAATAGATAATAGTGAACACAGCAAAGGTGGAGGTTTCAGTTAGAGTGGGTTTTTTTCAGGATGCAAATGAATGACACAAGGCCTTTAAGTATTTTTGCCAATAAATATGCAAAAAACAGACCAAGCTTGTGCATTTGATCTGAACACATACATGTGAATAACACAGCCTTTTGCTTTTTCTGCACAATGATATAATACAGCTTGTATTAAGATATTCAACACACAAAATCAATTTGTCTATAATATAAACACCATCCATGCATCACATCTGGGAAACATAAAGACTTGGCATAAATAGAAATACATGGAATGTCCTCAGTCCTCTTCCTACACCAATGAAATCCGTGATCCCTGACTGGATTTTTATCCAAGGAACCTTTTGCCCCCAAAATGAACGATTTAGTGCATTTATTTGGTTTTGGAATAATTGGAAACATTAGGAAGTTATTGAAACAAGCTGGTGAGAGGTCAGTGAGTGCAAGTCACTGAATTGTTGAGGTTATAGGCATCTATATAGACAGAAACTAATGGAGGAAGAGTTACGGCCGGGATGGCCGATGTGTTTGAGGTGTGGACCCAAAAACAGACATGTGAGAGAAAAACGAAGTATAACAAAAAGCAAGCCGTTTATTAAGGGTGATATCAAACAGAAAACAAGGCAAGGTGAGCTGGGGAAAAACTAAACTAAAACCTAAACTGGGATGAACTAAAACTAACATGAAAACTATGCCATGGTACCTGAACATGAATCAGAACAGGTACATCTGAAAACTGTGACAAGAAACATGAACCTGAACCGAAGCATGAAAATAATCCTGAGACCGGAAGTACATGACGCGAGACAAAGAGACGACCCAACAGAGGGGGAACAGAGGGAGATAGAGGACACAGAAGGGTAATGAGGGAAGTGGAAACACCTGGGGAAACACAGCTGACACAATGAACCTGACGCCACAGGGGAAGCAAAACTAAACACACTGAACATGGAAACACAGACTTTCAAAGTAAAACAGGAAACATGGAGAGATGTGAACTGGGACACACTGATACAAGAGACAGAGAGTCGGAGTGAGAGAGGGACAAAGAGGAGAGAGACGCAAGGGGAACCTACCTAGACAAGGAGATAACATACGACAAACAGAAAAAGACTCATAAATAAGGAGACATGGACGATAACATAAACTACACTAAACTTCAACTACGATGAACTAATACAAAATAACCCAAAATACTCTGTCACAGACCCCGCCCCCTGACAGGGAAATTATTGTTTGTGTAATTTTAAACAGGCAGAATCACCGGGGTTGGAAATATAACGGTGAAATCATTGTCTATCAGTGTCCAGGCATACATGCCCATGCCATGATGCTTCCTCCGCCGTGTTTGACAGATAGTGTTGCTTTGGATCATGAGGTGTTTCTCTCTTTCGCAATACTTCTCCCATCATTCAGCTGCAAGTTCATCTTGGTTTCACCATCCACTTTTTTTGTCTTCTTCTTCTTCTTCATTTTTTTTGTTGCAGATTTTCCTTTAGATGTTTTCTGGCAAAGTCTAATCTGCTCTTCCTGTTCTTGAGTGTAACCAGAGGTTTGCACCTTGTTGTAATCTCTGCATATATCTGTTTATGAAGGTGTCTCTTTATTATAGACTATGTGACAGTGATACCTCTTCCTGTGTGAGGATGTTCTTGACTGGGTTAGATGTTGTGAAAATGTTTTTTTTTTTAATAATGGAAATAATTTGCCACTTCAGTTGTCTTCTGTGGTCTTTCAGGTCTTTTGGTGTTGCTGAGCTGCCAGGTCCTTGTTTTTAAGAATAATTCAGATTGTTGATTTGGCTGCGTCCATAAAGTTTTTCCTAGTTTCTCTTTCTAATAGGTTTATTTTGATTTTTCAGCCTTATTATGTCTTGTGCTTTTGGCATCATATTGAAATACAGTGATAAGCTATCAAATACAAATTCAACACTTTAAACCAACTTCAGACGTCTGCTTCACTGGGAACAGGCCTCACCTCAACTAATCGTCACTCAATTGTCCAATTAATTTTCAGTCTTTATTAAAAGTCTGCAAAGCCTACACTTCAGTCACATATTGATTGTTTGAATCTACCATGTTGGTGTATAGGCAAAAAAAATACAAAAATGTGTCTTTTTCCAACAGCTTGTGGACCTAACTGCACACATAAAAACCTGTCTGTAGCCATTCACAGAAGTAAAACACCTAGCTTGCTCCTACACTAAGCTAACAGCCTTGTTAGGTTATTTTATCTTATGTTAAAGTTAAACATTTCATTTTAAACATGCTTCCCCCACGATATTAAAAATAAATAAAAACTATATATTAAAAGGAATTTGGCAGTGACAGGCAGAACATGCATGGAGGTAAAACTCCTTGTTTCAACTCTTACAAATAAGTTGCATTAGCATAGCTTACTGTAACTTTAAGCTAGTACCATTTAGCTTTTAAAATCTCTGCTACAAGTGCCAACATGCTAAAGAAAAAAAAAAAAAAAAGAAGACCTGAAAATCTTTTAGCTGAACTTATTTTAATTTAACATTTTAAATTCATGGAGCTCTTGAGTTCATACTGTTTTTTTCAATCAAACTGCTTCATTGTATGTGACAAAGGTAATTTGTTCTGCAGGAGAAGCAGCCTTAGGTTAAATTGTTTGACATTACATCCTGTTTTACCCATAGCTGACATTTACCCAGTGTGCTGCTTGGAGAAAAAATGTCTACTTTTACCGCTAGCAGAAAGATGCATCATAATCATCAGTGAAACTTGTTGCCAAGATCCTCCAACACCGCTGTAGTCCTGTTTTATATCGACATGCTTGGCATCCATTAATACCCCTGGAAATACACTCTGTCATCCACACAATCACATGGATTTATGTATGTGTATTTGGCTCTAGGATACTCTATTACTGAAGCAATTTACATATTTTAATAACATAAAGATGCTGCAATGATATAACTGATTGCCTTCTTGCATATCAAATCCTTGTTGTATTTCATTTTGGGAGCTTTTTGGCTTGTAATGTGACGCGCTGCTTCTCACTCTGCCTGAAACCTGACAGCAGCACATTTTTTGTCCCTCTCCAAGTGAATAGATAATGTTTGTAGTTGGTCAGTCTGTTGTCAGTGCAAAATGATACACTAAACATGTACTAACTTCACTCTGCAAGTCATTTAAAAAGGGAGGGGAGAAAACATGCTGAATTGTAAAAGGGCACTTTGTGTTAGGAGCTGTGTGCTCAAGGTCTAAAAATATCTCTCATGGATTGTTCCACTGACAGCCAAATGTGTGTTCGTTTGGTTCAAGTGACATCCAGGGGAGTAAGCTCCACAAGCTGTGATCCCCAAACCGTGCAGTGAGATAGAGAGACAGGAGAAAATTAGAAGTTACTGTATTCAGACTGAATCAGGTGCTGTAGTGTTTCTGAGGATGAAAAGCACAATAAATAGATGGTATTAGAAAAGAGTGGGATGAGAATATAAGCAGACATGTCTCCAGGTTCATGCCTCTTTACCTTGGGTTTTTAAAAGGCTGGAGAAAACAAAACACAATGATGAATAGTTCAGTAAAGTGTGTCTGTGGAGGCTTAGCAACTATTTGATATCACTTTAAAAAAAAAAAAAAATTTTAAGAGCCTGACAGATGACTGAGATGCAGATCGGAAGTCTTTTAAACTCTTAAAAGATTAGTGCTCAGGCAGCAGCACAGATTGCCCGACACCCCACATGCTATGAGTGTGTCTTACAGATGGATCTTGATATCCTCCACACAAACACACAAGCACGTGTCTGCATGTGTGCATTCACAAACCTTTGGCAGCATCCCAGCATGAATAGACTTGCATGTGGATCCAAGTGAGGAGGTGCAGCTGGGAGTCAAGTGCTTTAATGGGCCAAAGTTTTAAAGGGGATGAGGATTATAGCAGTGTACAAAGATCACTTCTAAAAAGTCTGGTAGTTTGTGTCAGTCGCACAAAATCTTAAATATGCACTGAACGTGTGCCATAAACAAAGAGTCACTTAAGAGATTTCAAGCTAATTTAAAATCCAGCTTTTATGAGGAAGGAAATATGCTCACCAGAATTTCTGGCATTTTTTTATAAACAGCAGAAAAGTCAAGCAGGCACATTTAATGTTCCCCTCACCCCCAACCAGTCATGGCAGATGGCTGCCCCTCCCTGAGCTTGGTTCTCTTGGAAGTTTCTTCCTGTTAAGTGGGAGTTTTTCCTTCCCACCATCGACATGTGCTTGCTCATAGGGGGTTGTCTGACTGTTGGGGTTTTCTCTGTATTATCGTAGAGTCTGTTCCTTACAGTATAAAGCACCTTGAGACGACGGTTGTTGTGATTCGGTGCTATATAAATAAACTTAATAAAAATGAATTAATATCAGGTGTTCTCATTGTTTTGGTGTGAAGATGAGGACATCTGTGTGAAAGCACAATTCCTGAACTATATGTGCACAATTAGGGGTTAAATGTATTTTTTTTCACAAATGTGTTAATGTTTCAGTAAATTACATAGGCTAACTTTAAGTTTAAATGAATCAGTAGAAATGTTATTAGTGTGGCCATCTGCCATGCTGGCACGCACGTACGCTCAGAGGTTCACAGTGGAGTGAGAAATGACACAAGCAAGCCATGTTCACCACACTTATCAATGTATGAAACAGAGATGTGTGGGATGACGGTGAGATGCTGCTGTTTTGAAATATTAGAATTTTAAAGAGGCGGCGGCTGAGTAGAGAAATGCCACCGCATCTGATGCTGCTCCTCCATTGTGGGCGTGTTCGAGATGCCGCTTTGGTTCTTTCTGCCTAGATTGATTGGAGTCGGTGGATTACTCAACATCTGCCACCGTAGCACATTGAAACAGCAACTGCGACAAAACTACTTCAACCATCAGGTCCGTTTTGTTATTACCTGCAAAGACAGTTTTCTTTTTCACTGCCTTAGAAATTAGGAGTTTATGAGCAGTGCTTCAATGCATCTCTTTGCGCAGTTGGTCAACAATTTCAACTAGATACAGGCCTAGCGTGTGGATCAGAGGACACACAGGGTTTCTGCAGCCTGAAGGGAAGCAACTAGATAACTAGTGTAACAGGATTTTAACATCTGCTAAATGAAGATTTCTTTGTTTTCAGGGACGGGCACCACAACTCCTGCTGCTGTTCCTAATAGCCTCCATCTCTAGCTGCCACTGCTTATGTTGCCCCTCACCTCTTAATCCTCATGCTGTTTAGGGAGCTATAACAGGTTTACAGTTTGAAGGTTATATTTTCAGAAATGTATGGCATCATGTTCCACCTGCTCTTCTCTTTGCTTCTCTATATCTACACAATATTTAAACCTTTGCAATGTTGATTATAATGACCTGATTAAGCGTCACAGCTGACATTCTGTCCATTTTTTTCTGCAATCATTATCACCAGCTCTCCCACCGCTCTAAATCCAGTCACTCTGATGAACAGGGGGTTTTTCATTTTTTTACCCAGAGACACGATTATACTCTGCTTAGAGCAAACACAGGATACAATACCTTCTGTGTGTGTGTGTGTGTGTGTGTTGGAGGCGGGGAGAAACGTAAACAGCGTGCTGAGTCCCCTTTGGCTGCTATGGTGCTGTTACCACAACATGAGTCACCATCAATGTGTTACCATGTTTGAGAGGCCTCCTGCCTCCTCATAGGATGGAGGATGGGGGAAGGGGCTTGAAGCGTGTCTGTATTCGTTTACATGGTCAATGTTCAACTTTATTTGCCCTAAATAAAGGCGGTCTAGTGCAGACAATATCTCTGTAAAATATCCATCTTATGGATATTTGTTTTTATGATTTTCCATGTGCAAATGTGATAGAATGGCAACCCTGAACAAGTCACTAGCCTTTCACAGGGCAAACATGGAGAGACAGGCGATCCTTCACACCTACAATTTAGATTCATGTCTCTGCACTGAGGGATTAATCCAGAGTGAGCATTCTGGGAAGCACACTTTCCCGCATAGCATTAGATGCAAAGAGTGATATTACTTCTGTATCTGTAGCAAATATGAAGCCACAGGCAGGTTAGCATGGCTTAGCTTATCTTCAGTGGGATTCAGAGACTTGGCCTTCATTCCAAGCATGGTGGAAATGCTGAAGACATGCCCAGTTTTCTCTGTAACAGCAGAGGCTTGGCATGCCTGAAATATGTCAGTAAAGTTGACACAAAGTGACATCTTTTTAAGCACCTCCACTTGTTGACCCTGTGCTGTCAGTGTGGATATCGTCACAGAAAGTGCTGGCTGCTTCTGCAGTGTACATTTTCATGCTGCTTCGGTTAGATCCTGTGAGCTACGAGTACAATCTAGTGCTGTAATCTTACTGTTTTTGACACCTGCGACAGCTTGCTGTTGTCACAGTGTGTGAGTGTGTGTGTGCACGTTTGTTGAAAAAACTTTGTGGTGACCAAAAATTGGCATGCCACTATACCTGTTGGGACGAACCGTCACCAATTTGGGGACAAAATGCCGGTCCTGAAAAATTTGAAGGCATTTTTGAGACTCAAAATGTGGTTTTAGGGTTCTGGTTATTACCAGGTATTACTGCCTAATGGAAAACCCCAAATACGTTTCAAGCTGTGCAGAACCAACCGGAGTACAAACTAATGTAAAAGGGCTAAAAGTTGCCTGTTTAGCAATTTAGAATTTTTTAATTATGAAATTTTGTCCAAAGCATTTGCCACATTTGGCTGAACACAGCATGTCAGCATGTTCCCGTATACCTCTACATCCGTCCCGTGGCTTTCGTCCGCAGTGCAATCACCCAAAAGTGCCAACATGCTGGCAGTTCCATTGGCAGCCAGACGTACCCAAGCCTTGAGCCTGCTTCATCTCAAGAATTGTTCCTTCTTTTTAACCACACTTTCTTCTTTCTATCAAGTTTAACAGTGTTTACATTTTGTTTACCTGCTTCGTTTTTGCTTTTTTACTCAGCAATACTCACTCTCCATGGTTTCATTATCAACTTCACTCCTAATTTCACTGTATTTCAAAGCTAAAAAACAACAAAAGCTTTCTGATTTCTACCTGCAAGCTTGCCATTCTGTATTCTTGTGCTTGGAAATTGTGATGGACCAGTTCCCTTTATAACTCTTAAAGATTTTTGCTTAAAATGGTGCAGCTGGGGAAGAATTCTTCCTTTTCTTATACTGACGCAATGTCCATATAGTTATGGACTGTGATATTCATTTTATTTATTCAGACTCTCCTGCATCATCTCTACTCCCACTCGTTCTTCTTCTCTTCTGTATACTGTTCGAGTGCAGTGTTTGCCTAATGATGAGCTTCAGAGAACAAGTGCAAGAGTAAAAGGAGGTTGTTGAGAAGGCTGGCCATGTACTGCTGCGCTGATCGCACAGCGGGGCTCTGCAAAAGCCTCCGAAAGTCTTTCTAATGTCAAGCAATGTGTGGGAGGTGCACTCTTCTACCAACAGTGTGTGTCCAGATTAATGAGCCGGGTTATGGATCCCCCATGCCGCTGTTATCTGACCATCTACTCTAAATGTGAGCACCAGATTGAAAGTATTTGCTCCTTTTCTCTTAATTCCTCCCACCTCTTACCCTCCCTCTCAGGCCTATTACTCATATTCTTTAGAGGTCGCAGTGCCCTTGAGTTTGCTAGCCTGAGAATGAAAACATGCCAATTACAGTGAAGATGAATCTTTTGGGGCAGAGGGGGTTATTGTGCTTAAATGGGCAGGACTGGATGCAAGCGTACACTCCTTTGTTCTGGTATGCAGGTAAACAACAGCAGAATCTCCCACAGTAAAGGGGCATGTCTGTACCCAGGGCTGCATATCAATAATGCAGGGAGGCTAGGGTTTCCTGCTGTTTTATTAGGCTGCTCCTTCTATCTGCTTCAGGATCTGACATTTGCAATAAAAAGCAAAGTGTCACAAGAAAATGTGACTCTACTTCAAAACTACTTCAAGGCTAGATTGTTTTCAGTAGTTTGTTACTGCTTCTGTTGATTCTTAAGAGTTTAGTTGAACCCACTAAGTTCAATGTTATCATTGATAATGGCCCTAACCCTGACCAAAACTCTAACCTTTGGTAATCATGTTAGTTATTATTAAACTGTTCTCCTAAATCTTGACAATGAAGTTGCATAATAATAATAATGATAATAATAATCTTACTATAATTATCATATGTACGTATGTAGTCCGTTCCTTAAGTCCTTGTTAGTGAATCTTGATTAAACTTAATATATGAATTGCTTAGGGTATCAGTATCTATATAGCTTTTGGGAATTATTTTATTAACATTCAAATCCTTACAAATATTGTATACTACAAGCACTACTAGCTGATCTCCGCTAACAACCTGTCACCTTACGTGTACGTTACATCACATGTATATTATGTGTACATTGTGGTTTATAACTAAATGTTCCTAAACAAATTGTAGCACAGATGCAGTTTGAGGTCACTGAAATGTTTTGCCTTGCAAGTCTGTAAATAAGTGTTTATCAGACAGTGATGCTAATAGTAACTGATTACTTTGTTCTGCAGAAGGAATATCTAGCTTGCAAAGAAAAAGAAGAAAAAACACATATAGTGATATAATGAGGATAAAAAGAATAACATGATTAGTTAACATACATGTCTGCCTTAATACCTTAATGAAGCGCCACAGACTTAGGCGTAGGCGAAGAAAGATGCCCAACGGATTTACTTTACCAAATGGACCATCCCAGCCTTGCCGTAATGGTCTATTTGATTCACCTTTTATTGTTTATTTTATTTTATTTTCACTTGCTAAATACGGGACAGACTTGACTGGGGAGAAAGAAAGAGGGAAAGAAAAACAGCGGAGAAGAGGGCAAAAAACAAAAACCAACAAAATAAGCAGACAAAAAATACATGTATCAATCACCTGGATCACCTGTTGAGAACGAAAAAAAAATGGAAAACAAGCAGAAGAAAACGAGAGCAATAGAATAAACAACATCACGATGATCTATGGGAATATAACAGTAAATACTAAATATTAAACATTATTGTGCAGCACGTAAGATCGACAGCGCACAGTGTGCTTTGAGGTAGGAGCCAAAAAGGGTGTAGTTTGTGTGTGTGTGAGCACCCGTGTGCACACCTGTGAGCATGAACGCGCTTGTATTTAAAAGTATGTAGTAGTTCATGTTAGGGCTGGGCCATATTATACCGTTCACGGTAATACCGGTATAATGTTAAGCAACGATAGGAAAATGAAATATCGCGATAGAATGGGAGTAAAACGCGCATGCGCAGTGCCTTTGTTTTCATGCGCACATGGCCGATTGTTGAGTGAAACAGATGAACCAGAATTGGTTTGTAAAAATGGAGCAACTTCAGTGATGCGGAACTGGTTTGGTGTTTGTCCGTCAGATACACAACAAAGCACATTTCTTTGCAGAACATGCAAGCGGGCGTTGTTATTGTCGTATTTGTCGGACTAAGATGCTCTTAAATCTGGGAGTAATCTGGGTCCTAAACTCCGTATGCTTCAGGTCAAACAACACTGCAGCATCACTGAGAGTTAAAAACTGTCTAAATTCTTTCATCTTTAATAAAACGATCAGCGTTGCTGCTTTACCAGGTGTAACTATAAAGTTTAACTTCCAGGCATCCATGAAAACAAAAGTTATTACATTTAAGAAGTTAGCAGGAAGCTAGCAGAAGTTAGCTCGCTAGTTTCGCTAGTTACCTAAGCATGATATAGCATGTTCTGACTGAGAGATTTCTGAAAAAAATCAAACGTACAGCTCTGCTATCACTTCCAACATAAATGAAGACAGAAAACTAAACAGCAGTGACGTTTGTAGGGTTACTGAAGTTGGGCTAGCTGGTATGTAATTATGTGCTACGTGATCGCTAGCGACACAGCTATGTTAGCATAACATAAACAGTGAAGCTGGAGGACGAACACTAACACTTTTCCACTTATAAAAGTTAACGTGAAGGTTCTTCATGGTTAGAGACAAATGCAATCGCATGGCAGGATGCTGTAAACGGACCAAACTTCAGTCAGGAGAACAACTGAGATAATCCATCCATAATACGAGGTTAGTCATTAATATACTGCAACAACATGGGAATAGAGCAGCTGTGATAGAATACAGCATTAATGAATCAATGGTACAGAAGTGGAGGAAGCAAGAAGAATGAGTTTAATAAAGTTTGATTTATCTGACTGCTTTGTTTCGCTTAATGTGCCTTATAATCCCGTGCACCTTATGTGGTCTGAAAAATACGTACTGCACACTGCAGTTTAATGTTGCAAAGCACCTCTTTTTAACGTCAGTGGATATTATACATGGTTATGCTCAGGATATGTCAGCCCATTTCTACTGGAAATGCCTTTTGGTTAAACTTTCAGCAAGGAATTTGCATTTGCACTGTTACATTTTTATAAAGCTTTAATGTACATAAAAACCAGCTTCTTGTTTAAGTGAAAATAAATGGAAGGTTGTCTTTTTGCGCTAGTAATGTTGTGGAGTTGTATTTTGTCTCGCATCAATTATATCGTCGGTTATATCGTTATCGCAAATTTTCAAATATATATCGTGATAAATATTTTTGGCCATATCGCCCTGCTCTAGTTCATGTAATGATCTGCTAAAGGGTGCCATCTATGTTGAATTAGACCTCAGAGAGTAAATAACATCACCAGGTGCTATGTGCACACTTATGTGTGGTGTACCATGTTTCTTCTGTGCTTCCTCACCTCTGGGCACACGTTCTGTAACAAACACACAGATAAATGTTTCTTTGTCAGAAAAACAAGTGCAACAACCCCCTAAAAAAGTCAACAACAAAAAATGTCTTGGCTGCAGCACATGGTTCAGCACACAGATGTTTGTCTTTGTCTGCTGAACCTTCCTCAGAGCACAACTTGCTGCACCCAAGAGAAATCCACAAGCTAGACAATTTTCTGTTTACACAGGGAAGACCCTCATACTTAGGGGAAATAAACAGCTAATACACTGACTAGTGTAGCAAAGGCCCACAGCAAGACAGAAGGCAGAACTGATTTAATATAAGTAAGTTTTTCTTTTGTTGTTTAATTTAAATCTCAGATAGCAACAGCAGTTTTCAGATACAGGGGATGTGGGCAAGAGGAAGGACAATTAGAGTAATTAGAGGAAGACTAATCAGTAAATATAGCTGGCAAAAACAGATCTGTTCACCGACAGAAAAGATTAGTCATATGATGAGCGATGAACCAGTCCAGTGAACAGTGAAGGTTCATTTCAAACTATATTATCATCACAGTAAATCAGGCTGTTCAAGGTCTATGGGCACATTTATATTGTACTGTGTAAACATGTATCTGGTACGGCTTTTCTGGGGCAAAATAATAGGTGTGACCCCCCCCCAAAAAAATCCTTGGTATGGATGCTATCGATATTTAAATTGATCCGCCACCTTTACTGAGCGCACACCTTTAATGAGTGCCAGTCAGACTAAAAAAGGTAATATCACTAACTAATACACCATGTTAGTTAACCATGCTAATACCTACTAATCGCCACCAAGCCAAGTGCCTGTCTCCCACTCTAACTGTGCTTGATCACATTTTCTTAAACTTCTTCTCTTTTATTCCAAATCGTATCATAACATAAGAATATAGCAGGACTTTTTTGCCTTTTTTTTTGGTAAGTGTCAACACAAATGTAGATATTTCTACACAAGCTAAGTGCGACAAGCCACTATACAGGATATAGCAGATAAGATCAGGACATTAATGCCAGATCAAAATAAGTTTTTCCAATTATTAAAAAACACTAATATACAGAAACAAATGAATGTGGGATCCTGAAAAAACAAATCTACAAACTCCACCAGCAGCGGGGTGAAGTGTCACCAAAAGCCAAAGCGTCCATACGGCGCTGCTATCTGTGTCCACCAGCAGTAACTGCAACATTATATGGGATGCCTGCTTGTTCCTCAGATGTCATTTCCAGCCTCCACAGCGTCTGAATCCCAATGGCTTCCTCTTTGTTTGGCTGCCACACCACATTGGTGCCATGCTACTATGGAGCGCAGTGCATTGTGGGTACAACCCCCCCCCCCCCCTCCCCTTACATGTTGCTGAAGGGTGAAAGGAGCTATAAATAACCACTGCGCTCTCGTGGTCCATTCATGTGTAAACTCATGCAGCATGGCTTGTATCACGCTCTGCACACTCAAACACGCGTACACACACACATACATGCACACACTCACACTGCTTACTGAATAAACCAATATTCATGTTTATGTATCATCTGTTCAAATGTGGAGCTACTGTATATGGATATGACAAGATAAAATAACCACTGGTTATATGAAGGGTAAAGCTGAGTATTTATGTGGATTCAGAGCCGCTTCTGCTCTCAGCCATGTTCAGGCTGGTATGACTCACATGCATCTGGCTTTGGCTAGATAACCCCTATCATTTTGCTACTGTGAAGATGATTTCAAAGAAATTTCACCGCATCCTCGATGTCACTGCAAACACCAGAGCCTGTTGCCTAGGAAACCACCTTGGCATGTCCCAAGTGTCTCTCGACACATTGGTAAAAAATAATCTATGAAAAAGAACAGAAAAATGTCGAGGGTGTTGTTGGTGCAGGAGGCCTCGCTATGGCACATATATGTGTGCATCTTGTGGTGCACTCATGCTTGGTGGTGTGCCTTCAGTTGCACTCACATGCAGTGGTTTTGATATCGCTTACAGTTATTGATGCGTTAAAGGAAGAGCTAGTTGAAATCCGAGTCCTGCCACTTGAGAGTTATTGGGTGTGGCAGATGCTGCGAACATCTGTGACAGTTATCTGAACATTTAGGTCAACAGAGCACATGTTAAGTTCCAAGTGTGAGAAGATCGAGCCCAGTCAATATAATCCAGCAGCACCACCTGCTCAGGGAACACCTTTGCAACAGAAGTCTGCTATCATTTTTGCTGCATGTATACGCGCGTCATTTAGAGCTCCTGTTTGAATGAGCTCCTCTTATTCAAACAGGTGCGGATCTCTTGTTTTCTCTCCTCCTGTTTTGGAACAACATGATCATGCATCTCCCGTCTTTGTTCGGTACATTGCACAAAGGCGGCTCAGGTGCTGTGGTTGTAAAATAGAGCAGGAAAAATCTGTGTTTGTGTGCGCATGCACATTTGCGAACAAAATAAAATAATAAATGTGCGGAATAGTGTAGAGGCTATTATAATCTTCATGTCACAAATAACCTTGTGTAACGGCTAAACTGTTCCCTAGGCTTTAAATGAAGGACACAAGCTGTATGCTGATAAGGTATACTGTGGCCACAGTACAAGACTGACCCTCCTGTTTTTAAGCTATAATGGATGTTTTACATTTATTTTTCAGGAACAATCAATAAAACCAAAATTGGGGTTGTAATTCGCAAAATACCACAGAATGAAGCCTCCCAACTGTACTTTAAGCATTTCAGGTGCCTGAGTGTGTCCATGCTACTGCAGGCCATCACACGAGAATCCTCCACACAAATATGTGTGTTTGCTACACTATATTGCCAAATGTATTCACTCGGCCACCATAATCATTGAATTCAAGTGTTTCACTTCCATGGCCACAGGTGTATATCAAGCACCTAGGCATGCAGACTGCTTGCTCAAACATTTTCAAAAGAATGGGTCGCTCTCAGGAGCTCACAGTGAATATTGTGATAGGATTTGCACTGTGATAGTGCAACAAGTCCAGTGGTTAAATTGCCTCACTACTAAATATTTCACGGTCAGCTGTTAGTAGTATTATAACAAACTGGAATGGAATAGGAGAGACAGTAGCTCAGCCACGAAGTTGTAGGGCACATGAAATCACAGACCAGGGTCAATGGATGCTGAAGGTCACCAACTTTCACCAGAGTCAATCGCTTCAGACCTCTAAACTTCATGTGGTCTTCAGATTACCTCAACAACAGCACATAGAAAACTTCATGGAATGATTTTCCATGGCTGAGCAGCTGCATCCAAGCCTTACATCACCAAGCACAATGGAAAGCGTCGGATGCAGTGGTGTATAGCACGCTGCCGAGCTCAATCAACGGAGTCGTGAGCCTAACTGATTTTAACATAACCTGGATTATGTGGAGAGTTTTGGAATTTGGTGGACCTGACTACTAATAATTAACAGCAAACCTGGGAATTCATTTTTACACATAAAAGTAAAATTTCACTGTTGCAACAGGTGAACTATGACAAAAGATTTGAACCAGAATCTGGACTAGAAGCTAGGACTGTGCTGGTGTTTCCCATGCAGAGAGGGTGCAGACAGGCAGCCATGCCATAAAAATATTTATGATTCCATCTGCTGCATATTTCTGCACACAGTACACGGAACGTGGATCGAAACATGCAAATAGTTGTTAGTCAGGGTGATTATATCTGTGCGTGCTAGCACTCAGCTACGCTGGGTCCCCAGTGTCACTCGTTCCTACTCATACTCGCACGTATAAATAATTAAAAGGGAAGAGGAGGGGAGACAATGAGTCAGGAGTTCCTGCTGAATTGCTGCTAAGAATCTTAATCTGAACTGAGACTCTACCCACGTTCCTATCCTGCAGTACGATTGGGATTCGCTTCTCATGCCTTTTTGAAATATTTCCTTCGACTTTATCCTGCACAGTTTCACACAAGCAGATCTGACCAGATTCTTTATTTAATGTTCACAACCTGCAGCTAGAATCTGACATGCTGATTAGGGTAGATTTAAGCAAAATCTTTATGGAGATAGTAGATGTAGTAGCTTTGTATTTTGCATCACTGTCTTACAGCAGCACTGACCCTCACAGGAGGAAATACAGAGAGAGAGAGACTGACAGACAGAGATGAAAAGCGTAGGATGACGCAGGCTGCTGACTCATCAGCCCTGTAGGGATTATCCTTCACACACTTTACATGTTTGTGTGTTCGTGCGTGTGCTGTGGGCATGTGCACCGCCTTACTATTTGAGAGGACGTGCGCAGTCATCATTGCTGCATGATGAAAGCATGACAGAGGAAGCAAAAAAGCCAGCGGACTTGTAACACGACTGTCAAAGACAAAACGCCCTTGAATGCAATTTTTACATCATTATTCATTCATTTTCTCTCCCACCTACTCATACCGATGAATACAGGTTTTGATTTATTCATGGGATGAGGAAAAATTAACAGCAGTCCATAAATAAATAATTTTATCGAGAGAAGGTGCAGAGATACGTTTGTCTACACCGCTTGTGGTTCACGCTGGAATGTCAATAAAAATTTTACTTTTGCTCAAAGCAGACTTACACGATGTCTCCAAACATCATGTCAAGGATGCTGAGTAAAGCCAGAGTCTCCATGAACAAAGACAAAGTCTAAATCCAGAAGATTCTTGTCTATACCAAAAAACCTCTACAGTTTGGAACTATTTAATGTCGCTAAATTGTTTTTTGTTGTTGTTGGCATTTGCCTTACCATTTTTTCTTTCTAACCTGTCAGTGGCACATTCCTTAAAAAATGAAATCCCTCAAACACCATGAGTATGTTAGTATCAAGCTGGACCTCGTACTGTCTTCCAAAATGCCATAAGGCTTTCTGACAAACATTCAGCAAGGTGCAGGAAACATTCCTTTGAGATTTTGGTCCACAACCTGAAAGCATGACATAGTTGCTGCAGATCTGTTGGCAGCTCATCTATGATGCTAATCTGTGTACCGTCACGTCCACATCACTGATTTCAAATGATGCTCAGGTGGTATTAGGGGGCTTAAAGTGTGCCAAAACAATGTCCCCCACATTATTATACCACCACTAGGAGTCTAAACCCTTGATACAAGCTGGATTGATCCATGCTTTCATGTTCTTTATGCCTAACTCTGACCCTACCATTCAAATGCCACAGCAGAAATTGAGACTCATCATACCAGGCAACATTTTTCAGTCTTCCATTGTCCATTTGTGAAAACTGCAGCCTCAGTTTCATGCTCTTAGCTGACAGGTGTGGCACTCAGTTTGGTCTTCTGCTGCTGCGGCTCATCTGCTTCAAGGCACAACATTGTGTCCATTCAGAGATGCTCTTCTGCATACCTTGGTATTGACGAGGGATTAGTCGAGTTACTGTTGTCTTCCTTTCATCTTGAAGAAGTCTGATCATTCTGCTGTGACCTCTAGCAGCATTAAGACTTTTTCTCCCAGAGAACTGCTGTTCTTTGGATATTTTCTCTTTTTCAGACTATTCTCTATAAATCAACCATGTGACCATTCAAGGAAAGGCAGTTTGGGCACTCCATTGAGCATTTACATGACTCTAGATGTTGGTGTCCACTTCAGTTTTCTGTTGATTAAAAAAAATAATAGATATGGAAACAAAAACATTTTATACTATTATACTAGCAATACAAAAGTTAACAAAACAATCTTCTATATAACTTTTTGAAACATTCAGTCTTATTTTTAAAGTAAAACTTACAAGTTCCCAATACTGGTTGCAGATTGTTCCTACTGTACGATGTACCAGGTGCAGATGCAGTGGCATTTAGTCAATAATAAGCCAAAGAGGAAAATTGAATGGACACCTCTCAGCTTTCCCCCCAGTGTGCTGCCATTAAGTGTGCAGACATAGATATGACACTGTTAATGAATCGACAAGACTCAACGGAAATATTTGGTGTCTGGCTTGCTCTGCTGTATCAAGGCTATTAAAATGACAGCGGTCATCTTTTCTCTGCCTTTCTGTCCATCACTTTGAGCACACATCTAGTTATCTCGTTCCTCACGCTTTCGCTGAAGGTATGCCTCTCCTGTCTGCCAGTGAATAGATTTCCTGCACAGAGGCTTTTCCGTTATCTCTAAAATGCTGATAAACAGGAGGGAGGAAACACAGCTAAACACTGGTCTTATTTTTGGGTGGATATTCGAAGCTTTTCGTGCTTGGTCCTCTTTATCAGCTTTATTTTTGAGCAACAAACATTTAATATTCAAGTGGAAAATGTAGGAGTTAGCTAACGTTATTTGATTGAAAATGTGTTTAAGAAATTAAAATGACCTTTAAAGTTGCTTTAATTAATTAAAATATAAGAGTTTTGTTAAGAAGAATGTCTCATGACAGTGACGTAAGCCAGTGCGACGTTCGTGACAACAGCTGTGTGCAGATCAACAGTGGATAATATATGGAGTGCGGGAGAGAGTATGAGCGTGCAGTGTTTAAAGCGTGGAAGTACTGACCTTACTTTGAGTTTGATTCCATAAAAAGTGACAAAAACATTAGTGTCCGTTGTGCGTGGGAAGAAAACTTCTTTTTACAGCGAAAAAAACCCCTAAACTTCCAAGCAAGCACAGAGTGCGCAACGACGTAATGGGAAACTCACAGAGAAACTCGCGGATTCTTCCACTGACCGCCGCGGCACACCTGCACCAGGGTAAACCTCCGCCTGCCCCACTCCTGCTTTACAGGTGAAAATAGAGCAACAGGACCGCTAGTCTTTGACTTTATTTGTTTTCTGCTGTGTTTTACTTGCATCTATTTGAAAGAGTGAGTGTAAGCACAAAAAATATTTTATTTTATGTGCTGGAATGTGTAGAAAATAGGTTTAAATGTTAAACTAATTTCTTCCAGTCAGAGAATGTTGCATATAATAAAATTTTTGCTTGATGCATAAAGTTAAAAGATTAAAACTGATAAAACAAGTTTAAAAAAAAGAGACTTTTCCATTTGATTACATTTTATATGATGGATTATGTAGAAAAAGTAGAATTGGGCTGAAAGATCTATCGCTTTATCACCTATTCAGGTTGTAAATCGTGTTTTTAAAAAGTAACTAAGTAATTAATTACTTTTGAAAATAAGTAATCAGTAAAGTAACTTTTTGGGGGGAAGTAATCAGTAATTAGTTACTGATTACTTTTTTCAAGTAACTTGACCAACACTGGGCCAGAGGCTAGTAGATAGGTGGAATCTGTTAAATGACTCAAGAACATCAGCAGCTTAAAGTCAAATAGATACTACAGTCTTTCTAGAAGCAGGACCTGTTATTCAGGAGCCATATTGGAAGCACTTATTGGGAAGCTTTTTGAAAGATTCTTTCAATTAATTTTCTATTAAGTAGACATAAAGACTGCATTTATGGAGAGTCTGATAAAGAGAAAACATGTAAAGGTTTGCAGACTTTGTCCAAAAATAAAGTTGTACAGGGAAGAGTATCTCTCTTATAATGTCTCTACTGCTACGCAGGTCCTCACCTAGCTGAGACCAAGGATACCACACATTTTATTTAAGTTGAACCCAAATGTGTTCTGTCTTTAAAGAAAGTATCATCTACTCAATCATAGAATGATTACAATATTGAAAAAAACAAATGCCTGAATCCTAAATTGTGGATATCCTATTGTTGTGATCTAAAATGTAACACTAAATGCGATTAAAACACTAAAAATCTGGACTCCTGGGCTCAACGACTGCAAGGATCACCAGCCCGAGGAAAACACAAAATACACATGACCCCGTGACAAAGACAATTCATTCTTGAATGAAGACATTGATCTGACTTTTTAAAATGTTGCCAATTGTGTTTATTATTAATTTGGGAAATAGAAAGGGGGGGTTGTAAAGAAGAAGGTAAAGGAAAGGGATAGAAAGAAGGAAAGAGATAGAGGAGAGAAAACCCCAACAATCCCCTCTGAGCAAGCACTAGGTGCGACAGTGGATAGGAAAAACTCCCTATAAAGGAAGAAACCTATGACAGAACCAGGCTCTAGAGGGGGCAGTCAACTGTCGGGACTGGTTGGGGGGTGAGGGTGAAAAGAGAGAGGGGGGGGGGAGATGGGACAGGTGTTAGGAGTTAAAGGGAGACAGGGGAGGGAGAGGTGTCAGGAGAGAAAGGGAGAGGAAGGGAGAGGAGAGGTGAAAATTAAGATGGAACAGAGGTGGAGGAAGACGAGGTGACATCAGCAGTAGAAAAAGTAGAAAAAGAAGAAAAAGCAGGAGTGTTCTTCCTCCAGAAGAAGCGGAAGCGTTTTTTCTTCTTTTCCATGAGCTTTTGCACGAGCACTTTTTTGTCTAGGATGAGGGTTCGCAGCTGATCGATTGTCTCTGCATTCTCCTGCTCAAGTCTCTTGCATGTTTTCTCCACTTCTTCTAATTTGGCTTGTTTGTCTTCAAGCCTTTCTTTCATTTCTCTAGATGTTGCCTCCTGCGTTAGCTTTCCCTTGTGCAGCTCTGTATAACTCTGTTGTAATTTCTTGTGCGTGTCTTCCAACTGCTGACTGCTCCTCTCGATTTCTTGAAGTGAACACTGCAGGTCTTTGTTTGTTTTCTCTAGTTGTTGCTTTAGCACCTGCATCTCAGTGTTTTTGCACTTCAAGTTGTCTGAAAGTTCCTCGAGTTCTGTGTTTTTTCTCAGCATGTCATTGAGCTTACTCTGCATCTCTGAGCATTGGTTTTGCAGTTTTTCCTTTTCCCCTTCCAGTTCAGTTGTTTTGTAGTTCAGTTTGTTATAAAGTTCTTGCAGGTTTTGGTTTTTCCTCTCAAAGTCCTGGAGAATTTCTTTGTCTTCTTTCTGCTTTATCTCCTGTTGTTCTTGGTCTTGAAGCAGCTCTTGATATTTGTGCAGTGTTTCATCAAGCTTTACCTGCAGCGCTCCGTATTGTTCCTGCACACCTTGCATGTCTCTCTGGTTAATGTCCAGTTTTTCTTTCTCTTCAAGGATTTCTTTATTCTTTTGCAGAGCTTCATCAAGCATTACTTGCAAGTCTTCGTTGTGTTTCTCGATGTTCTGAAGCTTGCAATCCAGATGTTTCTGTTTCACGTCTTGCTGTTCTTTCTCTTGAAGGAAACCTTTATTTCGCTGCAGTGCTTTATCAAGCTTTATTTTCAGCGCTGTGTATTTTTCCTGCACGTCTTCAAGCTTGCAGTCCATCTGTTTCTGTTTAATTTCCTGTTGCTTTTGTTCTTGAAGCAACTCCTTATTTTTGTTCAGTGTTTTATCAAGCTTTACCTGAAGCGCTTTGTATTTTTCCTCCATGCCTTGGAGTTTGCGCTGCTTCATGTCCTGTTGATCTTTTTCATGGAGGAGCTCTTTAATTTTTTGCAGAGCTTCATTAAGCTTGATTTGCAAGCCTTTGTTGTGTTTCTCCATGTCCTGAAGCTTGAAATCCATTTCCTTCTGTTTTATCTCCTGTAGCCTTTTTTCTTGAAGAAACTCTTCATTTGTGTGCGGTCTTTCATCAGGCTTTACCTGCAGCGCTCTGTATTTCTCCTCCATGTCTTGGAGTTGGCACTGCAAGTCTCTCTGGTTTATTTTCAGGTGTTCGTTCTCTTCGAGGATTTCTTTCTTTATTTTTCTCTGAGACATGTTTGAATCTGTAAACTGTCACTCTCAATAGGATCCAAATGTTTTAAAAGATTTCTCTGGCGAATGTTTGAACGCTACAAACATAAATGCTGCAAATAACAGACTAAAAGTGGTTGTGTCTCACCCCTGTTTAAGTATTCTTTAGGATCAAAGGACAAAGTGGTCATAAGATTCTAAACGTGTCATAGTTGCCAACAGATGGCGGCAGTTTTTTTGCATTTGAAGCAGTGGACTGAGTATATATATATATATATATATCATCTCTTTTTTATAATAAATAATCAAAAACTTTATTTAAACTAAGATTTTAAAAATACGTGCAGTGATTGATGTGCTCTCAGGCATGTGCTTGAATCCACACACAAATACAAAACAATCTGACCACACGTACAACTGTTTCACAAACTCTATAAAGCATTCACACTCCAATGGAATGCATCAGAAAGCAACTTGGGATTACGATCTTGTCCAGGGATATTTCGCCTGCAGACTGGAGCAGCCAGGGATCAAACCAGAAAACTTTCTGATCAAAAGCTGACTTGTGCTAAATCCTGAACGGCAGCCACCCCATTTTAGCCAGCCAAGATTAAATGGCACATTCTTTAATTACAGAGTTAGGGATTGTTACATGGAACTCAAAAGAAATGTTGAACCCATCTCGTGTCCTGTGTCTTCTAAAGCTGTCTGTACTTTTACAGACAAAAGTTCATCAGCAAACAGTTTGCAGGCCTCTAATTATCAGGCTGTACTCAAGCGCTTGAACCTAAAAGCTGTGCTGTCATACAGAACCAAGTACCCTCCGCAGGTATATTAATGATATTTTTTCCTGTAAAATTCAGTAACTCTTCCTTTTGCTAACAGTTCCAATGTGTGTCAAAGTGTACAGGTCCTTTTCAAAAAATTAGCATATTGTGATAAAGTTCATTATTTTCTGTAATGTACTGATAAACATTAAACTTTCATATATTTTAGATTCATTACACAAAACTGAAGTAGTTCAAGCCTTTCATTGTTTTAATGATGATGATTTTGGCATACAGCTCATGAAAACCCAAAATTCCTATCTCAAAAAATTAGCATATCATGAGAAGGTTAGCTATTAACCTAATCATCTGAATCAACGAATTAACTCTAAACACCTCCAAAAGATTCCTGAGGCTTTTAAAAACTCGCAGCCTGGTTCATTACTCAAAACTGCAATCATGGGTAAGACTGCCGACCTGACTGCTGTCCAGAAGGCCATCATTGACGCCCTCAAGCAAGAGGGTAAGACACAGAAAGAAATGTCTGAACGAATAGGCTGTTCCCAGAGTGCTGTATCAAGGCACCTCAGTCGGAAGTCTGTGGGAAGGAAAAAGTGTGGCAGAAAACACTGCACAACGAGAAGAGGTGACCGGACCCTGAGGAAGATTGTGGAGAAGGACCGATTCCAGACCTTGGGGGACCTGCGGAAGCAGTGGACTGAGTCTGGAGTAGAAACATCCAGAGCCACTGTGTACAGGCGTGTGCAGGAAATGGGATACAGGTGCCGCATTCCCCAGGTCAAGCCACTTTTGAACCAGAAACAGCGGCAGAAGCGCCTGACCTGGGCTACAGAGAAGCAGCACTGGACTGTTGCTCAGTGGTACTTTTTTTGGATGAAAGCAACTTTTGCATGTCATTCGGAAATCAAGGTGCCAGAGTCTGGAGGAAGACTGGGGAGAGGGAAATGCCAAAATACCTGAAATCCAGTGTCAAGTACCCACAGTCAGTGATGGTCTGGGGTGCCATGTCAGCTGCTGGTGTTGGTCCACTGTGTTTTATCAAGGGCAGGGTCAATGCAGCTAGCTATCAGGAGATTCTGGAGCACTTCATGCTTCCATCTGCTGAAAAGCTTTATGGAGATGAAGATTTCATTTTTCAGCACAACCTGGCACCTGCTCACAGTGCCAAAACCACTGGTAAATGGTTTACTGACCATGGTATTACTGTGCTCAATTGGCCTGCCAACTCTCCTGACCTGAACCCCATAGAGAATCTGTGGGATATTGTGAAGAGAAAGTTGAGAGACACAAGACCCAACACTCTGGATGAGCTTAAGGCCGCTTTCGAAGCATCCTTAGCCTCCATAACACCTCAGCAGTGCCACAGGCTGATTGCCTCCATGCCACGCCGCATTGAAGCAGTCATTTCTGCAAAAGGATTCCCGACCAAGTATTGAGTGCATAACTGAACATAATTATTTGAAGGTTGACTTTTTTTGTATTAAAAACACTTTTCTTTTATTGGTCGGATGAAATATGCAAATTTTTTGAGATAGGAATTTTGGGTTTTCATGAGCTGTATGCCAAAATCATCAATATTAAACAATTAAAGGCTTGAACTACTTCAGTTGTGTGTAATGAATCTAAAATATATGAAAGTCTCATGTTTATCAGTACATTGCAGAAAATAATGAACTTTATCACAATATGCTAATTTTTTGAGAAGGACCTGTATAGCAACAGCTTGTTTGTTTGCTCATTTTTGTTGAGCTATTTGAAACATTGCTTTCGAAATCAACTTGCTCTTTTAATTCTTGCTCCTCTGCACTAGAGCGAGCTAAACGAGGAAGTTCCAAGACATCAATTTTATTGAGAAAGTAAAGCATCAGCTGGAAGGTCCGCCGGGCTGTGGAATATGAAAAAAGAACTTGCTTGATAGTATTTTGTATTAAATTGCATATCACATTTAAGTACCTAATAATTAAAGGTGCCCACTTTAAAGACTGCCTATTTTATGACAGGCTGAAGACATATTGTCATATCTTCTACAGGAAGGTTATGCTTTTTGTTCCTCATCATCGGTGGCCGCGTTACAGGACGCACTCGATGACGCAGACTGGGGCATGTTCAGAAACAGCTCCGACGATGACGTCAACGTGTTTACGGAAGCGGTTGTGGGATTAATCGGGAAACTAGCAGATGATACCGTGGAGACAAAGACTATCACAACGTTTCCCAACCAGAAGCCGTGGGTGGATAAAACCATCCGCGACGCTCTGAGATCCCGCACCGCTGCCTACAACACGGGACTCATGACGGGGGACATGGACCCGTACAAAGCCGCGTCATATAACGTGCGGAGGGCGGTGAAAGAGGCGAAGCAGCGCTACGGGAGGAAACTAGAGTCACAACTCCAACAGAGTGACTCTAGGAGCCTGTGGCGGGGACTAAGGACAATAACGGACTATAAAGCACCAACAACCGGTATGACGAACGCGGCCGTGACTCTGGCAGACGAGCTGAACACTTTCAATGCTCGCTTCGAGGCTGCAGCTAAGGTCTCCAACAATGCTAGTGTTAGCGGCGCTAACGGCTGCAGACAGGAAGATACTGCCAGCACCGGAAACGTGCTCGTCATCTCCGAGCATGAAGTAAGGAGAGCCTTCAAGAGAGTGAACACCAGGAAAGCAGCAGGACCAGACGGCATCCCAGGTCGTATCCTAAGAGACTGCGCATACCAGCTAGCTCCTGTGTTCACTGAGATATTCAACATCTCTTTATCTCAGTCGGTGATCCCCACATGCTTCAAAGAGTCCATCATTGTTCCTGTCCCGAAGAAACCCCACCCTGCTTCTCTCAATGACTATCGCCCTGTAGCCCTCACCTCAGTAGTGATGAAGTGCTTTGAACGCCTGGTCAGAGACTTCATCATTTCTTCACTACCAGACACACTGGACCCACTACAGTTCGCTTACCGTCCAAATCGTTCCACAGACGATGCCATCTCTCATCTCCTCCACACATCACTCACTCACTTGGACACTAGAAGGGGGAATTATGTTAAAATGCTCTTCATAGACTACAGCTCTGCATTTAACACCATAATTCCCTCCACACTCACCACCAAGCTGGAGCATCTGGGACTCAGCTCATCTATGTGTCAGTGGATCTCCAACTTCCTAACTGGCAGACCACAGGCAGTAAGGATGGGCGGACATGTCTCAGCCTCCACCACTCTCAGCACTGGAGCCCCCCAGGGGTGTGTTCTGAGCCCCCTGCTGTACTCTTTGTACACATATGACTGTGTGGCCACTACCAGCTCCACCACCATCATCAAGTTTGCTGACGACACCGTCGTGGTGGGCCTGATCTCTGATAACAACGAGACGGCCTACCTGAAGGAGATTAGGAATCTGGAGAACTGGTGCCAGAGGAACAACCTCCTTCTAAACGTCAGTAAGACAAAGGAGCTGATAGTGGACTTCAGCACTAAGCAGGAGAGGAACTACCAGACCCCCGTCATCAACGGGTGCCCAGTGGAGAGAGTGGACAGCTTCAAATACCTCGGAGTTCACATCACGCAGGACCTGTCATGGTCCTGTCACATCAACACCGTGGTGAAAAAGGCCCGACAGCGTCTCTACCACCTCAGACGCTTGAGAGACTTCCAACTGCCCTCCAAGGTGCTCAGGAACTTTTACTCGTGCACCATAGAGAGCATCCTGGCGGGAAACATCTTAACCTGGTTCGGGAACAGCACCATGCAGGACAGACGAGCTCTACAGAGGGTTGTGCGGTCAGCTGAGCGCACCATCCGCTCCGAGCTCCCTGACCTGCACTCAATCTACAGCAGGCGGTGCTGGACCAAGGCCAGGAAGATCGTGAAGGACCTCAGCCATCCCAACAACAGACTGTTCTCTCTGTTGAGGTCAGGAAAGCGATTCCGCTCCCTGAAGACCAACACAGAGAGACTGAGGAGGAGCTTCTTCCCGCAGGCGATACGGTCTCTCAATCACACCACCACACAGTACTGACCCACACATATAGTTCTTACACACACACTGGACTTTCTGGACTTTGTTTTTGCACAACACTGGTCACTATATTCTTCATTTCCGGTTAATACTTGTACAGCTGCTGTTATTGTGTATATATTTATTTATATTTAGATTTCTTCATACATTCTTATATAGTTCTATATTGTGTATTTTGTTGTACAGTTATTTTATTTTCAACTTTAATTTATATATTTTATCTTATTCTTCCCAGTTAAATTTACCCTTCATTCTAATTTGTGTTGTACAGTTATTTCATTTTTAACCTTAATTTATATTTTATTCCTTCCTAGTTAAATTTACCCTTTTTAATTTTTCATATTTATTTCCTATCTTATTCATAGCTTTTCCTTTTTTGTTTTCTTTAGGTCACGAGCAGTTGTCCAAGCATTTCACTACATATCGTACTGTGTATGACTGTGTACGTGACAAATAAAATTTGAATTTGAATTTGAAATGTATTTAATTATTAACATGGATTATTGATATCGGTAATTTATGATTTAATATCGCTCAGCTACTTAACAACTCTAAAAACTTTTTTTCCTTCCTGGTGGTGCACTGAC
The DNA here is from genome assembly GCF_963969265.1 of Rhamphochromis sp. 'chilingali'. NCBI lineage: Eukaryota > Metazoa > Chordata > Actinopteri > Cichliformes > Cichlidae > Rhamphochromis > Rhamphochromis sp. 'chilingali'. Next base: position 16,976,022 of record NC_137938.1, read on the forward strand.
TGCCCTCCATAGGTCCACACGTCTGATTGAAAGTGCAGTTCTTGCTTCATTTTCTTCTCTGTGTCTTTCTGCTGTGGAATATTCCACTGCCTTCCTCTCCACGCTCTGCCTGCTGGTGTTAATGACTGGTTGCAGAAACGAAACAAAGCAGCAGCCAGTGTGACTCACACCAGGCTCTAGTGGCATAATGTGAAGAGCTCATCTAAGTACATTTCAATATGATGGAAATCAGCAGCTTCCCAACGCAGCTCTGCTCACACAGATAAGCTCTTCTTGCTTGCACAGATGAGCCTGCTGCAGACTAAAAATGGACACTCGATTGGCAAAATAAGAGTTCACAGAGATCAATATCTAATTATAGCCCTAAAAGATGGTATTCAATGATGACAATGTGTTGTGTGGCCAAGGCAGTTTAGTTTATAAAAGTGGCAGCTCCTTAATATGATTCTGAGAACAAGACCATTTGAAAAAAGGTTGTATAAAATCTCTTTCCATTTGAAGGTGTTTTTAAATTTGAGGGAGTGCTTTGCATGCGAAACTGTTCAGTCAGTTTAAGTGACAACTGTGAGAGTGTGACTGTGAAATGTAGCAGCAGCCAGATGCAGTGTCATTGTATTTATTCAAGTGCACTCTTATTCGTCACTTCTCGCCCATCTCCCTTCTTTCAGTGTAGCAGTTTGAGTTGCCATTACCTCCTAAAATGAAAAGGCTTTCAGCACAGTCTGTACCTGTGCTGCTTTTGTCCCTTGCTAGTATCCATGAACTGACCTCTTGTTCCATCTTTCCCTTGTGCTTCTCAGACCTGATCCAGGCCACCCAAGAAACCAACGTGAACGTCCCCCAGATGGCCGACACGCTGATAGAGAGGGCTGGCAATGCCAGCTGGGTGGTGGTTTTCAAAGCCCTGATCACCACACACCACCTTATGGTGCATGGCAATGAGGTGAGATCACAATACACGCAAACTTAGTTTCCACTTTGAGTCTTTTTGTGGCCATTAATGTGGGTTTAGCCCCCCCGCAGACACAACAGAGGCCTGTAGTTGTTCAGGAATAGCCTTGTTTATGTAGGTTTGGTTTTGATCTCAGTTCATCCAGCAATATAAAGACATAACAACAGGTAAAATCTGCAGCAGTTATGTTTTTCCCTGTGAAAATGTAACCAGAAAAGATGAATCAGTAGTTTTCTTAGTTCTGCCAGCCTAGTGAACTGATATTTTCATTTTTTGTGTGTGTGAATAGTTTTAAACTTTAGGTGTGAATCTAAATATTGATCCACTCCAGAGAAAAAGATGCACAGTGCATGCAGTACTTTCTGTCAGCTCTATAAGGTGTCTATAGGCCTCAAGTGGCCAAAATAAATGGAAGTTCAAATCTCTTTAAGGGGAACTGAAAGAAAAAATGGGATTTTACAGGTTTAACACAGATGAAAGTTACAGTCAAGGGAGTAACATTGTGAAAAAAAACTGCACAGAGGCAATGAAAATCTGTTTGGCACCGTATATGTTCAGACAGACGAAAAGCTCTGTGAATATGAGGATGAATTGGCTCGGTAAATATAGTGTTTGGCTTTTTTGTGCTGTCGAGTCATCCAGATACCACTATTGTCCATTATTATTGTCATGTGTACATATCTCTGTCAATATTGACAGCCTGCATAAAGTTTAGTTTGTGCTTTTCTTCGTATTTATATGAGGCGGTAGAGCTTGATAGGTGTTAGACTTCTACCTGCTCTTTGGACTTAATACATTTATTTACACCACCATGAGTTTGTGTATGTCTGACGCCAAAAATCATTGCTGTATTTTGTTTTGTGCTTAATTTTTATTTGTTTGTTGGAAATGTAACTATCAGTGAGAGCACCAGCATTTCTTCACCTATGGCCGTGGATGTCCCCACTCCCACCCATAAAGAAAGAGAAACAGCAAAACCCATTCATAATCCCATTCATTCAATGGCAGTTGTGCTTTAGCCGAGGGACTGGCCTGGCCCTGACCCCCTGACCCAAATGTTGTCCTGATACATGAAGAAAGCCGAAGGCTCTGATGGGGAACTCGTAGAAATAAACAGCAGATGACACAAAGCAGAGAGAGAAATACTGATACACAAATATTCTTCAGAAAAGCAAACACACTGTGGCTAATTGGGGAATAAGCCATTACTTTCTCTGCCCTAACGTTTCCTATTTATTATTATGAGGTAGGGGATTGCATTTCCCGGCATGAGCTGACAGGAAGCAGATGAGATTTAGCAACTGGAAGATAACAGCATTGACCCTTGCAGTCCCCACAGCAGGTGTCAGAGGAAAGGACAAGTGTAATTGCTTTATCATGGGCCACAATGGGATGCTGTGGCACTGCACATGCATCTTTTAATAATGGATCTCAGTGTGTACATAATGTCACGAGGGGAATTTTTCCCCATGTTTTTACTCTAATCTGCCGGATGTGGATGTGAATGTGGGCACAAGACTTCTGTATGATTTAATCGTAAAGTTTGCCTTATGGAAACTAGTTGTTCTGAATAACCAGGTTAAAAAAAACAAAAACATAAAATAAGAAATAAATAAATCTAAATATCTTTTTTTTCTAGACTTGGTTAACTTCACATTTTCAGTTATTTTCATTTTGTTTGAGCTTTAACAGATATACAGTAATAAGCTCTTTCAGGCCACAATTGCTGGCCATCTGCAAGCTGCTTTACAACCCACTTCAACCCAGCTTCTCCTTTCATGGTTTCTTTGATTTGATTGATGCCTTATCTGCAGTCATTGATGCCTCCTTTGACTTTCCATGGAAGCACATAAAAAAAGAGGGAGATCCAAGAGCAGATACAGCTTACTTTGTTATTTTCATCCAAAGGATTCAAACGTCTTTAAATTATTGTTTCAGGCACGGAAAAGCCCCCCAAAAACCCCAAAACCCAAACCAAACCAAAAATCTTTGTTTACTTGAGGACTAGATTATTTTGTTGGGTAAAATATTGCTTTTTTTTTGCACATTTACAGCATTTTAGAAAGCCTTAGAAAGCCTTTCTGAGCAGATTTCTCTTTATTACATGAAACTTTATTTCCCAGCCCTCTCCTTGATATTCACACCCTCCCACTCATAAAGCTGCAGCACTGCTCCTTCAATGCTGATTTTCTGTTCAAGAAAATCAAAAAAGTATAGAGTCACACCTTTTATGTCTATTCTCAGAGGGCCTTACTGCATCTGTACCGAACAGCTCCTTAGAGATTCAACCATCTGTTTAAAAATGATAATCAGCTATAGAATTAACAGTGAATATGCCATGTGTTCATTACTGAAGTCTCTTAGGATGATTCGCTAACCTTGTGTGTGCATCTTTTCCTGCAGAGATTCCTCCAGTTCCTGGCATCTAGAAACACCTTGTTCAACCTCAGCAACTTCCTGGACAGAACTGGCTCCCATGGTGCGTGGCGTTCCCTTCCCTCTGTCCAGTTTCTGACACAGCTGCCCATGTTCCCTAACTTTAAGTAATCCTGGATCCCACCACTAATTGATTCAGCCCATTTCTGCATCTCTATTAGCTCAGTTTAGGATGTTTGAAGATACAAAAGCAGAACAAACTTGAATTTTAAAAGCAAGCAGCAGCAACACTTCCAGTAACCCCCGTTCCTTTCAGTCAATTTTGTTCCAGTCACGTTATTTCTGTCTTTTTGTGATGAATTGTAGGTCCAAAAGCTGTTCTTATGAGCTTTTTGCCTGCTAGTTGAACTACATAATGTGGAAAGCCATTTTTAAGACTATTTAAAATCTAAATTAGTTTAACAGGAGGATTATGTAATCTGGGTTTACTGAGGTAAGCACTGTTATGGTGATTCTACACTGACAAAATCCCCATTAAATTTATCCCTTTAAAAGTGGTTTAGGAAGGTTAAGTCAGAAGCTCTGTACTACTCTTTTGGTTGGCTGTCTTTACTTCAAAGTCAAAGTCAAAGTCAACTTTATTGTCAATTCTGCCACATGTACAGGACATACAGAGAATAGAAACTACGTTACTCTCAATCCCTAGATAAAATAGCAAATGAACATTTAAATATAAGAGTGATTAAAAAATGCAGGTAAAATAATTAAAAAGTAAAAATTTAAATAAATACAATACAATTTTACATATAACAAGAAAGCTATACAATATACAATATAATGGGTAAATGACATTGGGTGTAAACCAGGCAGAGTAGTGCAAATAGGCAAATAGTGCAAATGGAGATCTAGTAATATACGGTTAGAGATAGTATAACAACAAAGTCTTATGAGGTAATGGCAGTCCAATGCTCCACAAAGTGACTGGTAACTGGTGCAGGCCAGTGAGTGAGTCAGAGTGTGTGTGTGTGTGTGTGTGTGACAGAGTTCAGTGAGACCGTGGAGGAGAGAGGGGAGAGGGGGCAGAATCGGGAGGGAGTTACTTGTAATCAAAATGAGACTAGCTTTCATACTTTTAGTCCTTAACAGAGTACAGCTCATCAGCTGCTGACACTAGCTCACATTCTTTGTAGTACAAATACAAAGTTTAGCTTTAGATTGCGATAACTCTATATAAAGCTAAAGCTAAGTGCTAAGTTTAGCGTAGCATAACTAACGGCACAAGCTTTGTAAAACTAAAACTGGTCATTTGTACACATTTTGTATCATTTTGTTTGTTATTAGAGACGAAATATAATTACATAAGAGATAAAAACTTACATGCATCCAATTTCTATAAAACCATAAAAAAATACAAATATTCAACTGCAAATCACATTAAGAGGAAATGGAAAAGTAAATGAACTGATTAAAAAAAACGCAAAGTGAAACAAAACAGAACAATTTCAAACCAAAAAGTTTTTCCATGTCATGATTTACACAATATAGGCCCACAGCTTCTCCAGCACACACCCTGCTCCTTGAAATATTTAAGTGCTGGGGTTATGGAGCTAGGTATGCCCAACTTAGATCTTAAATGCCCTTTTAATGTTAGAGCTAATTTTAAGACTTGTTTAACTCTGTATATTGAAATAAGCATTATTTATAGGCCAAGGGCAGACTTAACTTTCCCTGGATCATCTTTATTAAACATTAAATCTGTGACTTGGCTAACCAGGCCACAGTCAGAAGCTTTTATTTAAGTATTTTCCATAGAAGCCTATGTGAGGCCTACCACCTGTCATTAGTTTTAACAAGATACCTCCGCCCTATTATGAGTAGATTTGGAATCATAAGCCCCTTAAGAGATCAGTTGTCCTTCTTTTTGAAACACATATAACACATATATATGTGTTTGAAACACATATATATGTTAAATAATGTTGTAATTGCTCAATTTTACAGTCATGCTAACTTTCCCTCGCTGTTTACAGCCATTATGCTAGCCTAAGCTAAAATCTCTTAGCTTCACTTTTATAATTTGCATACAGACATGTAGGTTGAATGAATATTGAAGCGACAGGCATTTAGCTGATTCTAGCATAACTGGAAGTGTGTGGAAAAAGCTAGTCTGACTTTGGTGTCATTTTTGATATATACAACCTTTCAACACTTTGCTAATGTCTTTCTTGCACTGGGAGCTGTGCATGTGGATGCTTATGCGTATTTTGTCCTCAGGCCTCGACATGTCCACATTTATCAGACGCTACAGCCGCTATCTCAACGAGAAGGCCTTCGCCTACAGACAGATGTCTTTTGACTTTGGCCGTGTCAAGAAAGGGTGCAGTATCTATTTCTCAAATGGCCTTGCTGCATGATTAATTCAGCTCTGTTATTGATTTTTCATCTTTTAACATGCTTTTCCTACCCAAGATCAGAAATATACACTTTATGCAAGTCGGTGTCCATATCAGTCAGAATAGCACATATCCCAAAGCCACAAAGGTCATGTTTATGAGTAGGATTGGCTCCATCACATCCAGCCTGGCACTGAACCACGTGCATTGCTTTACTGGCATGTAGAGATGAATACAGAGAGGGGTAACACTCATGCTTATGGATGGGACTGCTCTATTTAGCTGGCAGTCACAAGGTCCCTCTAGCTAGATAAACTGGCACTGAGAAATAGACTTCAGAATAAAGACAAAATACAGATGAGACACAGTGGCGGATACTTGTGTGTGACAGGTTCAGAGGCTGGATTCATTTCAGTGGTTAGTAGACCATGTCTTCCCCAATAATCAAGGGAGTGGGGTTTGTTCATAGTAGCTTTCTCCCCAGGCTCTGTTTTACAGAGCTGCTGCTTAAACCTCACAATTTCCATTTCTTTCTGTCTCAGAGCTGAGGGTGTGATGAGGACCATGTCAGTAGAGAAGCTGCTGAAAGGAATGCCTACTCTGCAGAGCCAGATCGACGCACTGCTGGAATTTGATGTGAGTGACACTCGCTAATAGGCGACAATGTCACACTGCAAGGCATCCTGACATTGCCCTAGAGATACTGAACAGCTGTAACAAAACTGTGTACTGTAGCAGCATCTATGAAGAAGTGATACATGATATCAGGCCACATTGTTTGGAGTCATAGTTTAGCTTTACGTCTAACATTAGAAGGGTAAAGACCTACAAGATGACAACATGACCGCTACAAAACTGAACATGGAGGTACATCCACTCGTACGGAACGAGTAAACCTGACTGTGTGCTGGGTAACTTGCCAGACCATTTTGAAGAAGGATATTAAACTTTTCTCAAGTATACATACTAATTTGACTATGTTAAATGAAGACGCTGATCATAGGAAACATTTTACGAAGATTTTGACTTCAGCTATATTTGTCCCCTCAGGTGCATCCAAAGGATCTCAACAATGGAGTGATAAATGCCTGCTTTCTCCTGCTCTTCAAAGATCTGATCAAGTTATATGCCTGCTATAATGACGGCATCATCAACCTGTTAGGTAAAGAGTCACCCCTGAACTTTACCTTTATGAGTCGGTATTTACACCACTGTCTTGATGGGTGAGCAGATGGATTTCATTTCTAACACTACTCCTGAAAGAAAAAACGGGTGGCAAATACTTTTTGTCTGTGGAAACGGTTGGATATGTATACTGCAGAGTAATAGGAAAAGCTTTGGGTGAAATTCAGGGGGATAGGGTGTCACATTTCAACCTCTTTTCTTTCTAGAAAAATTTTTTCAAATGAAGAGAAGCCAGTGTAAAGATGGGCTTGAGATCTACAAGCGGTTCCTGACAAGAATGACTCGAGTTTCCGAATTCTTCAAAATTGCTGAGGTAACCTTCTGAGCAGCAGGTGTCACTGATTGGCTGGGAGCTGAAGTACATTCTGGCAGTTGTTGTCTTACCTCTTGTTGTTTTCTTTTAAAGGAAGTGGGAATAGACAAAAATGACATACCTGAGCTTACTAAGGTAAGACTGTCAAATTTGGGTTTTGGGCCATTTTGGGAGATATAATATTCTTTTAGACTACAAGCTAACAGACTAACTAACAGTGGTGTGGTCTTTCTAACCATATTGCATGTAATATGAATGTCTAAAGCTACTATTTGTTTTTTCTGCTGTGTCCACCACAACTGCTCCCACTTGACAACGATCAGAAATTCACAAACAGGAACCACACAACCGCCACACAACCAATAAGCTGTGTTCATTTGTTGATTGACGGTCCCCGTGGCTCCCCTTCTCTTTTTACTTTCAGAGATGCAGATCGATCATTCAGGCTGAGAGTGTGAGTAGTTAGCAGTGCACAGAGCTAGCTTTGGGAGCAAGCAGGTTAGGGAAAGTAGTCATTTAAACTCTCGTTGAGTGCACTGAATTGAAGCACACTGCACAGTGAGTGCAGACCCAGCAGACATACACCAGGCGCTCTGACAAAGTGGGATGATGTGACTAGCCAGCTGGATGAAACCTAGGACATGCTGAGCAATGCTGCTGATCAGGTGGCTGATTTTAGCATAGCTAGCTTTCGTTCAACAACTGTATAAAACAGCAGATTGTTATCCTCAGAATGTGCTGCAGTTTCCATGACAGCTATAGGGTCACATGATTAATTTTTCCTAATCTGATTCCTGATTTATTTATAATAAGCAATCCCCAGGATGAGAAACCTAATTTTCCAGCTGTTTCCTGAATCAGTTGCAGTTATTAAAGCTCTGTTCTGCTGTGGAAACTCTGTGGCTAAGGTTGTTCCTTTCAGACATGGCAGCCTTGCATGAAAAGTGTGCTGTAGTGCTGTCTGAAGCTTGTTAGGTCATTGCTGAGCAAGTTGCAAAAAAACATTTGAACTGAAACAGAACACCTTTTTCTGGAGATACAGGTTGGATGGCTGTGAAATATATCAGCTCACATAAGAGTTAAAAGAAGTTAGCTGTGTTAGCTTTAACCTTCTGTTTCTGCATTTCAGGTACTGTCTGTTTACATAAAGTTAGCTGAGAATTTCAAAACCAGTGTCATGTCTGTGTGCTAAAAATGAGGCGTTTCTTATGTGCGTCTTCTCATTCCTAGAAACATGGAATTAAATTAGTTTTACTATTTTTAATAAAGACAAAAAAGAGCAGGTTATGTTTTTTCTGGTGAAATATTTAATGGATAGACCAGTATTTAGTCTAAGCTAAATAAGAACTTCCTAGCACTAGCTTCATATTTATCTAAACCTGAAACATCTTACACATGTCAATCATCAAAAAAAAAACTTCTTCATTAAATGTTTCAATGTTGTATTTTCCTCAGGTTTTTCCCTATTAATCTGTACACTATGTTACATTCTTCTATTGTCCCTCAATTAAAATATAGTCAGTTATTTCTTTTATTTTATTTAATAGAAAAAAAGTGTTATTGTACTCATAAATATACATCGATTTGTGTGTAATTAGTAGAGCTGGGCGATATGAGATTTTTTCATATCACGATATGTTTTTTTCATTTCAGGCGATAACGATATCTATCACGATATCAGCCAAATAACTATATTTGTAAGATTTAAATGTGCCGTTGCTCACAAGTGAAATGTGAAATAATCAGCAGCTTGTTTTTATTTAAATATTTATTTCCCATAATAGGTTCAACAGGGTAGATGTGCTTAAGGAACATGAGACTTTTTCAGATAAATAAAGGCAAATATTGCAAACTACACAAAAGGCAGCCGCTAAAGCGTTTAAGTTTCAAAATAGAACAAACGAAACAGACTAAATTGTCAATTCCACTTAGAAACAAAATATTAATTCTAAAAATAAATCTTAGTTTGTTTTACAGAAGAACAGACAAAACTGACTAACTTTTGGCAATATCAAATAAACTGAGAACTAAAAGGAAATTCTCAATCTCTCCTTGTTGTATAGCTGAGCTTTTCAAACAGTTTTAACAGTTACTTTAGTCTGACAAAAGCCGAATGACGAATTAGCACTTCCAGTCAGAGACTGAGGCTACGTCCACACGTACACGGGTATTTTTGAAAACAGAGATTTTCCGTTTTCGTTTTAAAAAATAATCCCGTCCACACATAAAGGCAGAAATGAAGGAAAACGCTGCTATGAACATGCCAAAGCAGCAGGTGGAGCTAGATTCCTAACCGTGCAGAAATGTTGGCCAATCAGAAGTCTAGAAGCCACGGTGGGAAAAAGTAAACAAAGCTGGGGCATAGAAGCAGAACCGAGTCGTATGTGTGGAGGGACAGTAACTGTGTGTATATGTAAGCATTTAAACACTGCAGAGAGTAGAATTAACAGTAACAGTATTGTAGAAATTCATTTCACCGAAACAATAACGTGGCGCACAGTGTGACGCATGCACCAGTTTATTGTATTTCCAGACTTGCTTTCGGCACAATTTACAGTGCACGCTACTCTGTTTTTTGTCAGACTTGAAATAGGTAGCTCCATGCCCTCCTGGGTTTTAATTGCACCTTAGAACACATATGCATCAACACTACAATGAGCGGGTGGAGGGAGGTTTGGAGTCTTCTCCCACCCCCATTCTCTGCGGCCTGCTGGAGCGGGAGGGCTAGTAGGAGGAGTTGGCCGTCCGACTGCGGTCTGGGGTGTGGGGCCTCCCTGCTGCTGCGGAGTCGGGGTGGTCTGCCTCTCCCCACCGCAGGGAAAAGGGTAACACCACCTGGGTCTGGGTGCAATTCCCCCCTCCAGGGGCAAGGGTACCTAGACCCGGTTTGTAGAGTACGCTTGGGGAGTGTGATTGTGTGTACAGCGTCTCTTTATGTCTGTCTCCACGTTGGTTGAGTGTGGAGTGAGTGCATATGAGAGCATGAGGGTGGGAATGGATGTTTGTGTCTGTGTGTGCCCGTATGTCTGTGTCTATATGTCAGGTTGGGTATCAGACGCCACCTCTCTGGGGACACCTCAGGCCCTCCAAGGTTTGGAGGCCTATCTCCACCCACCACCACTTCCCCTGCCGGTGGCGGACTCCCTCAGGTGTCGGTGTGTTGGTGGTTCTTTGTGTCTGGGGGTGGGCGTCCGGGTACACACCGGCTCACTCCTTGGCGGCCGCTTGTCGGGGCCTGGGGCCTGGGGCTCGCTCGGGCCCCTTTGGAGGTGGGGTGCCCCCGGCCTCTCGGCCTGGGGCTCGGTCACTCAGGCACAGCTGGGGGCCGGCGGAGCTCACGGGCGCGTCACTGCAACTCCCCCTGACTTCTGCTCCGCGGCTGCTGGGCGAGCCCTCATCTGGGACTCTCCTCAGCTCTTACTGGAACAGTGGCGCGGCTGCCCCCCTGTTGGTCTTCCATGGTCTCTTGTGTTCTGGGGGCCTCTGGATGTCTGGAGTTTTGATCTCCTCCATACCCACTTCACACCCTGGAGGACGGGGCTGTGGCCCCCCCACACTCCCTAGCAGATCATTACATGGAGAAACCTTTGGAATGCAAGCATGCTGATCCACACAGGTATGCACACATGGGTATTCACAGACGCGGACTAAAGCTTTCTTGGCTGCTGCCTCAAAGCACACTGTGCGCTGTCTATCTTGCGTGCTGCACAATATCGTTTATTATTTAGTAAATATTGATATCTATGACTAGCTAGTTTATTGTGATGGTGCTTTGTTTTCTCTATTATTATGTTGCTCTTTGTTGTTTGCTGTCTCCTCTGTTTGTTTTTTTTTTTTTTTCTCCATACAGGTGACCCAGGAGTTCTTTTTTTTTTTTCTCTCTCTTCCCCCCCCTTCTCACCGTCTCTTCTCCCCTTTGGTTTTCTTTCTTTCTCTCCCCCTCTTTCTCTCATTCATTCCCCCTGTCCTATTTATTATTAAAAAAAAAAAAAAAAAAAAAAAAAAAAAAAAAATGACAAAGGATGAACTGAAGCTCTGCCATCACGTAATGTCGCATACTGCTGTTTCTGATGTCATTTAAAAAAAAAAAAAAAAAGACTTGAAATAGCCGAAATACCTTCACACTACGGAACTTCTATGGCTCTTCCGTTCGACAATCTCTCCGGCACTGGAACCATCATCTGTTTTCTCTTCGGTCACGCTCGGTTGATTTTTCTAGTCGGCACACTCATTTCCTCCATTACGCGCTGGCTCCATTACCCGCTGGCTGCTTCCCAAACAAACACACGTGCGGCTTGGCACTTGTGCTGTACGTAACAAGTCACGCGACGTGACGCTGCGGCTGTGATTGGTTCGGCTCTGCGCTACTTAATTTGGATTGGCTGACCTTTTTTTTTTATTTAAGAGGACAAGAGCGGCGAGGTCTATCGCGATAGTTTAATTTCTCTATCGAGTAAAAGTTATATCGCGATACATATCGTTATCGTTCTATCGCCCAGCTCTAGTAATTAGGTCACAAACTTATAATTAACTCAGGTAAAATACAAAGGAGTGTGCGTCAGTCTGTGCGAGCTACCATGGTGTCCAGCCATATTAAAAATACAGTGGCCGAGATGGACATCGTTGTTCCGCCAAGTCATGTTTTATTTATTTGGCCACATATATTGTACAGCAGAGGTGTAGAATAAGAGAACTCGTAGGTGTTCATTTAAAGGAAAGAGATGACATGACCGGCATCTGGATAAAATGTGATTCTCTTCAACCTTCAAACCTTGGAACACATGGAAATGTGCATAAACATATTTTTTTCCCTGATATTGTTGCAAGTACTGATTGTCGGCAGATTAGAGTTTTAACCCTCCTGTCTCTGGACAGCTGACAAGAGCTGGCTAAAAAACAACAACAGTTGGTTATAATTTAACATTGTGCCAACTAATGTTAGGCTTGAGTGTCTTAAAAATCACACTTTCCCTCTAATAAACAGTTTGATTGCATTTGCACATCATATGAGATTTTTTTTTTTTTTTTTTTTGCTAAGTGTCCAAGTCCAACAATATTAGATCCACTCGAAATACAATTTTACTAATGTCGGCTAACAGCAGCTGGCAGCAGCTGAGAGAAACTAACACCATCTTACTGACTCATCGACTCCTATCACTAACATGGCAGCTAACAGCAGCTAACAGTGGCTAACAGCAGTGTTCACCAACAGAAAAGTTCAAGATATCCTCAACAACTCACCCCAGTATTGCTGCCATCAGTCAGAATTGAGCTTCTCTGTCTCATCGACTCACATCAGACCCCTTTCACAAAGTTTTATGGCTTCCTCCAGAGCAAATAAATGTAGAGACGTAGACGCATTTTGCCAGCTGAGGTAAACAGCCGAGTGACAGCATACACTTGCTACAGATGATTGACGGCTAGAGTTGTTTTACCTATAGCGGCCACAGTAGGAAGTTTTAGGAACTTAAATTGGGAGGGGTAAGAAAACAGAATTCAGTTGACTGCAATCTGCAATCTACTGGCCTCTAGTGGTAAATTTTACACAATAACTTATGAAGGAAGTTTGGGAAGCATATAAACATGGCGTTCTAGCAACATCTGGCCCCAACATGGCATGCTGATGTTCTGCTTATAGAGAAATTCTTTATTCTTTGCTTCCTTTGGGTTGGATTTCTTGACTTTTCTGACAATGCCATTCAGATGGTGGCCATATTGTAATATGAGGAAAATTTGATACAGAGTTAAGAGTCCAGACACTGACTGTTTATGACTGTTTCTGAGCAGGAGAAAAGAAAACTAAACAAATCTCTTTCTGTTATTTTGATAAAACAAGCTATAAATATTAAATGGTACTAGATCAGCTATCCAAACTGCCACAGTTTCCTTTACCAGCTACTGTTAAAAGCTATCAGCAATAAATTGTCATAACAGCATCACTGATCATTACAGACTAACCTACCGACAGTAAATTCTCTCAGAATATTGTGATAAAATGCAGTTGATGAGTGCAGGAGAAAAAACTATCAGTCTTACAGAGCCTTGAAATCTTTATTTCAGTATCTAATACAGATTTCTATTCTCATCCCTTCTAGGAGGATTTACATCAGCACAAACAAGACAGAATAATTTTAGCATTGACTAACTTGCTGTGTTGTTATGTCATCACTCATGCACACTTTGTGTTGTTTTGTTGTTGTTGTTTTTGTTAGAGCAACAAGTAGATGTAGAAATTATCCTTCCAGTGATGGCAGTGTCAGCCATACGTTCATACGTTATCCTGGAAGCTTTTTGCTATCACAGAGATTTGGGTCAGAAGCTTTTCGTATTGGCTTCCTAAAACGAGAGCCATTATTGCATTTGTCTAAGCTTTGCAATAATGGAGTTAAACAGTTAAAACGTCCTCTGCACAGAGAACAGTTTGTACTGAGTAGTGAGGACAGACACTTTAAAGTCCCAGGGTGATAATGATCTATCTATTCCTCTCAGTGTCAAGACAAAATTATCTGCCTTGTAAGTCTTCAGTTTTAAAAGGGAGCTATAAATAAACAGACCCAGAAAACTGTGCAGAGAATTAAATAAAGTGTTATAGGAAGAACAAAAACCTTTTCTGAGATTCTTAAGAATTTTTCTAAATATCATACTATCCTTTTTACTGCACATCATTAGGTGATCATGTTGAGTTTAGCTTGATTGAGCATGCAGCTCCGCATCGTGGCTGTTATTAGCATGAAGATGCTTCTGTATCTGCTCTATTCTGAATGTGGTGTCCCGGTGCTTGTGTAACAGTTATTGTTTATTGTCCATTTTAGTATGTATAATGCTATGAAAGCCTCCCCTTATTTCTTTATCATTTACTTCCAAGAACCCAGTGATTTTTCTTTAGACATTGGCTGCTTTTTTTTACTCATTTTCAGTTCAGTCTTTGTACAGGATTTTTTTTTGTTTTAGTTATGTTTTGTTTTTTGTTTAGGCACTTAATACTGCTCCTTGAATCATTCAAGTATATAAAAAAAACCAACTTAAGGCATTGAATAGTGATGTGTCCTCAGAAAGAAACAGTTTTCCATGATATATTTAGGCATTTTGTTACTAGCAGCTTTTACTAAAACAAAGTTTGTTCTTTAGTTGTATGAAAGCAACATAGTTTGACCAGCATAAGCATTCCTATTTTTACACCAACAAGCTGATTCCCAAAGAGCTATTAGCCAAGAACTTTATATATTATGATATTTTGATACCCTCAGACTTTAATTCACTATGTAATAGCAATGGGAAAGCATCTGATTGTCAACAGCTTCACTTTTCAGTGTGACAGTGATCCCAAACCCACACTGCCAATGCAGTAAAACCATACCTGAAAAACAAATAATAAAACACTATCAATCATGGATTGGTCTCCTCAGATTTAGGACCTCAGCATTACTGAAGCAGCGTCAGATCATCTTGAAAGAGAACAGAACAATGAATGAGTGCTTAGATTCCATTAAAGTTGAGAACTTCCTCCAACTCCCAGCTCCCCATTGAATTCAGAGTCCACTTCAAGATTCTGGTACTGACTTATAGAGCTCCTCATGGACAAGCTCCTGCCTACATCATTGAACTTCTACAGCCCTATGTCCCTAGCAGGTCTCGTAGGTCAAGTAATCAGGGTCTACTTGTCATTCATCATACAAGCCTGAGAACTAAGGGAGACAGAGCTTTTGCCACTTTTGCTCCCAGACTGTGGAACTCTCTCCCACTGAGCTTAAGATCTCTGGACTCAGTAGCTTCTTGAAAAAAACCCAACTAAAACACATTGTTTTAAAATTGCATTTTGTTAACTGTTGTCTGTTTTGTTTTATACTTTGTTATTCTTGTGTGAAGCACTTTGTGATCTTTTATCTAGAAAGGTGCTATATAAATGAAGTTTTAATAAAGTTTACTTACTTACAAAAGGCAGCCAACATCCAAAGAACAGCTTTGAATACGCTTCAAGAAACCTGGAGAACGATTGTGGAAGAAGGCATGCCTAAATCTGTGTCCACTGTGTGACAGAAGGTCAATTAAAATACTGTATATCAAAAACCAAAGATCAATTTACAATATTGTGAGGGTTAAAAAAGAAAAGAAAATGGATGTAAAGACCCAACAGACAACCAGCACAGAGCAGAGCTGTCTATTTGTGCCTGAATATATTTTATACATTATAAAAAATATATTTTGGATAGCAGCAGTTTCACATTTGTTATTTTTCCTGGTTTGCATGTTTTTATCGTAAGAAATTTCCATTTCTAAAAAAGCAAACAAAAGACAAAACAAAAAGGAGAAGAAGCTAGCACTCCAAAAGAGCATGTTTCTTTTATGGATTTAATTAAGTGCTGGACGAAGGAGCCAGTCAGGATATTTTGCAGCCCTAATGTGTTAAAACTCAAGTCACAGTTAAGGCAATGTGCCAGCCTAAGGTTCACTTTGGAGCGGTGCATTCAGAGATGTAGTAAAATGAAAATAGAGTGAGGTGTTCCAAGAGTCAGTGCTGCTGAGTCAATGTTGATTAGATTAGACAGAGAAAATAAAACTGAGCAGGGAGGACAATTATCAGAGCATCATGCAGGAATACGAGAAGGCAGAACAGCCATCAGGATATTAGCCAGTCTGCAGCCTATCAGCGTATTAGAAAAAAGGCACTTCTATTTCATAGCCACCACGAAGAAGCCCTTGTTAAAGAGGCATTCGCACAATCCAAATGTGATCTATAAATTACCCTGTGCACCCTGGTCTGCTCTTATGCCTTTCTGTCTAACTGTACTCAACATGCTGTCTGTGTTTGAGTAATTAGCAGCCCCTCTCTGTGTATTTGTCTGCAGGCCCCCGAAAGCCTTCTGGCGTCTCTGGAGACCCACCTCAACACTTTGGAGGGGAAGAAACCGTAAGTAGATCGAACAAAACACCAATTTAGTGGGTTTTTTAACGCTTAACATCAACGTTTTTGCAGGGGTTTTGCTCATCTGTAGTAAAACTCACTAATGCTTCTCCAACTTGTCATTTCTTCTTATCTTTACACAATTCAGAGAGGATAAGTAAGTAATCTCTGTCCATAAGAGTAGGACTTGTAAATGTTATTTCACCACCACCATTGTTTCCCCTTATTCATCAGTGTTTTGGCTTATTCAGGTTATACATTATTTTTATATTATTACTCAGTGATTGAATAGACACAGCGTCTGAATATCCTGCATCTTTCAGAATCATCATTTCATCATCAAATCATTTGGAGTGATGACAGGCCTTGCCTTTTCGCACATGTCATCACTAACCTAACACCTTTGTATCATCCTACTGTAGAGTCAGCCCCAACTTTTACAAAGCTTCAGTCACATGTCAGTCATTACTTTCTATGTGTAATGTCAAAATAAAAAAGCTTTGTTCAAGTGGCGCTGGGGCCAAGAAGTTGTAACTCATCAATGCAGCATATATCCATTAATTGAAGATGCTTGCTTAATGGATTTGCTTTGAAATGCTTCCTGCCTGAAAACGACAAAGGGATATTTAAGCCGTCACTTTGCCTCCTGTCTCAGTAGCAGCCATTAGCTTCCATTGTGTACAGCGTTAAACTCGTTAACTCATGTGCTGTTGTTGTTCTTGCAGGTCGCCCACAAAGGTAAGCTATGCTTCATGATAATCACAATGTAGCTATGATAACAGGACTCTGTATTTATGTGTGACAACTTTCAGAGTCAAAATACAGTTGAGAACTTGAATCAAGGGCTTCACCCTTACTAGTTTTTACTTTAGATGGGTAGTGATTTATTGTTATTCATCTGTTTAGAAAGCTCGTGAATCACATTAGCTTACATGAATATATTGGTCATCATCTAACGGGGGTTGTCCTCTGCGGCAGGATGCTACCGCTAACAATAGCATGCCGGCAGCAGCAGCACCTGCTGCGCCAGCCAAGCCCGCGCCTCCCGCTGCTCCCGGTGGGCCTCCAGCCCGCCCCGTGCCGCCTGCCAAGCCCCCTCCACCCTCTGTCACTCCCACTGCACCAGTCCCCACCACTGCCAGCAAGTAAGAATTACTCATCAATATAACAGATTGTTGTAACTTATCTGCATCGATACCACATTTTAAATGGATTCCTCTGTCAACACACCCTTACTGTCTTTTTTCCCCTGTGTTCAGTGCACTTGATGATGGGTTCCTCTTGGATCTAGATCCCATGTCCTCCTCATCAGCAGGGGGCACTGCAGCGGCTTCCTCCACAACTGGATGGGGAGGTAAGGTCATTTTGATATACCAAATGAAATGTTTGAAACTCCCGTCATTTTCTGATTTGAGTACAAGCTGATATTCCCACATTTTTAGGCACTAATTGTTTATTTAGCAGCTTTGATTGACTAACATTAGCTAAAATGTTAAAAAAAGGGGCTTTATAAATGAATGCCTACAAAGATATCATGCTAAATGCTGTTAGAGACAGGTCTGACCCCAGAGTAGTCCCACAACCCATTCAATCATGCTGCATTTCATTTACCTCGGAAGTTGGATGTCAGAGCCGGGACTGATGTCACTCCCAAGTTGGGTTCATTCAAGTAATAAAAGCAAAGAAAAGTAGGATTTGTTTTGCTTCTTCGGAGGTGGAGGCAGCCATACATAATTAGAAAGCAGCACAATAATAGTTTTTTTCTTGCACTTTAAATTAACGGTGCATCAAGTTCATAGATAGAGCTGGGTCAGTGCACTGTATATGGCTTATTTAACCAGTCACAAAGACACAGCAGTGGCGGCACAGATTAGAAGTTTTATTATCGTTTACATGCACTGGGACCATTTTGGATTATGAAGTCAGGGTTGGCGGGGCTGCCCTAACTCTCTGAGTTGTAAGTAAGGGGATGTTTCAGTTAAAAATGACTGACTGGGAATTTTGGAACTTCTGACTTCTGATTTTAAATGTAATACAACATTAGTCCCAAAGATCAAGTGTTTTAGGGAAATTATGTTCGTCATATCAGATTGCTTGTCCAATACAGAACAATACAGACTCACATGACACTGTTTCAAGGCTGTATTTTGAATTCTTAGAATAGTCAGTGTAGCTCCTGATACAATGTTCAAATCAACTGGATTCATAATTTTCAGGCAAAAAGTCAGCATCCCTATAAGCTAATGATCCATGTAGGTAAACAATCAGATCCCTGGTATTATAGAGTGTTATGAATTAAACTGTGAGATCAGCTTTTTGTTTCTAACACACTCAGCTTATTTGCTTATATATCAGACAGATCAACATCAATCTTTTTCAATGTGAGAAAAACACAGAGGAAAGAAAATTTAGATCAGATCTTCTAGTTATGAATATAGATTTTTTTTTTATAGAATTTTGGAAAGCTAACAAGATAATATATATTAATTAGTATTTTACTCTTTTAAAGACAAAGATAGAATTTATTAAAAATATGAAATGGACAGAAGGGAAGATTCAATTAAACTGGAATCTAAACATTACAAAATAAGGAGATCAGAGACATTAACGAAACATAAAAAGCAGTAAATTTATTTTAGCATCAAACACAATTAGTTAGGAAAATCAAGTTTATTGGGTGTTATTGTCATGGAAACGGTTGTAACCGCCACTTTGCCCAGCACGTCTTGGCTTCAGATATAACCCTTTGCTACTGCTGTGAGAAGTTTCTGCTAAAAGTTGTAGCTTATGTTAAACCAGACCTCCTGAAGTGTAAAGTACTGTGTATCTCTTGTCCTACAGCCTTATGCCCAGCTCTTTAACATGCTGTTATGTTTAGTTTAACAGACTCACACTGTCACATTATGGTCGCTCAGCTGTGACAGGGGAGAGTTTTAGTGATATTTAATGACCTTAACTTAATGTACTTCAGTGAAAGAGCACATTTTACACACTTACATCAACTTCTTCAATAAATCTGTTGTTTTTTAATGATTCAGTTACTAAACTACTCGCCGCCAGCTTTACTTTAAATTATTTGCAACCTTTTTTCAAAGCACACAGTGTGGTGAGGTGACTGCTGAGTGATTTTTCTTGCCAAAATAGAATGAATGAAAACCAAGAAGGAGAAAGAAGAAACTAAACGGAAAAACCTGCCTGTATGCTTCGGCTGGCAGCAGCATCAGTTATTTATAGTTTGTAATAAATGTGCAGAAACAAACAAACTCTTTTATTCTTCTTAAACTTTTACTGAAAATCATCGGCTTTAACAGAAAGAGAAATGGGACTCTCCTCTTTAACATTGTGAAACTTCTTGTGGTTTTAATCGCAATTTTAACGATTTTTTTCCTACATGTCCTCTGATACCTTAACCATGGCTGTGGTCCAGCCTTAGCCTTTTTAAAGCCTCAGTTATATTAATGACCCTTTCACTCAATTGGATTTGCTTTTGTCCCATCTCTGCTTTTCTGGCTTTTCCTGTAAAAGGTTGGAAGCTCTCAAATTAACCAAAAAAATCATTACTTGGAGCATCTGCATAATTTCAAAGTATATCTCTTTCTTAACTCAGTCATTCACTGTCTCTGACCTCTCTCTCTCTCTCTCTCTTTGTTTTGGTTTGTGCTGTCTTGAAGATCTCTTGGGTAAGTATTCTGTTGACAGCGTCGCCTGCAGTCGCCTGTTCAACTTGTCTCTCAACCTGCAGTTCTGAATTTTCTTTTTTCTTTTTGAACTTTTCACTCACTTTGACGTCTTTGACTCTGCCGTCTTGCTCTTTCTTCCCTATTTTCTCTCCTGCTGTTTCTTCCTCTCTTTTGGGGGTTGTGACTGGGTCGTGGCGTTTGGATTGCGGGGTTTATCTGCGTAGCGACTCCGGCCGCTACCGACGGAGCCTCTGAATCTCTCCTGGCAAAGAAAGAGTCTGCTGATGCCAATGCTGCGGCTGCTTCTGCCCCCGTGGCTGCCCCGCCCATAGCCCCTGCTCGTTCCACCACTGCTGCAGCTGCGCAGGCGCCCACCTCGCTGCCCATCTCTGCTCCTGCCTCCACCACCTCAGCCACAGACATCGACCTTTTCGGAGGTCAGTGTAGGTGGAGGGTAGGATGCAGACACGGCCTGCCTGCTTTTCTGCAACAAGCCCATTCATTGTTTAGTTACATAATGATAGATTTCCTTTGTTATGAAGCTTGGATTTACTTTTGGAAACACAGGAGTGCAATATCATAACCTGACAAAAAGCATACAGGCTTTTGTCTCATCAGGTTAACCACTGAGCTTAAATGTTCTACATACTCTTTTTGATGCGAAAAACAACATCAAATGCATATTCTAACAGTAGGCAGATGAGAAATGCATTACCAAAGCTTTTCGAGGATAGAAATGTTGTTTAGCAGCACTCACAGCTCTTTTTGAAGAATGTTTCCTTAATCTGAATTAAGAATCTTTTTAACATATTTTTTTGATCTTTTCTCAAGTTGCAGCTTTATTTCCAAGCCTTATTTTATCTAATATAAAATACCAAAATTAAACGGATATTTCTTCATTCTATAGCTAGAAATGTTTGAGAGTTTTTGGGGGGGGGGGGGGGGGGCTGTTGATGTACAGATGTACTTCATTTTTGGAAAAAAAATAATGCTTAGTGATGTGACTAAACATGTTTTTACGTCCTGCTTTGTGACTGCCATGCACGTACTGTTGTGCTGGCTTTGTGTCCAGCTATCACGCATCATGTTTTTCACTCGGCGGGGGAAAAACCTTTACCATTTCAAATCCGCCCCCCAAAAATTAACCAGTACCGTACAGCATTATTTCATTCCCCTGCAATGTGCAAAATCATGATGCATATATTTGAGATTTGTCAATTTGTGCTTTTTGTTATCGCCCTGAATTATTTTCTTCCTATGAGTTACTAACAGTTTCTTAAATATGCCAAGACGAAAACTGGCTGAGTGCTATTTAATGATAATTTGGCATATTAGTTAATACTAACAAACATTCAGAGTACTACTAAAACACCAAAGAGAAACGACCTTTGTCCATCCCTGACCTTGACATTTCCCCTCTTGTCACAGAGTGCAAGTAACTTGTGACAACATGCCTCATTTCACGAGCCTGCACTGGTGGTGCACTCACTGAATGCAGCATTATGCAGCCCCATCAAAACAAAACTCATCATGTGACTGATGATACAATGAGATCAATCATTGCAGTTACTGGGCTGCATATTTCTTGTATTCTCTGCTTTTTCCTGATGCTGACCTCTCATTTTTCTTCCCTGTCCATTTCATCTGTTTATTCATCTTCTGTTCTATACATCCATGTGTGTGTTGGTGTGTTGGTCCGGGTGTTACGTTTTGTGTTCGCGTTCCGGCTGTTTTTCGTCTGCAATACCCTAGATGCGTTTGCACCTTCCCCAGGAGATGGTCCTGCTGCCGTGGCCGCGGGCCCTGCTGCTGATGCATTTGGTGGATCTGGTGGGTGACAAAACAGCTTTCTGTGCAAACGTGTGTGCATGGAGGTACGAGTGCGTGTGCGAATGTGAAGGCTGTTGCTTTAATTATATTAATAAAGCTGCTTCTGCTTTCATAGAAGACAGTAGAACAAACCTGCCCTCAGGTCCCACTGTCTCACCCCAAATCCTACTCCAATGCCCAAGTCATGGACCCTCTCCTCCTAATATTCATCCAGTGAATACTGCAGTAAAAAGCACAGCACAGCTATTATCTTCTCAGTATTCCAGAAATAAATGTCTTTTTTAACACCACTAACCATGACACAACTGGATTATGATGGTTATACTAATCATATTTTATTTTGGTTTTTAATAACTTGCATTCAGCTGTTCTCTTTGGCCTGCAGCAGCTTACATAGCAGAGAAACTGAAGCAACCTACATAATGTCCATTCAATAAGCAAAAATGTTACTTTACATTATAATTACCCCTACTGTAATCACAGAGTATTTAATATTTATGTGTGATTAACCTTAAAAATAACTTTATCCTGCATCCACACTTTATCTTCTGTGTAAAAGGGAAGCACCAGCTTTTGACAACTTTGTGCATTGGTTAGCTTAGTTTTTCAACAATGAGAAGACTGGAGTGATTCCATGACTTTTTTCCAATTTTGCCACAACGTACCCCAGTACTGCTCAAAATACATTAATCGCCAAGCTTAGGTTCTAATAACTTTGTAAAATACTTAAATAAAACAAATAATTTTGTTCCTTACTTTGTCAATTGTGTTATGAACCTTGATGTTCACTATAACACCATTGCTAGGCCAAAATACATCTGTGCTTTGTTAGCTTTTCTAAGCTTCAGTTGTTGTTTTAAGTTCATGATTAGCATGTTGCCTTGCTAACTTTAAATCATTACTTGCCAAACATTAGCAAGTCACTAGTGTCAGTGTGAGCATGTTAGCATTTAGCTTATTTACCAGTGCACTGCCAAAGTTATTTACTTCAAGAATGAAGATCAAGGCCATTTACGTAGATTGATTAAGAAGTACTATATATAGTTAACTATTTTGATAAAGAAGAAGAAAACTTAATACTTAATACTTTTACTAACTTGTATACTTGACTAGACCCAGAATTACTTAATGCTAACTAGGAACCCACCCGACGGATTAATAAAGTTTTATCTTATCTTATCTCTAATTTTCTAGGTTCTTTGCTCCATGTATTGATAGGTGTCCTGCTCTTATTGATAAACCAGAAAAAAACAAAAACAACCAACAAACAAAAACTAATGCTAACTAGTAAATGGTTGACTGTGTAGTAGTTCTTTTGTAATAAGTAATATTTAATCCCCCCCCCCCCCCCCCTTTTTTTTTTTGTCAACCCAAGTTAGAAAGACTTGTCACTCTAGGACAGAAAAAACAGTTTAAATTGATTTTTAATAGATACAAGGTATTTATAGCATGTCCTTTCATTCTTATATACTGCTAGCAGTGTTCACAGAGCCGGCTGTTTCCTGGACACATGGATGGTTTGGATTAGGCTTGCATGTTTGAGACAAATTGGGCATCATGGAATTATTCCACTACTAACTATAGTCCATAATTACTGTTTTTTCTTTCTATTGTATTTTCTGCTGAAGTTTGTGGATGGAGCACTGAAGTTAAAGAGTTACCATGTATTGTTTTACTTTCTTTGACCCTAACTTGACACTTCTGAGGTATTTAGCCTCACAAAAATGCTTTTTGCAGTTTTTGTCACTTTAACAAATCCTTAATCCCTCCCTTCCTCATCCCCTCTCCACTGACCCATTCCCTTCTTTTCTAATCATTACCCCCTCCCTAACTCTTGAACGCCACCAACCTGCTGCTCTTTGCGAAGACCCCTTCGCTACGACGGAGGGCAGT
This sequence comes from Rhamphochromis sp. 'chilingali', assembly GCF_963969265.1. Classification (NCBI taxonomy): domain Eukaryota; kingdom Metazoa; phylum Chordata; class Actinopteri; order Cichliformes; family Cichlidae; genus Rhamphochromis; species Rhamphochromis sp. 'chilingali'. The sequence continues at coordinate 16,999,546 of NC_137938.1, forward strand.
GCGGACATTGCTCCAGAACTGGACCTGTTTGCTATGAAGCCCACCGACACGGGGGCGGATGCTGTTGCCATTACTCCTCCCACCTCTAGTGATGCGCCGACTATCATCGCTCCCATTGCTGCCCCCACCCCTTCTTCCACTAATACCACCACCACAACTACTACTGCCACAACCTCCACCGACACCACCACAGAGTCTGCAGCTGCCCCGACTCTAGATCTCTTTGGTGGTAAAGTCTTCTCGCTCTCATTATGCCTCTCACTGCATTGCCCTGCATTATGACAATGGTGATGATGATGGTATTAATAATTATGATGATTGTGTTGCTCTTGGTATTGATGATGATGATGGTGAAAATTACAATAACTTGCCCAGTCCCTACATTCTGATTTGTTTTTATATTTTTCCATGATACCTTTCCTTTAGATTGATTATAAACAATCAAGCATTTTGACCTCTTCTGTTAAAAAAACCCCAAAAAACATGAATATAGCGAATTAGAAAAAATCTCCAAAGCCAGTTTTAAAATTGAATATTATTTACCGACCGGGGACCAAAACTTGTACTTATTTGATCTCTGTGGATAAAAGAAAATTTTGTTTTGTGTTTATTAACAGAGGTGGCTCAAATTGTGTTGATTTTTTAATATTACTAACAGTCTCCCAAACTTGGAGGGAAGAAAAGTGTTTTCTTCTCCTGCTTGTGGCCAGAGTTTTTAGATACTGGTGGATGGGAATGCTGTATTGTAGCTTATGCATCTGAGTTAAAAGGGAATATCGCTAAATGTCAGAATTAAAGAACAGAATTTGTCTATGTTTGTTTTTCAGTGTGTGGAAAGGTCTAATAACCCAAAGGCCTTAAGAAGCCCAAATAAGAATTGTTTTTGCTGTATATCTTTGCCAAGCTAGCGATAGTACACTGATTCTGATATTCATGATAAGTATACTTTGGTCATCTGCTGAGCTTTCTCAAACTCAGCAGAGCTGAGCCATTGATTTCTAAGTTTTGTTGAACCTTTAGGTTTTTTAAAATTACCAGTGGATTGCTTGTTATGAATTTTAGTGCACTCGTTTTTAAATTAATTATAATAACTCATCTAGTCTCAGCATGAAGGTTAAGTAATTTTAGTTAATCTATGACAACTTAGACCTGCCAGGGCACAAGGGACATGGGCCCACCCTCCTGTCAGCCCGCCACCTGCAGGAGATGCCGTAGGGGTCGGGTGCAGTGTGCACTGAGTGGCGACCCAGGGCAGAGACCCTGGCAGACTGATCCCCATCTACCAAGACTAACAACTGGGACATTTAATGTCGTCTCTCTGGTGGTGAAGAAGCCTGAGCTAGTGTGAAAGGTTGAGAGGTACCAACTAGATATATTCAGGCTCACCTCAATGCATGGCTTGGGCTCCAGAACCAGTCTCTTGGAAAACGGCTGGACTGTCTAACTCTGGAGTTGCCCTTGGTGAGAGACGGCAGGCTGGGTGGGTATCTTAATATCCCATCTGGTTGCTGCCTGTACATTGGAGTTTTTGAATGAGAGGGTTTGTTCCCTGTGCCTTCGGGTCGGGGAACGGGTCCTGACTGTTGTTTGTGCCTACGCACTGAACGACAGCTCAGAGTACCCGACATTCCTGTAGGAGCTTGATTTGGAGGAACGGCCTGCCAGATCTGAACCCAACCAGTGTTCTCTTACTGGACTTATGTATAAACCACAGTCTGTCCATAGCAAAAACCATGTTCGAACATAAGGGTGTCTACAAGTGCATGTGGCACCAGCAGGTCGATGATCAATTATTTAATCGTATCTTCAGATCTGCAGCCATATGTTCTGGATACCTGGGTGAAGAGAGGCACTGAGCTGTCAACTGATTACCACCTGGCGGGGAGTTGGATCAGGTATTGGGGGAGGATGCTGGACAGACGTGGGGTGCCTAAACATATAGTGAGATCTTCAACTCCCTTGACAGCATAGCTTAGACAGCATTTCGAGGTAGACTGGGGACATTGAGTCAGAATGAACCATTTTCAACGCCTCCATTGCTGAAGCAGCTGCACCGATGCGGGCGCAAGGTGGTTGGTGCCTGTCATGGTGGTAACCCCCTAACTAGATGGTTGACACTGGAGGTGAAGGGAACCGTCAGGCTGAAGAAGGAGTCCTATTGTGCTTGGTTAGCCTGTGGGACTTCTGAGGCAGTCGATAGGTACTGACAGGCCAAGCGGAACGTGGCTAAAGCAAAAACTTGGGTGTGTGTAAAGAAGCCATTGAAAAAGAATTTTGAACTAATCATACTCCCTCCAAAATCAACTTGGTAGTTTGATACTAATATATATATATATATATATATATATATATATATATATATATATATATATATATATATATATATATATATATATTGTTTAGCATCAGAAGGGATCAAACACATTTTGTTTTATCCAACAAATGTAGCAAATGTACAAAGGTAAATGACAGTCCTCTTCGGAGTTTTTGTTTGTTGCTAATTATTAGCATACTAACATGCTAACATGAAATTAACTGAAGAAGCCAGATATCAGAATATTGTCATGCCAACATTACTGTTTAGCTCAGAATGCCACACAGCTACAAACAGGATTTTCTAAATGAAAGTATGTTTATATATGTTTTATTGGAGGGCAAAGGAAATGCCAGGTGTTGAAAACCTCTCCCGTTAGTCTTCTTATCTCTTAGCTCTTGAATTTTGAACATGGCAGATTGTAGTGATTATTATATAGAAAATATGTAAGTTTGTCTTCATGCTTAACTTTGGCAATATTTCCCTTTTAACTCTCATTCTGCATTGCACTGGATAGATACACAGCAACTTATCCATTTAATAATCAAAATATCTGCTCTCTCTGCTTTCCCCTCATCTCTCTTCTGAATCCATTTTGTATGCACTGGACTTTGGACTCTGAATGTACATATGATTGTGTGTCCTTGTTCGTAGATATGTTTGATTCTATGCCTGAGCAAAGCCCTACCACTGAATCCAAAGCTGCTACCACTCCTAGCGTAGACCTTTTTGGTGCAGGTACAGGAGTTGATATCCATTTCTCTGTCTATGGAACCTCTTCATCTCCTCTGGTTTCTATATGTCCACTCCTCTGTCAGCTGTTCTTTTTCCTCACCTCTTGGTTTGTCCCCCCATAGTGGTATGTGACAACTGTGCATGCATCCCACTCGTCAATTACCGGATAATCGTTGTGGCTGCTTTCTTTCTATGCTTTATCTTTCTACCTGCCACGCTAATGCTTTTTTTTTTTTTTTTTTGCCCAACCTCCATGGTTTTCTTCTTTCTCGTATTCTGCCTCTTGCTTGCGTTGGTAAATTAGACCTTCCTGCTGTTTCACGCGGGCCCTCTCCTTTGCCCGAGCCGGCTCCGGCTGGAGACATTGTGACGGGTGAGTCAAGCTGCTTTACCTTTACTGCATCACTGTTTTCCTTCCTTTTTTATGAGGGGTGCAGCCAGACAAGTTTTTGCATGGTACTGGGGTCTGCATGCACATGCAGACCAGACCTCTACTTCCAAAGGATGCACGCTTCAAGGATGTGGATACACAGTTAAGATGCAGGGATGCTTGCTTCCTCCTTCTGCTTCTTCTTCTCTGCATGTCTGCTTTAGTCTTTTTAGAACAGGCAGGAAAAAAAACCCTACATGAGCAGAGGAGTCTGTCACTGGAACTGAAGCAGTGATTAATAAAACTGATTTAATTAAATCTCTTTTTCTATCTCTTCTGTCCAGATTCGTTTTCATCTCCTGCTCCTACCCCTGCCGCTGCCCCGGCTCCTGCTTCTGTTCCTGCGGCAGGGACCTCATCTCCACCTAAAGCAGAGCCAGAGCCTGTCATTGACCTGTTGGGTACTGTACATACAACACCAACTGACAGATATATACGATTTGCGAGGGATTTGTTAAGAGTTGTAGAGTTTGTTAGAGTTAACAAAGTGTAAACCCACTTTATTAATGTCTCAAATACACTCACATTCGGTAAGCATCAGTGTCCTGATACCATAAAGCATATGTACGCTCACTCAATAGATGTTATTTAAGTACTGACTTGACATCCCACACTGGTATATCACTTCTACAATAAAATGTGACATATAATTGATGTTGATGTACTTTGTGCCTCATATTATTTGACTCTTCCGTATCTTTCTTTTGTTTGTTTGTTTTTTGTGGGTTTGTTTTGTTTTGGGTTTTTTAATTGGGGAGGGGGGGGGTGTATCCTAGAGCAATTATTTCTCTATGTCAGGGGTGGGGAACTCCAGGCCTCAAATGCCGGTGTCCTGCAGGTTTTAGATGTGTCCTTGAACCAACACAGATGTTTTCCTTGTATTTTCTGTTAAAACAATTCTTGGATGGATTGCCTTAAAATCTGATTTAATTTAACCTTTTTTGTTCACACTTTTTCTTTTTCTTTTATAAAGATAATTTTGTGTCCTACCCACCCCTTCATTGTGTCTCATTTTGTGTACCAGGGCTGACCTCTCACCCTTTTCTGCCCTCCATGCTGCCTTGTGGATAACTGGATGCTCCCGTAGACTCTTTCGGGGGCCCTGTGGAGGAAACGCAGAGTTCTGCTCCTGTAGGACTTGAAGACGACCTGCTGGGAGGTGAGTCTCTTCTAGTTGTCACTCTTTGGAGTTCCATCACAGTGTTTCATGCGAATCAAAAGACTGAATGGACAGAAAACTTTAAGTAAGTTGTGCTGAAAAGTCTTTTAAAAACTTTTCATTTTGGCAAATGGTTGATTGGAGAGTCTTACGCTGATTAAGATGTCGTCAATAAAGTAATGACTTGGCAGCTCTAGTTGAATTAATTGCACAGCTGTTCCAGAGTGACTTAGGACTCATTTGGAATATGTCTTTCCTCCACGACCTCCCAATGACATCATGGCTATGTCTTGCCCATCTCATTTAGATCTTTATTGAATAGTTGATGAACCTACTGGGAGGTGCAGTTGTGCATTAGCTACATTGAAACTACAAAACCTTTAGAAGTAGATGATGATACCCAGACACTTGGCAAGCATTTATTTGGCTCTGTGTATGTCACTGTAAAAAGAAAACTGTGCAGATCTGGCCCAGTAAATGTTTCAGTGCATTACAGAAATAGTCAATTTAAGTGAAAGTCTTGCTTTCAGAACTGTCATAATAAGACTAATGCAGAGTGTATTGGCAGCATACACTGTTATAACTCATCAACCCCAACGCTTCAACATTACACAGTTTTTTCTCTTCTTTCAGCTGTTAAATACTGCTGAATGCCTTTATAACTGAAACATCTAGAAATAAATTTTGTCAGGTAACTGTGGAAGAAAAAAGGTATTTATTTAAATCATTATCAGCATCAGTTCAATCTTCTCAAGACACTTTACATCAGAAGGTAAAGATCTACCATAATAGTGAGAGATCTATCCCTATGACCAAGCACTTGGCTATAGCAGGGAGGAAAGCTTCCTTTTTTAACAGGAAGAGCCCTCCACCAGAACCAGGCTCAGGGAGGGGAAATCATCTCCTGCAACCAGATGTTGGGATTAGTGTAAACAGGAGACCGTTCATGGAAAGCCCACTAGCAGCCTGAGGCCAGCAGCAAAACTAAGGGATGGTTCAGGGTTTCCTGATTCAGCGTCAACTCCAAGTTTTATGAAACAGGGAAGTTGGAAGTCTGATCTTTAAAGTAGATTGGTATCTGCCTTCTGAACCATAAACTAATAGCTTGTTCCACAGGAGAGGAATCTGATAGTTGAAGGCTTCGTCTCTCATTATACATTTGGAGACTGTGAATGACAAGTCAGCCTTCAGTCTGACAGCAAAGTGCTCTGTTGGGACATTATGATACTATGAATTCTAAAGATATGTTGGAACATGAATATTTTATCTGTTTTCCTTTCGGAGGGATGATCTGTTCCTGTTTATTTCACTGTGCTGATGCAGTACTCGGTATGATTCTACAGTCCTGTTGTTTATATCCTTCAGGATTAATGTCCCCCACCCTCACCCCTGCTGCCGCTCCAGCCCTGGCTCCAGCTCTGGTGCAGAATGACCTCCTAGAGACGGGTTTTGATGCCTTGGGCGCGCTTCCTTCGCCAGCTCCACCAGTACCTGCTGTAGTGGCAGTAGTACCAATAGTTCCAGCTCCAGCAGCAGCAGTAGAACCTCCATCCACTACATCAGCACCCTCTGGTGGCTTTGATGCTTCAAGTAAGTGGTTGTTATGTTGCTTCATTTTAGTGATTGATGTCATTGTCTTGTGAGTTAAGAGAATTTTATGAAATATTTTGTTGATATTTGCACAGGTCTTGCTTGATGTGCATTAATCTCGGTTTGCTTTATTAAAGCCGAGCGCTCTTAACAGCTGACCTAGTTATTGTTACCTGCTGACAGCTTGATTTCTGCATGAATGAGACGCTGACGTGCTGGGGTCACAGTCTGATGTAAAACTCTTGTTCCTGCTGACTGCTTTATTCCTCAACACCGCTGCTTCTTTTGCACTGGTCTTTCTCTCTTAGTCTCCTCTATTTTACTTCTTTAACTTTCACAAATGCTGTGCTTTCTTCACCTCCCCACTCACCCCTCCACTCTCCCTTCTTTCTATTTTCTTGCTTTCTTTCTGTGTTTCTCCTCTGCTTTACACATCTTGTTCCCTCATCACCCTCCTTCCACTCTGCTGGGTCATTGCTTGCTTCTTCTAATCTGTAACTGGTGAGTTAAACCCTGCGGTGGATAACAGCATGCCCTTTGGACAACTCTCCCTTACTGTTTTCTTTACCAAAGCTGTTCCCAAGTTGCATGTTGTCTCCTGCATGAGACACGATTGGTGCTTACCCTTAATGCATCTACGTTTCCCTTCAGTCTTTTGGATTTTAGCCTCTTGGAGTAACCACATGCCATCAAGGCTTCAGCGACATCTTTCAAACCTTCCTTTTTTTTAAAGCATTACTCGATGAAACCTAATAGATTGGCATCGTATGATTAAACCTACTGCAAGCATTAGTCAAAGACTAAAGGTTATGGTCTACTTCCTGCAGTTACAGTTCATTCAGATCCACTACAGACTAAAGAAGATTAATGGTTCCACCTGTAAGATTTTTATATTTTGCTGTATGGCTCTGTTTTAGGACTTCCCCACCCTTTCACACACATACAGGGAAAGCTAGAGGCAGGGAGATCAGTAGAAAGTGGAAAAGAGGAGCTAGGTGGAGGCAGATTGCAAAGTGACTTGCAGATGGGCAGCTTCTTTGGGTAGGATATACCAGCTTAAAGGTACAGTCCGTCATTTTTTTTATTTTATTTAATTTAAAAAATGTACTCATAAATATATATTGATTTGTTTGCAACTACATTTTCCAACAACTTGATGCATTCTCATAAACTTAGAATTAATACATTAAAAATACACTGCAGCAGATGGTGGTTTGTCGAAGGATGTTATGTATGTGGCAAGACTGGCCATAGAGATGAGAACTCATAGGTGTTCGTGTGTTACAGAGGCAAATTTTCTGAACCTTCACACTTGAGATATGAAGGATAGTACACATGGGGGGTTTTTTTCATCAGAGAAGGGGTCTCCTGGGGGACTTCCGGTAATGGCGTTTACTGAGTAGATGTGTTTTTGGTCCACTCTGCTACACGGTTCAGTATTTACCTTGCTAACCTACCTCTATGAGATTTTGAATCCCAGTTTTGGATGTCTCTTGCCGTTGTCGACTACCCATGATCCAAAGAATGTCAAAGGGTAAACAAGAGAAGGGGTCTCCTTTACCAAAGAAGTGAAAACTCAAGAGACAAGCCTCTAAAACATGCAAAAACAGCAGATTAGGAATGTGGCTTTCCCGTCTCTGGACAGCTGAGAACAAGCCAGCTAAACAGCAACTGCAGATGGTTAAGCTAACATTGTACCAGCTAATGTTAGGTCAAAGTATCAACTGTTTCTCTCTCTGATAAACAGATGGATGACCCTGTCACATTGCATGAGAGTTTATTTACTAAATGTCTGAGTCCAGCAATGTTAGATACACTTCAAAGAAAGTTTCACTAACACTGGCTAATAGCAGCTAACAGCTGCTAACACTGGCTAACAGCAGATAACAAAGGCTAACACCAGTGCTTAAAAACAGGAAAGTTCAGGATATCCTCAGCAACTCACCTCAGACAGAAGTGAACTTCTCTGTCTCATCGACTTGTACTTTCACAAAATTTCAGAGCATGGTCTATATGAGATATTACAAAGAATTTGTAGCCGAACAATCAGCTGAAGAGGACTGGCATTTCTGGAGCAAATGTTATATCCAATTTTTGCCAAAGCTGTTACTTCTGCTTGCCTGCTTATACACTGTGAAGCTGTTAATAAAATTAAAATTGATCGTTTGTACATGCATATATACCACAACAAACAGCCAACTTGTAACAATACAGTACTTCTGTAATTGTTAGTTGGAATTAAACCAGCTGGCCTTGATGACACCTGGTTTAGAACATGTCCTCCAGATGTTGCTGGTTTTTAAGTTCTGAGATGTGACAATCTTAACTGGTTGAGCAGCTGACCAAGTGAGTTCAATTGGTGCAGTTTTGCCCTCAAATGTATTACCAGACATTGTGCATGTGATACACAACTGAATACTTATGCTGTCACAGCCAGATTGTCCCACTCATCATACTGTCTGCTCTGTGTTCGTTAACGTAGGGATTGACAGGTTTGTAATCTATGTTGTTTTATCCCACCTTCCCACCATCAAGTGTTTGATGGATTAGGTGACTTGCTGATGCCTAGTGTAACGCCCCAGAGCACTGGGGGCAGCACTACTGGAAGCACTGCAGGAAGCATGGGAACTCCTGTTGCAATGGGGGGTATTGCAGCCGCTCCATCCGCCACCCCTCCTGCTACCAAAACCATTGTAGGAGATCTGGACACATCGCTGGCCAACCTGGTTGGAGGTAAACTGTAGCTTTCCCTGTATGGAGTTCTATTATTTGTCTTCTTACATAGAAAGGTAACTCATTCTTCCTTCTTTTTCCTGTTCAGACCTTGGAGTAAAGAAAAAGTAAGTGTGTGAATTCTATAAAAATTAGTTAATCATTAGATTTGCAAACCCTTTCTTTCTTTTTGCTCATTTGGCCCAAAAAGACAGAGATTGAAGTGACATTAATTGCATATATCTTGACTTGTATCCTACATTTAAACTCCTTTAGGGACTCACAGAGTGAGAAGAAGCTAACAGGAGGCGCAAACTGGATGCCACAGGTAGCCCCCACAAGCTGGGCTACACCGGGAGCCCCCATGGTAAGAACAGTATTCATTCCATCAGGATCAGAATACGCTTTATATGAAAAGCAGCCTTTTTGAAAACTAAGTTTAGAAGTGTGCGTTTGTACTGCCACGGGTTTATCAGTAACTACATTTCTTTTAATCTGTACTTTCATTTAATCTGGACAGTAAAATCAGGTCACTTAGGCAGCCACTGTGCAGACACTTCCTGAACCAAGATGTGTTATTGTGACCTGTTCACCTGTTTGTTCTCTTTAGACCGGTGCCACCCCTGGAGCTCCTGGGGTGCCAGGAGCAGCTCCCCCTGGTGCAGCCATGGTGCCACCAATGAGTGCACAACCTGGCTTTGGCATGGTAAGCTTAATTTAATTTATAATTAATCTTTTCTGAGGATTGTAGAGAGCTTCTAAACTAAGAAATGTTTTTTTCCTTATGCTTAACTTTGTTTAACTGACTGAATGCATATTTTTGAAAACAGACATCCAAAAACTACACCCCTTTGACCTGCTTTTCTATCTTATTGCATTTTTTGGGAATTGGGGAATTGTATCGCTCCAAGACTGATGTCCTTCCCTTGTCTTACCAGCCTCCTGCAGCAGGGCCTGGAGCTCCTGTGATGCAGCCCATGATGGGACAGTCCATGATGAGACCTCCCTTCACTGGGGTGGCCGGAGTTGCACCTGGAGCCGCTGCACCAGGAGCACCGGTAACACATCACAGTCTTTCCCTCAAAATTAGGCTGTATTTTCGCATGCTTGTTTAAGTGGGAAACTCAGGATAGCTAAATGAAATAAAGAGCTGCTATAACAGCAACTTGACCAGTCTGCTAATATGGAAACATTAGGTGAGAAGGGCTAAAGGTAGCTGGTTAGCAGGGGCTAAACTTTTAAAAACACATCGATTGGGTTGTCTGACAGTAAATTAATTGTGCCGTGATCTGTGCATATATATGTATATTTATACTGGCTTTTATGTATCAATTTAATAGTTCTGGTTTTCATATAGATCTATAGAGATATTCCTTACAAGCATTGCTTATATTATTAAGAATCATAATAAGAAAACAATTTTTTGTCCATTACAAAGCTGTGGGACTTCGTCCTAGCAAACAGCAAAACTACAACATAAAGTACAGTATATAAGCTCCAGTAAACTTCTCTGTGAATGTGCTACAAAAACGCATTAAAAAGCACATAAAAACAATGTAAAACAACATAAATGAGCTACAGTACATGTTGGGAGTCAATCTAAAAAATTTTTACTTAATTTTGAATTTAATTAGTTATATCTTCTTATCTAAAATATTTGTGGTCAATTTAAGAAGATCTGTGTGTCCTGTTTCTCCAGCTTTCTCCAGGACCTGCGAGCCAGAGCCCCAAGAAGCCCAAGGACCCATTGGCAGAACTTGACCTCAAGGACTTCTTATAACGCTCCAGGTGGGAGCTCATGAAAGAATTCTTGTTGTACGTTTGTTGGAATCATGTGACTTGGCAGTGCCACTGCAAATCTGAGTTCAGAGCTTAAAAAAGTCATCAACAAACAATAAAGCCATATACAGCATCTTCAGGTTTTTTTCTGCTTTTAGCTGAAGTTAAATAAATATTTTATTTCTGTGCTTTTATATCCACAAAAATAAAATGACTAAGAATGAGCTTTGGATTAAATAAAACCCAGGTGGAATTGAGCGTCTTCAGCTAGGATTAATACTAGTGTGATTAAGGTTGTAATCCTGTTTAAAGGTTCATATGATGCAGAATTCAGAGCTTAATCAATGATATCAAGCTGCACGGTCCACAAAGCAACAAAACCGCATCAAACTATTACATTTCCATAGCTATGCTTCACAGTTGATATGAGGCTACTCTGGAGAAGTTTTTCCTAATTGAATTTTAATTTTATGGATTAAACATCTAATAAACTGTGTGCCACTGATCAGTTTTCTTAATTTAAATGATGAAAGCACTTCTAAAGTTTGATTTTACATTATACTTGGTTAAATATGTCATCACTAGCTGCGGGTTTCAAAGCCGGCGGTGTTGTTTAATGGTTTAGATATTTTATAGATTGCTGTGGTTGAATGTACGTAATTGAAAACACACATATACACACAGGTAGTAAACTTGATTTTAATGTTTGGTAGTTTTCAATCTGCATCTTTAATGTCAGGTATTTGGTCTTCAAAAGGATACTCATGAACTTCTTGAATATAAGAAACATGAAAATCAGCTGGTTTCAGATCATCGCTTTGCAAAACAAAAATCACAGTCAGCTTCCAGTACAGACCTTTTCATTTGCCTCCAGAACAAAATGACTTTTATATTAAAAATGCTCTCTATTTCCTGTCTTCCAGCTGCTTCCCTCTTTGGATGAGAGCCCCCTCACCTTTTTACCTGGTGTCTGTCAACATCTCAGAACACCAGCGATGTTCAGCTATTCAACCTTATTAAGAGCCTCTTTTCTCCACCCTACTCCAGCCCAGCCCTTCTCCTGTGTGATGTTGTAGCACAAACTGTGAAAGTGAACCATAGCGGATTACATATAAATATACGAGAAAAAAATAAAAGCGTGTGCTTATGTCGATGTACCAAACTTTTGTCTAAACAAAATCACTTAAAAAAGAAAATTAAGCGTGAGAAAGCGAAGGCGTACGTGTTCGGATTCATTTCTAGTACTAACTCGAATGATGGATGTGCTTTGGTGTCCTGAGCTCCTCCCCTTATTTGTCTCCACCCCTTTCTTTGTCTGTACCTCCTTGTAAAGGGGGAGGGGCTCTCCTTTTGTCCCACTCTGATTGGATGAGAGTGGGAAAAACAAACAAAGCCCCGGGAGATTTTTCTGAGAAACATGCTGTGTGTTGTTTACAGAAAGGTCCTCTTTGATGTACATAGATTTCTCCGGGCGAGGATTTCGTCTCTATTCTGTACGTGTGTTGAAGAGAAATATAAATGTGAGTCAGACATGAAGTTGTAAGAAGTGGTGTGAGTATCCTTCTATTTACCATCATCTTTCAACACTATTTGGAAGCAAATATGACTACCGCTACATGATTAATATACTGTGTATTTAGAAACCTCTTCTATGGGCTTCTGAGTCATACAAGACCAGCAAGTGATCCTTTTGTTTGTTTCTCTTGTTTTTCTTGTTTTTAACTGGTGGCTTATTTTTCTACATTTCTTCTTTTGTGTTTTTGTTTTATGTTATTCATTTGTATATGTTCTCTTTGTTTTAGAATAATCCTCCATACTGCTACTGATATTTGCTGGTATTGCTATTACAGGACATATCTTAAAATGTACTTCTTCAGCACGGAGGTAAATTCAGACTATTCCTGTCTAACTGTCTACGTAAGTCTGCTTTTGACACTTCTCACACGGGGAATGTCTGGTGCCTGTTCTTTCTTTCAGACTTTCTCAATAGCAATGCCATACCAAACCCTGTGTTCAGCCAGCCCAAATTAATCAATCTGACATCCAGTTGATTTAAGGATTGAAATTTATATTGAGTCATTTCTAAGAACAGCAGTTAATCAACATGGTAACCTAGCAACAACTAGAAAATCCCATCACTGACTTGGGTGCGGATTAAAGGTACGTTATGGAGTTTGCATACGATATTCTGCTTGCATTCAGTATTTCACACCAAAGAAAGCTGTTTAAGTATCCCCGATCCGTTGATTATGGTTATGAATACGAAGCATTTACTTCATGTAAAGAAAAACCTTTGAAATGTACAGTGTTTACACCTCCTCATCAAAACCTTACTCCTGTTAGCAGTGGAAAACTCCACATGGTACCTTTAACTTCAGTGTTATCTAGCAGTATGCACCCACTGAGCAAACGTGGCCAAGTTATAATGTGAAGAAAAAAATCCGATCCTGCTGCTGTCTGAACACTGCGTTTGAGTTCTTCATATGATCAGTACTGACGATCGGCCAATTTTTAGTGGAACTGTATGTAATTCTGTATGTGGCCACATGAGGAACAGTGTGTAGAGAAACCCACAGGAGGTCACTGTCGAACCTTCTGAACGTGTTACCCAAAGCACTTCTGTTCCTGCTTACTTACATTGAAATGTGTATGTTTTCAGTGTTGACATATGCATATGTTTGGACATTGTTTAACACCGGTCCCCCTCTCCTGTGCTGTAAACTACAGACAGTTATCAAGCTTACTCTGTGTGTTGTCCTCTTAGTGGATTGGTTGTGTGAATCAGATGTGATTCAGAGAAAATAATGGGAGATTATTAACATTTTTCATGACTAAATTATGAAAATTGTATTTTTGTTTAGTTGTAAATTTATTTTATTTACAATGGCCCTCCCCATGTGCATGTAAGCCCTTTGAGATGCAATAAATTCAATGATGGATTGAACTGTCTGGCTCCAAAATGACTGCTTTTATTTCAGTTTCACCACATGAAAACGCTACATTATAGGTTTTTTTCTTATAACTGTCTTTTGCTGTGGCTCTGTCCTCCAAAAGAGGTCTAAAAGAGTAGAGTTGAAAAACATGTGTATGTCAAAATTTGAAATGATCACAAAATAATCAAGAAACACACATCCTAGGCCGGTGTCTCTTCCCAGTTATTCCAATCTAGATGTGGGGTTGTACAGTCTGGGTGTAGAACGAAGCATGTGTAGTCTGTACTGACTATTATGATTTCATTCTGAGCATGAATGCTTCAGTGTTAGTATTTTGTTTGCTGGCATTTTTGTCTTATGTCTTAACCAGAAGTGACCATATTTGAATGAAATGGAGTGATATCAGCAAGTCATTTTTTGTGCTGTTTTTTGTTTTTGTTTTTTGCTCAATTGTTTTGTCTTTTTTTAATTTAACTTTATTTCTCTAAGCCATATGTTGATAAAAAAAATTTTTTTTCCTTTACTCATTCAGAACCTAAACTCCACAGTGTCCAAATTTAATTGAATACTTTTCTGCAAGTTTTTTAAACAAGCAAACAGATCCAATGTGAAATGTGTCATTTTCAGTTTAAAAAATTTCAGCTTTTTCAATCATTTACGCAATAAAAACCTATTAATCTGTAAGGTTCTCCACATTAGTCTGTGGATAAACTAAGTTTACCTTTGACTGGAGAAGCCAGTGCAACCCCATACATCTGAGAGAATTTTCTTCATCCCTGTTCTTCCATGAAAAAAATAACTTTTTTGCATGTGCTGCCAGTTTTTAAATCTCACTAGAGTGATTCACATCTGGGCTTATAATCTTGATCCAATAACACTCTGTTTCTTCTTTTTTATTGTCTCAGTAGATTTGCTAAAGTGCTTAAGGTTGTAATCCTGTTTAAAGGTTCATATGAAGCAGAATTCAGAGCTTAATCAATGATATCAAGCTGCACGGTCGCATCAAACTATCACATTTCCAAAGCTATACTTCACAGTTGATATGAAGCTACTCTGGAGAAGTTTTTCGTAATTTAATTTAAATTTTATGGATTAAACATCCAATAAACTGTGTGCAACTGATCGGTTTTCTTAATTTAAAAGATGAAAGCACTTTTAAAGTTTGATTTTACATTATACTTGGTTAAATATGTCATCACTAGCTGCGGGTTTCAAAGCCGGCGGTGTTGTTTAATGGTTTAGATATTTTATAGATCGCTGTGGTTGAATGTACGTAATTGAAAACACACATATACACACAGGTAGTAAACTTGATTTAATGTTTGGTAGTTTTCAATCTGCATCTTTAATGTCAGGTATTTGGTCTTCAAAAGGATACTCATGAACTTTTTGAATATAAGCAACATGAAAATCTAAAAAAAAAAAATCCCCCCCCCCAAGAAATCCACATTTAAAACCTTCCATTACACAACAATATTATAGCATTATAGCAAATCCAATATCCTTTAGATTTGGAAAAATATATGCAGCTCAAGTAAATTGTTGGATTGTTCGGATCCATCTTAATGCAACCCAAATCTGTAGCCTCACATTAAATATATAGTTACAGTATGTGGCTAACAAAACATCTTTTAAAAGCCTTCTACTTTTTCATAAATTAGCACCACATCTTCTGGATAAGCACCAACACAGTTATGTTCACAATAATGAAACCACATTTCACTGTGTTGCAAGAACAGAGAAAAAGATTGCAAGACTCACAGAGAAAAAAAAACTATTTTCTATAAGGACCCTTTCTCTATTTAGACAGACGATTTGTCTTCAAAAGGTAGTTTGAAAAAACAAAACAAAAAAACAAGATAGATACACACAGTGGAACATGTTCAATTAAAAATGTTTATAAAAAAGTTATTTCCATATCTCCATATAGTTCAATTGCGAAACAAGAGTTACAATAATTTTTCCTGGGTCTTTTGTCAAACTTGATGCGCACTAGTGGAGAAGACTTGTAGTGCAGTCTTTTCATACAGGGAATAAATGTACCAGGGATAATATAATATACACACTTTTCAACCTTCCAAAGAGGTCATATCTTTAAAAAAAAAAGGTCAAATTAGAAACAGCAGATCAGAATGATCTGAAAAATACATATAATATATATGATTTTTCTCAGTTGTTTTTTTTTCTTTTTAGCAAATAAATTAGAAAAGCTGAAGAGCCACAGTTCTGATGCGCTGACGAGTTTCTCTTGTCAACACAGAGTCTGAATGGCTGTGTGTGTGTGTGTGTGTGTGTGTGTGTGTGTGTGTGTGTGTGTGTGTGTGTGTGTGTGTGTGTGTGTGTGTGTGTGTGTGTGTGTGTGTGGACCAGTGTAGCAGGAGCCACTGGGAGGCACAGGAGGTCACAGGAAGGCAGTTGTTGGGCCCCTGATTGATGATTAAAAACGAGGAGTGTGTAGAGGTTGGGGGGATCCTGTGTTTTTTAGGCTACCTGGCACGCGCTTGAGTCCCCATGGACCCAGTTGCAGATCTGAGCATATTTCAGGGGTGTTATCCTCACTGCCACGTTGTAATCCTGCTGCGTCCCGTCCCCATTAACATCCACCCACTGGTGACCGGAGAAGACTCCAATGATCTTTCTCTTCCACTTCTTCTTGCCTGGTTCTTTGAGGCGGATGTAGACCCCAGAGCCACTGGAGCCAGGTTTGGCATCGCAGTATTGGTACAACAAATCACTGGATTCCTCAGACACGGAGCAGAACCGGTACACCAAGTTACCAGGTCGGTCATCATCGAAGCCGGAGAAGTGGATCCTCCCAGCAGGAAGCTTCTTGACTGAGGAGATCACACCCAGATCCATGTGCTTGACTTTTGAGGATTTCTTCAGCTCCAGAACAGCATAGTCGTAATCCGCAGCCAGTCCACCTGACACGCCTTTGAACCAACCCTTAGGAACCTGGGTCTTTTTGACTCTTGTCCACCTAAATGATGGTTTCTCAGATTCCACGCTTCGCCTATTCCGGTTCTTCCTACTTTTCCCTTTTCCCCTCCCTTTACCGCCATTCTCATCCTTTTCCTGTCCGTCTTCTTGAGCTGTGTCTCCCTTTCTTCTTCTACCTTTTCGTCGTCCTCCTCTCTCTCTGCCTCCTTTCCCTCGCCTGGATTTCTCCTTCAGAATCCCGACACGTAGTTTCTGCACTCCATCTAGATAATCCTTTCCATCATGGATGCAGTGGGCAGCAGTCAGCACATGTTTAGGGGATACCAGAACCCCAGAACAGCCTGTGGACACCTTCACAGAGGTGGAAAACGGATATTTGGTAGAGAACTGCTTATCAGCGATGGTGAAGCGGGTATCTGTGCCATACACCTCTCGTTTGTGGCGAGAGCTAGACGAGGCATTTCTGGACCATGCAGTCATCTCGTTGAGACCCTGCACAGAAATGGAAGTAAACGTGCGTGTGCCATTTTCGTAGACTGTCTCGTAAGACAAGAACTGCTCCAAGTCTTCCAGGGAAGGTGAAGGAAGGCGACGCTGGCACTCGATCCCACAAGTCCCACTTAGCTCTGGCTGTGGATGAGCTGAGAAGCTTGGGCTGCTGAGAGGCACAGTACGTCTTTTCCTCACCAGAGGAACTTTCCACTGCGGCCAGGTGTACTCATCATCTACAGCAGCTACAGCCACCACAGCCAGCACTGTCACTGCTGTCAGGACACAGAAGGGTATGTGGCCCATTGTTAAGTTGGGCCTGGCTCTGAAAAATAAGAACATATGAGGGAATTATTATTATTATTCTTATTATTATTATACTTTCTTTAGCCACACATGATACTAATTGTAGCATTGATGGTTGCTCACTCCACTCTTAAAACTCTATGCTAAAATAGCTCAACATCAGTACATCATTTGCCATATATTTATGGCATAAATATATTTATGGCATAGAGGATATATCCTACTGACTTTGATGACATCCTGCCTTTTCCTTTGTCACCTGCTAGCATTACCACAAGCGTGAACTGTTGGATGGATTCCCATAAATCTTGCCCATTTAATCCTTCGCTAACATCAAAACACCAAAAGAACAATTGCCATAAAACTCTCTGCACATATTCGTGGTCCCAACAGGATGTACACTGCTGACTATGGTGACTCTCTTAGTTTTTCTCTAGCAGACACTCACACCATCGTGAGGGTGACACTTAGCCTCCTAGGACCTGGCGTCCACATATGTGGACATTACATTTTGGGTCATTTAGACCAAAATACTAAATCTTGCTCAACAAGGGCCTGATATCCACTTACGAGGACATTATATTGCAACTGTTCTATCGAAATTTCAAATGAATATCCTCATATGTGGCTCTCATTTTTCTCAGAAACAAAAATTAGACCAAAAAAAATCTGGTAATTCTTTGTTTTTATATTCATCAGGTCCCAATCAGCCCAAATATCAAAGGGAAATTAAAAAATGCATGCCATGTAAGAGTTCGGGTCTTAGGAGGTTAAGGTTGGTGTAATCTTTAGTCATCTGTGTTCCCCAGAGGGTGAACCATAAAGATTCTTGCAATGACAAGCTTTTCATGTGGGACCACAAATTTGTCAACATTTCCCCCTTTTCCTGAAATACACTCAACAAAAATATAAACGCAACACCTTTGTTACTGCTCCCATTCCCCATGGGATGGACGTAGAGACCTAAAATTCATTCCAGATACACAATATAACCATCCCTCCCAAACAGTGGTCACAAATCAGTCCAAATGTGTGGTAGTGGGCACATCTGCCATATTGAGATAATCCATCCCACCTCACAGGTGTGCCACATCAGGATGCTGATCTGACATCATGAGTAGTGCACAGGTGTACCTCAGACTGCCCACAACAAAAGGCCACCCTGGAATGTGCAGTTTCTTGCGCTATTGGGGGTCTGGGGACCCAGAACCGGTCAGTATCTGGTGTGACCACCATTTGCCTCATGCAGTGCAACACATCATCGCATGGAGTCTATCAGATTGTCAATTGTGGCCTGTGGAATGTTGGTCCACTCCACTTCAATGGCTGTGCGAGGTTGTTGGATATTCGTGGGAACTGGTACACGCTGTCGTATACGCCGGTCAAGCACATCCCGAACATGCTCAATGGGTGACATGTCCGGTGAGTATGCTGGCCATGCAAGAACTGGGACATTCTCAGCTGCCATCTGCCCTGAACAATGTGAACCATGATTCATCCGTGAAGCGCACACCTCTCCAACGTGCCAGACGCCATCGAATGTGAGCATTTGCCCACACAAGTCTGTTACGGCGACGAGCTGGAGTCAGGTCAAGACCCCGATGAGGACGACGGGCATGCAGTTGAGCGTCCCTGAGATGGTTTCTGACAGTTTGTGCAGAAATTGTTTGGTTGTGCAAACCAATTGTTCCAGCAGCTGTCTGGGTGGCTGGTCTCAGACGATCTTGGAGGTGAACCTGCTGGATGTGGAGGTCCTGGGCTGGTGTGGTTACACGAGGTCTGCGGTTGTGAGGCCGGTTGGATGTGCTGCCATATTCTCTGAAACGCCTGTGGAGACGGCTTATGGTTGAGAAATGAACATTCAATGCACGGGCGACAGATCTGGTTGACATTCCTGCTGTCAGCATGCCAATTGCACGCTCCCTCATTGCTTGTGGCATCTGTGGCATTTTGCTGTGAGACAAAACTGCACATTCCAGGGTGGCCTTTTGTTGTGGGCAGTCTGAGGTACACCTGTGCACTACTCATGATGTCAGATCAGCATCCTGATGTGGCACACCTGTGAGGTGGGATGGATTATCTCAATATGGCAGATGTGCCCACTACCACACATTTGGACTGATTTGTGACCACTGTTTGGGAGGGATGGTTATATTGTGTATCTGGAATGAATTTTAGGTCTCTACGTCCATCCCATGGGGAATGGGAGCAGTAACAAAGGTGTTGCGTTTATATTTTTGTTGAGTGTATATAAACATTCACGACATGGACACGCTAAAAAAAAAAAAAGAGACCATTAGTCATCCTGATATGACAAATCATAATAATCCTCTAGCTGTAGCCAACAGGTTGTTCCTCTGAGAACTATTGGACAGAATGAATTTTGGTTGGTTCAGACTAAAACACCTCAATATCATGAGATCATTTGCCATGCAATTTTTTTACATGCCATTGTAGTGCATGGAGGACATATTCCACTGACTAGCGATTCCCTGCTAGTCGTCCTGAGCTTCAACTTAAGAAGGCTGAAACCTATTGGATGGTTTCCCATAAATATTAGTGCAGAGATCCATGGTTCCCAGATGCTTAACCATAATGACACTGGCAATGCCTTGGCTTTTCATGTAGGACTACAAACTGTCAAAATTTCCCATTTATTAATTGTAATATCTAAACATCCACAACATGAATTAGCATAACAATTTAAAGTTGGTGGTTCCCCAAATTATGAACCACAATAACTTTGGTCACCCCAAGGTTCATGTTTGTGGTTTTGAAGTGAAATGTCTCAACACTTTTTGTACTGTTTGCCAGGGATTTTTTTCCCCAGACACTAATAATTAAGTATGTTCAGAATATAGGAACACTCTGATTTCCCTGGAATGAAAAGGTCCAATGTTAAGACCCCTGGATCACAATATGCACAGTCCCAATACAGCCACAGGGAGGCAATATAGCCCAAAACATTAGAGATGTCCAACAGACTTGCAGTTCTGCAGCACTACAGTTGGCTGTACAGCAGTGTGACAGCACATCACACTTATGTATTTAAATGCTTGCCAAAAATGGTTGCAAATTGGTGCAGTTTTATTTTTATTAGAAGCACTCAGTTTAAAGTAGTCTTGTGCTCCTCAGACATGTCTCTGGAGCTGTTACATTAGCTGTGTGGTTGAAAGATTTATATCCTCTGAATCTTGCTGGAGGCTGCGGGGAGAGAAAAGGATAAGATGAACCCTGATCCTCCGAATGGGCTGAGACATTGGCTTGGAGGTTCGCCACAATGGTTAACCTTCTCTTTCTGTAATGACAGTATCTGGTTTCCTTAGCTGCACTCGACTCTTTGCATGCACACGAATGACATCAAACACTGAGACTGTGCAGTCTGCACACAGCCTGCTGGCTCGTGCTTCTACTGTACGACTGTGACGTTGCCAACAGCCCTGATAAACCTAAAAAGAAAATTACAATTTGTGTGCGTTTTAATAGATTCAGCAGACCGTCACTTCACTGCAGAGCAGTTTCGTCAGCGTGGCTGTGGCGATGAAGTCACACGTATGCAAGGAGAGAGAATGATTTGGCACAAAAGTGCAAATCCAAAAGTTAATTTTAAACAGAAGTCAGGGGTGAAAATATACAGGGTTGAAACTGAGTATGACAGACCAGCTGGAACACAAACCTTTAAGATGGGGCAAGGGAGGTGGGGGGTTCCAAAGACACACTGCCTTTCAATTAGATGCTGATGTGTTGTGAAAAAGGCATGCTGCCTGGTTTGGTACAGTTCCCAGGAGACTCAGCTGAGACAGAGAACCTCACTGGTCAAGGAGTCAACCCTCCAGCTGATAAACTTGTCATTAAGCACACTGTCCTTCAAGTAAGTATAACTGTAGTTGGGACTTTTTGGCTTCAGCTTACCATAAATCTTCTAATAAAACTTACCCATTGGCCATCATTTAGCCACCCTACAACAGACAGCAATAAACTACAAGCCCACAAGAGCTGTAAAACTCTCTCAATAAATGAGAAGACAAAAATGACGTTTAGTTTTGTGTTTAACTTCACACTCTTGCTGCCAGACTCAGACACAAACACACAATCTAGGAGAAAGCCTGCAATTATTCGACAGAGAGTGGAAACTGATATGCTGCCATGGTGGCTCTCGGTCTTAGCAGAAGGCCCTCATTTCAGGCTGTGCCCTCTTCCTCCCTCCATGGAAGAAGTCACAGGAAAGTATCGGGGGCGCCCGGGAGATAAACGTCACCAAGGGGTGGCGCTGTGGCACAATGGTGTATAATGAAATCAGTAAGCGTTAGCATTCACTGAAGCCTTTTTTCTTAATATTAGATCCACTTCTGTCAGTCAGGTGGTAAAGAGATAAAAGATTCAGAAATCTGACAAAAATCTGACATTTTTACTTTGATTAAAAAAATCAAAGTAAAAATGTGAGGCGTGTGTTTTCATTGGCAACACTAAAATGTAAATAAATCTACAATTAAATCCCATATTTAGCACATATTCAGTAATTCCACATCTGCATCACCTGTACGTGGAGAGTAAATTGACAACGTGTCTATTTAAGAATGCACTGAAAGTATTTCAGTGTGCCCTAAGGGAATAACATCGCACAACAATAGTAATTATACTCAAAATTACTGAAGCCCGTGTGTGTGTTTGTGTTTGCACTCTAATCCAATTAAATCAACTTTTAAAACATTAACAGGTCGGAGTAAAACGAAAAGAAAATCTATTAAAAATGTAAATAAGTTTTAAAGAAAGAAAGAAAGAAAGAAAGAAAGAAAGAAAGAAAGAAAGAAAGAAAGAAAGAAAGAAAGAAAGAAAGAGACTGAATAAAGTCAGTCATTCCCCGCGTTCCCCATCGGGACACAATAATAATGGGTAAGTGTGCACAATAGCGCTTCCTACCTGCTCGCATTCGATTGATGGATCTGCCAAATCCGCAACGTTATTGTTTGTTTTCCCAGGACCTACACAAATGAACTGGAAAACAAACGGGACTTCACTGCATCCCAGACCTTCTGCTATCAGCAGGGCGATGGCTGCCTTCTCCTCATTGCTCCTTCAAAGAGGCTGAGAGACAAGTCGCTCCGCTCACACTGCACTTGATGCTGAGGAGGGAGGGAGGGAAGGAGGTAGGAAGGGAGGACTGAGGAGGGAGGAAGGGAGGCAAGGGGGGAAAATGTGAAAGGGACTTCTTTTTTTTTCACTTGTGACAAAAGCTGTTCACATATGGGTGGGACCAGACCTTGCGATCTAACTAAAAGGCTGAATCGGGAGTGTCAGTGGTCTATTCACCAGCAAACCCGGTCTGCGTGGAGGAGGTGGAGGAGGGGAAAAATAAAAATGAAACGCACCTCAGTCTGTAGAACTGTGGAGGAATTAATTCAAGCGGTCGCTACAGACTGTGGGGCGTTTCTGTTGTGGTGCGTGTGAGTCTCCACATCTGCAGCGCTCTTATTCTACAGCGTGAGGTGTAAACGCCACAAAAATATCATAAGCAGCTGCTATTAACATGTTTTTTTCCTTCTTCACCTTAATATATCAAACATATTCACCGATTACCGATATAGTTTTATACTTTTTGACCCTTCAAATCGAATTCCACACCTTTTGATTTAGTGAGGCCACTGTTGTTGTGACTTAGCGCTATATAAATTTAACTGAACAGAGCTGGATAGATTTGTTACCCCTTAAAAGATCCATCTGTTACTTATATTTAAGTTAATTCTGTCCTCTAAGCATCTAATCTTTGAGATTTGAGGTTCCAACTCAGGTATGGGACTCTTATTATCTATCAGTGACTCCATTTATTTACGTTTAAGTACACAAAAAGATACACATATGTGTGCAGGAAGCCATAAAGCTTGACACTTTACTTATATATTTCGTCCATGCTTTTTCTTCCATGTAATTCATGAGGTACTTTGGTAAATATGGATGCTGACGACCTCGCTCTGCTGGTTGACTTGGCAGGCTCGTCTGCTGCCTTCATTATGCAGCAACCCACTCAAATAACTCTGCTTGTTTAGTCTTTGCATTATACAATCTGGAAACCAAACGGGACAAAATGAGAGGAGGTCTCAACGCCACTGTGACTATATGGTTGAAGTCTCAATGAGCCAAGAAAAATATGTGTGTAATGAGAGGGAGAGAGAGAAAGAGGACGGATTGGAGGGGAGAGTGATGATACGCATGTGGCTCAGGAGGGAGTGCAGGGAGTGCAGCATGCCATTAGGGACAGAGAGTGATCTTTGAGTAAGCTCCGCTGTCACTCACTCTGATGTACAGCAGGAGCTTTCAGTCTTCTTCTACTGGTTATAGAATTACACCTGCTCCTGAAACTGGAAGCAGAGGAGACTTGGGTGGCCCACAACACCTGACAATGTTAATGATCATGATGGGTGTTTGTCTCTGGTGGTGGTGATCACACACGCGTGTACAACTACAAAGCCTGATGTTTTCCAAGCAGGATGCACAGCAATAGTTGTATTAACCATGCCCGTGGTATCTGGGTGTGGTCCTCACTTCTCTTTCAGACTCCGTAGCTACATTTTGAGAGAAGTCAAGTCAAGTCAAGTTTATTTATAAAGCACATTTAAAAACAACCAAGGCTGACCAAAGTGCTGTACAATAAAATACAAATATAAAAATACAATAAAACACAAGTACATAAAACACCTCACTGATAAAACAATAAATTAAAACAATAAGTTAAACCTTGCTAAAAGCCAATGAGAAGAGGTGAGTTTTAAGAGCAGTTTTAAAAGTTCCAAGGCTTGTGGAGAATCTGATGTGAGGAGGTAAACTGTTCCACAGTCTGGGTGCAGCCACAGCAAAAGCCCTCTCTCCCCTAGTCTTTAGTCTGTACCTGGGAACATCTAAAAGCATCAGGTCTGCTGACCTCAAAGATCTCCTGGGGCGGTAAATGCTAAGAAGCTCTGCCAGGTAAGGAGGTGCAGTACCGTTAAGAACCTTAAAAACCAGCAGTAAAATTTTAAAATCAATCCTAAAAGCAACTGGGAGCCAGTGGAGAGAGCAGAGGACCGGAGTGATGTGGTCTCTCTTTTTGGAACCGAGAAGAGATTGATCCACTGGCCAGTGACTCCTACAGTTCCACAATGATTTTGCATAGTCATGCTCACGCCCAGCATATTAAGTTAAGCAGAAGGCTGCACAGACAGTGGAAAAACATAGTGCATGTGACATCACTCAAGAGGAACTTTTTTTTTAACGGTTAAGTTGGGTTACCGCTCATCATCTCTCTCAGATCACTGAAGCCACAGTATGTAAATCATTTTGGTAATTAGCTGGGAGGAGCAGTAAAATGAGACATGAAAAAAGGAAGAATTTGGATTTTGAGAAAAAAATAGTACAAAAAAAAAATGAATCAGAGAATTCTTGTGCTCATGAAGGATACTGTCAGTTTCTGTAAATCTTGTATGTTGATGGTTATTCTGTGTCTCTCTCTATTTTAACCTTATCAAGGGTGTTCCCGGTGACCCTGGTTTGGCAAGTGGTGGATGAATGAATGGATGGAAAATTTTATTTGTTCACATTTGCATCCTTTAATCTGCTTTAATCAGCCTACAAATTGAAAATTTGTATTATAAAAAGAGAGTAAGACCAATGCAATGGGACTGCATGGCTGTGCAGCCGATGCCTCTGAGTGTCAGTTTTCTCAGCATCGTCTCACATACCAAAGACGTGCACGTTAAGTGATTCTAAATGGGTTTAGAGTTTGATCATGGTCTGATTTCTGGCCGGGCACCCTGCTCAGGATTTTATCCATTGTCAGCTTGGATAGGCTCCAGCCCCTCACTACCCTGTCCAGGATAAGACAAGGTATAGTTAATAAATGTGAAATACATGAAACACAGGAATTTTGAACCCCAAACTGATCATCTGCAACACAGCATACACTTAAAACGTGACAGGCTGTCAGAAGGCTCAAAGGTTGAATGGTCAGAAAAGTGACTTTGCACTCTCACCCACCGACCTGCCCCAAAGTGCATCTCAACACAAACTGTTTCTAAAATTAGTCACAGGCAAATATTTATGTGTCAGTCCACACAGAGTCTGGTTGAATGGTCAAGGTGAAATGTGGTTGACTCTTTAGTAACTAAAAGTGGCTGGCAGCAGTTTCCACTGGGTGTTGTGGAAGTAAAGTTCAGCTATGGCAAAATGCTTTTTGGTATCAGATGTGATGTAAATGTGGGCTTACAATAGCAAAGTGTGCACACTGCACAAATATTTGCTCAACTCATATTTCAAACAACCATCCTTGCTTGCATGAGGCAGATGTTAGTACAGGTGCAAATGTTAAACTATAATGCTTCTTTTTTTTTCCTTATGAGGCTTGTTCATGTAAGTGGCCCCACTTCGTCAAACTGGACAAACTTGTAATGAACTGCTTCTCTCAGACTGATGATTCAATTCAGGTTTATTTATATAGCTGCAAATTAGAAAAACAGTCACCTCAGGGTGCTTTATATTGTGAGGTAAACACCCTACTGTATTCTGGAGAAAAATCCCAAGAATCAAACAACCCCCTATAAGCAAGCGCTTTGTGATGGTGGGAAGGCAAAACTCCCTTTTAGCAGGAAGAACGAGGCTCGTCTGCTCAGGCTGGTTGGGGGTTGAGGGGAAAGACAAGAAGAGAAAAGAAAAGGAAAAAAATGAAGAGGGAGAAAGGTCAAAACACAGACTAAAGGAGAGAAAGGACAAATATAATGACATGCTGCAATGGTGTATAAACATGTGGGAGTGAAAAGAGGTGAGTGGAGACTAAGTGCTCAGTGCCTGACAGTGCATCCACGTGAAGTCACGCAGCAGTCTGAGCCAATAGCAGTGTAACTAAGGGATGGTTTGAGGTCACCTGATCCAGCTCTAACTATAAGCTTTATCAAAAAAGAAAGTTTTAAGCCTAATCTTAAAAGTAAAGAGGCTTTCTGTCTGTAGAATCCAAACTGGGAGCTGGTTCCACAGTAGAGACGTTTGATAACAGAAGACTCTGCTACTTTTAAATACCCTAGGAGCCACAAGTAAGCCTGCAGACTGAGAGTGATGTGCTCTATTGGGCTCACACAGTACTATAAGGTCTTTAAGATAAGATGGAGCCTCATTATTTATGTAGTTTTTTCTTTTGAGATTGCCTAAGGAAAGCATATATTAAGTAAAAAGTGCTTGACCTAGCACAGAGCCCTGTGGTACTCTCTGACCAACTTTCATGTGTGAAGAAGACGCATCATTTACATGAACAAACTGGAGTCTATCAGATAGGTATGATTCAAAGAATTGCACTGCATTTCCTTTGATAGTAACAGTGTGTTCTGCTCTCTGCAGTAATATGATCGGCAGCACTGAATACTGCAATGAGATTCAACAGGACAAGCACACAGATGAGTCTACCATCAGAGGCCATAGGAAGGTTATTCCTAAGCTTTACCAATGCTGTTTCTGTGCTATGATGAAACCGTATTGAAACACATCAAGTAGGCAATTCATCTACACATGATCATTCAGCTGTTTTAAAACAGCTCTTTCAAGAGTTTTTGAAATAAGTGGAAGGTTGGAAATTGGCCTATAATTAGCTAAGACAGCCGGACCAGGTTTTCATATCTGACTACAGAATATTAGAGTTTACAGCAAATTAGAGCGCTGTGCCCTTTGCACCACAAAATGAAACCTATCTGTTCATGAATTTGCTTGTGGATTATGTTAGCAGCAGAAAAGCTAGTGAAAGCCACGGTTTCTAAAGAACTCCTCCTAGGTGCCACTTAAGAACAAATCTGTTTGTAGAACTGCATCTTGCATAATTATAATTGTGTATTTGGGAGGCCGCTCAACACCATAACAAACTGGGACCGCTGTTATTGTAATCTGAACACAGGAAGACAAAGACACACAGAAAATGTTCCTGTTTTCAGTAAAAGTCAAGGTCAAAGGTCAAAGAAGATCAAGGAAAAACACTCACACACACAGAGAGAGAGTTAGAGCTTTATGTACCCTGTTCTGTATCTTCCAAACAGAAAAGCAGGGAGTGATATTCCTGGTCAGGGCTGCACTGTGGGGACAGAGGTTCTTTTGTGTTGTGTGTCACACCCTGACAGGAAGTACTCTCTTTGCACTTGGACTACTAGATGGGTTCTTAGTGGTGTGCCTGAGCGCTCAGGATCAGACATTACAGACCTCTGCAGCAGTAAACCAGTATATGGGTGCGGTTCTTAAAGTTGTACACAAAGTTTTGTGGAGACATTCCTTCTTATTGACTTTGATCCCTGAGCAAATATTTACCTTTATTCATACACAGTAATTTAAGAGACTGCCAGTGATTTCCTGCTCTTAGTGACTTATTGTCTTGAAGAGATAAAACAAAAGCAGCACAAAGATTTGTTTCCTGTCCAAACAAAGCAGTCTGAAAGCTTGAAATGCTGGAAACTGCAGTTCCTCCAGTGGCCACTTGAGGCTGGATCCAAAATTGGGTAAATCCTCATAGACTCCCATGTTAACATACCAAGCTTCAGTGTTGAAATGAAAACATTAGCAGTCTGATGTATAAAACTATTTTTGCCCTTCATAAAAATCTGCAGGATGACCTATCACCTGTTTGCATTGTCTTAAAGCTTAAGGTTTGGCTGTCTTGATTGACAGGTTAATGCAAGTTAGATAACCCTGTCTGGCCTCCAGTTTTTTTCATTGAATAATAATTTTTGCCATAGTTTTAACCAACAGCAAGATAATGGTAACTAAAAAGTATGATGAGAGACGCTTTTGTCAGTGAATAAAAACGAGATAAAAAATATTCTGAAGAGACGAGAGCCAATCAGAACAAATTAAGTTGTGTAGAAAGGCGGGACGAGTTTGGAAGCGTTCCAGTCAAAAGTAATTTCTTGTCAGTAAGGAGAGACACGCACATTTGATCATTTATTTATTGAATAATTTGGGAAACAGTACAAGTAGTTCCCTGTTTCTCAAGAAAATGCAACAAAATATCAAGGCTCGGGAGGAAGACAAGAGTAGACATATTTTGCATGGATGCCAATGAAAATAAGACTTTGTAAACCGCGTGGAGCAACTCTCACCTGTAACAACACAACTAACTTTCATACTTTGTATGAGTGCATCAATTTTAGATTTTAACCTTATAATGATTAGCTGACTAAAACTAGACTAAAATTAAAAGAATTTTGATGACTAAATTTTGACTAAAACTAAATGACTGAATCAAAATTTGATGTCAATATTTACACTGCTGCCCCGAACTGAACCCAATTTGTATTGACAACTTTTGCAGCATTTACTCAGAGTTTATAGATACAGTTTGCTAACCAAGCTTGCTAGCATTAGCCGACAAATCCTCACCTCACCCTTTCATCTAAATATGTATCTTCTGGTTCCGGAAAAGACAGCGGATGTGGCCAAAATGCCAACACTGAAGATTCAAAATGTGGACTCCAGAAACCAGTGAGCAGAGATGAGAAGTAATGAAATACTAATACTTTGTTACTATACTTAAGTAGAATTTTCAGGTATCTGTACTTTTTTCTGACAACTTTTTACTTTTACTTCTTACATTTTCACACATTTTTAAAACAGGCGTGTTACTTTAGATTTGACAGTATCATTTATAGCGTTTATACCACGGGTTTAAAATTGGGGCCGATTGTAGGAGCCAGTGCAGGTGTCCGTAAGTTGCGGGTGCGGTACTTTAGAATCTAGCCAGTGCTACCCAAGATGAGGAAGCATAAAGGGAGTGACGTTCTTTTAAGTGTCATGTTTTTTCAAATGCGGCTTTCCATCAGCTCAGCAAACATCAGCAAACACGGAAAATGTTCGTGTTTGCTGATGTTTGCTAGCTTAAAATTCATTTTGAGGGAGATGGAGAAAGATAAGAAAGACCAGAGAGGAAGAAGAGAGGTTAGATTTAAAGGTAAGGACTGCGCAGTGACACTTGATAAAGTTTACATGTGATGTCATCATTTTAATTACATATTGGATTTGAATATGATGTGTTTTGATAAATTAGATATTTTCATATTGTGAAACTTCCTGCAAAACAAACTAAGCT
This sequence comes from Rhamphochromis sp. 'chilingali', assembly GCF_963969265.1. NCBI lineage: Eukaryota > Metazoa > Chordata > Actinopteri > Cichliformes > Cichlidae > Rhamphochromis > Rhamphochromis sp. 'chilingali'. The sequence goes on from NC_137938.1 coordinate 17,029,015, forward strand.
AACCTAATTTTGTGTTATTCAAATGTTTAATGAAAATATCGCTTTGTCCAGGATAGACACAGTTTGCAGTACTGTGGTGGATTTGCAGTAAAGCACTGTGTTGCACAGTGGCTGTGGTACTCATGGTCAGAGTTAGGTTACATCAGGTGTAGCAGCAATGAATCTGCATTTCAGCTTGATGCTAAGATTCAGTCCCTTAATTCCAATTGATATCAAGTCCATACTGCTGAGTACAAAGATAGTATAAACAGTATAGTGCCAGTGTAGGAGATAGAAAAAAAAAGCCAAGATAGCTTGTGAAGCATTTGATAACATCTTGTTGAATTCAGTTGTGTAAATCCACAAAGAGCAACAGGTCACCATTAGAAATTATTGTTACTGAATTGTGATTCTTTTCCCTAAGCTGAGCCACTATGACAGATCTTTAGGTTCCCCCACCTTCTAAATCCCACTGACTCATGTACTAATATTGCTTTATTATTATATTAATCCAGCCTGTACTTTTTCACTTTTACTTAAGTAAAGAAAGTCTGTACTTCTGCCAGTGAGTGATGCACATTGGCTTCCTCCATATTTCACAGAGAACTTTGTTGCCCTTTTTGCTGTATATAGCGGCACACATTAAAGGTGCCCTACTCCTCCACGTAAACCACACTAATAAACAAACTCACTGACCCACAGTTCACTTCCACAGCTTTTATTTTGACAACTGAACGCCCTTTAGCACTGCAGCAGAGTAAACAGACCACCATTGATCTGATAGGGTTCGCTGCCTGACTGACTGCCTCTCTCTCTCTTTCACACACACATGAAAACGCTAATACTGTATACATGTATAGTAACAGGTCATTTAGTCAAAGGTCTCTCTTAGATCTCCATTCAGTTTATAACCTTTTTAATAGTAAATATTTGGATAAATGGTCAGCCCGCTTTCAGAGTCCAGACTGTACACGTTGAAAGGCTCAGTGCAGTCGCACGTGCTCCTTTAAATATCGTGCAAATGAACAGGCAGCTGCAGTTTTACTGCAAACTTGTGAAGGCAGGTCACATACTATACAGCTCACTCTTTCATATTGTTGTCACAAAAGAATTTGTAATGCTATTTTTCAGCGAGTCTGGAAGTCTTTGCTCATTTTATTGTTTTCACAAATATCATCGATTCTTTTACTCTTGGTCTAATGCCAGGGTACTGATTTTGTGAGCTGTAATGGATGCTGTAAAGAAGAAGAAGAAGACAAATCACAAAGAACATGAATGTTTGCACCAGACTGTGTGACAAACTGTGTTTTGTTTGCACCAAGAACCACAACCTGTCAACCTGACGATGGCATGAGAGGAAGTCAGGGCAAAACAAGAACCGCTGCCAATGATCTTTGTATTGCATTTCTTTTTGGTTCGTCCGGTTTGCGTTGAGTGATTTTTCAGAATGACAGATTGGTTTTGCCTCTGTTAGTCTGCCCAGTTCCCAGATTGACAACAAAACCGCACTAATTTTTTTCTCAAAGACATTAAGGACATTTAGATCTGCAGTCTTGTCATTAGCATCTGTGCCAGGAGTGTTGCTGTGTGTGGCCTCACATTTGTACTGACTGCTCATAATCTGTTCCTGCAGAAAGAAAAAAAGAAGAAGAAAAAAGTCCATGGCATGCCTGAAACATCCAATTTGAATGTCCTTAATCCCCTCTCCACTGAAAAAAAATCAAATGTGCCCTGAGGGTAGGAAACAGAGCTCCTTTTGCTTTTTGCATAGTATTTGGACACTTGAGGTTTCCAGCTGTGACTGATGATCTTGTAATTTGTGCTCCTGTGCAGTCATGGTTAGTTCGTCAGCCCCAAAGAGCATGAACAGAATCGCATTTAAGGTTCCAAGTCTCCTTTGAAAAGGGCAACCAAAAATAGGGCGGTGCTTTTACTGACCTCTCTTGCACGGTTACCTCACAGAGATGATGGACTTTCAACCCCTTCAGACAGGCAAGTTTAAGAAAACTTCTTTAGAAATGACTTCAGTCCTTATCCACAGTGTCAATACACAGAGTACAGCTGAGAAATCTGAACTCACAAAGAGGAAGTAAAACAAATACAAACAGAAACCTTATCTCCTATTGTTATAGCATGTATGAAAAACGTGGAGTAGGCTTTATAGTTTTCACAAAATGTTGGCTTGAAATCACTCACCTACACTGTGCAATAACTGTTAGATTTGTATTGTTGATTGTCATTTATGCTTAGAAATATTTACTTATATATGCTTAGAGTTTTGTAATTAGTTGTAGATTGGTAGAGGTTTTGATCCTTGATAGTCTGCAAACTTTGTGTGTATTAGACAGCACTTTGGGAGCATGAGAGGTCATACCGTGTCTTATTATTTTATGGTAGGATTAACGTAGTTGCGTCTGTTCTAGTCTAAGTGCTCTTTGTTTAGATGAACTGCAGGACTTCCTCACCGTGTTATCTAGGATGAACCATCTAGGGTGAGGGGGAGGCTACCCTCTTCCTGACCAAGGATGTTTGACCCTTTGATCAGCACCACACACACACACACACACACACACACACACACACACACACACACACACACACACACACACACACAGGCAAGGTACTCTTTGTGTGTATGTAGACGTCATATGTTAATGAACTTATGCATATTCATGTAACCTCAATAAAAGAACAGTGGTACGGGAGAACGGACGAGAGCAACTGGGGTCAAGCGAAGGAACGGTGCCTGTCCGGTTCTCTCCCGTGCACGAGAAACATGAAGAAGCTTGCCTACTTGTGTCTTGCTTTGCAGTGTAATTATATTGCCTTCAACGTTCCAGCGGATGGGTTCAAGCTGCAAACCTATCAATAACCTTGACAGCAAACATATATTTTGCAGATTATAGTGCATCACCAGTGAAGATTATTTGGCAGCACGGGGGAAAATGGAACCAACAATTCATGCTTGTTGTTGAGCTGAGGGTAACAGATCTGTGACGCGTCCCGCTCGGATGAAGCTGTTTAGACATGCAGAGACAAACAAGGCGAGATGTGAAGTTTATCTCTGACAGACCTCTTGTTAAGAGAAGAGATTTGGACTGAGGAGGTGTTTTCATTTCCCAACACACTGCCAGAGATTGAGACATTTGAGAGGCAGGAGAAAACAGGCAGAAAAAGGTATTTGTGTTGCAGATTGGGGCTATTATTATTCAGAAGGACCGATCTGATCAAAGAAGGACCCATTCATAGCTTCGGATGTGAAAGTGTGCTGGTAAAGTCTACCTAACAACTAAAATAAACTGGAGTGTTTTTTGTCATTGAATACATTGCTGTGGCATGCAATGTTTAAAGAAGACAGACTCTCACAAAGGGAAGGTTTAGAGTGTTAACACTGTCATTTTTCAAAATTTTAAAAGCCATTGTTATTCCTCTGAGTAGTTGCTTAGCACAAATGAAGACAATCAGTCTTTGCCACCAGTGCAGGACAAGGCTATGAGAAGATAGGAAAGCAATTTTAGTCGAAATAACTGTTACCAGGGAAAGATGAAGGAACATCTGGAAGTCCAAGGAAATTTTTCCTGACAACAGCTTGGTAGATTTTCTAGAAAGGGGAATCAAACCCCTTTTTGATTGCAAAGCACCTTCTGGACGATTTAGTAGCCCTTTAAATGATGGTGCATTAATCTGCTGTGCAGCCACACCTGCACAAATATGATGCTCATGGAAGAGTGACCAGTACACAGCTTTTCCTGTATCCTTAGACATTTGCATCTTAAAGAGACAGTTGTATATTGAAAAGTTCTTTTCATTGTTGAAGTTAGAATAGGACATTTTTAGTTACGGTGAGCAAAGGTATGAAAACTTCTATGGAACACTTCTAACTGTTTGGCAGAGGATGGGTTTATAGAAGCCAGTATAATTCGGGATATTTGAAGAGAAGAAGTAAATTGGATCAATTCTGTAATCCAATATCATGTAATTAAAAAAAAAAAAAGAGGGTTAAAAATGAAAAGAGGTTTTACAGCAACATAATGATCCTAAAACAACTCAAAAGCCTACATCGCATGATCCCAGAAGGCACAGTCTGGCTTTACACGGTCAAGTAAAATATGCATGTTTATATTTATCCCTCTTTAAAATTTACTCAACCAATGATGCCCAGAATTTCCATGTCACTGTATATGCACTTTTTAAAACACTTTATAAAAAGTGCAAACGGGATCTTGTTTCCATCCAAGGAGTCAGACTTTCTTGTAATCTTTTGAAGTTGAGAAATGTTTCTGAGGACTACTTAAAGAAATTAAAAGAAAGCTTGCCTAAGACAGTTCAATATGTGTTGAAGAATAAAGCTGATGTTACAAAATATTGACTTTCAAGCTTGTTAGAATTCTACAAACTCAAAGGAAGGGGTTGTTGAAGTCTTTTGCACATTACTGTAAATATGCAATGATATGCAAATACCTTCAGAGTAAGAAAGAAAATAGGGGAATTAGAAAAGATTTTTTATGTTGATAAGATAAGATAAGATAAGATAGAACTTTATTAATCCCTCGGGTGGGTTCCTCTGGGAAATTCGATTTCCAAAAAAAGCACAGCACCGACAGAAGTTACAGAGTTATACACACACACATATATATAAATACAGAGACAATATAAATAAAATATACGAAGGGGATAAATAGAATAAATAGGAATAAAAATAAAAATACAAGTGAATTGCACATTTCAAGTATTGAGGTCTATTGTACTGTTGACTATTTACAAAAGTATTGCACAAAAGGTATTGCACAGTGAGGTGAAGAGGCACTACAGCTTAGTTGTTCCCTCCTTTGTCCTCCTGTTTCCCCTCCCTCTCCCCTCCAGAGAGGAGTTAAACAGTCTGATGGCGTGTGGGACAAAGGATGGAAGGAGACTCGGACATTATGCAGGAACAAAAAGGTTATATAAACACACCGTGTGAGTAGTGTAATGCACTAATCTCTGCTGTCTTTCCTGGAGAATAAAGGGGGTTTTGTTGAAATGCATGATGGATCTTTGGATCATTCTGTCCAATCCCATTTAGCAGTTTGACTCTTGAGCTGGAGCTTCATTTGCTTCTGTTCACTTGTTTATGAGAAACATTGGCCTCGCTTCTGCATGCCTGTTTTAAATCCTGCAGTCACACTGAGTTCAATAGTACTCCTCGTTGTATTAGTGTGAAATGATCAGGACCCACACAGCAATCGAGTGTCAATCTGAGTGCCTTTATTTTTAAGTACAGTGTTTCCTAGCGCTTCTGCACGGTACATGTTCAACTGGGAAGCCAGCTTTCCAGCTCCTTCCCACACCACACACACTCTGACTCCAGACACTAAAAAGGGCAGAGTTCATTTGTTGTAATCCCTCTTACCTGTCCCCTCTGTCCTCCCCGCACAGCCCTATGAGCTTACCATACCCCCCTCCATTGCAGCAGAACCAAAGACCACACCCTTGCCACAGTCAGTAAAGTCATTATTAAGGAGGCAAAACCCTATTCACATGTTCCTGCATGCAAACACACACACATACAGACAGAAACACACAGAGAGAGCCAGAGTGTGCCAGAAACAGTCTCTGTTTAGCAGTGGTTTGTTAGAAATTGTAAAATGCAATAATCTAAATTTTCAGCAGAAAATGTTCTCACCCTGTAAGACATTTTTATTTCAACTTCTTTTTTTTTTTTTTTTGAAAATATTTTTATTGAAAAAAGAAAACAGTACTTGCAGTTACCGAAATACAATCAACCTTTCTTAATTTTCCTAAGTAAATTAACATATATATATATATATATGAAAAAAACAACAAAAAAAACAAAAAAACAAAACACAACCCCCCCCCCCCCCCAGTCCCACACAGATCAACACAACCATCAAACATATTAGAGGAATATAACAGTAACAAAAGTAGATTTAAACAGGCAATACCTCTAGACTAGCAAAATAAGAGATAAAGGGTTGCCACTTGTGAAAAAATTTGGCTGTGCAACCTCTCAACGTATATTTAATTTTTTCAAGTTTTAAAAAAAACATGACATCTTTAAGCCACCGGGAAATAGTAGGATACTTAGCAGACTTCCAATGCAACAATATTAGACGTCTCGCTAATAGGGATGTGAAGGCTATAATATCCCTTTGTGTGGAATCAAGTGTAAGTGAGCGAGCAGGAATCCCAAACACAGCAATCAGAGGACAAGGATGAAGAGTTACCCCAAGAACAGTTGACATAATAGCAAAATACCTTGTCCAGAAACCTTGTAGCTCAGGGCACAGAAAAAACATGTGGCTAAGGTGACAAGGAGAACCATGGCATTTATCACATTTATTTTCCACTTCTGGATACAATTCAGAAAGTCTAGACTTAGAGAAATGCACCCTGTGTATGACCTTAAATTGAATAAGTCCAAGACGAGCACAGGAGGTGGAAGATCGTATCCTCGTTATAGCCCGTTCCCAAGACTCCTCATGTATTCGAAATCCCAGTTCTTCTTCCCATGTACGCTTAAGCTTAACATTAGAGTGGTTACTAAAAGACAGAATAGCATCATAGAGTTTCGAAATGGTTCCTCTGTGATGAGGAACAAATGATAACGTAGTTTCCCACTGCTGTTCTGGAGGTAAAGAGGGGAAATTTGGGAAACACTTAGCAACAAAATTTCGAATTTGAAAATAGCGAAACAAATGGGTAACAGGGAGATTGTAACGAGAAGACAAGTTGGGAAAACTATCGAAAACACCATCCACATATAAATGTTTGAACTGTTTTATACCCTTGTCACACCACACTGAAAATGTCGAGTCCAAAAGTGAAGGGGGAAACAAATGGTTTTCGCTTAGAGGACCCGAGGAAGACGGCATTACAAAATTAAAGTGACGTCTAAACTGAAACCAGATTTTGAGTGTGTTAAGAACCACCTGATTATCAGTGTACAGAGAGGGTCTCACGGGTAAAGAGGAATAGAGCAAAGCCGGTAAAGAAGAGCCCTTACATGATGATAGCTCCAATTTACACCACGAGGAACCAGAAGATTTTAGCCAGTAGCAAAGTTTATGGATGTGAGCGGCCCAGTAATAGACTAAAAAATTAGGTAATGCAAGTCCTCCACTAAATCTGCATCGCTGCAGCAAAGTTTTAGAGACCCTAGGTGGCTTCCCTCCCCAAATGAAAGAACCAATAATCTTGTCCAGTGAAACAAAAAAATGTTTCGGCAAAAATAAGGGAATTGACTGAAATAAAAATAAAAATTTTGGTAAGATGTTCATTTTAACAACGTTAATCTTACCGATTAAAGAAAGGGGGAGATTACCCCATCTTTGAATATCAGATGTGACCCTAGATATAAGAGGAGACAAATTTGCTGATTTAAGGCCAGCTAGAGAGCGAGTCACGTTAATCCCTAAGTACTTAAACCCAGACGGACTGAGACGAAAGGGTAGATCGGACTGTTGAAGTTGACGTGCTGCCGTATTAACAGGAAAACACTCACTTTTCCCCAAATTCAATTTATAACCTGAAAACGAACTGAAGTTCTCCAGAATACTTAAAACAGCAGGGATGGAGCATGCGGGGTCAGTCATATATAATAACAAGTCATCCGCATACAATGATACTTTATGTGTAATTCCATTACGGATGATTCCCCTGAATACAGAAGAAGATCGCAATGTAATAGACAGAGGCTCGATGGCAATGGCAAAGAGTAAGGGAGACAAAGGGCAACCTTGACGACAACCACGACCCAGCGCAAAATAATCAGAGTAAACATCATTAGTATGAACACTGGCTTTAGGGGACGAATAAAGAAGCCGAATCCAGGAAATAAATTTATCACCAAAACCAAATTTCTCTAAAACTGCAAACAAGTACTCCCACTCCACCCTATCGAAAGCCTTTTCAGCATCTAAAGAAATCACAAGTTCAGGAAGTTCAGATAGACGCTTTGAGTAAATAACATTAAAGAGTGTACGGGTATTAAAAAACAATTGCCGTCCCTTTATAAAGCCATTCTGCTCTTCAGATATAATTCGAGGAAGCACATCCTCAAGGCGAGATGAAATTACTTTAGCCAATACCTTTGCATCGGCATTAAGCAGAGATAATGGCCTGTAGGAACCACAGGAGGTTGGGTCCTTGTCATTTTTGAGAAGGAGCGCTATGGTTGCTTGTGTGAAAGTAGGTGGTAATGAACCGGTTTCCAAGGATTCGTTAAACACAGACAAAAGCAATGGTGCCAATTTACCAATAAATGTTTTATAGAATTCAATTGGAAACCCATCCGGGCCCGGGGCTTTATTAGACTGCATAGCTGTAATAGCTTTTAATACTTCTTCAACAGATAATGGGGAGTCCAATTGCCCCGCATCATTAGCACCAATAACAGGGTTTGAAAGATTATGAAGAAATGCATTCATTTTAGCTTTATCCGTGGGAAATTCGGACCTGTACAACAAAAAGTAAAATGTTTTAAAGGTAGAATTAATTTCCAAGGGATCTGTAGTAATATTGTCATCAGAGTGTTTAATAATGGGGATCACACGCGAGGAGGCCTGACGTCGTAACTGATGTGCCAACAAGCGACTAGCCTTGTCACCATATTCGTAATATGAGCCACGACTGCGTAGTAATAAGTACTCAGCCTCTTTGGTTGACATAAGATCAAATTCTGCTTGCAAATCAAGGCGCTGCTTCAGTAATTCTGGAGAAGGGTTCAGTGTATAACTTTGATCAAGGTTACTAATTGCAGCTATAAGTTCTTTAAGCCTGGCATTAATCTTTTTATTAGCACGGACAGAGTAAGAAATAACTTGACCTCTCAGGTAGCATTTAAGAGTCTCCCATAGCAGAGAATATGAGACAGAATCATCCTGATTGAAGGACAAGAACTCCTCAATAGAGCCTGAAATAAATTCACAAAATTCTTTATCCGCCAGAAGGAGAGAGTTAAATCTCCAAAGTGGAGGGCTACGTTTATGGGTAGAAAGATGAACATCCAATAGCAGAGGAGAATGATCAGATATTACAATACCAGAATAGTCGGAAGAATTAACACATGAATTAAGAGTTCTGTCGATGAAAAAATAATCAATCCTGGAATAAGACTGGTGGACCTGAGAGAAGAATGAAAATTTTTTGATTGAAGGGTTGCGAAATCTCCATGGATCAACAAGATCATTCTGTTTCATAAAATCTGAGAATGTTTTAGACATAGATGATTGAGTCAAATTACGAGGACTAGATCGATCCAAAATTGGATCAAAAACACAATTCAGATCACCACCAAGGATAAGCAAATGTGTATTCAGAAAGGGGATGTTACTCAGCAATCTATTAGCGAATTCAGCATCATCAAAATTCGGGGCATATACATTTACCAACAAAACCTTTTTCTGCATTAGGGTACCAGCAACAATGATGTATCTACCGTTCCTATCAGCGACAACATTGGTCAAAGTGAATTGAACTTTCTTATTAATGAGAATGGCCACTCCTCTAGCCTTCGAATTAAAATTTGAGTGAAAGACCTGACCTACCCAAGGGCAATATAACCTATAATGATCCTTAATGCGAAGATGAGTCTCCTGTAAAAATGCTATGTCAGAATTTAGACGTTTCAAGTGAGTAAAAACCTTAGATCTCTTAACAGGGTTACCCATACCTCTGATATTCCAACTAATGAATCTAAGAGGCATACCTGACCCAGCAATGCTGGGGTCTATATTTCCATTAACCATTTACAAAAAGGAAGAGGAAAAAGACCAAACCAAAATGCCAGTGGCCATGAAGAGCCGAAATGGGACAGCCCCCCCCCCAACCCAACCCTGAACACAAATACACCCCCAAGTCTCCACAGAACAGAACAAAGGAGACAGCAGTGTACCCCCAAAGTAGCAAAAATGATTCACCGAAGTGACTGGACTAATTGTTGTCTAAATAAAAATAAAAGCGAGAGAGGGAAAAATAACCTCTCACCAACTTCTCTACAGCATAACAGTGTGCGCGTAACAGTAAACATGTTTTTTTTTAAAAAGGGAAAAAATAAAAAGGAAACCAACCAACCAAAAAAAGATCTCACAGTACAAAATATGACTTCCTCAGAAGGAGAACTTTCCAACAAATCACCGAAAGTGCATAAAATTTAAAAAAACAAAAAACAAAAACAACATACATAAATAGATAAACAATTAAAACAAAAACAACCAAACAAAAAAATAAATAAATAAAAATTTAACAGAAACGAAAAACAACCCAGTCCTATGCAAATCAATGCAGCAAGCTTGGAGAAGATTGTGCCGGACTGGTCCGAAGTTCAAGAGTATATTATATGATCCAGTTTCAATAAATAACAATGAAAATAAAAGGAACCAGCACACCAACAGTACAATAACCAGCACAATGGCCTAAGAAAACAATGCACAGGTGGCGTTAAACCTAAGGAGACCGTGAACCCTTAGCAGCATTACAGTATCAAACTGAGGAGCTAACGAGGCTCACCCAGAAATCAAAGTTTTGACATAATCACTGGCCTCCTCTGCCGAAACAAAGTCCTTCTCGACACCCTTATATGTGATGCGGAGTCGCGCTGGATGAAGCAGGCCATACCGAACACCGTCAATGCCACGGAGTTGCTGCCTGACCGTGTTGAATGCAGCACGAGCCCGTGCCACCCTGGCGGTGTAGTCGGGGAAGACTGAGATTGTCCGATCTCCAACTTTAATCTGTCGGCGTTCTCTAGCACGTCGTAAAATGTCGACACAGTCAGTGTGGTAATGAAACCTGCATACAATGGCTCGTGGACGGTCGCCAGGCTTAGGTGCGGGTTGGAGGGTCCTGTGCGAACGATCCAAAAGCGGCTCCTTCCCCAGATCAAATGCTTCTTTTAGCAAGGAAGCTACGGCGGCAGTGGTGCACGTGTCAGGGCCCTCCGGTACTCCCACTATCCTAACATTGTTGCGCCGCGATCTGGACTCCAAATCTTCACACTTACTTTCCAGCTTGGCTACATGAGCTGTGAGACCCTTGATAGTGTTTTTCATCTCAGCTATATCATCAGAGCAGACAGTAAGTGCGTGCTCCATCTCCTTCACCGTACCTTTTAGCTCAGACATGGTAGCGTCATTTGCAGCTTTATCGATCGCCAGCTGCGTCTTCACCGCCTGCAGGTCGAACTTAATGGTAGACAAAGCATCACCCAGAGTATCCTGAAGTTCCTTTTTAAAGATGTCGGCGATATCTTTCCTCAGCGAAGCCAGCAACTCGACCTTGAGAGCCTCAATATCAGGATTAGCTTGACATGTGGGGGGCTTTGCAGGAGACGACGGCTCACTCGAGGGTGTGGTCGCGGTTTGCAAACTAGGCCTCAGTTGTGTCTGAATAGTACTGCGGGTTTTAACATTTTTTGCTGCCATTTTACGCCGGCCCGAGTAAAACTTCTCAACAAGACAATCCACAAACCAAAACAGGACTGAAAATACGGCCAAAACGCGCGAATAAATAACAATTTAATCGAAATCGGCGGGAGCTCCCAGACTCGCGTCCTACTCCATCAAAGCTCAACCGGAAGTCCTCCTTTTATTTCAACTTCTTAAACAAACACACAAGGCACAGCATCAGGTTAAGCTGTTATAAAAAAAAGGAAGTCGTTACAGGGTTTAAAAAGTAAAGCATATGCAAAAGTGCAATACTACTTAGTTCTGCCTGCCAAAATCCAAAAAAGGAAATAAAATAAGGAACAAGTCACCTACTTGTTAGATAACTAAATGTTGCATTTAAAAATGCATGTAAATGGATATTAAAACGAAATGTAGGTATTAATAAATCAATATGTTGTGAATAAAAAATTATTATTATTTTTATCTCTGTATCTAATTTGCAACTGTATCCATTGAGTTGTCTATTGTTTGTAATATTTGTGTGCTTTCCAATTTATGTATTTTTTATTTATCAAATTGTCGTTTTAAATCCATACATTTTTTAGTTTGTTTTCTTATAGACATTAAACATTTGGAGTAGCAAGTGATCAAATTAGCATCTGATATGGGTGATAGCAAGCATGCTAAGTAGCATTTACACTCATTGGCCACTTTGTTAGGTACACCTATTCAATTGCTTGTTTTATGCAAATATCTAATAAGCCATTCACATTGCAGCATCTCAATGCACATGGTCAAGGCGACCTGCTTGAGGTTAAACTGAGCATGAACATAAAGGACAACAGTAATATAAGTGAATCTGGTTGGTTGTTCTTGGCAAATGGGCTGGTCTGAGTACTTCAGAAACTGCAGATCACACAACCATCTCTAGGGCTTAGAGAGAATAGCCTGAAAGGACAGAAAATATCCAGTGAGCAGTGTTTCACTGAGAGAAAATGCCTTGCAGATGCCAGAGGTAAGGGTAGAATAGCCAGACTTCTTTGAGCTGAGAGAGACAGCAATAACTCAAATAACCACTTGTTACAACATACGTACGTAGAAGGTCACCTCTGAATGTGTAAGATGTCAAACAATGCCAACCCTGCAGCAAAAGACCACACTGGGTGCCACTTCCGTCAGCTATGAACAGGAAACTGAAGCTACAATTCACACAGACTCAGCAAAAGTGGGCAATAGAAGATGATGTTGGATTTATGTTTTCTGGTCTGATGAGTCTCGATTCCTGTTGTGACATTTGGAAGTGTAAAAAACAGGAAAGCATTGATTCATCCTGAGACACATTCATAGAGTATGTTATCTGTAAGGCTCAGTAATATGTTCCTCAGGATCTGTTCAGGGCCAACTTGAAACGGAATGATGTATTAAGATCAACTCCTTCTTGAAGTATATGCATGTCCCTTCAGCCCTTTCTAATAATACAAAACAGAAAGGCTGCAGCTTAAAGCTCTCTCTTTTTCCACATCCCCAAAAATCCATGGAACCAAACAGTGGGTCATTATGAAGCGTGATCAGTGAAAGGGCCCATTGATTTGCGGGATTGGGGGAAGGTCATGTATGGACTCAAAGGAGAGGGAGTAGAAGCGAAGGAAAGCAGTCATGTATGTATGTAGCATACTTGGAAGTGCAGCGTCCCTCGGGAACCCCTTGAAAGCATCCACCCATTTCCTCTGCTGTTGCTGAAGGTGCGCAGCAGGCCCGACGCCTCTGAGCTGTTCTGTTCAGAGTCCAAACAACAACAGTTATAGCTTATTAAACGTACCTCAAAGGAGGAAATGTGGTTCTTGTTCAGACTTTCCTCTAAAATGTTGGCATTTTTAAAAAAGCGGAATGGCTTCTGGGAGTTATGGAACGGTTAATTATGGGAAAAGTTGTTCTTCATGTTAAACAAACCACACAAAGGTCATTGTAGGTAGAGTTAATTGGCCCAGGCCTCTAAATATTCAAAGAGGAGAGAAAGGTCAACATGATTTTGAGGCCTCACACAACGGACTAACATTTTCACCTGAAGCTCTCATGTCGCCTTGCACTTTGACCTTTGCATTTTTCATCTGTTGGCTAAAGCGATCCCTTGTTTTAATATGTTCAGTGATCCATTTCTCATTTTTAGAAGTTGTGTCTTTTAACATCGATATCAATTTTGAGCATTTTTACACAGTCTCTTCTTAAAAGGATTCATGAAAGGTCACACCCACTGAATTTTGCTGCTCAATAAAAATCTAATACACCTAACTAAAATGAAATGTACTGACAGTTTTGTTGACAAAAACAAGATTTTAAAAAATTATGAAAATATTCTTGAGAGATGAGATCCAATCAGACCTAATGAAGCTGTGTAGAAAGGCGGGACAAGTTTGGAAGTGATCCAATCAGAAGTAAACTCCTTGCGTGGTAAGTTTAGGTTAGACACACACATTTGATCTGCTCTTACCACTTCTCTTTAAAAAGGAGAAAAATAATCATGGGTGAAAAATAATCATCTTCAGCATATGGAAATCTGAGAGAAAACTACACTTCTGCCTTTTTTAGGCTTTTTAAAAACATGTTTTTTTAAGGTGAGTAGTAATAGAAATGGAAATGGATTGGCATGTACACAGACTCTACCTCCCACAAACCCAGTCGATGTCAACATGCAGAGTCTGATATGCATGAGCTCCTCACCACCATGAAGGCAGTGGGTAAAAAAAGGGAAAAAGGAAAAAGAAAGAGTGTGTGTGGTTCATATCATCTTTGATGTAAGATCTGTATAATCCTCCGACATGTTTATTGGTAAAGGCACTTGCAGCATTTAAATTTTATATCTGCCGCTTCTATGACGACCTTTCTGCCAGGAGAAATCCTACAAGTGATCTTACCTTCAAAATAAATGACTTGGAACTCATCTGTATCTCTATTGTCTACTTTAAAAAGGTGTCCACCCGTTAGATCAGTCTTACAGACACTGTGATTAAACTTGATCTGAGCTCTCTTTTCTACAGTATATGCAGACAAGTAGATATCGTTTTCCCACTCCATGAGTCTGCCTCTAATTACATTTAATGGACATGTCTGTGAATGCTTTACCATCAGCTACTGTGCAGGAAGTATGGCCAGGTGTTGATGTCAGTGTGCAGTCGAATTAATGGAGGTAAGTGAGAAAACCATGGGTTTCTGACTGATTGGATTGCTAGTAACTGTATTTGTCTTTGTCTGCTGTCTTATCCTTTTCCTGCACAGAAAAGTCCCTTAGGGATAAACTAGAATTAAAACACACACAAAAAGGGGCTACTGTGTATAATGCACACTGCATGATTTCACAGTGACTATTAAGGCAGCTCTTCAAAACAAGCCCATTATTAAGATGCTTTAACAAGGGGTTATATTCTTAAAACAGCTGGCACAGCAGGGTCATAGAGTTGGAAGGTGTTGCAACTGAAATCAAAGGTAAACTGCATACAATCATTCTGTTAATGATGTAACAAGTTATTGTTGGAAGGAGCACTTTTTATGATGTTACATCACAAGCAGTCATTATTCTTTGTCTTTCATTATCTGCAAAGCCTGTGTGCTTAAAGTAATCTTTCATTCTCACAGATCTGTCTGACTGCCATTTATCTAACGCTTGCATCATTAGCCGAGGTGCAATTTAAGCCTTATCATTGGTCAACATGTTGCCCAGTCA
This sequence comes from Rhamphochromis sp. 'chilingali', assembly GCF_963969265.1. Classification (NCBI taxonomy): domain Eukaryota; kingdom Metazoa; phylum Chordata; class Actinopteri; order Cichliformes; family Cichlidae; genus Rhamphochromis; species Rhamphochromis sp. 'chilingali'. The sequence continues at coordinate 17,044,096 of NC_137938.1, forward strand.
GCTGCTATTTCCAACACTTTCCAGATATCACAATGTCTATTGGATGGACTGGTATGACATTTTATGGCATCTCATTATTTGTAATGCTGACTCTAGACTTTTATCATTGCAGACTTTAAATACACTTTAAATAGACTTTTACTAAAAAAATCTATCCACATGTCAGTGGTCACCCAGCTTTGGTGGTCTCTTGGCCTTTCATCTAACCTAACAATAAATGGCAGTCTTTCCTTATGCTTTGGTTTATAACAGGTATTAGGCTGAAGACACTCCAATCCAAATCAGCTGTATTTATTTATTTATTTATTAAGTGCTAAAAAATGAAAGCATGCATAACCTCACGAGCTTCTTTCCAGTGGAACAAAAGCTTTGTTAGATCTCAAAGAAATTTATTCACCACATCTGTTGCTGGATGCTAATTTCCAGCAACAGTCATTCTTCTGTGATGTTCTCAGAATTCACAGCATTTCTACTTGGGGTATTTGTTTAAAGAAAATCATTTGTGCATGCATACTTGTGGATAAAAAAAACAAGCCAGTAGAGCTGCAAGAGTAGCTGTGCACTGTATTGAATTATACGGTGTTATATCAGACAGGCAAAGGCACAAGCTCGGGTGCTAAGTTAAAAAATGTACATAAATAATTAAACCTGTCTTCAACACACACGCAAAATCCTGTCTTACTCTCTCTTCTGTGTGAAGTGTTAGCTTGTCCAACTCAAGAAGGCCTTATTTGTGGTACAGAAACACCAAAAAAAGTTTTGTACCAAAGGGTAAAAGTCTTTCTTTGTCTGTTGAGTTCTGTTTTTTTTTCCTTTTGTCTTCTCTCTATTAAGTTTGGCTCTAATAACTCATAATACCTGCAAGCAGGGGCAGGACAGTGAACCACAGACTGTATATATAAAACGGACACGGAAGTACCATAAATTTGCATTATCTCTAATGACCAGCAGGGGGCGAGTCCTCTGGTTTCAAAAAGAACTGTACAGACGTCTAAGTGGCCCCACTCACTAGTGGCAAAGTCTTGCTTAATACAACACGAGTTTGTAAGTTGTGTTCGCTGGTAGGGTCAAGGAGGATAATACAGGCCATGATTTAGGGCCCTACAGGTTGCGACCCTATAAACAAACACTGTATCTCACTCTTTGTGACCAGTTTAAACAGCAGCAAAATGGCAGCACCATAGCTAAACAGCAAGATGCCCAGTTTGAGACTTTGTAACGGAACCATGCCAACCACTGGGTGACAGAACAGTGAGTACTTCTATCTTTTATATACTGTCTATGTGTTCAATCAACAACTGGATCTGTAACTTGCTACCAACAATCCTTTATGAAATGGGAGGCTGGCACTATTTTTTAACTATGTGTAACTGATGTACACTATAGTGACACAATCCTCCATTTAAAAAAAAGCCTTTAATCCACACATGGCTTCCTTAACGCTTGTTGCTTGGTAATTTTAGGACGTTGGGCTATTATATATACTTCCATTACAAGTGGCAGAATTGAAATAAACAGAGGAAATTGGCACAGGCATTTACAGTGTGTGTATGTTTACAACTAAAGTGTAAAAGCACATCACAAGCACATATTTCTTTTTGATGTTGGATTAGAAAAAATTATATTGTAGGCCAGGTGGATGACTTCCTGAAGAACATCCAGCTGTTCCAGCACTGCGATTACCTTTAATGGCTGGGCTCTTGGTACGTCCCATATTCTCTCATGCATTCCTCATGCCTCACACTGCCAACTGGCGTCCTGCCTGACCCTCCAAATAACTTCCAGCCGGATACAGAAACAGACGGCAGATGTTTGCTAAACAGATTAGCTCCTCAAACATAGAGTGTAAGTCTGATTTTAAAAAAAAAAAGGAGGTTTTTATCAGTTTGGAAACACTTTGGCTGCAGACACTGATCAATATCAAGCGCTGACCCATGTGATAGACATGACGCCAGTTTCGGTTTTTCAACACCTGCACAGCTGATTTTTCTGCATTTCTATATTTAGCCAAAAATAATATTTCTGTTTTATCAATATCAAATTTGGCATTTAAAACCTGAACTCAAAGACACTTTTTAAAAGGTCATTTTATATCCTCTGGAATCTTATTTGTCTTCAAATACTCATGACGCAAAATCTTGTCTTCATTAATATCTTACTACAAGTGATGGAATCATACACAAACAGGAGCAATTTAAATTAAAATGTGATGACGGATGGTGGCATTATGCAAGCTGATTTGTGTGATCCGCCACACCTACAGTCCTAATTAAGCATCTATGCATTAAACTCTTTCTGTTAAGGTTGTTTTTTCTTCAAACTCTTTGGCTTGTTTCATTATCAGTACTTAATTAATGATGGAATGACAGAAATACAAATGCATTGTGTCACAGAGCTCAGCCAGGTTTGTCCAAGTTTATAGTTGACATTGATTTGATGAAAACACTGCCTGCAACACACTGTGCAACACTGTGTGACCTCAGGTGAACCCCAGTAGCCTGATCATGAACATATTTTGAGTGCAGCTGAAACTGATTTAAGATTAATTACCATGTGACTCAACTGATGAGAGGAATATGTAGCAGAAAGCCAATAGTTTTTACCACTCTACCCAGGTATTCTTGGGATACTGCAGACAAACATTTCGGGGGTTATAAAGCACTACAAAATCTGCAGTTTCCATTATCTTAAGTTGACATTAGAGCCTTAAATGATCAGGGCAACTGGTGTAAAATCTGTGCCAAATCAGATGTGCAGGTACATCCACTGTACCTATCATTTAAGTTAAAACCTAACCTTGCTGGGATATATTATTGGGTGCTGCAGGGGCCTGGGTCTGAGTGTGCCCCAAACCATTTCCTGCAAGTCATTCTCCCCAGCCTCTTTCAGCCAAATGCCAAAAATGCATCTTCAAAAAAGAAAAACTAACTTTTCTCACGTTACAGTGCAGATCTGGTAAAGTTCACTCAATTTGTGATTCATTACAGACTAGAAGACAGGAAAACCATTTTTCCATAATAAAGTATATTAAGTTATTATGGGGGAAAATGGTTATATAAGTCATATTAAATAAACCTATTCCGAATAAGGAACAGGGAACAAGGGTAATGTGCAGAGCTGAAGTAACTACAGAGGGATCAAGTTGATGAGCCATGACATGAAGCCATGGGAAAGAGTTGTTGAAGCTCGGTTCAGAAGGTGAGATGAGCAGCAGTATGGGTTCATGTGGAGAAAGAGCACTACAGTTGTGTGTTGATGCAGAAATATATGGAAGGTCTGAAGGAGCTTCACTTTGGACGTAGAGAAAGCATATGATAGCGTGCTAAGAGAGGATCTGTGGCACTGCACGATGAAGTCAGGAGTCGCAGAGAAATATGGGAGGGTAGTGCAGGACATGTATGAGAACAGTGGTGGAACAGAGACTGGAGAAGTGGTTGCGTGCTCTACAGAGAAGAAGAATGAAAGTCAGTTGAAGTGAGAGAGAATGCATGTGTGTGAATGAGAGGGAGACAGGTGGAAAGGTGAAGAAGCAAGGAGTAGTTCGCGAAGATGGATGACTTTAAATATGTGGGATCAACAGTCCAAGGTAACGGAGAGTGCACAAGAGAGGTGAAGAAGAGAGTGCAGGCAGGGTGGAGAGGTTGGAAACGAGTGTCAGGGATGATTTGTGACAGAATGACAGCAGCATTAGTGAAAGGAAAGGTTTGTGACACCTGCTTTCATGCATGGTTTGGTGACAGTAGCTGAAGATGTTAAGATTTTCAGCCAGAGCAACCAGGAAGGACAGAATTAGAAACTAGTACGTCAGAGAGACAGCTCGGGTTGGCATTTTGGAGGCAAAGTTTGAGAGACAAGGCTGAGATAGTCTAGAAATGTACAGAGGAGGGGTAGTGGATACACTAGACCAGGGGTGACCAACTCCAAGCCTCGACGGCTTGTGTCCTGCAGGTTTTAGACGTGTCCTTGATCCAACACAGCTGATTTAAATGGTTAAATTACCTCCTCAACATGTCTTGAAGTTCTCCAGAGGCCGAACTAGTCATTTGATTCAGGTGTACTGACCCGGGGTGATATCTAAAACCTGCAGGACACTGGTCCTTGAGGCCTGGAGTTGGACACCCCTGCTTTAGACAAAGGCTGTTGAGCTGTTTAAACTGTCCAAGCTTTAATTGTTTAATTGTTTCAGCTGAATAAGGTGCAATAATAATGTTCTTTTAACTTAAGTAATTAAAAATCATCTTAGCTGATCCATATGTACCTCTGGGCATGCAGCATTTTAAAGTTCAAATTCATGGAAATAGCCTTTATCTATATTTCAGACTAATTTTGCACTACTATCCTCAATATTTCTGGCCTTAAAGTGACTGCAAGCAATGCAGTGTTAACTATAAGCTAATCCCATAACTATAAGCACATCCTTTTTTTTGTCTTTAAAACCTTACACCAATATACAAGACACCAATACTGTTCATAAGGCTCAAGAAGTTTTCTCCTCCTGCACTTCATACTCACCTGAGGTTTTTCACTTTCCATTCTGCAGGCATTTTAAGATAACTTTATCAGTCTGATAGTCTTTAGACCTGCAACATGAGCGAAACACTGTGCCATAAAAACCAGCCTCAGTTGTGCAACACCTCAACGTTCAGTCACATGCACTAGCAGTCACGTGAAAAAAAAAAAAAATATATATATAACTTTAAAACTTTTTTTTGTTAAGGAACAAAAATTTATGTGTTGTGTTTGTGTAAATGGGTCCAATTTCCAAATCCCTACTAGGATAAAGTTCATCGATCTGGACAAATCATCCGGTTGTGGGTAAAGTCTGCTCTGGTTTGTTAGCAGTCACACCATAAACACCAGACATATGGAGTGAGGGTTGAATAACCTCGCTTTCACTCCAGGAATGCCGGTGTATTCCTGACTGTCAGACATCATTGGTGCTTGCTGTTACATAACTCTGTGACTGTGTCAAGGCTGGAGGTTGACCTTGGCTTCAAATGTCTGTGCTGTCATGGGCCTCAGACTCACCGTGCTGGAAAATGATCTTAACTATGTGTTTGTAACAAATACTACAACTCATCAGAGACTTGTTGGGCAGTCTGAAATAATCCAAGGCAATATCTATACTGAATATTTTATGCTAGTTTATGAACTGACAGTATTTTTCTGAGAAACTATTTGCTCAGTGCAACACTTATTGTTGCAGAAGCATTGCTACGACAAGGCCTACTAACAGGGGCCTACTGCTGTGACTACTTCAGTCAAGCAAAACTTTATTTATACAGCAATTCACTTAATTCCTTTCACTACACCCTCTCTTCACCCCACCAGCCTAACCCCCCTACCTGGATATTAAAAATCTCAACAATCTCAGCAGCCCTCTGGTCGTCGGGCAGACTGTTCCATAAACACTGAGCATAATAACTAAAAGTAAGGAGTTTTACATATATTCTGCTATCAATGGGCTAGTGCACTAAGTAATAATAATAATGCATTGGATTTATATAGCGCTTTTCAAGGCACCCAAAGCGCTTTACAATACCACTATTCATTCACTCTCACACTGGTGGAGGCAGCTACAGTTGTAGCCACAGCTGCCCTGGGGTAGACTGACAGAAGCGAGGCTGCCATATCACGCCATCGGCCCCTCTGGCCAACACCAGTAGGCAAGTAGGGTAAAGTGTCTTGCCCAGGGACACAACGACCAGGACAGAGAGCCCGGGGATCGAACCGGCGACCTTCCGGTTACAGATGCGATTTCCAACCCCCTGAGCCACGGTCGCCCACAAGTGCATTTATCATATAAACCACGTGCAAATAATAACTACTTATATGAACTGTTTTGCCTGAACTCTATGGCTAATGTATTCTTTACAAAAGGGGAGGTATATCTAACCTTTTTACTGATTTATAAAGAAATGGTCGCATGACTATATGGCTACATTAATAACCTTGCAGTCTTTCCTTAAATAGCCTAATATCGCCTTTATACATAGTCTTAAGATGTGTCACTACGCCAGTTATAAGGGATTACATGATGTCTTCTTATGAGAGTCTGTAACTTTGTTCATGTAACCTGGTAACGGTTGCCAGGTCAGGTAACACGGAGGCACTTTGCTCATAACGAGACCTTCGGTTAATTACGATAAAACACTGATAAAAGAGACTTTGGCTCTTGTTGGGCTGAGAGATTCCCCGAGCGGCAGACGTGAAGACCAGATCTCTGCGGCTGGACCTGCGCATCCACTTGTTGAGTAAACAGCAGTTCACGGGGCTCGCTCTATTTAAAGCGACAACAACATGACACACGGACTAGTCAGACGAGAGTCAGTGGAAACGGAGATGCACAGGTCCGAGGACAAGGGGAAGAACTTCGTTCACACCAAGAAGAGGGGCTACGATGTGACGCGAAACCCCCACCTGAACAAGGTGAGCGCTCGTGCCCCGCGCGCGAGGTTTCAGTTTTCCTGAATGAACAAGGTTAACAAGTTAGCTGATGCCTTCGGGGGCTACGGGAAATATTAGCACCCTAAATACAGCGGGAAAGTTCATTCTCAAAAATCGATATGAACGGGGCGAGGAAACACGGCAACTTCTTCTTCTTCTTCTTCTTCTTCTTCTTCTTCTTCTTCTTCTTCTTCTTCTTCTTCTTCTTATTATTATTATTATTATTATTATTATTATTATTATTATTATTATTATTATTATTATTATTTTATTGTGGCAGTGATTTGGTACAAACCCACAACGACTTTTTGGTATTGAGTAATCAAGCTGCTAATATAAAGTTTCACACCTAGCTTAATTGTTTTCTACAATTCGTGTGTCGTTGTTATTTTACTACAAAAGCTCCAGTGTATTTGATATATTTATTTAGTCATATAACAATCTTCGTGATGTGACAGGACCCATGTCGGAGCCATAGGCGAGTAAGTGAATGTAACAGCGGCTAGGCGCTTTAGGTATCAGCTTTAGACGCGGTTATATTTAGATTTAAAGAGACCAAAGGCTTCGCTTACACGGAGAGCCTGGCCTTTTGTTATACTGCCCTGTCACATATCGCTTTACCCGGACAGCCATGGCGGGATATTGCATATATAAGAGTGACTCAGCTCATCCCATTTACTGTAACACTAAAACGTGATTCAGCACATAGTCACAGAAGCTGACACCATGTAACGAGACATCAAGTTGAAAGCTTGTTTTTTTCTTCTTTGTTTTAAAGTAAAATGAGGAACAGAAAGCTATTGGAAGTTGCTTACTCTTGAAATAATTTGTGCTGAGTTGCTTCTTTTCAGGTCATGAGAAAAAGGGATGACTTTACATTTTAAAGTTTGAAAAACATACCTAATTCAAGCCTTATGACCACCCTTTTGCTGTATCATCAGTAGGATGTACTTGTGTCCATTCCTCCCATAAACACAGTAAACAATGAGGGTCTGGCAGCTTTTGAGCCTTTCCAGTGTTTTCTCCTGGTGTTTGTGGTGAGATGGGGCCCCAGAGGTCAGGCTGTGATGACAGGATCTCTGTCCATGGTGCTGACTGACCTTCAGAATGACTGGCTAAATTCAGGTTCGCTCTTATGTCAAGTGTGCCCCACAACCACTTGACCTTTTTCAGGCTAATTTTAGAACGCTCTTGCTGTCTGTTTTTTCTCTCTGACCTGTTTTTTCTGGCCTCTCAGTAGACGAATATGTCTGACTCTTGGAAACTATCTGAAAATATTCAAAACAGTAGGCCTATCTGAGGTTGACATCTGGGCTGTTTGGATTTATTTGACCAGAATTACAGATACAATATACATAATACACACTGTAAATACGAACACTGCCTGTTTTCTAAATACAAGCTGCTCCGGGCTGATAAACGTTGCAGTTGGTTTACTGCAGATGAAGGAGATGCCAGCCTGGCAACTGATAAGTGAGATAGTGGAGGTCAAACAGGCCAGTGTGTGTGTGTGTGTGTGTGTGTGTGTGTGTGTGTGTGTGTGTGTGTGTGTGTGTGTGTGTGGTTGTGTGAAGTGAGGGGTGGAGAAATGGTGGCTGCACAGAGGCCTGTTTGTTAGGCAGGTTAATCACTCCACTCCTGATAGCACCTCGCGCTGCATGTCAACCCTGTGTATGTGTGTTTAAGTGTGTATAGAGTGGCTGGGCAAAATGAAATGTGTATACACAAATGCAATATGACTAATAAGAATAAATTATGGCACCTTTTGTAATGTGGGTGTGTCCAGCGAGACTCATAAAGGCCATCCTTTGTTGTGTGGTGGTTGTGAGCTTTGAAATAAAGACACAGATTGATCATGTTAGTCTTCCTTTATAAAAGTCCTGTTTGTATATATGTAACCCTGACTGATCTCTGCATGAATGTCAAACAGTGTTTGATAAAATAAACCAGACTGCTGCAGAGTAAACAGGCAACCTTTGTGTCATTTTATGCAGTGTCATGCTTAGTATGAAATCTGTTCAACTGCAATAAATATACTGACATCCTCCTTGTGACAGCAAGTTATATGGTTTATGGGAAATGCTGTGTTGCACAGCTTAATTATAGATCACTTTACCTGCTAAAGGAATAGAAAGTGACAGTCTAAGGTAAAGAACAGGGATGCCAAACTCATTTACGTTGTGGGCTACATTGTCCAGCCCACATAGATCTTAAGTGTCCTGAACCAGTGAAACTCCCCTTTCTGTCAGTGTAAATAAACTTCACTGAAATAAATGTGTAAAATTATAGGTCATTGCAAAGGATGTCCTGTAATTATAAAATGGGTAATATTTGTGAATTGACAGAATATGTGCTTTAAAAAACAAAACTGTAAAGTCATTGGGGGAAAAAATCATGCATTTCCACAGTAAATTAGCTGATTTCAAAACAAAAACACCATGAAGGGTGAGGGTGGAAACGGTGTCACTAATCTCGGAGTGATGTCACTAGGCTACTTTCATCTCATATTAATGAAATAGTGACTTGATGTATATTGAGATATATATTACTATCGACTGATGTGAAAAAAATTGTCATGAATAGATTTTTCCCTTATTGCCCAGTCTTGTGTTTAGTTTTGATACATAAAGCTGCTCAAGCAGGAAGTGGACACCAAATTTAACAATGCTTGAAAGTCGAACAAAAGTTTAACAATGACACAAAATTAAAAGTAATGGTTCCACCAATGAGTCAACCCCTAGTCTCCACTTTACCTCCTCAAGTGGACTTTGCGAGCAGTTTAAAATGTAATATAAGTCATAATCTTTACATCTATACAAGAAAATACATGACACTAATGAAGCTGTTATGAAGTATGAATTGTAGGGGAAAAACATATTTTTGGAGAAAGTCACCAAGCGACCAGACCCACCCGCCTCCTCTCACCAGTTTCCTGTTTGATACTGTCACTACAAATACAAGCCTAAAAGCCAAAAATACAACTTCAGGAGAAATTAAAGTTATAGCTTTCTACACAAAAAGAAGACGGGGACTGCCAGGATAGCTCCCGAGTGGCAACTTTGGTGCTGTCACTGTTGGCCAGCATGCTGTCTGTGTGCTTTACCAAATAGGCATCAAATATTAACATCAGTCCTGGCAGCAATCGACGTGACCAGGGTGAGTCTTGGTTCAGAAATGCTGATTAAATCAGTGGCTCACAAAGCAAACTCTGTTAATACCACAGACATATTGAGGAGATCTTGTGCTGCATTCAAATTGTCAGCCAATTCATTCAAAAACATTTCCACAAAATAAAAAAAAGTGTCAGCCATATTTCCGCAGGTTTTCTAACAACTTTAGCCAACTCTTCCTTATATCCCAGATATTATTGTACAGAAAGAATAAAACCTTAGTGTGTGAAGTGTCCCTGTGTTTTAAATATACTCCTTCTTACAATACTACTTCTATGTACTACTAATATATTACTTACAACCATTACGTGTCCATTGCCAAGTTCTGCACTGTTTCTCAGGGCGTCATTATTACCAACAACATCTTGAACATCCAGTTTCATTTTCTCTTACAAAAAATTGAATTTTATTGGTTGAATTTCTCAGAGAACTAATTTGAAATTGTGTGTGTGAGTGTGTGTGTTTTAACCCTTTCTTTATAGTAAGAGGACTGTCATAGAGACCATTGTGGATGCCTGACCCTGTGTTTAGAGCTGACCCAGTAAACTGTTTGACTCAGTTTACACATGTGGGTCTTAAATGGTCGCAGTGTAGGGGAAGGATCGTAAAGAAGGCTGTCTGTCACTTAGCTTGTGGCACTAGTTTGTCTCTTTAAATAAAGGATATGCAAAGACCTTAAACATAGAAATCCAGGCTAAAGTAACACAGAAACACACTTATCTCCATTTTAAAATAATTTCTCTCTCACACTCTTTGCCTACTGCCCTTGTCTTCTTCTTTCTGCACTCTTTCTTTGCAGTGGTGTCAAGGAGGAATGTAACAAGCAGCCCAGTCCTTTGTTCTTTATTTTACTAGATGGCTTTTCATCTCATTTTAAAGTTAGCCATCCCGAATGAGCTCACAGTTTGTGGCGTTATATTGTTTTGGAAGAAAGAATTAATAAGATTCATTATGTGAACACAAAACTTTCAGAAGCAAGCACTGGCAGAGCCTGCTGTGAATGTACTCAGCACAAACATTTTCTCAGAGAGAACTGTTTGGACAAATGTAAACGTTTCAGTTTTAAAATGTTCTTTGCTTGGTGGTTTGGGGAGAAGATAGGACACAAATGCTCCCATACATCATGGTTATAATCTTGGTTAATCTTAATTGGTGGTTGTATGAGGTCAAAGTAACCTTCCCATCAGCTGTCTAACGTTAACCCAAGCACACAAACGCTCAGGTTAGAGTAATATCAGAAAAGAAAATGATGCAGACAGCTAAACTTTTCTCAGTGCTGTACATGACCCGGGGGTCAAGGAAATTGGAGGAAAATCTAGGAAATGACTGTTAAAGCGTGTTAGTGGCCATACACAGGCGTGCTTCTGTGGTTAAGGCAGTGGCACCTTGTTGCCCTCCTCCTGATTTGAGCAAGCCCTGGGGATGAGGTGTGTTTACCTCCCTCAGCTGGCCTGCTTCACCCCAAACAGGAGGCAGTCACTGCACAACCTGTTAATTGATGCTGAGGGGACGTAGCGCTGAAAGCAGCCTGTCCTCACATCGACAGGCTTCGATTTCCTTTTAATCTCCCCATACATGCACGTAAGCCTGCGCAGCTGATGTATGGACATACAAACACACACACGCACACACACGCACAAACACGCACAAACACGGCTTCAACTTACTTCATGGTTAATGTTCTCTCTCCAGAGGTGGAACCGGATATTATAGGTGTGTTTTGTGTGTGCGCACCACGCAATAATGAGATGAAGTGGGGTGCGAGAGGTAGAAAGGGTCCTCTGTGGCAGTGAAGAGAGCGCTGGCCTCGCTCCACAGAAGTTCTCTGTCTCTCTGCTTGAACACACTTAAATGAGGCATCTGTGTGAATCTCAGGCACTCAGTGCGTCTCTCTATGACGCTGGTTCCGTCTGCTGCTGCCTCAAAAAAAAAAAAAAAAAACCCAACCCAAAAAAACACAACAACAACTACATCCCTAAAAATGCTCTTAGCGCCTAATCAGGGATGCTGTTCCTAACAGATCCTCATTCACGGGATCTGAACGGTCTTTACCTTGTCTGCATAAAAAAACCATCAACCTTAGCAATAGCAGACTCACAAAGACTTGCATTCAAATACAGTTAGCTTCTGAGAGAGAAATTGTGCGCTAAACTTGACGTAAACCTACACTTATCCCCTCGATTAAACAATAATGTTTTGTTTGTTAAGTTCATTAAGATCACTAACATTCTGCATCATTTGAGCCCATGAATACTGAGCAAAATGGAAAGTCCATGTGGATGCCTCATTTGTAACCACAGCCTCCACATATAATGTTGCAAGATGGCCGCTCAGATGGCTGCTGTTTGCTGCTCGCTCAGATTTGGCGAGCAGCAAACAGCAGTCTATCTGATTGGGCATTGAAGATGTCCTGGTATGCCAAAATGGAAACCTTTCTGATAACCCTCAAGCAACTGGAAGTCATTAAGCTCTCATGTTAGATTTTCTCCCATTTGGCTGTAACTTTGTTTCAGCAAAGGATTTTGTTTTTTCCTTCGCCGGGTTTGCATTTTCCTCAAACTGAGACATAAATAAATTTAGCAACTAACGAACAAATGGCAACAAATAAAAACTGTCTTTAATTCGGAAGTGGGAATATTGCTGCTGTTGTCTGGTTCTAAATCCTCTCCTTTGGGCATTTGTCTTGTGCTTTGGTGTTTGTTCCATTTGAAACATAATGAGCTCCAGCTGCTCTGCATCTATATCAAAACCTGATGAGGTTTTCATAAGCCTGCATGCTCTCTAACTGAGTTGTGTCACAGTTCCTTAAAAGAAAACACAGTAATGACATGGCACTGATTTTAGCCAGTGGAGTCTGGAACTTTGATGGCTGCTGATTCACCGTGCCAGTGAGACACGAGGACAGAATTTGTTTTCTGCACCGTCACGACTTGGAAAAGTTTCATGCTGACAGTTTGCTGTTTTGGGGAAGCATTAGTGTAATGCTTTGTTTGTGCTGCTAGCCAAGGTTCCCATGGACCTTGGGAATTTTTGTGCATTTATCATTACCATAGCTTTCTAGCACCCACCTATTGTAGAATCAACATTTCACATCCTAGGGGAAATCCTTGAGTGTTTGTGATGATAGTGCATTAGGTTTAAATTAGAGCATTTCATGAGGATCTCTTGATGGAAGCAGGAATGAACAAGGAGTACTTACTGTGTTGCCAAATTCTGACAAATGTTAAGTTTTTGCAACATGAGGAGTTCAGAAGTATGGGAATTGCACTGTTTTGCTTCTGTGGATGAGCAGATTGACGGCACCCAGAGTCAAAGACATAAATAAAAGACAAATAAAGACAGCAATGTTTTCCTAGGATGAAGATGAAGAACTCTTAACATCATTTGATTTCTACTCTAGTACGTTTGTATGGTTTGAGGATAGACGGACACAGGATAAATAACTATGTTCTTATTGGTATTATTATGATAATAATACCACCAAAACAAAAATCCCATAAGCCACAGCTGTAATTTTAGCACTAATTAGCAAATGTTAGCATGCTTAAAAGTTAAACCAAGCAAGATGGTAAATAAGCTGATATTAGTGTTTAGCTCAAGCTAAAGTGTTTTAGATGGCAGAATAAGCTACTAGCTGGGCTGTCTCAGGCTTGTTTCTGCATTTTGTAAGACCCAGATAAACTAAGCTTCCTCTAACCATACACAGTATATCAAAGATGGACATAGCTACTGGTTTACAAAGTCCTGGTTTACAAAGTCCTCTTCTGTATCCAGATTAGCATCATAGCTATCATAACTGTCTTTGCTTCTATATTTTTTTCATTTTAATCCTGATCGTATTGTGTGTGAGAAAGTTTGTTGCGTCAATTTGTGTGTGTGTGTGTGTGTGTGTGTTTGTGTGTGTGTGTGTGTGTGTGTGTGTATGGGAGGGGGGTGTTACAAGCTGTTTAGTGCCTGTCTGTGGTTAAACTAGGGATGATGTTGTCAGTCAGATTACAAGCCTAAGCACTGAAAATAATACAAGAGTTTCAGTGCTAAACTCCATAGTGAGCAGCTACACTTGTTAATGCGCTTCGCTATGCAGATGTGCGTGTGACATGCATGTGTGTGAGTTGTCCCAGGTGTGGCCAGGTGTTTAAGGTCACATCACGGGTGAACAGACATTCCTCTGATAGACTGGAGTGGATCGGGCAGCGAGAGAGAAAGTGGACCCTCGTTTCCCCTCCAGTGATCACCCCGCTAACCTGAGCTTTACACACTCACACGCACACATGTGTGCACACGCAGGGGCGAACACACATGTCTATGCTGTGCTGTTAACCTGCTGCACCATGAGTGCTTTAATCAGTGTTTTCTCCAGGGCTGGCTCAAATAAACTTCGTGTAACGTGATCAGACTGTCAATTCAACTGTCTGCACGCACACACATACACTTCTCGTGTGTGTTTAACAGCAATTCCTTCCAACTAGCGGTCCCTCCTCAGCTCACTTTTTTATGGGGGGGGGAGGGTGTTTGTGTTACTCATTCACATGAGTGCAACGGAGAAGCCATTAGCTTGTCCCAGACAGAAAGAGGGAGACTGTCTGAGCCTCATCACCCTCCTATGAAGCTCATCCCTCCTCTTTCAGCCTGTCGTTTTCCCCTCGCCTCCTCAATGCTGCTTTTGTCTGTTATATTAGCACGCTGGAGGTCTTGTCATGACTTAACAAAGATGCATCAGAATTTAAGAGTAGTGTTTGGTTTCAGTGTTCTGCAGCTTGTGAGTGTATGACCATTATGTGCAAATGTTTTTTTCCAGAGACAGAAGAGATGGCTATCATTATGACTGATGGCATGCAGACTGACAGGCTCTGTGATGTTGCAGCTTCATGAAAAAGGAGGTGCTTAGTTTTAATGCCCTTCAATCAATAGGGTAAAGGCCTGGTCACGCCTGCAGATAGAGTGGTGAAATTGAGCAGCAAAGTCAGTTGATTCCAAAGGAATTGCTGACTTCGCTCAGCAATCAGTGGGTTTCCTCACAAGGGCAAATCCCTTCATACACAGAACAAACTTGATGACACATAAAGTTTACAAAAACTTTGAGTAATTGTGAAATTTATGTGAATTTCCTAAAATTTATTCCACCCTTGATTAAAAAAAACTATGACATTTTTTTAAATGGAAAGACATGTGTTACCTCTGACATCTGACCATGATATATAGCATTATTGATGACCCAATTTTTTTTTAACTGTATCAGTGTTTTTATAGTAAAGAGAGAGGTTAATTACTTTTAGATTTTTTTTAATTTACTAGAGCAGTAGATTCACAGGTGTTTTTTCCCAAAAACAAAAAATGCAAATTCAGGCAGACACTACAAAGGAAACTCAGATCAATAAATAGACCTTAAAATAAATAAAGAGGACACAAATATATGTGACACAGTGACTCACCCAGAGTATACCGTTCTTGTATTTATGACTGCTTTAATTGACTGTTCACAATCTGCTTTTAAAATATATTTGTTCTTCCTTCTGGGTATTGACGGACGAATTAGACAGTTATTTTAGGACAGACTCTGAAATTGGATTGGCCGTCTGTGGGAGATTTCCTGTTCCATTAAGACAGGTCAGCCATCGGACTCTTCAGTAAGACATGTGTCTTATTTGTGTTTTCCTGTCTGCATTAATCAGCTTGAGGGTATTACTTGCTTTTTATGGCAGAAAATAAACAGTACAAATGAAGTTTCATAACAGGAGAGTGGCAACACTTGCAGAGTTGCACATTGCTGTCAAGGCTCATGCTGTCACCCAAACGTGTCCGATGAATGCTGCAGTACTAGCTGAAAGTGAACATTTGGACCACAGAGCTGATTTTCTTAAGGGCCTTGGGCATTTTTCCAGGAACTCTCTGGCTCCTAAGGGACCTGGGCTCTGCAGCATGAAAAGGGCTGTCTCAAGGGAACTGGATGTGTTTAAGGAACTCTGCATGTCTGCTGCCTCCACCCACTTTAAGGCTGCCCTCCTTAGGTCAATAGCGGCTCCGCTTTCAAGACTGTTTGACCAACATGTCTCTGCATTCGCAAGTTGGCACCTCCTGATTTAAGGAACTCTGCTTTTGCATATTTGCTTGAGATGGAGGATTTAAGACGACCTTGTTGATCAGTCTCAGAACTCAGGGTTGCTCGGCGGAGTACATGACCCATCAAAGTAAGGAGTGACTCAGAGCTCAGAATTTGTCTGCAGATTTGGGCAAGAGAAATATGTTACTTTACTCCATTTTTAAAAGCTGTGCAATACAGTCCGGTGAAGCCAGTGGAATTAAAAATTAAATTAAAATCGCATATTGCATATGAGAGCATAAGGGTGGGAATGGATGTTTGTATCTGTGTGTGCCTGTTTGTCTGTGTCTATATGTCAGGTCGGGTATCAGACGCCACCTCTTTGGGGACATCCCAGGTCCTCCAAGGTATGGAGGCCTATCTCCCCCACCACTTCCCCTACCAGTGACAGATGCCCTCAGACATCGGTGCATTGGTGGTTCTTTGTGTCCGGGGATACACCGGTACACACCGGCTCACTCCTTGGTGGCTGCTTATCGGGGCCTGCAGCCTGGGGCTCACTCGGGCCACTTCGGGGGTGGGGTGCCCTCGGCCTCTCTGCCTGGGGCTCGGTCACTCTGGCACAGTGGTTGCCGGCGGAGCTCACGGGCACTGCAACCCCTCCTGGCTTCTGCTCCGCGGCTGCTGAGTGACCCCTCATCTGGGACTCTCGTCAGCTCCTTCTGGGATAGTGGCACAGCTGCCCCTCTGTTGGTCTTCCGTGGTCTCTTGTGTTCTGGGGGCCTCTGGATGTCTGGAGTCTTGATCTCCTCCATACCTGCTTCATGCCCTGGTGGACGGGGCAGTGGCTCCCCCACACCCTCTAGCAGATCATTACATGAAGGAACCTTTTAAATACAAGCGTGCTCATGCTCACAGGTGTACACACGGGTGCTCACACACACAAACTACACCCTTTTTGGCTCCTACCTCAAAGCACACTGTCCACTGTCGATCTTACGTGCTGCACAATAATGTTTAATATTTAGTATTTATTATTATTTATTATTATATTCCCATATATCATCGTGATGTTGTTTATTCTATTGCTCTCGTTTTCTTCTGCTAGTTTTCTTTTTTCATTCTCAACAGGTGAAATTAAAAAAGTATCTACTATTAGAAAGAAAAAAAAGAAAAAAGAATTACATTAAAATCGAAATATCCAAGGAACCACAAGTAAGCCAGCAGTCGCTGACATAGTACTATGGGGATTTTAAGTTTTCTGAAAGAGTCTGAAAACCTCCATTCTCTTTAGTAGCCAGCGGTGGGTGACTCCCCTGGTTGCAGAAATATTTCCAGTTGTATAGTTTTTTTTTTCCTTCTTACTAGTAGTTTTATTTGAGCACATAAAACCCATACCCAGTGCAAAGTTGCCATTACCCTGCCATTGTCCTTTAGATTAAGGTTTTGATATTAAGTAATGCAACAATTGTTATATGTTTTATATTTTAAAAAAATAAAAATAAAAATCATGGCAGGCATCATGGTTCTATGGGTTTCATTGTGATTTTTACCAAGCACATAACAAACAATCCAATTCTAGCTTATGTCAACAATTTAAGAACATTTTCACATAATAAACTTCTGGTTGTGTAGTGAGGACTCCACCTGTGTCCATTAATTCCTCATTTTCTTTTCTCAGTCTGCTTTTTCCTCATTGCTTTTCTTTGACAGTATTATTAACAACATGTGGCTAAAATGTTGATATAGAAATCACTAGTTAGCTTTCTGATGGATGCATTTGGGCCACTGAACAAAGTTCGATTGCTAATGAGCAGATCTGATTAGGTGCACATGCATGCCTGACATGGCACATTTGCTGCAAGGTATTTTTTAGGAAAAGCTTAGTCAGGCTGTAAGATCCTGAGAGGAGACAGCTGGGCGCTGATGTGTGCGTTTTGTCTTCCTCCTGAGAGGAAAGGATGGATTTAAAGGGCTTTATTCAGAGGGTAATCCTCTTGAACTCTGCTATGGCTTCCAGTTTAGCAGGAAACAGATGGGGGTATCTGGCCTTTGCTTAGAAACTCAAATGGTAAAGAAAGCTGGTAATGCTCTCTCTACCTTCACACTGAATACAGACATTCAAAAGTGAGAACTTAGATGGGCATAAAAATGACACTGCAGTCTTTAATTTTGGACATTCGCATCTACAACATCAGGTGTTAAAGGTAGTATTTGTTCAAGTCACTGCTCAGTTTTATAAGGCATTGTACAGTCTTTATTTCCACACACTTGCTGCTATGCTCTACAAGTTATGAACTGTCCTTTGGTGTGTTTTAAATGATGTCCATCACCTACACCTTGCTGCAGATTGTCCTGTTGCTTTGATGGAACATGGACAAATAGTGGATGTAAATTTTAGACACGAGCTATAAATTCTAAGCATAGCTGACAGCTGAAAGTAGAGAATTATGAGATACTTTACTTTTTAAACCCAGTCCCACATTTATCTAAAAAGATGTGTATTTTATGTATGTTTAAAAAAGACATTATTGTGTCATACAGGTAGGTTCAAGGGTATTTGGACAGTGAAATTTCTTATTTTTTTGTAATTTTGGGTCTGTACACCAGCACAGCATATTTAAGATTAAGCAGCGATAGAAGTGCAAACTTTCATCTTTAATGCAAATGGTTTACAAACATTTTTTGCATTAACTGTTTAGGAATTACAGCTATCTTTATGTATAGTTCCACATTTTCAGAGGCTCAAAAGTAATTGAACAAACTAACATTATTTTATGAATAATTGTTGTTTTTTAATAATTAGATAGAAACCCTTTTCATTTGTTCTGGACTTCTGCCTGAGGTCTAGCTCGCATCACCAAATCTTCCCTTGAGAAGCTCTGCAAGCCTTCCCTGCAGTCACCTTCAGTTGCTGCTTGTTTGTTAGTCTCACTGCCTTCAGTTTTATCTTCAGCTGAAAGTCCTGCTCTGTGAGGTGCTGGTTACTAGTAACTGGGTGCTGTCCAAACAGTTTGGCAGCTTTTGGCTGAACCTGAGCAGATTGTACAGGTCTGTACACTTCAGAAAACTTCACATCATCAATAAACTAGTGGCCCAGTTCCTCTGGAAGCCATACGTGGCCATGCCATAACACTGCCTCCCCCATGTTTGAAAGATGGTGTGGTATGCTTTAGATCATGAGCTGTTCCTCTCATTCTCCATACTTTTCTCTTCTCTGCTACAAAGTCATCATGGTTTCATCTATTTTTTTTTCAGAGTTGTGCAGGTTTTATTAGAAGTTTGTTGGGCTTTCCTGTTTCCAGTTGTGGCACAGGGGTCATATAGTTTGTTATTAAGGTGTCTCTTGATTGTGGGCAATTATACTCTTGCTTCCTTGAAAGTGTTCTTGATTTGGTTAGATGTTGTGACGTTGTTTTTCTGAACCATATGAATAACTTTGTCATCATGCACTTTAATTGTCTTCTCTGGTTGTTCAGACCCTTTGGTGCTGCTGAGCAGATCAGTGCATTCCTTGTTTTTAACAATGTAGCAGACTGCTGATTTGAAGGGGTTTTTTTTAGGACCAACATCAACTATATTATGTATGTGATTTTTTTTCAACCTGTAAGTTGTAGAAGCTGTGATTGGGTCCATTCTGTATATTTTGTGGATATACATGGCTCATTGGTCTAGGGGTACAAGTGGTCCCGGGTTCAAATCCCAGACAAGCCTAGCTGAAACTGAGGTAAAATTCTACCTCTCTACCCTGAACAGCTGTAGAAACAAAGATCCTGATAATGGTGTTGTTGGTGAATTAAACTGGGAAAGACAGAACAAAAGGACTGCTGTTCTTGTAAAACCTTAACTTGGTCTAAATTGAAATTTTTATGTAAAATGTCATAAATTTAAACACCACAGAAACCAGAAACAATGAGCTAACTGAGTAAAGTGAGTCCAAATAAAATTTCTGAAATGTAGGAAATGTTACTTCATTTAAAAATAAAAAGGATGTCAACAATTAATTTTTGTGTAGTTTGTGTATTATGTACAGATATAATGTAAAGTGCGCTCAATTTTTGTAAAATAAAAAAAAAAAAAACGTACAAAACCAAAGAAAGTACCTTACATAAGCCTTATTATGTCCTGCTAAATTAAGCACCTGCAAAGGGATTATAAATATTGTGGTACAGGTCTTATTGGTCTAGGGGTGTGATGAGCACCCCGTGGAACAGTCAGGACTGAAGTGAATCCTGTGTAGAGTCTGTGGAAATCTCTTCCCTCGGCTGTCGAGTATTTTCACAGACACCCAAACAGGAAAAAAATACAATGAGCAGCAGAAACATAAATGTCTTTTCTCTTCACTTTCATGTGGTCAACTTTATGGCACTTGGAGCAAACAATTGTGTTAACATGAAGTGCTCACATAGGATTGATCATGACTATTTGTAATGAAAATTCTACTAAAAGAGGAAACCCCTAACATAGTGTTCACCATACTCAAGATCCTTCTGGAGAGTTTCAGTATTTCCCTCACTATGCCAAGTTGACACATTTTACCTTTCACTTTTCTTACATGGACTCAAATTCATGCACATGCACTCGTTCATACATGCACACACATTCAAGCTTAAATTTCTGCAAGATTTTCCATCCATCAGTGTTACACCTGCAAGTGCAAGGCAGAAGCCATAAATACACTTCCCATTTACACTCTGTGTACTTTTTTATAACCATTTAAGAAACCCTTCACTTTTACTTTTCAGAGGGAGGAAACACTTTAGTGGTCCTCGGGGTGGCCTTTATAAAATGCAGGAAAAGACTGTTATACCTGCTATGTGCTTAACAGAAACCCACTCCTATTTATTGAAGTCCACGGTCGGTCCAGTTAGCCTATAATTATCTGCCATGTGTGGAGTTCTGAAATGAACGAGTGAGCTTTAACTCCACACAGACATCTCTGACCTTTGCCATCACATTCCTGCCTCAGACTTGTTAACTGTCTCCCTGTCCTTTGTTTATTGAGACTAACAGTTTAGCTTGACTGAAGCAAATGTCTAACCACACAGGCTTTTGATGCACTGTGTACATTCTCCAAAATGTACAGGCATTTTAGTAGCTGTTTTCCCCCCCCTAAACCCAGTGAACATGTGCTAACCTTGTGTCAGTCAAAGTGTTTATGCTTCCCTTCATTTCAGTGGATTCTTTGATTGATTTTTTTTCTTTTGTTTTTCCGAAGCCACACAGGTAATTACAGCTCCTCAGTCAGTCCACTGTCTGAAACAACTTATTTTGGAGCTTTTTAAAACGTACTTTTGGGGCAACGCCAGTCTTCTAATCCAGATTATTTTAAGAGGCATGTTTTAGAGACACATTTAACACATGATGCAGGTTACTGATATGTGCTGCTGCTTATATCAGTGATGAAACAAACATGGACTTATTGGAATTGAGTTAAATAGCAGCACAGACTTCCAGCAATCATCCGGCACGCTTTGTTTTTAGAACAGGCCACTTTCAGCCCTTTTCAGTTTTTGCTCGTGTGTGTTCTAGAAGGACTTTTTGTATATTCACCCACAGCTGAGAATAGTCCTCAGCAAATAAGCATTTTTGTCCAGTTTGAGCAATGTGTAGTTAAAAATTCAGCCGGTTTCACAGATGCTTGTTAAAAAGTGTTTCTTAAAAAGCAAACTGTAAAGTGCAGACAGTCCTTTTTGAGGACATCTACCAAGGTTTAGTGAGGATCAGGGTGTGGCGTGGTTTTCAGACACAGCTTAGGTCACATTTCTCTAAGAGCAGGCCTTTGTTTCAGGATGCAAGGTTTTCTAATATTGCTGGTGTTTCCACTTGATTGCTGATGCTTATAGAATTTATATGGAAAAGGATGACTTCCCTGGCCATTTTGAACAATGGGTGCAGTGATGCAAGTAGCCTTGCTTCCTCAGAATCAGGAAAGGTATTCTTGTGAAGTATGTTTCCAGTATCCAGCAGGTTTAGGTTTACACTGAGACCTACATCACTTTCCCTTTCTGAAACCCTAGACCATTTATATGCCAACTCCATATGGAGTTTAAATGATGTTCATGCTCTAAAACAGACACACATGCATACACAGACTGCTTGCTTTTTCTAAGACACGCATAGATAAGAAAGAGGAGTCAGATGGGAGGTAAGAGAGAAATTATGAGTGAGGAGGAGGAATGTTTCTAATATTTTTAAAGGAGCCTAGAGTTACAGGGAAAAGGTCATCAGTAGAGTATAAGGGGTCATTATTTGTGTTGGCCAAGAACCAGTCAGTGCACACCTCAATCCAAATTTATGGTTGCTGTATGATTTGCAGTTAAAATGCACAGAGTGAGCAAAAACACACATGCATGCACACGGTGGCATGAATGAATGCATTCATTTAGCCCTTCACTCCTTCTTTCTCTTTTCCTTCTCTTTCATCCCTCATCAATCACACACTTACGCTCTTACAGTGGTGTAAAATATACACAAGAACACCATCACACACCTCTACAGTGCCCCACAGGTTGTTGGCTGTGCACTGCTAGATGCTGAAGACTGCACTATGAAAGGGTATTAACACTTGTTTTTGTTCTCTTTTTCCACCTACTTCCTTTCCAGCTCTAATACTTAAGATCAAAGCTACAGACTACTGTTGAAGTTATAGTGATTAATGCCACAAAGCTTGGAAAAAAAGCTAAATCAGAGAAAGAATGCAGGGCTCACACATTATGTATACGTGTTAGTGAGCCTGCCTAATTTCTTTTAGCTTATTGTCTTCAGTGTAAGTACCATAGGGACAACAGCCAAAGCAAGCTAACAGATTAACATTTAGCAAGATGTCTGCTGAAAATGACTGAAAGAAAGTTACATAAAACTATAGTTTACAAAATGCAAAATACAAAATACATCTTGTCACATTCCTGGGTCTGTTGACCCAGCGTTTTAAGCTTTAGTTTATTTTAATGTTGATGTTTAAGTTCATTACGTTAGCTAAGTTCATTTGTTTTTTAGATTCCTCTTGTGTTTTCTTCCCCTGTATTTAAGTTTCCTTCACCCTTTATGTGCTTCATGCTGCTTGTCTTATGTTATCACGTTCGTGTTATGTCTGCTTTCCATTCTGTTTCCTGTTTTATTGTGAAAGTCCTTGTCCTATGTACGGTGTGTCTAGTTTTGCTTCCCCCGTCTCGTTAGGTCTGATTTGTCCCAGCTGTGGTCCCACCTGTTCCCATCCCCTCATTATCTCTCTGTGTACTTAAGTGCTCTGTCCTCCTTTGTTCAGTGTCAGGTCGTCTGTTGGGCTCCATGCTCCATGCTCCATGCTCCATGCTCCATGCTCCATGCTCCATGCTCCATGCTCCATGCTCCATGCTCCATGCTCCATGCTCCATGCTCCATGCTCCATGCTCCATGCTCCATGCTCCTTTTTAGTTTCGCCAGTTTAGATTACTGTTTATTCTCATCTTTGTTTGCCCCATGTATTATTTTGTGTTTCTCTATCAGCCATATTAAACGACTTGCTTTTTGTTAATTCAAGTTATTTACGCTTATCTTGGTGTCTGCATTTTGGGCCCTTTTTCGTCATCCATACAGTCTGCCTCCCACAGACTGTGACAGAATGACCTGACCATGTTGGACCCAGCGAACATTTATTTCAGTGACTTTTTTTGAATTTAAGATTCGTGTTCCGCAACTTCACGGACTTTGGATTATTTCCTGTGCAGGGAAGCAGGAGGAGGAGAAGGAGGCTATTCAGGCTCAGCTGACCCAGATAGCCACGGCTAACCCAAGATTTTTGGATTTTCTTTTTGCCTGAGGATATAAAGAACTCTGAAACCCTAGACCATTTATGAGCCAACTCCATATGGAGTTTAAATGATGATCATGCTCTAAAACAGACACACATGCATACACAGACTACTTGCTTTTTCTAAGATATGCATAGATAAGAAAGAGGAGTCAGATGGGAGGTAAGAGAGAAATTATGAGTGAGGAGGAGGAATGTTTGTAATATTTTTAAAGGGACTGGAGTTTGGATTTTTATATCAAAATTTGCCCCATGACAGCCTAAGGATGCTTTTGCCACTAACAAGCAGAAGTTTGATGAGTTCAGTTCTGCTTACAGCTCAGCTTATTATAAAATTTCTTTCTCTTTTCCTACGTGGCAGCACCAGAGAGAGGCTGAGCTGAGTGTGTCGGTGGTGGTGGTGGTTAGCTTTGCTGTTATATAACAATCCTGGTCGGCTGACTGATCACAGACTTAAATAGCTGCGACTACTGGCCCATTACATCCAGTGAGCCAGTCACCCCACCAGCCAAACGCTGGCTGCCCCAGCACTCTGCCTTTGACCTCATAAAACAGCAGCCGTGCCCCCTACGTTCTTTCTTTCTTTTCCCGCTCTTTTCCTTGTTTTTGTCACTTTTCCTTGTTTTTCTAATCTTTGGATTCTATCTGCTAATCCCAGCTATGATAACAATGGGATAAATCTGTCATTCCACTGGGATATCTACTGTCTTACCCCCACCAGCTGTTTTCACAGCGTCTAGACATACATGCCGCTATTGATTAAACAAGAGGATGGCACGATGATGACAATGACAATGACGACGTCATGCGGCGTGGTTCTTCTCTTGTGGCGAGATTAAACTGACTCACTGCTCATGTTTTTGGGCCTCAAAACCAGGTCTTAGGACAGTTTTGAGTGTGGTGTGTGTGTTTGTGAAGTACGTACAAAACCCTGTGCACATTGTCTGCACAAGCTGTACGTGCTTATGATGATTTTACTTAAATTTGCATTAAAAATCACTATTTCTTTATAGTGTGTGTGTGTATGTGTGTGTTTCTAAACACTGCAACTGTGATGGAGGAAAAGGAGGCGTATGACTCAGTCTTTCCCTCAGCTGTTAGCCAGAGTCTCCCCCGGTGTGGGTCACAGTCAGCCAACCGAATGAACTCATCAGGACGCTTCCCGTGATAGCAAGTTTCTAATTCAGTTTCAGCTGACTCTTGATATTTACCAGTCTCCTGCATGTGTTTTGGAGTCTGAATGGGATTACTCGGCACGTCTGGGGCACATATTGTATTCAGGTTCAGGAATTGAGATGTCTACGTGGGTATTTCTTAAGCTTCAAGGCAACTTTTTTTTTTATGCAAGGAAAAGAAACATTGTTTTTGGCTTAGCAGACACATTGACATAGTTAACTAAGGTCCTACTTGCTACTGTAGGCTTCACATCTAACTGTATGAGTCTAAGCTGCATTGTGGGGCGCACACGTGGCAGTAATAGAGGGGTAGAGTAGATGGCGCTGGTGGTGGTGTTTATGGGAACAACCTCAGCAGTCCTCTGTTCCCTGTTTGGTCAGCTGCAGCGAGATCGCTGGTCTGAGGAGCTCTGACATCACCAGCCGAAGTGAATCCAGATCCACTGGTCTATGGTGTAATAGCAGTGTGGGTGAACTTAACCGCTGTAGATGACTTTCTCACAGTGCCGTTTAATGTTACGCAAATGTTACCCCCCTCTGCAGTTTTATTTCAGGTCTATTCAAAGTCAACTTTTGTATTGCCAGCCATTTAAAAAGGGTGTCTTCTTTTTGCCAGGATAAAGTTTTTCTGCTTTTTGCTTTCCAAGTTGTGAAATATATCCTACCACTCTCGCCCACTCACTCACTAAAATGCTAGCAGGGTTCAGGGAAGCAAACCATCCAGCCCAGAACTCTCTAAAAGAAGGAGTTCTGTAAGGGAAACCAGACAAGTTATTGAATGCTTTTCTTGCATTAAAATAATAATTTAGAGAATTTTGAAATTAGTCGATTTGATATTATTATGAGTAAATGCAAATGCGTTTTTTAAATAATGATGTTGTTTATTACAGGACAAAAGCTATCCAAACCTACCTGAACCCTTTTTAAGTAATTGTAAGTAAGTAATTGTCCCCCTTGTGAAGTATTTATTTATTTCATTTTTTTAGTAAGCTAAATTCAAATAGGATCAGTTAGGTTTGGATAGCTTTTTCCCTTGATAAATAAAATCATAATTTAAAAACTGCATTTTGTGATCTTAACCATCTAAGTGTAACAAATAAGAAAACTTGAAAGGGCCAAATACTTTTTAACAGCACCGTAGTCTCTGAGACAGTCTTTTAAAAGGATTTGAAACTCTACTTTTCAATGACTTGTGGCAAATGAAATGTTATTGACATGTTTAAAATAGCTCCAGTATTTATTTTATTAAAGGGTCAAATAGTGCCAAAACATCAAACCTTTGAGGATCCTGAATACATGCAATTAAAAGATTACTTGATTCCCAGCCCAACCCTCAGATTAGAGACTTACTGTACTTATGACTTGCAAATCAAGCTTACTCTGCCTTAGTTTTCTTTTAAAGACATGCATTAACACCCCATAAACCTCTTTGCCTTTATAGCTTTACAGTGTATATGATGTGGTTTACCTGTTATTATGTACAAACCCTTTTCTGCTCTATTTTTTTTCACTCTACATTTGCAGCTCTCATAAATACTGCTGAATCATTGCAACAGCAAGAAAAACATTTTTTTTAAAAGGCAGAAAAAAGGATGCAACAGATGGATGAGAGGAAGTGGGGTTAAGATGTCTATCACTATACACCACCTTCATCCAGCAGTTTATGCTGTGCTATGTGCTAAACATGTTGTACATGAAGGCCATGTTGTGTATTGCCTTGGCTCTCCCACACTCCCTCTCCCACACAGCCCTGAATAGAGAAGTGCTCTGTGACCACACACATCTCTGCCAGGTCTTATCTCAGTGCCAAACATTTGAGCCCTTTCCCTGTCGAAGGCCTGTGGGCTTTTGTCCCCCTGTCTGATCTGTGATTGTGGTTGAGAGAGGCTCAATGGGGAAAGGCCTCCGTTTCGTGCTAGGCTCTGGTCACTTTCAATAGGGGCTGTCTCTGCAAGAGAAACATTGAAGCTCAGGGAGCACAATAAGAAATGGAGAAAAATGAAACTCAGTCTGTGTGGCTGGCTATTATTTAAAAATAAAACGTGTGTCTATGATATTAAATGGTGTCGGTACTTGCTACAGCAGATCATCAGCCTCCGTCTCAGCCTGTCCCTAGCATCCTCTTCTGACACACCAGTCCTCTGCATGTCATCTTTCACTACATCCGTGAATCTTCTCTGTGGCCTTCCTCTTTTTCTCCAGCCTGACAGCTTCATATTTGACAAAAATGCCAGTAAAAACAATAACACCACAGGCATGGTTGTGAGATTGTGTTCCGCTACACTGAAATATGGGAAAGAGCTGGTGGCACTAACCTGTTACTCAAGCAGTCACATTACTAAAAATGCAGCTTTAACCTGTAATGCAAGTTAAATAAGAGAGTTAAAAAGTCTCCCACATGTACAGATGTCAGAAGGGAGAATTGTTTTTCCTTGTTTGTTTGTTTTTCTGATGTCGTTTTTCGGGTTGCTTCCTCGGTGGGCTTGGTTTTTCAGCTCACATTACAGCTAATACAGAGCTCAATTCCTACATGATTATCTGATTTGGTGGATGTGATGGAAGGCTTTGATTTGTTATGTTCTGTTCACTTCAGCAGCCAGAACTCAGTTTCCCCAAAATGAACTACAACATTACATTTACATTATTAATTATATCACATTGTTTCTTTGCGTAACATAACTGGATCTGATGTTTGTTTATACCTCGGAATATAAGTTAGTTCAAATCAAGTTATCCTTGATGACTCTGTTAAGCTTTAAAATGCTTCGCCTGTCCCAGCAGATACAGCCCTTTTATCAGCCCCATGAGGAAACAGTTGTTTCATATCACACTGCATTGAATGCATGACAGTCATATACTTGTTTCACTCATGTTTGTAATTTGTCATCGTGTGCAGGAAATTCCATCATACAGCATTCACTGCATGCTTTTCACAGTGAAATATCAGTGTGAGAAAGTGTTTCTGGACCGTGTTATTGTTGGGATAAGAAGCCCTCTCCTCTCGTGACATTAAAGAATTTCTACATGAAGGAATAGTTGAAGGCTGTATTGAAGGGAGTGGCTTTACTGTTAACCTTAAAAGCTCAATGTTAGACTGAACTCTGTGTGGTAGTGGCCTGAAGGAAATTAAAAGGCTGAGACAGCAGAATGTTTGGTTTCTAAATCTTCATGCTGAAAAGTTGCACCAAGCCCACCCTTTGAACTCCATAGGAAGAACAGAAAGGCATTTTATCAGCTTCAAAGGACTTGTACTTTCATCTCTGTTGTTTAGCCTTCTGGCATCTGATTAGATGTTTCCTCTATCCACTGAGTGTTTAGGGGTGGGCATGGCACCAGTCCAAGGTTAAGAGCTGGCACTGCCCAGTGGGTAGATTACAGGTTAAGGTTGCTACTGCGGCTTCTGGAACATGAGGCTGCGGGCATCACATGTGTTGGCACAGGGTGCGGGCACTTCAGATGTGGTTAGGGCCATGTGGAAGCTTTCTAGGGTTTATCCCGCCCAGCCCAGTTTAGGGCTCCCGAACAGCAGCAGTGAAACTCAGAAACCTGTGTTTAGACAAACAAACATAGAGATGGTTTGTGTGTATACACAAGTGTCTACGTTTGTCACTGTACTTTCATTTTAAAGAATATAAACCAAGAAAATATAGTGAAGACAAATGTTGATATTTGTTCTATTAAGAATATGTGGATCTTTTGTTAGCATGCTGCGTCATTTAGTTTGAGACTTTCTTACATAATTAACTGAGCTATATATGTGAGTGACGGTTGAAATTCTTCTGCAAACTTTCGGTTGGACTAAAGGAGAGCAATGGTCCACATTTTTCTCCATGTGCAGCTATCTTAACTTTTCCGCTGTTAGATGAAAGCTCAGGCCACCATTCCTTAAATGTATTTACCCTGGCTCGTGTTGAGAGAACGGTCTTCTTTATACATTATTAGGTCGATCGACAAGCATGTTGAGGGAAAGACAAACAAGACGCCAGGACTGAAGAGATTGGCAGTTCTTGTTGTCATGCTGACAACACGGGTGGTGCAGAGTCAATATTCAAGTCATAAGTCAAAAAGATGTCAAATCTGGTGTTAGTGGTTCCCATGCTTTGCCCTGCCAAACTCTCTGAACCATGTACTGCTAATCCTTCTTACCATAAAGCCATCTTATGCACCCCACCCCTGCACTCTTCTTCTGTTGTCCCAAGTGGCTAGGTCTGACCCGGCCGCTAGGTTTTATCTTTAATCATGAAATGATTCTGGAGCACAGTGTTTCCCCTCTCTGGACTGCTGAGCTGCTCGATCCTTTGTCAGGGATGTTAATTGGTCATTTAAGGCCAGACTTAGTGGATGGTATCCGTTTCACATGTGAAACTGGTTGCCTCTGAACCATGTCGGTAATTATTCTTAATGAAGCGTGGCAATGGGCAAGAGCTGTGATATATTGTACAGTGTAAATTCAATATTTGCTTTTTTCTGGTGTATTTTTCTTTTTCTGTTCTTTTCTCTTTAGACCCTGAGACCTAAAGCGAACAGATTAAGACATTATGCGAAAATTATATTTGATGACCTACTTTTTTATATTTAATTTTATTATCCACCTTAGTAAAGTACGCCGTGCACATCTGACTGCAAAGTTTCCTTCCACACTATTATATCTCTGTCTTTTGTTTCCCTGTCTGCGAACTAGACGAGATGTGGCGGTCTCAACTGCTGTTTCAGCCTGAACCATGCTGAAGTAGTCTTCCAGTAGGTGGACAACTGGTTCATGTGCTGCTTTGCAAAGCTCACCAAGGCAGCAGAGCAGAGTAAGGCAAACATTTATCCTATCCCTCCCTGAGCCTGGTTCTGCTACAGGTTTCTTCCTTTTAAAAGGGAGTTTTCCTTCCCACTGTTGCCAAGTGCGGGCTCATAGGTGGCTGTTCCATTATTGGGGCTTTTCTCTGTATTATTTTTGGCTCTGTGATATAAATAAAACTCAAATGAATTGAACTGGATTAAGTATGCCCATTATAAGCTTGCTGGCTGCCATCAACAGCTGCAGTTCAGTGGAGATACATGCACCAGATTCAACACAAGACTATAAGCACAACTGCTCTGTTACTTTCTAACATTGGAAGTTGTGGAGATACAGAAATTCTTTTATTGCTGCCATATAATCTGCATCATACCCCACTGCTTTATAAGTGTCCACAACATGTATTTTGGTCAAAAGACATATGTTGATGTTTTCTCCAGGCTGTTAATAAACTCAATGTTTGATTGCACTTTTCTGGGGCCTCCGTGGTTTGTGACACTGCTCTACATTGATCGATTTCGCGACAAAGTGCATGCAGGAATGGAGTGCATCCTTTATTAATGTCCACAGTGGTTAGCATTCCTCGTACTAAAGGAACAATCAGCTTACTTTAGCATGTAAAAAAAGTTCTTTAGAAGTACCAAAAATAGGTGTCGCTGGGTTTAAGTGCACTAATATGTTGGCTCTTTAAAGTACAGTCTCATGACTGATGTGTATCTGTTGTAAACTGAGGTAAAAATAGAACATGCGTATTGTAAATAGCCTGAAATGAACAACAGCAGAAATGTCCTCAGTCAGGACAAGTTTTGGGCGTGTTTGATTTGAGTCATTAAGCAGCCAAAAACATCACTCAGTTAGCATGCAAATGCTGTTTTAAAACCCTTCCTGCACATACAATCTGACAGTGTGAAAGTGAAATCTAATGAGTCTGAGAGCTGTGAAAGCACTGTGAAAGTAGGACGTAAGCGCACAATTGGGCAGGCTAATTATAGAGCTAGACGTGTGCAAATCTGCTCAGTTAATCTGTGCAAGAAAACCATTTCTCCCAAAGGAAGTGTAAGCCAGCGCAAATAAAGCGTGTTTCGGCTAATTAAAGGCTCCCGTTTGTCTGTTTATGTGGGTGTGTGTTGAGTGTTTTTTAACTTTAGTGTTCAAATGTGAGTTGTGTCTAAAGCAGCCAGTCCCCAGAGGACACCAGTGTGTGCTGCAGCCAGTGAATCTCAGCTAATGGAGGAACATTGTGAGGAATCTGATTTTATAGGCTCATATTAAGCTCATTTTGCCGTGTGTATTTTAAGACTCTCGCATAGTCTGCTGCTGCAGACATGTCCAGCTGCTGCTCCAAACTCACATAGAGTCTGATGAGAACAGCTGGCTCTCTGAAAAATAGAAAATCTCTTTTGATAATTGGGGAAGGTTGTAATTCAGAACTGCTTCTGTCCTTTTGAGGTCCGTTAAGTACAGGCTACACAGAGCCTCGGCTAACGACGGACGGATTGGGGTGCATAATTCAGTATCTCAAATGACTGATGCCTTGTTTTTCCCTGAGTCAAGTTTAGATTTAGTACTGTCACTAAAAAAAAGAAAACAGATTTATGAGACTTCATGTTTACATGCTGTTAACTTATGTAGTTACATACAGTAATTCCTGCTTGCTGGTAGGTAATTAAGAAAACACAAAATCCTTTTCTTTCAGATCTCCCGCCAAAAAGGGCAAAGGCGTGTCTTTGCTTGTTTCTTTCGCCTCATTACCCAGAATCATTTAGATTAAATCTAAAACCAACAGTTTGGAAACCATCTGCTTTTTTATTCAAATAATGCAAAGCTAATTTGAAGCGTGTCTGTGGTCAGCACTGATGGTTCACGTGACGTCAAAATTGCAGAATTTTATTATTCTGTGTCTCATGCTTTGCTGCTTTTCTTTAGCAGCGGGTCCTGTGATCAAGTGCCTTTTTTTAACAACTTCAGAACCATTTTAACATAACCAGAAACATAAATGTGCCAGAGGTTTGGCAGGGTTGCATGTAAATAGTTGGTGGCCCGGGGATGGAAACCAGCACAGGGACGTTTACAGCCGGGCTTCGCTTCTGTCTTACTAGTCAGCAACAGTAGCTGGCGTGCTGAAGCTGAGGTTTCTGAGGTCGCTGCACTTTTATGGATTGAAAATGCTCGACGTATCATGCCTCACTTGCAGAGAATAGTCAAAGCTGTTCCAGTCTTAAACGTGGGCTTGATGCTTGTTATGGGTTTTTTGGGGACAGCCATCCTTTCAGAGGAGCTGAAGTATCCAAAGTACCCCACCTCTTTCTACTGTCACTTTAAGATGCATTACTTCTCCTGAGTGTGATCAGTCTCTTCTTTGTATGCTCCACTCATGCATGTTTTTCCAGTATTCCAGTTCAGGTCAGGGGGTGAACAAGATAAAAGCCAACGCAGAGGTCAAAGTTGAAACAGGTCATTAGCCTGAGCCCCGTTATGTACGTGGCTTTGTCAGTAAATGTTGACATCACACCAGAATGTGAGTTAGCAGCGGCATATCTGAGAGTGAGGAGCCCGTCTGAGAGCAAGCAGTCAGCCGGAGCTGAGGACAAGTTTAACCCACCTTAACACAAATAAGTGGTGAATGTGTTCCATAAAATATTCATTTATTCACATTTCACAGCAGTATTGCAACACACACCATGATGATTAGTGCTGCTTTAATTGCAGGACATGCAGAAAAACACAAATAATTCTATCATTTAAAGAAAGTAATTAAGGTTGAACCAATCGATCTACACTCATCTGCTGTTTCAAATGTAATCCATTTCAATTTTTCGGTGCTGCAGAAAGCTGCCTCTGCCTCATACACACAGGTTCCCCAGAGTGAGCTCTCTTTTGGATTAGGAACAGCCATCACGGATCATAGCTAAATATCTTAATCCAAAACTAGAAACAGAGACCATGGCATAAAATGTTTTTATATACACAGTATTGCTGTTTAGGGTCAACAGTAACAGTGTAACAGATACGCACAGTGACTGGTAAGTAAATGTTATTGGAAAAGTTGCTGAGGGTAATGAAAAGTGACAGAGGAGCTGAGTCAGACATGAAGCTCACACATAGGGATGCACTCAGACTGATGCATGAGTGTGTGTCTAAATGGTTCTTATGATTCATTTAGAAAATTCCAAAAATGCCTACCTGCCATTAACGGAGAGTCAAATACTAAGAGCTCAGTAAAACAGACTTTTGCATTCCTGTATGCTTACTATACCAGATAGTTGGGACTCAGTCAGTGGTTTCGCCCAGTCTGAAGGTCATGTGTGTGTGTTATTATGATGGCAGACAGTGGATTTTGATTGTGTGTTTATTTTGTGCCTGTGTGTTTGTAGGGCATGGCTTTCTCCCTGGAGGAGCGTCTCCAGGTGGGGATCCACGGCCTGCTGCCTCCCTGCTTCGCCAGTCAGGACATGCAGCTGCTGCGAGTGCTCAAGAACTATGACATGAAGAGAGATGATCTGGACAGGTGAGACTGGCACAGTCTAACACAGATGGGAAATCTCTTCACAGTCAAGCTGCAATGACTTACCCACCTTACCTTCTATCAGCTTCGAATCAGCAGCCCATGAAGGGTTGAATTTCAACTAATCCTCCTAGTGCACGCAGAGAGTTCCACATCTGGAAGCCTTCAAGACACGGAAGGGATTAGTGATCCACCCCTCTAAAGTCCACATCCATCTCCTAACCCCATAGATGTTACCTAACAAACCTGCACGCTATTCTCCCCATCTCTCCTGCCAGATCTTCTTGTTGTCATACCCTCCATGTGGTCCAAATGAAAAGTGCAGACAGTTTTACATGCTTCATTAGACTCAATGCTGTTACCATTGTGCAATGAAAGTGCCATTTGCAAACATTTCAGTTCGAGCTCTTTGATCAGTCAAAGTCATCGTCTGGTTTACTGTTTTGAATTATCTGCAGCGCACTGAATAATATGTGTTTGTGAAGCTGCCCCTTGCTCTAGTTAGCTGTCACTATAATGCTTGTGAGACAGGATTCAGGGTCAGCAGGAATTACTGTAGATAGCTTCTTAACAGCCTCCTCATTTCTCACCATAGCAACAGTGCAGCGTCAGCATATAAAATCAGTTATTACAAGCCTGACATTGCCATTCCCATGCCCTATCGGTGTCATTTACAATCTCTCCGGGACTTGAGCATCTTCCAAACTATGAGTTTTGCTCTCGTAGATCACAGACTGCTTTTGCCTGTCGTTGCTCGAGCATGCTGTGTTTACATACAGTCTGTCCTGTGACTCTGAATCCTTCTTTGGTGTTTAACGCTAGACGTTGTCATTCATTTTTTTATTGAGCATAACTCAAAATGTCATCTTCCCATACTATTTTAATCCCACGTGTGGAATTTGTCTTGGTTTTGAATTTTTTGAAAAAAGAGAAACGGCACTGTGAGCACATGCGTTTGCCATTTGAGATGATGGAGCGACTCGAATGCTTGCTGTGACTGCACCGTCAACACAGGAAATGGATGTTCAAAGCCTTCGCCAAGCACAATACTGCAGGACATAAAATGGTACAGCTGAAGGGGAACTTCACATCCAGTGATGTTGTTAAAAGGCATTAATAGATTTAAAATGAGCCAAGGCTGAGCAGAGCTTGTTGATCACTCATGCTAAGACAGATAAAGGAAGAGATAGATGAGGTCCTAAGTCAGCTGCCCCACTAGGTTGACTTTAAAGGAAACAATGCATCCAATAAGTCAGCAGGGATACTGCTTTATAAAGCAGTGTGTACTGTAAATATTGCTGTTTCCTGGGTGTGGGAGTGTGCTCCCTTTTAAGGTTAAAAATGGATAAAGAATTTTTTCTTAACATTTGCCAGCATCAGATCAAACCATATCACCCCACAGGAAATTATTAGGATTTTCTATGGAGACGTAACTAGTTGTGTGGTTCTGTTTGATGACTGACAGTCACAATTGAAGTCATTAAAATGTTGAAGAAAAATGTAAAATGTCTATTATTGTGCTCAACTGAAGCTACGTGTCGACGCAGTTTCCACCTTTTTTCTCAGTCGTGCCCTTCTTTGTGTTTCGGGATCTCTGTTGATTTTACTCATGAAGACCAGTTTACTTTCAAATCTTTTACTTTTCTCTCAGCCCACCAAAGAAAGAAAGGATTATATTGTGAAAAGTAACAAATGTGATCATCCCATCTCACTTTTGCCTCTCTTTAAATTCCACACACAATGAAACATACAGTGGGGCAAAAAAGTATTTAGTCAGCCACCAATTGTGCAAGTTCCCCCACCTAAAATGATGACAGAGGTCAGTAATTTGCACCAGAGGTACACTTCAACTGTGAGAGACAGAATGTGAAAAGAAAATCCATGAATTCACATGGTAGGATTTGTAAAGAATTTATTCGTAAATTAGGGTGGAAAATAAGTATTTGATCACCTCAAACATGGAAAATCTCTGGCTCTCACAGACCTGTAACGTCTTCTGTAAGAAGCTTTTCTGTCCCCCACTCGTTACCTGTATGGATGGCACCTGTTTGAACTCATCATCTGTATAAAAGACACCTGTCCAGAGCCTCACACAGTCAGACTCCAAACTCCGCCATGGCCAAGACCAAAGAGCTTTCGAAGGACACCAGGAAAAGTATTGTAGACCTGCACCAGACTGGGAAGAGTGAATCTACAATAGGCAAGCAGCTTGGTGTGAAAAAATCAACTGTGGGAGCAATCATCAGAAAATGGAAAACATACAAGACCACTGATAATCTCCCTTGATCTGGGGCTCCACGCAAGATCTCATCCCGTGGGGTCAAAATGATCATGAGAACGGTGAGCAACGATCCCAGAACCACACGGGGGGACCTGGTGAATGACCTGCAGAGAGCTGGGACCAAAGTAACAAAGGTCACCATCAGTAACACACTACAACGGCAGGGAATCAAATCCCGCAGTGCCAGACGTGTTCCGCTGCTGAAGCCAGTGCATGTCCAGGCCCGTCTGAAGTTTGCCAGAGAGCACATGGATGATACAGCAGAGGATTGGGAGAATGTCATGTGGTCAGATGAAACCAAAGTAGAACTTTTTGGTATAAACTCAACTCGTCGTGTTTGGAGGACGAAGAATACTGAGTTGCATCCCAAGAACACCATACCTACTGTGAAGCATGGGGGTGGAAACATCATGCTATGGGGCTGTTTTTCTGCCAAGGGGACAGGACGACTGATCCGTGTTAAGGACAGAATGAATGGGGCCATGTATCGTGAGATTTTGAGCCAAAACCTCCTTCCATCAGTGAGAACTTTGAAAATGAAATGAGGCTGGGTCTTCCAACATGACAATGATCCAAAACACACCGCCCGGGCAACAAAGGAGTGGCTCCGTAAGAAGCATTTGAAAGTCCTGGAGTGGCCTAGCCAGTCTCCAGACCTCAACCCCATAGAAAATCTGTGGCGGGAGTTGAAAGTCCGTGTTGCTCGGCGACAGCCCCAGAACATGACTGCTCTCCAGAAGATCTGCATGGAGGAATGGGCCAAAATACCAGCTACTGTGTGTGCAAACCTGGTAAAGACCTATAGTAAACGTTTGACCTCTGTTATTGCCAACAAAGGTTATGTTACAAAGTATTGAGTTGTATTTTTGTTATTGACCAAATACTTATTTTCCACCCTGATTTACGAATAAATTCTTTACAAATCCTACCATGTGAATTCATGGATTTTTTTTTCACATTCTGTCTCTCACAGTTGAAGTGTACCTCTGGTGCAAATTACTGACCTCTGTCATCATTTTAGGTGGGGGAACTTGCACAATCGGTGGCTGACTAAATACTTTTTTGCCCCACTGTACATGGAAATACAGTGTATAAGGCAAAAGCAGAACTTGAGAGTCAATATTTTGCATGAACTTTATTCAACACCTGAATTCTCTGAGGCAGCTTTCTTGTCATTTCTTTAAGTAGTCTTGAGGAATAGTTCACCGGGCTTCTTGAAGGACATTTAAAACTCTTCATTAGCTGCTTTTTGTTCTGTTCTCTGTCAAGATCCAACACTGCTTTAATAATGTCGAGCTCCGGGCTCTGGGGAGGCCCATCCATGACTGACAGTGCTCCATTGTGTGTTTTTCTACCCAGGTATGCTCTTACTGCAGGGCCAGTGGGTTTGTGTTGATGAAAACTGGAGCCAATTAGACACTTTCTAGAAAGCTTTCTAGAAAAGAATAATAATAATAATAATGATAATAACTTTATTGACTCCAGAGGGAAATTTATATATCTGACACAGCTTATCTGCTATTTGCATGAAACTGAAAAACCTGATGAGTGTGAATGATTTTCTGTAACTCTAAAAACTAATTTACATAGCTTTAATCTCAGCCATTGCTTAAATTTTCTTTTAAAAGGAAATCTTTTAATTTCCTTTTTTACAAGTCCATAATTTACTCTCTACTTTTCCCCCTGGCACTGATGTGGGTTCTGTACTGTTCCATAGCAGCTTTTGAAGGTAAAAATAAATATTCACATGTTATCAGCAAATGACATTACTAACGGCTATTTATATGAGTATAAAAACATTTCAGTGTCTTTTAAGTGTGGACCATAGACTGTGTCAGCACACCTGCCAATTAATGAATTGCAGTTGGTAACCTCTGGGTACCAACCGGTCACCCATCATGCAACACCCTCAGGCTGTGGGTGACTTGCTTTAAATTGCAAGGCGATAAAGCAAGTCACCTGGTGGGAAGCAACCTGTCTTCAGTTAGTCAAGGTCAAATTGGACTGACTGCAATCATTCTCAAAGAGATTGGTGAAAGGTTGCCAATGTTTCAACCAGTCTGCTAAGCAGGAAATCATTTTGCAGAAACTGTCACTATTTATGGAGGAATTTCTGTTGCAAATCTGTGAGCTTTTACGTGAAAGTCTGTTGGAATCAGCTCTTCTGGAATTGCAGCTTTTGGCACTTCCAAGTTCTCTTCATTTTCAGCCCTAGAGATTGCCATTAGTATAAACTAGAACAAACCATTCACAACTGTTTTGTCACCATTTCCTTTTCCCTTTAAAAAGACAGACTCTCTTTCTAGTGTTTCAGCAACAGAGACAAGCTTTCATCATGCCACTCTGGCCAGACAAAGAGCCCCAGAGTAACATTTTCCACTCTCTTTTTTTAGTACTGTGAGTTTTGAAGTTTTGAATCTGTCATTTCGCCTGAAACAAATCCATTGAGCAAAAACCCCCAGAAAACCTCAAGGGCAGCTTTTTTTCCTGTAGTTTTTGGTTCTCCTCAGCAGATCATGTTTGCTCAGGTGTCATGGACACGGTTTCATCACTTTGGTTCTTACTGTAGGAAACAGATACATACGGTTTTTGAGTCTTCAGTAAATAACACATTGAAGGCTACATTAATTAAACTTTTTTTAATTATATGATACTGCAAAAGCAAGCCGTTCTATGGTTATATTTGGGTTAATCAATATGAAAACACATCTCTTCAAGAGCAGCTGTCAGCACCGTGCATTGTGCAGGTGCTGTGGCCTAACCTATAGCAGAGAGGCCATGCATGCTTTTTATCGTCTCAACAAGAGGCACCCTTGTGCTCTTGACTTCATGGAAACTTCTGTGATCAGGAGTAGAGCCCTTTCAGGCATGCTCTGCTTAATTTGGTTCAAATGCAAACCTTCAGTTCCCAGTAAATCTATAATCACAGTCAAAAGCTTGTGTAGGTTATCTGAGAACTATTTTTTATTCTCTTTATTTGTTTCAGTCATTTGGAACACAAGTAAAAAATTTCTTCACAAATCAGGTTTTAGGGGGAATACTTCTCTTCTTTTCCTTCTTTCTCGTTTTTTTTCAGTAGCTTCAGTTCCTTTAATCTCCCTGGTTTGTGCACTGTTGCAGCCAGGTGAACACAGTGTTCTCTCATCCCTCAGTCTCCTTGATAGTCTCTCGCAAACATCCAGGATTTAACATCTGACTTCAATAAGCTTAGGTTAGCAGCTACCATTTGTCAAGATGCTTAAGATTAACATGCTCTGTTTTCTTCTCTGTCACTCCCAGATATGTGTTCCTAATGGGGCTCCAGGACCACAACGAGAAGCTCTTCTATCGGGTGCTCTTGTCAGACATCGAAAGGTTTATGCCCATCATTTACACCCCCACTGTGGGTCTGGCCTGCCAACAGTATAGCCTCATATTCCAAAGGCCTAGGTGAGTCACTCTCACAGTGTTTTTCTTCCTCTTATATTGTGAAATGGTACATTCCTAAACCAATAAACCCACTTAACATTACATTTATTATCAGCTTATTTCAGGCAATGTTGTTATCCCTCAGTTGGTCTTTTAACACTCAGTTATTAAGTGTTTTATGGTACTGGTTGTTGTGCTCAGTATCAGCCAGTATTTCTTTCTGTCTTTTTCTTACTGCTGGCTGTGTGGCATCTATATTTCACTGCTTCAGGCTGCCCTTTTACACACCGAGTCCCACTGAAAAGAAGTGCTTGGTCACAGGTGTCAGCTAGTAACATACCATAGACTGATGGTATAAGGATAAAGGCAAAATGCAATCTAAATGTACATGGCAGATAGATTATGGTGTTCAAAAAGGATGAGAGATTCACTGGAGAGACAATATGCTAAAAAAGTTGACAGGCAGCAACAATAATATTGTTGAATAGCACAATCTGGGATTTAATCAATTGTGTAGATCATTATTTCACCCAAGGCTAAAAGCCATAGAAATGTTCAAGCATGTGTGCCAACAAATGACTGGTTGTACTGTAACAAAACCAGAAGCTCAAAGACTCTTAACCTATGTGTATGCTATGTTGGAACTGGACTCTTTGATGCTATAAAATCTGAAACAAACTTGGAGGTTGCGGTAGGCCTTAAAGTTGTAGTTTGGTTGGACTGCTCAGCTTGAGGCAAAACCGCAGTAAGCTGTTGAAATCAGTCCAGCATTTACCTTGACTGGATCTCTGCTCCTTGCAGACAGACATTCACAGGTTTCCCTTTCTTCTCTACTGTAAACGCACACACGCACATGCACACACATTTCTCTGATTGTATCTGTTTTCTTTCACCTAGGTTCATCTGGTCCAAGTCTCTCACTATCTGACAAATAAATTCCCTGAGCAGCTACTACTAGATATTGAGCTGATACTGCTTTCACTCTCGTTCTGTTTTTCTTGGATCCTTCTCCTTGCATTTAACCTTTTTCAGGTGGTTACAAGTGCTCTGTTTGCTTCCCACTGAAAAAGGCCACCATTTTACTGTCCTCCACAGGCCCTTAACCTCACTTAACTGGAATTATAATTATTGACTCTGTTCAGCCTCAAGCAACCAAGCAATTTTAACTACTAAAATGACAGGAGTGGGGTCATTTATGACAGTTTATATTTTCAAGTGGAATGCTTCTCAATGGCTTTATTTGTGTTTATCAAAGCTCTAGCCATTCTTACAACACATGTTGTAACTGTTCTGTTTTCCATGATTTCAGTCATTTTTAAGGCAAAACAAATTCACTTAATTGACTCCTTTCCATCGGTTGAACTATTTTCATCGTTGCTAATTTAGGTATTAAGTAGCTACCTCTCTGCAGCTGCAAATCTTGTGCTCTTTATCTGTTAGCCATGGTCACTGCAAAACATTACAAGGCAACAGTTAGAAGTAGAAAATTACAATAAAATCCAAATCTGTAATGTACAAAACATATGTATAATTCTTGAGTCATAAAAAACCCCATCACACCAATGGTCCAATCACAAGACTTATGAAAACGTCTGGAATTAGACTAACAAATGCATGGTACGAAACAGCTTGGCAATTTTAAAATATCACAGTGGCACATGTAAATATGGACCTCGGGTCATAAATGATATCAACTGGTCACTTTAAGGTGAAAGAATTAATAGTATTTATGTAATCCTAAATATAGACATATAAACCTACTCTTTGTTAGTAAACTACTGTCAGGAGCTGTAAAAAAATATAAACCTTCATAATATACATGAATCTTCATCAATGATGACCTTAATCTTAGGAACCTACATTTAGAAAAAAATGTTATCCCAAGTCTAGGCCATCATGGGTGAAAATACAATCATTCTAAGTGACACACAAAAACCATTTGCATATTTCCAAAAGAGACTTTCTTGTCTCCAAAACATAGGGTTAGGGTTTGATATCACTGATAACTAACTAACAGGGTTAACTAAAGGTGACTACTAAAATAGTTTAACAAAGAAGCTGGAGTTAGACAGTTAACCTGATAGAATGGTAAAACTTACGCTGCTCTTACATTACTTCCTTCCATACTTACACATGCTTTGTCCGATGGAGAGATGTGTCCTCAATGTCAACTACAGCCACACGTGCTCCAGAAGTACTTGGTTTGAGTACTCATAATAGTCATTTGCTGAACATGAAATGCTGTACATTGCTCACTTTCAAAGGTCGCCATTTTGGCTGTGCAGTTGGAAGTAAAAGGAGGATATGTTGTCTACACCAATGATTGTGCCAATATAAGCTACCTAGCTAACAGTGCCTGATTGCACTTGAAACCACATATTACATTTATCCTAGAATTGTTATGTGTGTTAAATTGTCACCTTTATTGTAGAACTGTCTAGTTTTATGTGTGGTCAGAAGCACAACATGTACAGCTGATAATCACGCTGCAGTAGCTACCACAACAGTTATAGTCATGTGTTACAAGTGTTACAATCATGTCTTGGAAGCAGCTACTTTCTGCTACTCCAAAGTTACAAAGGGTAACTCCACAAACTTCATTCAGGAGATTACCACAGATACCCTCACTGACATAACCCCATTCACTCAATCTAAGACAACACTAACCTTTCAAAAAGTCTTATTCTACATAGCTACATATGTAGTGTACTAACAGAACTGACCTAAACTGAAACACAGTAATAACCTTAGAAATCAAAGAATGATGTCAGAAGGGGAGTGTATATTTTAAAGATACCAAGTAGCAATGGGGATCTACCAGTATTCCCTGCTATCAGGAATCTGGTCTGCAGCAGCGGGAGAATTTTGCTTTGAGTCCTGGTTTCATACAAACTCTTCGGATTCTTTGGATGAGCTGTGAAACCGCAGTTTTCCAAATTGTGTCCAAACAGTTTTATTTTAAACACTTACCTCTGGTACATTTAAGGTGCTTGGAAACCAAAATTCTCCCAGGCACATAACATTATCCAACATCTTGCTGTTTCCCCATCCTTGCAAAACTATTTGGAAAATATTCCTAGCATGCTTGCCTTCTTCTCACACTGAGCTGCCTGGAGGAGTCATTTTATACACTCCCTCTGTCTCAGAGCAGAGTGAGCCAGAACGTGCTGCCAGAGCCTCCGGGGTTGGGAGCTTGGCCTCTTTGAGTGCGCATCAGTGGGTCGGTTAGCAGAATATACCGGGGACGAATCCGACTGCCTTTAAGAGGCTCTAAGAGATTTGGATTTTCAGCCAGGTTGCTGCTCTGTACTGACATAGCCTGAGAAAAGAACAATGATATCTAGATTGCTGCATTTTAAATCCCATGCTGACTGAAAGACTTGAAGTACTGAAGGACTTCTATAAAACTAATGTCTGTAGTTTTATAGAAGTCCTTCAGCAGAGGTTAAATAAGTGAACAGCATTTGCTATCCCAGTGAGCTTCTTTTTTTTTATTTTAACAGCTGCAGGTGGTTATATTGCATGATGATCTCATATAATCTGTGGTTCATATAAGTACCCTGAAAAAAGCTGCTGCTGAGGAGAAGTGATGCCTTTTGGAGAAACTTGGGTGATACATGTCCCTTTGCAGATCAAATAAAATTTAAATATGAACACTGATGAATTACTATGTCAACAAGAGGGGAAAAAGGTTTGCCAGAACTTATAATAATGATTGCTGTAAGCAACTAATCCTGGAGTCACACTTGTAAAAATAGTGGTCGAAGACCATGGCATGACCAAAATTACTCCAACTGTGCACAATGAGCTACAATATTGTTGCCTTTGAAGACAGGAGACCAGATCTGGGACAGTTTATGGTTAGTTGCTGTCTTGCTGTCTTGTGAATGGCAAACATAAATCATTTGCGAGGGTGATTTTTCCAGTCTACAAGCTGCAAAAGCATACTATCCATCCACTGGACAGACTTATGGTAACATGGGCTGTGCTTGTTTTAAAGATCCTTTGAATAAACTCTTCTTTCACCTGTTTTCCTCCAGCCCCTCTCCTGTTTTGTCTTTTCTCTGTAACGTTATGGAGCAAAAAGTGGACATCTTAGTTTAATGAACACGTCCTTTGTGTCATATTGAAAAACCACAAGCAAATATGAGTAATAGCATTTTCCATGGACTTGACTGTAAGGAACTACACCACCTTTACAATTTGCTATGTGTTACTGCTGAGGACGCGTGGCCGTCATTTTGGTGTTTGGTTTTTTTTTTTCTATGATCCTGAAGGATAAGGTCAGGTTTCAGATTTGTTCTGGGTACATCTGGTGTAAAAATCCATGCTTCTGTTTTTGCTTTTTACTCAAAGGAAATTTGAGAAATCTTCATAATGGATTACTGATGTCACCATGCAAACATGTGTGTGAGTGCATATGTACACGAATGTCTTCTATACTGACCACCCTGGCAGCAGATTAGGTTCTAATCACTGGCATTCAGGTATAAAGACTTTCTGTGTGGAAGCAGGAACCCCTCTTTGTCTCATCTGATTAGCAGCTAATCTACCTCTTGGACTAAACACTCTGACACCAGGACTTGTAGCAGAGGCTCAAAGTTGAACACTATTAACTGTCAAACCAAGGCTTTTTTCACTGATCTTAAGATAGGAGAGAGACAGTCGGACAAAGGAATACATTCACATCATGAGAAGATTTGTGCTTCTGCTTACTTTTGTTGGTTTGTAAGCTTGTGAGCAGATAGTGTTTAGCAGATAATGTTAGCCTGTCTTCATCACACAAAGTTTGTTTCTGTTCTCACCATAAATATAGGTTGTGTACTTTTGTTTGACAGTTGAAA
The DNA here is from genome assembly GCF_963969265.1 of Rhamphochromis sp. 'chilingali'. Taxonomy (NCBI): domain Eukaryota; kingdom Metazoa; phylum Chordata; class Actinopteri; order Cichliformes; family Cichlidae; genus Rhamphochromis; species Rhamphochromis sp. 'chilingali'. Next base: position 17,087,547 of record NC_137938.1, read on the forward strand.
GAGCCCACTTGTGATAAATGAAAATGTTTTTCAGCAGAAACATGATTCCAAGTGTAGTTTGAAAATAATTACCTCTAGCTGAGCCATTTCCAGTGCTCCTGTGACCTCTTTGGTGTGTCTAAAAAAAATCCTCATAGGCCCTTTTACCACTACCAACCGTGCCTTTTCAAGGGGCCCTTGTCATAAACGATACGAACCAATCCATTATCCTGATGGAGATGGAGTGGATTCCACTTTGAGGAGATCTGTATAGTTTTATCTGTCAGAAGCTGGAGGCTTTCTTAAAACTAAGAGGCATTCTTGAAGGCAAGGTGAAGAACCTTTTTTTCTTCTTAGCACCAGTGTGCACCATGTGATATTATATATAGAAACTATTTTTCCTATACATTTAGCCCTTAGGCCCTTTCACTGAGCTCTTTCAAAGATGGATTGTGTTATTATTTTCAATGAACAATGTAAAAATGAGTTTATTGTAATGAAATTATTCTTTTTTTTTCACATTTCTTTTTCCTCTGACACTCTCATTTTGACTTAAGTTGGAAGGTAACTGCACTTTTCATCAGTCCTTGATAGCCCAAACTCACTCACACTGAATTTCAACTTAAAAAAGATCTGTCTAGAAGATTTACAAATCGTAAAAGATTTCTGTAGGTAAACCTATCGATCACTAACAGTTGTCCACAGTTGGTTGTGTCACCAAATCTCTGAGTTTCTCATGTGCTTTTGCATTGTGCTCTCGATCAAGAGATTGTTTTTGCCATGACTGGACAGAATGAGGTTAGCAGGGACAGAAGTGGTTTAAAGTATTAAAATGTAAACCTGAAAGCTGAGGTTTGTGTCTTAATTATGCTTTGTGTTTTAAATCTAATTGTGTGTATACATTTTCTTTATAATAAAAACTGTACTGTAGCATCACTTCAACAGACCCAAGCTAAGTCTTGAGTGGCTGTTCTTTGATTAAGTCAGAAGTCGAGCTACAGGAGGTTATAATGAAAGGCATCAGCTGAAGACTTAAAGCCGCCCCTAAAGGGACACGTGCTGAATGATGAAGTGTTCCAACATCGCAGATTATGGGCTTTTGAGCTGTGACTTCACATTATTCAGGCCCACACACAGTGTTACACTGCAAGCGTGTGCATTTAGATTGATAAGCATGCAGGACAAATTAAAAAAAAGAACTACATTCTTCTTCTGAATTGTTAATCCACACAGGACTACTGAACCGTGATGAACCACAAGTAAAAGAAATTTCACTTACCCCACATATGTGAGTCTAAGGGAATTTCTTTCAAGATTTTGAGTGATTGCAAGACTTTTAATGATGAGTTTATTTACTGCATTTTTTTCTTTTTGGTAGACCATGAGAGAACTCAGAATATGCTTTGTTTGATCGGGAGAAGTAATGAAGAAGTGGGGAACAGAGAAATGGTTTGGAATTACACTGACCTCATGAAGAAAGTGGCAAACATTTGGAAATAATTCCACTCTGGACTTTGAGGACTTTGTATAACAATATAGAGCTTATGTCCAAGGAAATGTTCAAGCCAGTGAAAGCAAAGAAATTTTCGGACACAGCAGACCTAACTCCTTTTTTCCTGCACTATCCCTTTTTATGATTTCATATACAGTTTAAATACACTTTAGTGTTACAATTTACTGTGTAAACATGGAAAGTAATCAGACTAAATATATCTTTTGAATAACTGTGTGTACTGGACTAAGACTACCTGGCTGAATCGTCTTTGACCTGCATTATCAGGGACCATTGCTAATTTAAACTGCCATAACGTTCCATGACTGAGAGCAGTGTAGCCTGCCTGAAAACCCAGGTGGTTGGATTTGGCCTTTTCTTTTCTTTTTTTCTTTTTTTAGAAAGTATGCTTGCTGTCCTGTGTCTTTAAGAAATGACCATGAAATCATTGTGATATTAAGTTGGGGTTTGGTTTGGCTAATGGCTGTCAGCCTAAAAGCCTGCCTGGCCAGTTCTGTCCAAGTCTCACCTCAAGTTTGGCTATAGTCTCACACTCTCTTTTGGTTTACATCCAGTCACGGTCTGAACTCACTGCTTTTCAGATTCTGACTTTGTTTAAAAAAAATCTGCTTAAAATGCCCAAATTTCAAACCTCAGAAACTGCTTTGAGCAACATTACACAAACCCAAAGAACAACACACTACTGCCAGTGTATCGTGATATGTCTGAAAATCATCAGCAGTTTTTTGTTCTACACGTTGCTATGTATATAGATGGCATCAGAATAAACTGACATATGGTCAGTTTTTCAGTTCAGTCTCTCAATGCATAACCACCTTCAGTAAAATTATGTGGACATTGACGGCTGCTGGTGTTTACAGTGCTAATATTAGACACAAACTAGTATGAGTAACTGCATTTTGAATAGTGTTGAAACCTGTGCCATATTCAACACAGACAGAGACAGGATGGATCAGGAGATAACAGTAGGTGATGATTTTTCTTTAGCTCTACTATATGATGTGACATTCTCTATGCAGTGTATATGTTTATATGTTCCTAAACAGTTAATGCAATACGTTTGTTAAACCTCTTGAATTAAGGCTGAAAGTCTGCACTTCAATCACATTTTGATGGCTTGGTTTAAAATGAACAGTGTCTTTTCCCAAAAACACAGGAACCACAGTACAGGTGTCTTGCAGGCAATCGTTTTGATTTGAAATAGCAGGTAAATGCAAGTGTTACTGATGATTAGATTAGATGAAACTTTATTAATCCCTCGGGTGGGTTCCTCCAGGAAATTCAGTTTCCAGTAGCAAAGCACCGAAAGAAGTCTTTTGATGATGTCCATCAAAAGACAGCCAGTTCCTAGCTCATCAGTAGTGAAGTGTACACACAGCTCCAAAGGAGCTGAATAAAAAAAATCAATTTCAGTCCGACCTTACTGGAACTGCCAAATGACATATTAGTAAAAGTCCCTATTCTTCTAAACACAAAAATTACAGACCATAGTTGTGTTTGGCATTTATCCCCCCCACATCATCTCCACAGTTCAGATTTTGGCGCAGAGTAGTAATATTTCACCAGCCCACACTGGAAAACACGACTTGCTGACCATCCCCATGAAACTTATCTGATACTCTTTGTAAATCACACTCGGCCTGGTTTGCAGTTTTAAAGCATACCCAGTGGTGCCTTAGCAGCATGCAGCAGAAAATGTATTGAGCATATGTCACACAAACTGAAAGGTCAGATCTTCTCTCACAGCTTTAATGGGAATTTCACAGAGCCTTGGGATGAGAGAAAAAAAATGCAATAATAAATCTGATGACAGTGAGTCAAAGAAGTTGCGCAAATGGCTAAATGCAGCCCAGCTAGAACAAAGTTGATGCAGCTGTCATCTCTTTAAGAAAACGTGATGGAACTATAAAAGTGAAAAGCAGCAGAAGGTGACGAGTTATATACGACGCCTTATGGGATAGCCCGATTTTTCACTGTTGCCCACATCCTCCACTTCTTACTTAGCACTCTGTTTTAACAATGTTATGTTTTCTCTAAGCCTGCTGTCGCAGAGCTCCTATAAACAGACAGACGGCAAACTGAAACAAAACTATATCATTTCTTTATTATACCTGTCAAGACTCAAATGTGTGTGTATTGCTTGGATGCCCAAATAGATGTTGGAGGGGTCCAAAGCTAGTATACGAGGGTTGCCCAGACCTCAGCAGAGTTGATTTACACAGCTGGCTTGCACAAGCCTCACTGTTGTGTAATGTATAATAACAGGTGTGTTATCTAATGCAGTACCTTATCAAGAGCCAACCCATGACGGATTAGATTTGTGGAAATGAGTGGGGTATCTTTATCTATTTCATTACTATTTTCTATATTATTTTCTGAAAATGAAAATGGTCCAAGGAATCTCCACAGCCACACTTCAGAGTGAAAAATGCAGTCAGCTTTAAAATAAGCTTGAATTAAAAATTATACTTAAGATTTTTAATGTTAAGGGTTAAAATACATAGAGAATACACTGTAAACAGACTGGTGTTGTATCTTAGAGGTGGTACATAGAAATCTTTAGCGTCACACATGGGAAAGTGTCTGAGAAGTTTGCTGAATCCACCTTTGTTTCCCCCTGGATTAAATGGAAATTCCAAAGCAAAATTTCCCAGACTCTGAATCCAAGCTCGCCTGCATTTTGTCACCTATAATCTCTGGTGTTCTCTTTCCCATTCTGTTCTGGTATTAAAAAAACAAAAAAAAACAACCCAAAAAAACATGTGACCAAATGGCATGATGCAAACACTGGGACACACCAAACAACATCAGAAGGATAGTGTCACTATATAACTTCAGTCTTGGTCTAATGGAGCTGGATTGAGTCTGCTTGACAGTTTGTGGACAGTACACCACAACTGCCTGTTTGATTTGCTATGATGCGAGTTTTTCCAGGTGTGGCAGAATTTCAGCTACATATACAGTTATTTTTCTGTGTTACCAAGAATTACTCTGTGTACGTCCTGCAACTAAGGATCATGTTTGTCATTTCCTGTCATGGTCTTAAATGACCCATTTTTCTTGAGCAATATATTCTGTTCACAATTGGAAAAAAACATGTGGGTTATGTGGGCAACTCTATGATGTGTTTACACCCCCTCATATGTCAATAAGCTGTATCCTTTCAAAGATGAGAACAGTTAAACTCAAAGTTTGCCTGCTTGTATTTTGCTTGTCATTGCTAAAGGTCACTGAATTTCATTCATATTCAGTGGTTTGTGGTTGCTACAACTCAGCTAGAATCTTCCTCTGTTGTTGCCCCTTAGTTATTCGGTGTGTACAGAATGGTATGAAATCTTAATTTAGAGCCGTGCAGCTTACGTCTGAAACTGGGTCAGCTTCATTCTGACATGGGACACCCTCCTTACTGATAAGAACTAAGTCAACAGATCAGTCATTAATCACTGCTTTCATATTTGCACTTAGAGAAGACCATTTGTCTTGAAATATGAGATGCTACGATATCTGACACCAATATATTTAAACAGCTCTGCTTCTTATTAGCCAGTTTAGCAGTCTCCTCTGCTTACTGTAGCTAATGGTGAGAAAGCACTAAAGGCTAATTTCTCTCTGTTTTGACAGCTCCATCAGCTCTCAGCTCAACTTTGGCATTGAGCGCTTGTAGACCTGTCAGATATTTGGCCTGAAGTTAGAAATGGAAAATTTGAAGATATCCATCTGCACTTATGGGCCATATTAGTTGTGGAATCAGTCAAACGGCTTCCAAACTTGGATTGCTTTGTGTTACACCCCTGAAAACAGGGGGAAAAGAATCACGAGAGTGATTATGACTTGCGTCTCTCATGCAGTAGTTTATTGCAGTGACGTTTCACATTCCGTACTGCTAAATGTCACATGGTGGAAGAAAAACACCAAACAATAAACCGAAACACCAAAGTGCTTATCATACATATACTTGAGCAGGCCTCCTGATAAAATGGCTGACAACCGCGGCGTTCTTAGCTCCTGCCGTTATCACAATGGCCATTACACAGTACAAAACACAGCTCAAAACCGCCACGTATATGTGCACAAAACTGCAATGTAATGCTTTTAACGCTTACAAAACAATGAAGGATTACCTCTTAAATATCTTAACAGTGTACACATTGGAAATATATCAACTTTTAAACACTTTTACCTGAAAACAGGGGGAAAAGAATCACGAGAGTGATTATGACTTGCGTCTCTCATGCAGTAGTTTATTGCAGTGAGGAGAACGCGCGAAAGCCCCCTAGTGGAGAATAGAGACACTACTAATCGATCCCAGAAAAGGCTTACTAGCCGATCACTGATGTATAGATTGCAGTTCTCTTAAGTAACATGAAAGCCATTAATATAACATGAAAAATAATAAACTCTTAACCATTTTCTTACCATATTTACATTATTTTCGTCCTTATATCAACTGATATGAATTAGTATTAACTGAACAGTTTTATATGCAATAGTCATTCAACCTGTCACATTTGCACACACAATCACCGTACTGCATTTAAAGTGTGTTATTTGAGAGGATTAGGGAATGCTTTTTGGCTTTAGGTATTTCACTTTCAACTGAGACAGTCAGAACTCAGTTTATTTCAATAAAAAATACATTAATCTGTCCAAACTTTTGTCGCACAGTGGGAAACCTCTCTGTGAGTGTGCAGGAACGTGAACCGCTCTCCATGAACTGTCCCTGTTAGTTCCTGTGGTGCTTGTCCTGGAGAACATAGTATAATGTTAATATAAACACAGCCTTAAATGCAGCTCTTGGGAAATCAAACCATGTCATTTCAAACACTTGTGTTTGCAGAGGGCCTGAACTCACATCTTCCGGTACTTCCAGGCAGTGGGAATTGGAGATGATTCAGTCCATCTGACTGTGGATACAATAATGGATTCTACTAACACTCACGTCTATTAAATGTGTTAAGAATGGTCAAGTGTTAAGAATACATTGATTAAAGAGCATGCTTTGTGCAGCACATACAGAGTTTGGAGGTCTTTAGTGATTACAACAGCTTCATTTCTTTTTTTCAAAGCAAAGTCAAAATTCTCTAAATGATTAGCTTGAGAGTTGATGTCCTGGATATTGTCATCTCAGGCAAAACACAGCTGTAGTTATGAGCACAGAAGCCCCACCCTACCTGCTGTTCAAATATTCTGTTTGGGAAGGTCAACCAATCAGAAGAAAGTTGGCTTAAATGGAGCGGAAACCAGAGCGCTGCACCTCAGTCCAGTAAATAAATAATGATTATTCATTGTTCAGTGTGATTGCTGTAAGAATTATGGTAAGCACTCAAAGGCCCTGTGCAGTGAGCCAGAAACGTACAACAAGATTACTTGACATGAGAGGCAAAGGCATGCTTATTTTTGAGCGCCTAATGAGTCGACGTGCTTCTGCAAACCTGCTGCACAGTTTGTTGCATCTGCTGTTATAATTTATTTGTAGATAAAATAAATACAATAAACCTTGGTTTATCTTGCTCAAGCCTATTTGATCCCAGCCAATGTGTTGTAACACCAAGATGTATACTGTAAATACACATGACATGATTTACTTAGAGTGTATTTTTGCAGAGCTCATTGGAAGTCAATTGCCTGAAACCATCCTGCTGTTTCATACCGTTCATATTTCCTCTGGAGTGTGGCATAGAACACAGAAATGTTGCATAAAGTGTTTGTTATATTGATTGAATTTGTGTATGACATGGGCTATGACAGTGATATACATTCTTGTTAATACTTCAAGTGAGGTGTGTTGGGTTTCAGTGTCTACTTACAGGACACCAAATGCACTTTGACCTTGTGGTTATTACGACTAATCTTAGTAAGTAGTATTGCAGACACCTCACCTCTTCAGCATGCCGTGTGACCTCGGCAGTAACAAGGTTTGACCCCAGATGACTCCCTTTCTTCCGTTTTAATTATCGGACACTTGAACTCTCCCCTGAACGTTCACTTTGATTTAGGGCTGAGCTCAGTTTCCTTCTTAGAGCATATTAACAGGGCACACATTCTTCTTTTGGGTAGACTTGCTCAAATGCTTCTTTAACACAAGTATAATCCATTCTACAATTCTGTCTGTAGATATGTTAAGTGAAATCAATTATAATCAAAATGTTAGTGACTTGGTTTAATATTTTACCTGTAGTTAAATCACACTGAGCTGAATGCTTCTTTTTATGTGAAATTACACAGAACAAAGATTTTATTATTTTTTAATTAGTTTCATTTAATGTAACCTAAAAGCTTAAGTGCTGCATCAATGTATTCCTTATGTTTTATAGTGAAACAACCCAAAACATCTGATTTTAACATGGGACATTTTAACCACATAATTATTGGTATAACCATGACAAGCAAAAGTATTGCAACTGTGTGCAATGTACTTGCAAACACAATGCTTTGAAATATTTGCTTCAAAGATGGGGATCAAGTCTACAGTCACTGGTAGCCAGTTGCTGTCTTCAAAACAAATTTAGTGCGTGAAGAATAGCACAGTTAGACAGTCTGCTATCAGTTTTCTTTGGAGTGGGATTAAGTTGGCAGTTACATGTAATCTGTTTTTAAAAATAGGGCAATTAACTGTGATAAATTATCCAAAATGTAAATCTGTGGATGTCTGCATGCACAGAAATTCACATTAACTCCTTACACTCAAAATCCAGCCAGAACCTCATAGATTTGAAAAACTAAACCAGGCTGACTTAGACTGATTGCAACATGTTGGCAATCTGTTTTTCGAAATTAGAGTGCAGTTATTTCCAAAAGTTTGACTATCTATCTGAGAGTGACGGCAGTCAGCCCAATTCAGACCGTGACTGGAGACCCGTGGGTGTCCAGAGATTGAAGGTGTTAGATGCTCAACCTCACGGTGGTCACTTAGTTGCTGCAACTGCTTGCAATTAGTCGCAGAATGTGAAAAGAATTCAGTGTCTGACAGTCACTGAGTAACTGCAGTTGTTCAACGAGCCATGCTTAACGTTCTCTAAAACCAGACAACCAGGTTTATGAACTATTTGAAGTTTCCAGTTAATTATCAAATGACAGTATGAATTTCACAGCACTGGACTGTCTTTTGGCTGACTTAAAAGCACCAGAGACCATGACTATGGAGAGAAAAACGCACCTTTCATTTAGCATTGACCTGTAATATTTTGTAAAATATACAGTAATGGCTTTACCTTCTCACTTCATGTCACATATTACATGAATTATCTTTGCAGCTCTAAGCCATGAAGAATTGGATACTCTGAAAGTACTTTCCCATCTGGTTAATAGTGAACACAATGGCATCTAGTCTGCCACCACCCCAGACATCCCTAAAATGCAATCCACATTTTTTCTGTGAAAGCCTGAGCATACAATAGGTCATAAATCATTGTCGTTCTATAGAGTGCTCAGTGATTTTAGAGCACTTCTGTCTAAACATCAGTCTGATTTTTCATGAAGCTATTCTTTATTTGAATTTTATATAGTTTAGGCTTCTTGCATACTTCACGTAACACAGTGTTGCTAAGACAGAGAATTTGCAAATAAACACAGTACACTTTGACCAGTTTCTACACTTTTTGGCCATGGCAAAACCAGTTGAATTTGAGTTTGCATCCCACATAAAACGTCATTGGCATGAATCAAATGTCAGGATGTGTGTGAAAAGTAGCAAATGAATGGAAAAGCTGGTTACACAGGACTGAAACTCATCTAATAACCAGCTGGGTTCATCAGGTCTGTGCCTCTGATTCTTTTAGCAGGGCCTTTGTGCTGGAACAGGATTTTCCTGCTGTTTCTTGCCCTTTTAGTTATGTAAGCTTGGCAGACAAAGAAACTGGACAGTCCTTCACCCGGACAGTTAGAGCAGACGACTGGCTATGAAAGCCCAGATTCTCACACTGGCTGCTTGCTATTTTTGTCACCTGCAGGTTGGCCTTTGTCAGAGATTCCATGTCTTCTTATGTTTTGCCTCAGCACGATATCTGGAGTGATGAAAGGCTGATCAAATTGGCTGAGCTGTGTTCATTTTGGACTTGAGTTTCCTAGCGCTAACCCCCACATGCACAGCTCCCAAGTCGCGAAATCTTCATGACAGATTAGTTATACGAAGCCCCGGCTAACATCAGTGGGCTGCAGTGGAATGAAGCGGGGGCAGCCCCAGTGTCTGAGGCCAAACACTGGAGCTGGTTCTCACTTGTGGGCGAATCAGGCAGCGTGCTGAACACTCTTCATGTGATGGAATCCTGTCAAAGTGTGAGCGTGCCACGGAAAGTGGGAAGCATTAGAAGAGTGCATTGTCTTTGGAGAGTCACAGTGCCTCGAGAGATGGGTTTGAAGAGAAAGGGAAAAAAGAAGGAACTGGAAAGAGAATCCTTCCCATCACATTTCATTTTCGACTCATGAGAGAGGTGCTGAGCAAAAGTTCTGTGCACAGTTCACTTACTGCTATGATAAATTCCTCGAAGAAACACGACAAAACATTTTTTTCTGCTCTAACAACAACCGAGTGGCTGTACTAAGACAGGGAAATAGGAATTGTATTTGTTGAGCTGATTCGAATTTATTCATTATAATTCTAAACTATTCACCCACTGTGTGGATTCCATGTCCTGTTGTTTTTGTGTTTGCAAATTTCTCTTACCCATTCCCAGAGCGCTTTTGCTTTTTTTCCCTGCTTCATTGATGGTCATCATTTCCATTGCAATTAGTTATTTTAAAAGTGGACAGCATTGGCGTCAGCAGCAGCAGGAACATGGTTATTGATTGGGTCTGCCAGACCTGGTCTTCTCACAGTTTTCCTCTTTTGCGCTATTGGATTAGTCAGTTGCTTGGCTGCTCGAGGTGCTGCAGCATAAGGGTGTTATTTTAATACCGACAGCTTCACTCCTTTTGGCCTCACTTACTAAATTGCTCTGGAAATGACCAGTCGACCAAAACAAACAGCATGACCTCAGTTTTTAAGCATTAGAGATGATTTTTTTTTCTGTTTTGCTTTTACAGTATATGGATGCGGTAGTTAACTTACAGCTAAGGACAAAAATACATTTTGTCATAAAATAAAAAAACAATCTCTGCTGTGCAATGCTATTCTCCACAAAAATCTTCTTCTCTTTTCTTAGAAAGCCATTAACTTATTAAATACCTCTCAGCAAAGGAAGCGAGTAAGTCGAAACCGGCAGTTTTGCTCCTTAAGTATTGTGCTGTCTGTCCTTCTCTACAGCTTGTGGTGGTACCACATCCAGTAACAGAAATGCCTCTGTCCGCCTATGAGTGTGCCGTAGAAGATGCTGAACTCACTTACAGAGAAGGACGACTGTCTTTCTGGTCTAATTACAATAGGAGACTGATGTTCAATCCAAATTGAAACATGCAGAAAAATTCAAAACACTGTTATCTTCATGTCACAATCAGGACTGACTGTTTGGTTGACCCTGTGGCGAATGAGAAGCTGGAGGCTCAATTCCCTTTATGTCTCTGTGTTTTCCTCCTTTAATGTTGGTAAACCAAGGTGCAATGGAGGTTTGGTGGTGATTCACTGTGGCATTAAGTGCACACGCCCATGTCAGAAGAGCTATAACTAAAGCAAGTTAAGCAGCTGGAGAGGAGGAAAATGTGTGTGGATTTCTGAATGTAATTTGGTTTGTTCAATAACTGCACAGTTCCTCGCTGGATTTTCAAGATGATGGATATGACCCCAGGATATCTGGAGTTGGATCACCATGAAATTTGGAGTCAAAAATTTAAATACCTGCAAAATTGTCATCAGCTGATTTCCTGTTTGGTACTGCCTTAAAATGTTGAAAATGGATGGTAGTCTTTTAGTATTTCAGCATTTAGTCTTGTTTTCATAGTCTCTTGTTTTATTTCTTAACATTACCTTATGTGGAACGGACCATTATATAAATGTAGTGTACTTGGCTTCCACGATACCTTCAAAATATTAACAAATCTGGTCAGTTTTTAAAGGACCAATTTTAATTAGTTGATAGTCCATTAATTTCTTTTCCTGAGTAGACCGGACTCCATATGTCAGTGTATTTGTAGAATATCTTCATTGCTCTGCATCAGTGTAAATCCAGTTTAATTTAAGCTCTGAACTGATTGCGCTGAAATAATAACTCCTTTCATACTGTTATTTTAACAGTTTTTCAAAAAAGCAGTGTTTTTGGTATCCAGTTGCATTACATTTAAATTTGTGGTTCATCTTTGTGTTTTTAACTCTTCATCTCTTGAACCCTTTGGCCAACTGATTAATCTATTCTGATGAAAAAATGGGAAATGGTTTGTTTTTGTTCCTGTGATCGTTTGTTGACCTTCCCAACTTTAATAAAATGATACCTTAAATATCTCAGCCATTGGTCTTTCAGAAATAAATACTCTGTCTTTGAATCTGTTTTGAAAAGCCAACGATATCAAGAGAATTCAAGCACTGAATAAATATTTTCCAGTGAAAAGTGTTTTTGGAGCGCCTTAGCTTTTGTATATTATAGGTTTCCCAATGTGCTAACTGCAGTTTAATGAATGACATGTTCATTCTCAATATGTACCCCAGCTATATAGACCGGGACAGAATTTTCAGGCCCCCTTTTATATTTTCCGAGTGCTTTTAAACAGAACAAGAAACTTTTATGACATCTTCTCAGTTATTTCCATTATTTTACTTTTCATACAAAAACACATTTATTTAACAATATTCAAAAACTACCAGTCATTAGTTCCCTGATGCTAATTGTTAATTGTGTATACTTTTTAATGGCTAGTTTTCAGCATTCTTCTTTTGTGAATCTCTCAAGAGAACAAAGGGGATCCAGAATTGACGGCCTTCTGGCATGGACATTGATCTTTAGATTTTCAGTGGGATCCAAGTTAGGGCTTTGTGCACGTCAGTCAACAAAGTTCTCACTGGCTCTCTGGAGGTAGTTCTGCATGAGAGAGATGTTTCCGCTTGTGTATTGTTAGAAGACAGCGAAGTGATGACCCAGACACAGCTTTGATGCTGACTGCTTGAGGCTTTCTTTCAAAATCTTCACACATCCTTTGTTCTTCACGGTTCCTTCCACCTTGATGAGATTCACAGTTCCAGATGTACTAAAGCGTTCCCACAGCATAATACTCCCACCTCTGTGTTTCACTGTGGCACACAGTTCTTTGGGTTGTATGCCCATTCCTCTGGCAAGAGAGCTCGTATTTGTTTTCTCTTCAGTCCAAAAGATGCACTTCCAGTATGCATATTCTTTCTCCAGGTTTTCCTCATCGTATGTCATTCATGCTCGAAGGTATTTCTTCTGCAGAATTGAAGATTGTCTTTGTCTGTAACCTCGCAGTCATTCCTGTGCAGGGTTCTAGTGAGTGTCTTCTTTGAAAATACAGTCCTAACTTGGCTAAGTTATTCATTCATGTCTTGGCAGTTGTTCTGGGGTCTTTAGACACATATTTTACTAGTTTTCCGGCTTTCCAGAATCTTTGAAATCTCGGGCTTCCCACCTCTGCCAGTTTTGTTATGTACTGTGTGGGTCGCTTTATGATACTCCAATTCTTGACACTTGGAAATGCTGTAGGAACCTTGTATCCATCTCCTGTTTTTTGAGCATCAACGATTCTTTTTCTCAAATCTAAACAGATTCTTTTGTTTTTGGCATGATGTCTTATTTACTGACAGTTTCAACACTTGCTAAAGTTTTTTTTTTTTTTTTTTTTACTGTGTAAAGAGAAGCTGCTTTGAGCACAGCAGTGGTTTGTGGTACAGTATGGCTCAGTAAAAAGGTTAGTTTGTCAAGGGACAAATAGTACTGATCCTGGTATTTTTTGTTTATTTCTGAAATAATTCTGTTATTGGGTGCAAAGAAAAATAATGTATGCTTTCTAAAGAAAAGTAATATGCTGAGAAATGTTTGAAATTCGTGGGAAAGATGTTAGAAAAAAACTTTAACAAACATTTAAAATTTTATGCAGGGGGGCTAATAATTTTGTCCTCATCTGTGTATGGAGGATGCAAGTCATTGGTAATTAAGTGCATATGCAGCACCACTACAGTATGTGAAGGTGAAATGGAATTATGTCATTTAATGAGCTAAATGTGTTTTCCTTCTGTACCTCCCAGTGTGAATCTGTTGGTATGCAGTTACTGCTATACAACTTAGATACCTATTCTCATTACATAACCCTTAAGCTTTTGCATGTCAGTGATCTCAAGCAGCTCAGTACTAAATTGCATGACTAGCCTTCTAGTCATGCGATTTACAGTCTTTTGTATATAAAAATAAGCATCTAAAAACTAAAATAAAATTGGTATAGGCTCTAGCAACCCCAAGTTGGATAAGCAGTCTAGAAATTTATGGAATGCCATTTTGACCTGGTGCCATTTGTTTTTATCACAACTTTGGTTAAATACCAAATACAATTTTTGGTGAGCCCAGAATTTTCCATGATGCATATGCATATTACATTATGCACCTACTAGACAGTGTACACAGTTAAGGAAGGATCAGCTAGACTAAAATTCTAAAATATTGTGTATTATTATTTTTTTATCTTGTGGCCTAGAGACAGCAAAATAAATGCTAAAAAAGGTGGGGTCAGAAGTGAAACATAAGATTCGGTTTACATAGAGTTCTTTTAAAACTGTGCCCAATTTGTAAAACCTAACTCTAATCTCTAATTATTCTTTAATACCTTTTAAATAAACTTCTAATTGTTAAATGAATCAGTAGCCTTTATGCTGTGTGTTGTGTGTGTTTGAAGGCTCTGCCAAGAAAATCTCGTTAATTTAGTTTTGAAGTGAAAAACCTGAAGTCATACAGTCACCACTGGATCCTCTCGACTGAATGGACATTTACCTCCTGACTCTGGGCAAAGTCACACTAATAACATGCAGGCGCCATTCAGCTTCAGTTAGACTCTTCAAAGGAGTTTTTAAAATCAAGAACTAAATCCTGTCATATTGTTTTTCCTCAGTCGCCAGAGACAAACCATAAAAAAGTTTTTCATGCTAGATTTGTTGCTTAATTAGTTGTCAAATTCTCATATTGCGCGGCTGTGACCTTTAACATTGTTTTCACACTCTTTCTCAGTGATTTGTGTCCATTGTGTCAGTTGAACCTTGCTAACTGAGGGCGTCCAGCACAGTGAAGATTAAGGTTACACAGCGGGAGAGAAGAATGGTGGCTGGTTTGGTGTGGACACGGGTCAAAGATTGGAGGTTGCTTTTCTCGTGGGGTTCTGGTGTGTTTTGGGGTCATGGTGAAGAAAGCAGCTTTCCCTCCCGACGGCGTCCAGCAGCCACAATCCCTGGGGTGTGTTTTGTATGGGGCTGCAGGTCAGCCGTTGGGTTGTTTCGGCCCATCAGGTTGTTTTCTTTACCTTCTGTGTTCACTCCACACTCTTACACTGGAGGAGCCAGACGTGGCTGCTCAATGCTTTGTGGCTGTCCTCTCATCTAGAAAATAGGGCGTCTGGTACTCATTGTGGTTATTATATGAGCAGCAGCCAGACACATGCACACACACAAACAGGCACATTAAAAAGCAAACTTTAAAAAAATGGAATATTGAAATCATTTAGTAGAAGCCAAAGCATCAATCCGAGGATGAAAATGTGCCTCTTAACCAGAGATATTTACTCCAGTGGTTGGGAATGGGCCTAAAGATTGTTCAACTACTGTGAAAATATTTTTAAAATGTTGTTTACTTACTGCTTCAGGTGTTACACCTAAACAACAGGAATTTATATTGTTGGAAAAACTACCCATTAAATAAGAATTGAAGTTATAGTTGCCAAGTTATTGTTAATCTTTTGGTGAAAACAATTGCTAAAGTTGCTTAGCTAAAAGTTAGCTAAAAGTTGGAGGAACCGTTAGGTAAAAAGTTAGAGGAAACATTTAATTGTTAAGCTTTAAATTGATAAGATAGATGGCCAGAATGGTTAACTTAAAGTAGGGAACAAACATACATTAGGGGTGATCTTAGCTGTAGCTAGTCACCTACTGAACGGAAGGTTGGTGGTTCGATCCCTGGCTCCTCTAGTCTGCATGTCAAGTATCCTTGGGCAAGATACTAACCCCAAGTTGCTTTCCGATGCATTCATCGGAGTATGAATGTCTGAATTAGGATCACTCAGTTTAGAGGAAGTGCTTGTAAAATTGGGTGTGATTGGGTGAATATGGCATGTTGTATAGAGTGCTTTGAGTACTCCAAAAGAGTAGAAAAGCGCTATATAAGAATCAGTCCATTTAGCATTAATAGTGAAATAGCTAGATAAAATGAATAAAAGAGTAAAAAAGGGTACGCTGGTTATTCCTCAGCTGGAAATTATGGTAGAAAGACTAAATGTAGATAAGAATAAACATTAAAACTCCAGACTACATAAAACTTTCTATGAAAGGTTGATATAAATATGTATGAGCTATTCAAATAGGAAACGAATATAACAAAAAATGTGGTATAAATACACAGAATAAATAACTGCTGAAAGGTTTAGTTGCAAGACATTTTGAATTCATCTGACAGAGCAGCAGATTTACTTCTTACAAAGAAAGTTTGAAATCATTGTTGTAGGAAAAACAATATCAGTGTTGGCCACAAATCTTTATGGCCAAGAAATTATGCGGTTCACCTTGTTTTTTCTTGTTAGCTAAGCAACGATCAAACTATCAGAGGGTGGAATTTTCCTTTACCCTCAACCCAAATCGGAACCTATAACTAGCAGCAATGACTTCATTCTGCAACAATGTTCTCACACAAATATGCAAGACACACTCTTTTCCCTTTTGTTTGTGTGTTGATGTCCACTGCACACACAGTTTACAGTACTGTTCCCTGATCTGTGGGTGAAAGGCTTCATATCGTACACAACTCCCTTACAGCTACCATATATTGACAGTGACTCATCCAGCTTGGTTTGTTCATGTAAAATCAGTGTTCCAGATGTATTATCCTAGATAGACAGTGATGATGGATTTAAAACACTATGACTTGTGACATTATGAGATACATTTATTTACTATTCTATGAGCTGTAATCCTGATTAAGCTCAAAGGAGTGGCTCAGGTCATGAGGTCTACAGCTCCCCGGAAAGTACAAAGTGTCAGAAAATTAGTATTGGAGGAAGAGAAATAATGAAAAACATGAACCTGAAATGTTTTTGGTAATATTCAGGTTGACAGAGGTTAGGAATTACTGCCGGCCAGCCTGTCTGCTTTGATTCATTGTATGAAATTGTTTTCCAACAGTCATATTTTGAGGTCAACCTTTCAGCTCCATCACCTCTCTTTTCCCAAAAATTCATCATAATGCTGTTGCTGGCAGTGGCTCATGTCCTTCTGGCCTCACATAAACACACACAGCAGGCCACTCCTTCTCCTCGCTCTTGTCCTGATCCCTACAGCCCCTTACAGCTGCAGACATTTTGCAGACTCTCTTAATGCGCTGCTTTTGAACCGGCTCTTAAGCATTTTTGTGCATAGATGTGCAGATGCGTGCAGATGTGCGTCAGAAGAGTTAAAACTTTTTGAATGCCAGATGTCTGTGGCCATGTGACCTTTATTTGACCTCCAGGCCTCTTTTTATTAGAGGAACCACTGCACTTTTTAAAGGCTTTGCAACAGGCAGTGTCTTAGGTCATTCATGCTGTTTGTTTTATTTAGAGCCTGACTGATTTATTATTTGTGTATCTGTTGTCCAATAAACTTTCTTTTTCCTGGACATAATGCAGAAACTCATCCATCAATCCAGGCCGCCTGTCACTGAAGCAGTTAAACAACTTCTAAGTGACAGGGTGCCTGGGGTGTATGACAGTTGTCCTGCTTTTTTTTAATGCTCTGGATGTTGTGGGGCTGTCCTGGCTGATGTTTCTTTCCAATATGACATGGAGGTCATGGCTGATAGGCTATGCTGTAACTTCAGGGGGATCTCACTCCTCACCCTCTCTGGGAAGCTCCCAGATACTGGAGAGGAGAATCTGTCCAATTAGGTGAACTAAGATTCAAGAGGAAGAATGTGGTTTTTGTTCTGGTTGTAGAACTCTATATCAGCTCTTTGTCCTCTTCATGATTATTAAGGGTGCATGGGAGTTTGATGATGTCATTCTTTTGGCTTCATCAGGTGGTGACTTCTAGCTTACACTGGGGCAGTCTGTAGCTGAGAAACGTGAAATGGTAAGAATGAGAACTACCAACTCCAGGTCTGAGGTTTTCAGCTGGTATAGGGTGGAGTGCTCACAGAGTTGGGTGTGACTGAGTTTTAATACATTGGGGTCTTGCTCAAAAAACATTTAAGAAAAATATGTATGACATTTTTGACATTTTACTTTCTTGCAAACGTATGGTCTCTTAATGTCAGCTTTTGCCATGCTACACAACAAAACACTACTGTCTACACTTGAAGTATCTGCTTCATGGAGTAGTTGCACTGCTGTATAGTAAATCCAATAGTCATGTTTAAAGGTGAGCCCTGTGTGTAGTGGCTATAAAATAAAACAAAGCAAAAAGCCTGAAAACAACAAGTTCAAACAAGCGTTTTGTGTATGAGCCCGGCCTCCTCGATAACAGATTAAGAAGGACACGTGGAGAGCCAGGAGAGCCGCGGGACTACTGATGTTGTTTACCACTCAGCCTTAACACCTGGCTTTCCTTTGCCTGTGTCTCCCACGGCGTGGGTTTTATTAACAACTTTGATGCCTTCTGGGAGAGGAGGCATCTTTTTGGGGCAGACGGGCTCCACCTCAACGCCTGGGGACGCCGTTTGCTGTCCGCCAATTTGGCATTTGGCGTACAGCACTCCCGCACATCGCCACTGTCTGCCACTGACTGATGTTCCCCTGGTCCCAGCTCCTATATTTGTTCCACTTTTAACAGTAATACACAAAACTCTGGACTAGGACCTTTCTCTCCCACAGTCAACACAATACCCGTCATAATCACAAACAGAGAGCAACAGAATTATCATAAATCCAGTAACTCCAAAAACATTAATAACCTCCGGCCTCTTCAAAAATATCAACATCCATCCAACTCTATTGTCAATAATCCACCAGTCTCAATCAGTATGGCACTTTTAAATGTACGCTCTCTGTCGAACAAGTCTTTTATTATTAATGATTTAATTTTAGATAATAAACTTGACTGTTTATTTTTAACTGAAACATGGCTGGGTTCGGATGCACCAGTTGTTCTCACTGAGGCCTCCCCACCAAATTTTAGTTTCTCTTTTTCTATTAGAAGTGGTAAGAGAGGTGGTGGGACTGCATCTTTAGCCAACAACACACTCACCACCAAACAAATTCTATTTGATCATTTTACCACTTTTGAATTCCATGCTATTGTTTTCAGCAGCCCTCCAGTTTTATCTGTCACAATTTATAGACCACCTAAAGACAGCGCTGCTTTTATCAAGGAATTCTCAGAATTTTTAACAAACATACATTCAAAATATAATATGATAATTTTAACCGGTGATTTTAACCTGCACATAGATAATCCTTCTGACCCTGCAGCAAAAGAATTCTTAAACATTCTTCACTGTTTGGATTTTATCCAGCACGTCACGCAGCCGACTCACAACAGAGGACACACTCTGGACCTGGTCATCACCCATGGGCTGTCCACCAGCGTGTCCTCTGTTGTTGACTTGGCTGTCTCTGACCACTACTGTGTGTTTTTTAACATCACCGGTTTTATTCAGCAGAAGACCTCAGTGCGAACTGTGAGGAGGCGCTATCTGACCTCTGAAGTGGCTGCAAATTTTACCAGGGTTTTAGTCAAATGCCCCCCTGTGATTTTACCTGCACCCTGCGATTTGATTTTTAGTTATTTCAACAGCAAACTGAAGAAAAGCCTTGACTCCGTTGCTCCACTCACCACCAAAAAGATTAACGTAAAACATGCATCACCCTGGAGAAACGAAGAAGTCAAAAAACTCAAAAGAAATTGCAGGGCAGCAGAAAGGAGATGGAGGAAAAATAAAAATACTATCAACCATCAAATATTTTCCGAGCAACTTAAAATGTACAATAATACACTAAGGAAGTCAAGAAATTCATACTTCGCCAAAATAATCAGTATTAACAAAAATAATCCCAAGGTCCTCTTTTCCACCATAGATCATTTATTTAACCCTGATTTTAACAGCTCCAAAAGAACCCCCACAGACTCGCTCTGTGAGCAGTTTGCAGACCACTTCAGGGGAAAGATCAGCGCCATCAGATCTGATATTTTATCTAATCGCGATATGATTGTAAACACATCTGAGGCCTCGATTGTACCTGAGGAGACACTGGACAGCTTTGCCCTGGTTAATGCTGAGAACCTTCAGAAGGTTTTCTCCACAGTGAGACCCACCACATGTCCTTTAGATCCAATCCCTTCTTCACTCTTTAAAACACTTTATGGATTTTTTGAGGCTGAGCTTTTATACATGATGAATTGCTCTCTTCAGTTGGGTGTCTTCCCTGCTGCCTTTAAAACGGCGGTGGTGAGGCCCCTTCTGAAGAAGAGCAATTTGGATTGTAATGATTTTAATAACTACAGACCTGTATCCAACTTACCATTTTTAAGTAAAGTCTTAGAAAAACTTGTTTTTACTCAGATTACTGATTTTCTCAATGATAGACAGATCCTGGAGATATTCCAGTCTGGATTTAGGGTGAACCACAGCACAGAGACGGCTCTCCTAAAGGTTTTAAATGATCTTAGATGTAACTGGGACTCCCAAAAGCTCTCAGTCCTGGTGCTACTGGATCTAAGCGCAGCCTTTGATACAGTAGACCACGCTATTCTTTTAAACAGACTGAAACACATGGTGGGCCTCTCTGGTGCTGTACACAACTGGTTCACTTCATATCTCTCTGACAGAACTTTTATGGTGAGTATGGATACATGCTCCTCTAAGATCCATAAAATGACATGTGGTGTGCCTCAAGGGTCGGTTCTAGGCCCTGTACTTTTTAATTTGTATATGCTCCCTCTCGGCAGTGTCATCAGGAGGCATGGAGTGAACTTCCACAGTTACGCTGATGACACGCAGCTGTACATCTCCGTGTCTCCTGATGACACCAGACCAATGGATGCCCTTTTTAATTGTATCTTGGATATAAGATCTTGGATGGCAGAAAACTTTTTACAGCTTAACCAGGACAAGACTGAAGTTTTAATTGTCGGTCCTGAGGCTCAGAGAGAGAAACTTTTGTCTAAATTAGAGGCATTTTCACTATGTCCTTCGCTACAAGTGAAAAACCTGGGTGTTATTTTTGACTCTGAGCTTGGTTTTATCCCACATGTTAAACATGTAACCAAAATTGGATTTTATCATCTAAAAAATATAGCCAGAGTCCGCCCTATTCTCTCTCGGGCCAACACGGAGATGCTGATGCATGCTTTTATTACCAGTCGCATTGATTACTGTAATGCCCTGCTCTCTGGTCTTCCTAAGAAGAATATTTCAACTTTACAACTCTTGCAAAACTCGGCAGCTCGTGTGCTGACGAAGACCAGAGGGCGGGCCCACATTACACCGGTTTTAGAATCGCTGCACTGGCTCCCCGTGTGTTTCAGGATCGATTTTAAAGTTCTTTTATTGGTTTTTAAATGTCTTAATGGTCTTGGGCCTTCTTATCTCTCAGATCTGCTTTTACCATACGAACCCTCGCGGACCCTGAGGTCCTCTGGTACTGGCCTTTTGATTGTCCCTAAAGTCAGGACACATACTCACGGAGAGGCAGCTTTTCAGTGGTATGGTCCTCGTCTGTGGAACAGCCTGCCGGAGGAGCTCAGGGCCGCAGAGAACGTACATGTTTTTAAGAACAGGCTCAAGACCCACCTTTTTAATTTAGCTTTTACTTAGCGTTTATTTATTTTTTTATGCTTATTTATTCTATCCTGTTATTCTATTATTAATTTAGGATTTACCTAATATTTTTTGATTTTATTCTTATTCATTTTTTAATCTTCTTACTCTATTTATATTTATATTGTATCCTGTTCTTATTTATTTTATCATTTTACCCTGTATATATCGTATTGCGTCATATCTCCAGTGTTTCCTCGGAGGGCGCTCTCTGCACCGGGGCTGTTATTGACCGTGGCTGCTGGGTCTCTGGGGTCCTCTCAGCCTGGTTGGGGGGCTCCTTGGCCTCCCTCCTGCTGTGTGCCCAGCCCGGAGGCTGCGGTCTGTGACCGGCTCCCGGTGCAGACGGCTCCCTGTTATAATGTTTCCTCACTTGGCTCATGCGAGCCCAGCCCAATTTTTACTCTTTAAGTGTGCGCGTGTGTGTATGTGTGTGTGGGTGGGGGTGGGGGGATATATGTGTATTGAGAGTGTGGGGAGTGAGTTGGAGGGTGGGGTGGGCTGCTTTTAACTATGTAAAGCACTTTGTGCTACATTTTTTCTGTATGAAAAGTGCTTTATAAATAAAGATTGATTGATTGATTGATAAGCATCTCTTCCATTTAAATGTGGTCATCGCATGATCAGCTACCCTGCTCAAACCAAACACACACATCTTAATTCAGAAGTGGCTAAAGTTTATCCTAAAAGCTGATGGTTTGGTTTAAAAGATTTGCTATTGAGCATGTGGTTTTAAAGCTGTTTAAATTGAATCCATTTTGCTCATTTCCAGGACTCTGCTAGAGTACCTTTGATTCACAATTCAAAATATTGCATATTTATCTTATACTCTGCCACTTTGCCACTAACCCAACCTTCCTCTTATTGGCTGTCCCTGGGTCTGAGCTTTGTCCTCACAGATAGTACCAGAGTATTACACTAACTGATTCACAATTAGTATTACGCTCATTATTTGAAGATGGATCTATCTGTTTATCTACCTGTCTGCCTATAAATAAAACATATATAGATACATAGATAGAGTTTTAAAGTTTATTTTAAAATAAGGAAAACAACTATATCGAGTGCACTTAATTAAAGCATCTGTTTCAAGGCTGTTCACATGTGGGATATCCACTGAATTTTTAATATAATCTTTTCTGCTGTGTTTTTTTCCTGCCATATCACAGCCTTTTTTTTATTTGACACTTTTATGTCTTTCTCTTCATCTCACTCTGTTTTTTCTTAGATTTAACAGCGTCTCATACTGTTTGCATTTTCCTCCTGGTTTCCACCATAAACACTGATCTGGGATGCTTTTTTTCATTTTATGAGCAGATCCTTATAAATAGTGATGTTTTTACTGTTGTTGGCATACGAGGGAGGTTTTGCCCTTACATACTATAACCAGATGGGTCAGTAAAATAGGAAAGGTACTATAGTGGGACCCCACACACTGAGGAGATCTCTTTATCCTTGTCCTGGAGCAAAGGACATTGATGTAAGTGAGAAAAAAACAAAGACGGAGGTTTGGTAAGGGAGGTAGGGTTGGGTGGGTTAGGTGGACTAAGTCCCTGAAGAAGCCCTGGGCTTAACATTACTCCAATACTCAACATAGTTTTGTTCAGAAGAAAGGAAGCAGAAATGAAATAGCGGTTCACTTCAAACAGTTACTGAGGTAAAGATTTCAGGCTCGTTCTTTAAGCACAAAGTGTTGATGTGTTGCCATTCTTTTGCCAAGACTTTCTTAGTGACATTTTGCTTTGATAGAGCAGAAAGGTCAAAGTTAAAGACTGAGAAAGAGGATTTTCTGGTTAACTGTCTAATATCTAAAAATGTAAAATGTCTGCTTTTCTCTGTTCTAGGGGGCTGTTTATCACTATTCACGACTGTGGTCACATTGCTTCAATACTACAGAACTGGCCAGAAAAGGACATAAGGGTAAATAACTCAAACATAAGGTCAGCAGTGATAGAGTCATAAAAACACTGATGCAAAAATTATGTAATTATTTTTGGTGATCTTTGGCTCAGGTCTATTTTTCTGATGTCTTGTGGTCACCTGCTGTCATGTGTTCCAGATAGAGAAAAAGTCTGGTACGATTGTTATTATATTCTTTTGTTCGCACACAACGAGACCGGGGAAAGCAAAACTGAAAACACTAAGACTATCAAAGTAAAACAGGAAACACAAGAGATGCGCAGAGACACAGACTGACACTGAAACAATCTGAAGCACAGACATGAAAACATCCTTCTACTAGACGTGACACAAGGAACACAGGGGAAGCACAGAGACAGAAACCAAGAGACCAGAAACTATAAATAACAATGAAATCAGAGACTATTAATGATAATTCAGAACATAAAATGCTGGGTCACAGACCCAGGGCCATGTCAGTTTGAAATGCATGGAGATTTACAGCATAGCAAAAAACCACTACTTTCAAATGTGTAGTGCTTGTGTGCTGTGTTAACACTAAGGGGTGTGAAAACAGAAAAAGAGTAGTGCTGTAGTGTTGTGGTGATTGATGTAGAACAAGCTAATGGGTGGTGTGTTTAACTTTACTCAACTTGAAAGCCGGCGAAGTGATTACCAGCTGGACGGAAGAATACTGGTGACTGAAATAAGGCAAGATGTGAAATATTTACGAGGTATGGAAATGTGCATGACCATGTGTCAGCTACATTGTGTTTTATATGGAGATTTCATGATGAATGAAAGATGGGACTTGACATTATTACATGACAGGGTTGTGAAGCTGGGAAGTATTGGCTTTGGTCCTTTTATGCAATTAAATAAATACTGACTGTTTGCTAATGCAAAGAAAATAAAATACTGAACCGTTTACTAAAGTATACTGAAGGTGTTTCTTTTAAAAATAAGACCATATACAAACCATAAGATGGTGATATTTAATGGTGAGATGCATGATTATCCATTTAATACAGTATGACTACACTAAATATTTCAAGATGATTAGAGGGGCTCTCTCTAAATCCAGTAGTCTCTGGGGCTTGGAAGACTTTGGCATTGATTCCCTTGACCCGTCTTACTGGCCAATTTCCCAAAAACCTCAACTATTTCTTTAATCTTGTGTATAGCACAACTATGTGCAAGTCATAATCTAGCCATATTTAGAATGACGACACCAGAAGGCATTCTTGGCATGTCAAATATACCTGCAGCCTCAGCCACCTGTTCGCAGCTGTCAACAGCAGGGCATTTACCTCGGCACTGACATGCCGCCTCTCGTTGTCAGGGTGGTCTTATGATAAGCTCGCCTAATATGCCCTACTTTAACAGAGGGCACGCTGGAGCCAAGGTAGCCATCCACTGACAGGACTTGGCTGCTTTTCTGTCACATATTAACAAGTGATAGAAAAAACAAGCTGCTAATGGTATTTAGTAAGGGTGCTGTGGATTTTAAATTCAGAAAGCTAGCGGCACTCTTTAAACATTCAGATTATGGGAGAAAAAGGCTGTTAAATCCTTGGGCCAGAGTTTTCTGCGTCATAGCAATGCTGGAAAAAAGAACTGAAGAAAAAAAGAAAAACAGAAAAACGCTCCAAATTAGGAACATTTTGCATTAAACTGTTCTGCTGCTGATATTAAACATTACACAACTGTTTTATATATAGATATATATACTGTGGAAACAACCCACTGAGAAACTTATCTCTTAATAAGTAAAGTGACTTGTGAGTGGAAAGCCAGGTGGTGTAGGAGTGCCTGGCTCACTCTGAGGAAAAAAACATGTTTTCTGGTAGTGGGGTGGACTTGTATTGATGAAGAAATTTGGAGTTGAAACAAAATAAGGTGAAGCAAAGTCATTTATTTAATCAGATTTAATGTGGCTAGCAAGAATCTGATATCCCCAATACGGGAAAAAAAGGTTTGAGTGATTTCTTCTAACCAGAATGTAGCTGAACCACGCACAGATTTTTAATAAAAATAATAAGATAATAAGATCTCTGGTGTGACCTCTGTATGCTGTTTTTATGGCTGACAGTTTAATCTATTAACAGGCTGTGTGCGTGACGGATGGAGAGAGGATCCTCGGGCTGGGGGACCTCGGCTGCAATGGCATGGGAATCCCAGTTGGCAAGCTGGCCCTTTACACAGCCTGTGGAGGTATGCCACCACAGCAGTGCCTACCTGTCATGCTGGACGTTGGAACAGACAATGAGGTAAGAGCTGAGCTCTGAATATGACTGAGTCCCTACAGCAGCATCTTTTCTATCTTTTCTGGTACTTTTATAATACTCTACTGAATTGAAAAGAACTTAAACAAACAGACAGACATGTTGATTTGTGAGCTTTAGAGGTACTGCGAGGTGCATTTTGTAACCTTTGAGAGAGATATTTAGTATTAAACCCTAAGCAGTGCAAAATATGGCACACTTGGCTGTCTACATGGTTATGATGAAGAATGACTTCTGTATCACGGGCTCATTAAGTTGTTGTCTCTTGAAGTATCTTGTATCTCTTTAGAAGTATTTGACCTCTTGAAGTTGTTTTTGTTTGTGGCCATGGTGAAAAACGTCTTTTAAACTTCTCTCCCGTGTCATTTATCCATAAAGCCCAAGATTGTTCACGTTGGTCCAACAGTGTGGGGCTTTTACAGATTAAATTAAGGTATGTTTTTTTCAGGCACTAATTCAATAAAATAGCCTTGGGCTAGAGCGGTTAATCCCCCCATTGGTGGGCAAGACTAGAAGTCAGCCGAGAAAGGAAAACAAATCTCACACTTTACAACCAGGAAATACCCTTTACCTAACCAAGGCTAGCAGCTCCATTGATGGGTGCCAGTTGGGAAAGCACCTTTCCTCTTTGCCAGTTTGTGGGAGTAGCAGCCAACAGAGCTGTAGTCATCCATCTATGGACCCTGTTCTGCATGTCAGCAGCTCTGAAAGACGATGCAAACCGGGCATGGAGCACGTGTTTGTGTAGCCTTAAACAGACTAAGAATAGTCTTCGTGTGCTTCTATATATACACAACTTTTGGCCTTGGCTAAGGGCGTGGCACACTCAGATGCTTGTGTGCCCAGCACAGCTGAGATCCATCCGTCAGTAGATATCCTTCATTTTTCCAAGACCATCTTTGGATGACTCAGTCCTGGGCTTTAGTTTAATTCCAAGCAGATGTCTCAAGTGGATTAAGGATGAGACGTTTCAAAGAGTAGTGGAGTGCGCAAATAAAGTGTAGGAAGAAATATTAAGCAGCAGGAAGAAATTCAAAGAGCAGTAAGACTGGACAGAGGCCAAGAAAACCTTTGAGAACATGCAGGTGATGTCTTCTTTGATGAACTGTAGACAACATTTTCTCAGTGCAGTCGTCATCAGAGAATTTAGGCTCACAGCAAAAATCCCCTGTATAAGAACAACAAAAACACTGCTCTCTTCCTAGAAACCTCATAAAAAAAATATTACATTAGTCTTTTTCCTGCCATTCTAACTGGAATAAGTCATTCTTCCAAGTCCTGCACCTCAGTTCTTTATCTTTATAAGCCTGCTCTACCTTTTGACCTTTTCCCGTACTGTCATCGCTACAGACTCTAGTTTTCCACATTGAATCTTCTGCTCTGTTTAAGTGATGTTATTTTAGGGTGATAATACTGTCTGCGGATCTTTGGGTACATGACAGCAGTTTTAGACATTTATGGGCATCACAGCACAGCTTTAACAGGTCTTTATAGAATGTCTTGATCCATACTTGCTCTTATCCCAGAGTGTCTTTTTACCTCATTCCAAAACAGTGACACAGTTTTTTGACTGCTTAAGTATGTGCCATCTTATAAAGTTCTTGTAGTACAGTGCTAATCTCAGTTCAGTTGGATGTTGATTATTTCAGAGATGCTTTGTTAGCTTGTACAAAGAGGAGAACTCAACATATCTCATATTTATATGTTCAGACTATTTTTATGTTTAAGATTGAAGGCCTTATGAAACAGATGGATTTTTTTTGAGTGTTGCTGCTCCATGTTGAGTCACATACACTGATAAATGTATTGCTTTTTCAAGTGACTTCACCACCACTGAATATTAGATTTATATTAATCTTCTTAAATCTTGAAAAGGAGCTCAAGAGTCTTTCTTTGTCAGCACATTCCTTTAATGTTGTGTTAGATATAAGATTTACTATACATGTCTGACACTCACAAACATACAGATATATATTTCTGCTGCTCATTCAACCTATGCATAGCTGTACAAGAGCTTTTGCTGTGGTCTGCCTGGCCATGGGTGACTTCCATTTTTCTGTTATTCTAAAGAGATGACAGAATAAATGAGACGTAATAGGATAAATAGACTGCTATGTGAGTGTGTACATGTGTGGTTCTTCAGGACCAGTTTGATATGGAAGGGAGGCTTGCCTGCTGCCACTGGTAACTCGCTTCACTCTGCAGGAATGATGGGAGCAGATGGAGGTGGAAGGCTATGTGGTAGTGGTAGCACTAGCTAATTATTAAAATGGCTGTTATTATGGGATTATGTGTGTCCTTGAGTGGATGTAGGGGTAGAGAGAGGCAGGCATCCATCCAAACAGTCAAGAATGCAGGCCCCCACAAGCTAGACATACCTCTGTTTTTTCTTTAAACCAAAAGTTCACATTTTGTGACACTGACTTATTTTCTTTCATGCCAAGAGTTAGATGAAAAGATTGCTGCCACTGTAAGGCCAGCAGCTTTACTGTTTAGCATAGCTTAGCAAAACCAAAGCACGTCTCTGTCCAGAGGTAACACAGTCAACTCACACCACTCCAACACCTTACATGGTAATCCGTACCAGCGTGTAAATTTGGTGTTTTAATCTGTTTCCACCTTTTCTGCTTGAGCTAAGCTAACCAGCCTCTGACTATAGCTCCATATTTGTCTTGATAACAAACATCAGAGTGGCTTAGACTACTGTGGGGCGTAGTTCTTCTTCCCTTATCTCCTTTCACTTATTTAATCATTAGTTATTATTAATCTCTGGCTCTCTTCCACAGTACGTCTTTTGTCCTGTCTCAGTCCCCTCACCCCCAAACTGGTCATGGCAGACGGCTGAGCCTGGTTCGGTTGGAGGTTTCTCCTTCCCACTGTCTCCAAGTGCATGAGGATAGGGGGCTGTCTGATATTTGGACTTTCTTGTTAATACTGTATTCCACAATACAAAGCATCTTGAAGCAACTGTTGTTGTGATTTGAATGCTTTATAAATAAAACTGAATTTAACTAACATTATATTGATAGTTTCACCTTATGAGAGGTGCTGAATCTAGCTATTTTGGTGGGCAGCTAAAAACCCTAGGTGGGTGAAAAAATTGTGAGTGAAAAAAAGACCAGAGGTTAGAGCAGCCAACTAGTATGGTGGAGGTTTCCTGTAGCATCCCTGAGATGAGTGCTTTTTGTATATAATCCACGACACAAATAAGGATTGTAAAACAACCTACAAATATTAAGAACCCTATTATTAAGAACTGGAAGCCAAGACTTTTTCGAGTGTTTTTTTGCAATGTTTTTTCCACAAACTCTCAAGTTTTCAAACTGT
This sequence comes from Rhamphochromis sp. 'chilingali', assembly GCF_963969265.1. Lineage (NCBI taxonomy): Eukaryota > Metazoa > Chordata > Actinopteri > Cichliformes > Cichlidae > Rhamphochromis > Rhamphochromis sp. 'chilingali'. The sequence continues at coordinate 17,116,406 of NC_137938.1, forward strand.
CCCAACATCTCACTCTGTATATCTGTATGTCTCTGAGCTTCTGTACAGCAAAATCATTGAAGCAACACGATTGTAAACTCATGTCTTCACCACGGCGCAGCGTACCAGTTTACAAAAATCGAGAGGTGCACGATTGGCCGAAGCACAAAGATTGTGGCGCGCAACACAGAATGTGATGCCAAATTCGGCACACGACACGGCGAGCACAATGGCTCCATTATTTATGTGTTGCAGCTGTATGTTGCTTTCTTTGGACTGAAGGACAGCAGTCACTGCAGGAATTAGAATGCACTTTTATTCTTTATATGTTAGATTTAGTTGGCCTGGTGGTGTGCTGGTTAGCACTGACATCTCACAGCAGTGCTGGTTGTAATCAAAACTGGAGTCTTTCTGTGTGAGGTTTGCATTTTGTCTATGTACTCCAGCTTCTTCTCACAGTCCCAAGACTTCCCCCAGTTAAGTGGTGATTCTAAAATGGTTGTAGGTGTGAGCGACTGTTATGATAGCTTGGCGACCAGTCGAGTGTGTACCCTGCCCTTACCCTAGAACAGATGGGATAGGCTCCAGCACCCTCTGTGACCCTGAACTTAAAAAGTGTTTAAGATAATGGATGGATTGCGAGGAAGTGTTGAGCCCGCTCCTCCTAATAACTAGAACTGGACTAGTTTATGAGCATGCTTTGTAGCTATCTTGCTATTATTTTTTAAGCAGCACATGTGTGAGCTGTGTAAACTATAGTGAGACCCGGCAAGCTTGCAGGGAGAGGGTTTCAGAAACAGATACACAGCATGAAGGAAAGTAAACAGTTTCTCCAGTAGTCTCATTTTTTTTTCTCTGCTTCACCCTGTTATCTCCCCTGATTGTGTCTGTCTGTCTGTTTCTGGGTCTGACTCATGCTGAAATGAGAGTGTGATGTCATCCTGAACAATATGCTGTTTGTGCGAGTCCTGGGTGGGCTATCAGACTTCAGCGCTTGGGTGTCTTCTGGCTCAGACAGGTAGAAGATGTGCAGTGTTAATGTTCAGTTTTGTTTCACCTCTTATTCAAAGTTTAATGTTGTATGCGACACGTATATAAACTCAACTAGGCACAACAAGTCATTTGAATATAGATCTATATTATTATCTTGAAGTTGAAGTCTTTAGTGTGGAAACGAGTGAAATAGGAGCTCCTGTGTCTCACAAGCACAGACTGTAAAGCCATACACGAGGACTAATCCCCTCTGAGAGAAGAGGGCCTGCGCAGCACAAAGGACAGCTTAGCCAATCAGCAGCAGATAATCTGGGACAGAAAGACAACTCATGTCAACAGTTCAGCACAGTGTCAACGGGGTCAGAACACTTGAAAATCACTCACGACTTCTTCTCTTTCACCTTAAAAAGCAGGGGTTTGATTTTTTTGCAGTTACTAAATGAACTGAGTGACACAAAAAACTTTTGCTGCTCCCTCGGATATCAGGGATATCAGAACTCTTGTGGGACCACATGAAAATGTTTTGCTTGTTTTGGTTACAGTTGAACTTGGCCACCACTGCCAGGAAATGACTTGTCAACTTCAAATAAATATTGTCTTAAATAAGCTTTTTGAGCTGTTCTTGGACATGGTGACTATTGACCCTGCCATGGAAAGGTGGCTTCTCCCTTCTCCAAGCCGCGTTGATCGTAGTGCCACCCTTTAATTATCCATTTCCATAAGTAAAGGTCGTCTGTCCCAGCGAGGCATGACTGCACTGTGGAGCAGTTCCCCCAAATTTGGACATCACAAATGAAGTCAGTGTTTATAGAGTGCAGCACGAGTAGATTTAGCTAGAAATTGTTTTTTGTATTATTAGACACTGCATGTGACAGGTGCACCATGCTGGAGGATGAAAGACCTGAATTTGTGCTTCAGGTTGTGTTCTGAAAACACTTGTTATCACAGGATATTATTATTACAAATGTCTTAAATTTTAGTTCTCTTCACCCATCATTATCTATCATCTGAAGCAGGTTGTAGATCAAGCCAGAATGGTGGTGGGTGTAACTCAGGCTTAAGTAAGCAAAACTAGATAGCTATCGTTTGCTGGACGACGAGATACAAAAAACAAACCATTAATGATAAAACGGTTTCTCACTGTCGCCATCTTGGTATTGAAATAGACTTCACAAATGGGGGAAACAAGACCATGAAAACAAGGACATTGCAAGCTGAAAAGTCGTTACCCAATAAGCAATTTTTTTTTTAATCTTATTTTGTATCGAAACACATTTTGTCATGTTTGTTCTTAAAAAGTACTACTTTACACATTTACTTGATCATTTACAAAATGAACTTCATGACCTGAAAACTTGCAACTGAGCTCATGAATTCTCCTGAAGAGTGTTTACAGAGGTTTTCCTGCCAATTAATTTTTGTGTGTGCACACACGAAAATCAGCTTTGTCACGGACATGAGAGCAATTGTAATTTGTTTCCTCCATCCCTGACCATGTCAGATTTCAGGTGAAATATGCCCTGATGCATCAAAGCAGACTTTGTGGGCACTCTGTCACTCTAGTGAGGAATTTTGGTTCACCTAACAAACAACAGTGTCCCCCTCGCTCCCCGTCTCTTAAACACACACTTGCTTTTATCACTTCACTCAAAGGTCAAAGGTCAATCCTTCATTTCCTCAGCCTGAAGGGTCCCTTTGACTGTTTAGTTGCTGTACATTTAGAAAACAGTTTTTTTTTTATAGCTCACGCAGTCACACGTTTACATTCTTAGTTTCATTTGTCTCTACCATCAGTTGTTATCTTTCATTGTAAATGATGGAAAAGTGGAAATTTTTAATTGGATTCACTTTACAATCTTTAGTTAGAAAAACCCCCAAAACTACTGCATAGTTTGACAAAGAATAGGGTAAAAAAAATAGGCAATATCTCTGCTTCTGCAGTATCAGTTTAGGAGTGCTATTTTGCATAGCTTCAGTCTTCCTAGGATTTTTACCTTCCTCTCTCATGTGTTGCCCTTTCCTCTCCTTCCTGTGATTTTACAGGCTCTGCTGAAAGACCCTCTCTACATTGGACTGAGACATAAGAGAGTGCGAGGCCAGGCCTACGATGACCTGCTGGATGAATTTATGAAGGCTGTATCAGACAGGTATGGTCATATTTACCTTCAATTTATTATTTGCCCACTTCCTCTTTGGGGCCTGCTATCGCCATTTCAGCGCGCTGCGCTCTTAAAGGGAAAACGTTAAGCAGTTTAGCATGGTCGGTGCATGCTTTACCATGCAGCCAAATTTCATGGGGTTCAGGGGTCTGGAATTTGAGTCACATTGATTCACCTTCTTTGAACTTTTCTGAAGTTTAGGTTGCTAAGAAATATTCATCAAAACTCTTGCTTACTGGCTGAGTGGTAGCATTGGCTTATTGAGAAGTGATCAGAGAGTCAGTGAAGCTTTTTATTTTATTGGCATGTTTCTTTCAGACAGATGACTGAAACCAGCTGACTAGCTATTGAGTAGGCAGCAACTATTCTGGACCTGTCCACAAACATTTGTTTCTTATTAATAAATCAAGATCGAGCTCTTTTCTTTCAAGGATAAAGGGAAAGCTTTGTTGTTTGTCATAAACTGGTTTATACTAAATGGTTGGAGAATGTGACAAAGAATGTGAAAGACGCTCACACAACTGGTGGAGACCTCTGGTTTGTGGAGGAATGTGCCTTTTCTGTGTGTTTACCCCAGTAATCCAGTGCAGGGAAAGTATCTGGTCGTGTTATTCCCAATCAAAGAGAATTTGTAATTGAGATCTGTGATGTCATGTTGACATGCAAAACCTTATTAGTGGTTAGCTTTGGCTTCTTTCACTTGGAGCCACAGTAAGGCACTGAACTATTTAGTGTCTTATATGGTCACTTACTTGATTTGTATTATCAGAGCTAAAGTTTATTGCTTTTCTGACCTAAAATTATTGTGGACGTGCTATTGCTTCTTGTTGGGACCGGTACCTCCTGTGTTTACTGGAGTCTCAGACATGTCTGTGTACCATGGAGCCATTACAACCACACACACACACACACGGCTGGTAGAGCCTCATCCTAACCCAGGGAGGCTGGAGTCCAGAGGGAGAAGTCTGGGTCTGGGCCTCCTCCAGCTGGCAACAGCAAGCCACGACTCTAATAACCGGGTAGCTTCCCAACTACAGGGAACAGCAATGCTTTTTCCCCAAAGGAGCCAGATTGGCGGAAAATGAATAATTATGGGCTCAGAGATTCAATGAATGATTACAGCTCTGCAGTCTTTTAAGTAATATTCATGTTTAGTTTTCTAAGAAACTAAACGTGAACTAAAATACTCCAGATTGACTCATCATCAATAAGAAGAAGTCTTTTTAATCCGCTGTTTCAGAAATACTTCTTAGTTCGAAGGCAAATGGTTGGTGATGCAACCCGCTGTTTGATTTCAGGCCAGACTCCCAACTCCACAAAAGAATCAGGTTCAGTGGTGCTTTTGTCTGCTAGCAGAAATGAAAGTAATTATCTCATAATCTCATTGCTGCTGCACACACCCACAGCACAGGGTAAGCCACAGCTCTGCCGAAGTTCGGAAACTTTGAACTTCACATTTCTGCGCAGCATTTTGATAATTTACTTCAAACTTAGAAATCCACTTTCATTTCATTGCAACCGTCATTGCAGCGCTACAGGTTTTTTCCTTAAAAAGCTGGAAAATGATTTAAACTTTTTTAGACTCAAGTAAAAAAAGAATACCATTTTAAAAATGGCCATAAAAAGACCAAAACATAGGCTACCAGATTTAAATTTCTCTGCTTTCTACTTAAAGGTCAGCTCCTTTTGAACTACTGTGATTATTCAGGTACTGCTGTTACTTTTAGATGGCTACCTGCATACTCTGGTGTACCCTGGATTTCTTCCACTGTGTCAAAACAGTGCATCTCAATTTAAATATTAGTCCCACAGAGCCAAGTTTGGGGCAGACATCTTTTCTGTTGGATTTGTTAAGAATTATCTCAACTTTTTAGGTTGTTCTGTCTGTGGGTCATAGCCGCGTCCCATCACCAGTGGTGACCACCAGCACAAGGCCACGTGGGGTTGACACAAAAGAGTATCTTTGCCCTTTGTGCAAGTTTGTGGTCTATTGTGAAATCACAGTTGTCCACAGTGGTCTGAATGAGAAAGTTATCCAAACCCAGAGAGGTCACAATAAAGTGTTCATTACTTTAAAAGATAGATTTGGGCAAAAAAATAATAATAAATAAATAAAAATCAGATGAAGCCAGTGAGATAAACAAGTAAATGGAAATTGTTTGATTTAGATGCCATCTGTGCCATTTTAGTATTAGACACAGGAATTCAAAAAGGAAAGGCCTAAAGTAAGCTGTATTCAAGAATTCAGTCCTGTACTGGACCAACACACTGAGATGATAATGAATTATATTAAATAATGTATAATTAATATAACAGATAGCCGACTGAAATACTCAATTCAATTCAATTTTATTTATATAGCGCCAAATCACAACAAAAGTCGCCTCAAGGTGCTTCATAGATACAGAGAAAAACCCAACAATCATATGACCCCCTATGAGCAAGCACTTTGGCGACAGTGGGAAGGAAAAACTCCCTTTTAACAGGAAGAAACCTCCGGCAGAACCAGGCTCAGGGAGGGGTGGGGCCATCTGCTGTGATTGGTTGGGGTGAGAGAAGGAAGACAGGATAAAAGACATGCTGTGGAAGAGAGACAGAGGTTAATAACAGATATGATTCAATGCAATGCACACACATCCACATCTGCTTTGTGTTGTCACTGACGCTGTTCTTGCTGCCGCTGTCCTTACCTGATGTTTTTCACATATGCTTAGAGTGAGAGGAGATCCCAGAACAGAGCCATACAGCCAAGCATAAATTATTGCAAATGGGGAAAACAATTTTCCTTTGATTGTTTCAGTTAGGGTGACAATAATCAGATAAAAGTCAGTTTATGGAAAGTAAAAACAGACTAATAACCAGAAGGCATGGATCGTAGGAGGGGGAGAAAGACAATGGATAGGCCAAAAGTATTTGAGCTCGATTTGGAGACCTGCAAGGTGTGCCCAAAAAAGTTTTAGGGCCCTACCTGGAGACTCCTGTATGAAGAAACCATGCAGAGAGCTGAAAGAGGAGAAATCAAAAACACCCTAGGTGAATAAATTTCATTAAAAGACCCTTGGAGGCCAAAGTACTCTCTGACATACTATATAGTGTTGTTCATTTCATAGGAAGGGCTGTGCTATATTTTACAGAAATAGACTTAAGGGTATTTCATGGATAATTCTGACTAGCATGCAAAAACTATAGAAGTGCAATCAAATGTATTAAAATTTTTGAAATGAGAGACTAAGGAACAGCCAGACAGACTGATGGATGTATATATGGATAAAAGGACCAACAGAGGAAAAGAGAAAGAATGCAGAATGTGCCTTTTTTTTAATGACGGCTCAGGGATTTGAGGAAATAATGTGTGCTGAGAGATGCTTGCTCTCTGGAGAGTGAGAAGGGGCTGGGAATTTATTAAGGCCTCAGCCACAAACCCCTGTAGGGACGGAGGGAGCAGACAGCCGTGTGTGTGTACACAAACACACGTGTATGTACACTGGTTCGACAGCTGTGTTTGGACAGAGCACCGTTGTCCGTGACCTTCTTTGCTGAGGTCCACCTTGGCTCTTGCAGCCATCATGAATGCACCAAAAGAAGTTCAAATCTTCTCCTCTGATTTCAGTCTCCCCCTCCTCGACCAGTGCGAGCATAAATGACTTCCACCTACTTCCTCTTAGTGGAGAGTCAAGTTTCATTAAGTCTCAGATGAAGCCAGATCACATTTCCTGTGGGAGCTGGGTCACTCGTTAACTCCTCAGAAATACAGACATAACACCAAACGTCTGAGTGATTCGCCACATGGGAATGCGTCTGTCGGCTCTTGTCTCTCTTTTTTTATATACTGTCAAACATTAATATTATTGTCGTAAGCACTTACTCTCAATATATTAGACTGCTTTCGCAGTAAGTGCCAAGAGACTATAAAATCTGAAAACAATGAGCCTGAGAGTCTTTCCTTTTCTTTTTCTGACAACATTTTGTCACAAATCACAGGGAAAAGAAGGTTTTAAGTAAAAATAGGACCTATTTTTTTCTAATCCACTAGCTCAGATTCCTGTCCCATGAAAGGAAAGCTTGGGCTGTAGGCTTTACTGCCTGTGTGGTTGTTTCCTGTTTTTATACATTTAAATTGACTAAAACACCTGCTTTCACATGATCATTTATATTGTTGAATTGGAGGATGAATGATTGGCTTACACTAAAAGCTAGCACTAATATAGCAGAATCTTCAAATAAGCTTTGAAAACCAGTTTTCTCAGTCAGCATCAGAAACCTCTAAGAGCATAATCAAGGAATAAAAGAGACAACCAGTGGTGTAGGATAAGGATGGTATATAAAATTTGAGGGCTGATGACTGTCCTTTGCTTAGTCTTACAGTTGAAAATGATGTATTGGTTTAAATAAAACAGTAACTTTCATATGAAACTCTATACCAGACTAAACAATGACTATGTGCCACAAGTTGCTGTTAGCTACTGTTCTGGTTCATGGTGTTAAAGTCCATCTTTTGTATACAGTCTTTGGTTTCAGCCATAGGAGAATTGACACTTTTCACTGTCTTGTTTTACATTCTTAAACAGCTGTTTGATTTTTCCTACCCTCTGTCCCATTTTGAGGGCTTTCCCACGAGGCCCTTTCTGGTACTCAGAAACTCTGTGAACAGACACCGCTGTTGACAATGCAAGGCTCCAAGACCAAACGTGACCTTTCACCCCTATCCAGAGAAAAAAAAAGTCACTGTTTTATATAATGTAGATGAGCATCAAGTCGCAAAACCTCCCAGCAAGTCCTGTTCTTCATTTTGAATTGTAAGGTTCTTACGCACTACATTTCAGCATTTCAAAGCTGAACTTTAAAGCAATAGTAAATGCAAGAAACATATAAATTATTTTACAGTATATTAGTAGGATTCATAATTATACTTCATACAAATAACTGTAAAACTAAATGACACTGAGATATTATCAACGTTACATTGACCCTTTTTTCTGTGTTGTTACCCAGGCACAGCGCTTTAAGTGTTTAAAAAAGTACACATTAATTAAAACAACATGTGAGTTGCCCTCAAATACCAGCTTTTTCACTCCTTGTTCTCAGCATTTACTACTCTCCTGTTTCTTTTTACGGCTCTTTGTTCCAGTGCTGATGCCCACTGACTGTTTCATTGATGGTGTTACTTAAGTTTAAAGTGGACTTGAATGACTGATTAATTTAATTGCTGCCAACACGTAACAACCGATGGCACAGGATCCACAGTGGAACCTTCTGTTTAAACGTCTGCATTTTGTTTTTGTACAATTACGGCTCATTCTGCGTTAGCACAGCCTGTGCACCTCTCCCCAGTTGTGCTCAGAGATTAATGCATTTTTCACAGCACAGTCAGGAGTATGGCGAATGTTTTTTCATCTTTTGGGTGGGCCTGGGCTTGGTTAGGTTTCTGCCCTTGATACTTTAAAGCAGACATAAAAGCAAATCCTGCTTCTTTGTCCAGTTTTTTTCCTCACTTTTTCAATTCAGTTGGAAAAGCAGTACATTGTCAGGTTTCAGCAGGTCATCAAGAAAAAAAAACAGATTTTCACAAACGGCCTCCAATGTGAGCTGTGTTTTAAGCAAGGCACACAAATATATGCTGTCAGAAACACTTCCCCTATCTTTATTGGAGCAGGAAGATGCTCGTTTCTTTCTGCCACAACCACAGAGAGTCAGTCTGTAGTTTATGGTCAGTGAATGCACATAAATATGCGTGTGTTTCCAGCTTAGTCATTCTGAAATATCTCTCAAAAGACCTGTCTTGAATTCAGATCTTGAATCCAGATCTGTCAGCGCTTTGACGGTTTTGCTGAGAATAGTTGCATTGAGTGAGCACTATTATCCCCTCACAGAGGACTACGCTCCCTCTGCTCTACATGAACTGGTGTGACCTCTCCGGCAGAGAGTTACACCAAACCATACCAGAGGGCGCTGTGCTGGCGATTGGGCAAGGCCACATCTATCCTCGCCCGTCGCCTGTCTCCTTTTTCCTGAAGCCCAAACACAATGAAAAGTTTATAGCTGCCTTCTTGGCCTCATTATCCCTCCTCTTTGCACAGGCTCTCAGTGCTTTAATGCTGCTCACTGCTTTATAGAAAACACATTTCTCTCTTCAGCACTGCTGTAGTCTTGGCAGTAAGTCAGCTACACTGTCAGTCTCTACACAAGACATTGGTGGCTGCAGCGAGGATTAACACTGACCAAGGAATGGCACTCTCTCACAAGGACATCAGGTTTTATTACAGCTGAACTCAGGTTGCTTCTCATGCGTTCTTTTACAGCCTCGCTTCCGCTCAGCTCCATCCTCCGCCGTCCTCCAAATCTAAGCAGTTTAGCAGCCACTGGAACAAGTGGGAAACAGCTTTAGTGAGACGTCTGCGTAACAGCGCAGACAATCTCACACCTTTGTGGGCCGAGATGGGAGTTTTATGAAATGACTGAAAAGGGAGAGAAAAAAGAAAGTGAGGAACTTGGATTTTAAAATGTCTGGCCTCTCTCTCTGCTCAGTTCACTGACAGGGCTGCAGGTGTTAGAAGAGACTCGCTCTGTTTGCTTGGCCTGTCCCCAATTTCCTCCATCACTCAGTTGCTGAAACATGAGCTCTGCTTTTCATACGGGTTTCGGACAAGCTCACCCTTTCCTAATGTTCCTATGGTCTTGAAACTGACTTAGAGCACAAGCAATTCTCTGCTGTTCTTGAATACTCTTAGAGAGTCGCATAACTTAAAGCACTTTGATGCAGTAATCTCACACATCTTTTGTTAATGTGAGAGTTTCAAAGTCTGCTGCAGGGTCTTACTTGTAACGTTACTTAGTGCAAGGCTTTTCTTCAAAGAGAAAAAGCTGCATGTTTGGAGCTAGTGGACATTCATGGATAGCAGCTACTAGCTTCATGTGCTACTGCTTCACAATCATTACTATAGATTCCAGCTGTCTTCATTAAAACACCATTACAAAATAAAATAGAATGGCAAAGCTCTCAGCTCTCTACCTGCGACTGTATACATCTGTATCTGTTTTAGTCTTCTTCCTCACAGAAGAACGGGGCAAAGCGAATGTCTGGGAGCAAATAAAAACACAGCTATTTACAGTGTGTGCTTAGGTAAGAGTGCCATCTCATTTAAAAATTCAGGAATCTGTGTTTAGGCAGGTGTGTGGTTTCTTGTTTTTTCACTTTTATGACATCGATTCATGCGATGTAACTCAAAGTTGGTGGGCTTGTTGCATTTGAGCCCAAGGAGTCTGAAGTTTTTTGGATGAGAGATGTGCTTTTTTTTTGCTTTTTTAAGAGAGTATAATTTGGTGTAAATTATTTAAAGACTGTATTTTACATAAAATGCTTAAAAAAGAAAGGATTAAGAGCCATTGTGACAGCTGTTTCTTACAAAATTAGAGAAGTTCGTGATTCTTGACTACAGAGCTATATCCTTGAAATTTCAGCATAGATGGACTTTTTAGCACTAGCTGGACCATCTAGAGCTGTCAATAAAGTTCAGCTTTGAATGCAGCATCATTCACCCAGTTTACTAAGTGATAAACACAGAGGAAACTCAGAATAAGAAATTGAACGTAATACTTCTTCTTCTTTTGGCTGCTCCCTTTAGGGGTCACCAAAGCGGCTTGTCCGCTAGTCAACAGAACCGGTGGTGTTCATTGTTAACCAGTGTATGGAAATCTTATTCTTCATGATCTGTATGTCTGCTTTAGTAAAGATTTTAGGGTAGATGCTAGAGCTGGGCGATAGAACGATAACGATATGTATCGCGATATAACTTTTACTCGATAGAGAAATTACGCTATCGCGATAGACCTCGCCGCTCTTGTCCTCAAAAAAAAAAAAAAAAAAAAAAAGGTCAGCCAATCCAAATTAAGTAGCGCAGAGCCGAACCAATCACAGCCGCAGCGTCACGTAGCGTGACTTGTTACGTACAGCACAAGTGCCAAGCCGCACGTGTGTTTGTTTGGGAAGCAGCCAGCGGGTAATGGAGGAAATGAGTGTGCCGACTAGAAAAATCAACCGAGCGTGACCGAAGAGAAAACAGATGATGGTTCCAGTGCCGGAGAGATTGTCAAACGGAAGAGCCATAGAAGTTCCGTAGTGTGAAGGTATTTCGGCTATTTCAAGTCTGACAAAAACAGTAGCGTGCCGAAAACAAGTCTGGAAATACAATAAACTGGTGCATGCGTCACACTGTGCGCCACGTTATTGTTTCGGTGAAATGAATTTCTACAATACTGTTACTGTTAATTCTACTCTCTGCAGTGTTTAAATGCTTACATATACACACAGTTACTGTCCCTCCACACATACTACTCGGTTCTGCTTCTATGCCCCAGCTTTGTTTACTTTTTCCCCACCGAGGCTTCTAGACTTCTGATTGGCCAACATTTCTGCACGGTTAGGAATCTAGCGCCACCTGCTGCTTTGGCATGTTCATAGCAGCGTTTTCCTTCATTTCTGCCTTTATGTGTGGACGGGATTATTTTTTAAAACGAAAACGGAAAATCTCCGTTTTCAAAAATACCCGTGTACGTGTGGACGTAGCCTCAGTCTCTGACTGGAAGCGCTAATTCGTCATTCGGCTTTTGTCAGACTAAAGTAATTGTTAAAACTGTTTGAAAAGCTCAGCTATACAACAAGGAGAGATTGAGAATTTCCTTTTAGTTCTCAGTTTATTTGATATTGACTCAATACTGCTGTAGGAGTACACTGGCTTGTAGCCCCTCATGGTTGGGTTAGGAACTGATCCTTAATGGAAACCAAGAATTTAAATACTAATTAAACTGGTACAAAAACCCTAGAAAACTAAAGAGGATCAGAACTCAAATAACATAGCAATAATGAAATATAAGCAGAAATAAAAAATTAACATAAAAATAATCCAAAGTGTCAAAGACGGGTAACACTTTAAAAAAAGAAAACAAGCTCGAGTATGCTGATAACAAACACCAGGCCAAGCTTTCCTTCTCCTACATCTGCAAACCTTTTTCTGCTCTCCAAAAATCAGGAAATCCCTGAAAGACATGGAAACTTTCATTTGGCTGCTTTATCTTGTTTACAGATGTGAAATGCTGGGCTGATGTTTGGTTGGTTGTTTAAAGTTTTTTGTAGGAGCTCATAAGCTCCGGCTCCTGTGTTGATTGCATGTGATAGGCGGTCCGAGCCCAACACTGCTCGGTGTTCTTTTGCTCCGATCTCACCTTTTTTGTGACTTTTATTGGATGTTTGACCTCTCTCACTGAAGCTCATTGTGACCAGCTGTTGTACATTTTACAAAGCAGTGCTCTTCTGTAAGCTGAGACCTTCAATCAGTTGTTAACTTTTTGCACCAAAAAGCCAGCAGTGCTGTTGCCGAGCACCTCCCTCTGGAGTGAAAAAAATGCTCTTTGTACACGTGTGGGCTGAATTTGAGATGTTAAGATAGCGACTCTCCTTCCCCTGCTCCTTTTCATCCTCCGTTTTGGCTCAGCCTGATGTAATGCGGCTCTTGTGTTCACAGGTATGGAATGGACTGCCTGATTCAGTTTGAAGATTTTGCCAATGTGAACGCTTTCCGCCTATTGAGCAAGTACCGCAACAAGTACTGCACATTCAACGATGACATCCAAGGTAACACACGCACACAAGGATGGATAAACCAGTTGTCAGTACAGCTGATAAAAAGCTGAGGAAAAACACCAGATGTCAAAACCAAACTGCCCTTCAGCTCTTGTATTTTTTAACTTTCCAAAAGTTTTCCCTGTGACTTTTTCATTAGCATCCTTAATAACCAGCCCTAAGAAGACTAAAAAACACTTAAGTTAATGACAGCTTTCCTGCTATGTAAAAAGTGGGCAGCTTTTTTTTTTAGCTGTAGGTACATTTCTACTGCTGAAGGGAATGTTACTGCAGAGTCACAGTCTCTACTTTTACATCACTGAGGGCAGCTAATTGCACATGAAAAACAGTCAGACTTTATAAGGATAGTAAACTCCTACTTTAACTTCAGGTTTTATACTGAATACAGTAAAAAAAAAAAAATTAAGTCAATAGGAATAAAAACAAGCAGTAACAATAATCAGTCAGCACTGAAGTTTGCTCCTGGAATATCTGCTCACATTCTGCTCTACTTACAGCCTCTTTGGATTCTGTAAGGTGTTGTTAAAAAAATTCAGTTACATTTCAATTCAATTGTATCTTTTTTCTATAGTGCAGAATCACAACAGCAGTTGCCTCAAGGTGTAAAAACCCAGTATACAATACAATACACAATAATACAGAGAACCCCAACAATCAGATGGCCCTTTATGAGCAAGCACTTGTGACAGTGGGAAGGAAAAACTCCTTTTTAACATGAAGAAACCACCAGCAGAACCAGGCTCAAGGAGGGGCTGCCATCTGCTGCTACCAGTTGGGGATGAGGAGAGAGGGACATAACAAAAGACACGCTGTCAAACCGACCCAGAGATTAATAATAACTAATAATTAAATGTAGAGTGATGTATAAATACAATAGAGTGAAAAGAGGTTAGTAAAGTAGAACTAAGCGTCAGCCTAGGCCTATAGAAATGTGACTACGCTTGGGTTCAGGGTCGCCTGATCCAGCGCTAACTAGAAGCTTAGGCTTAAAAGCAAAGTTTTAAGCCTAAGCTGAAAAGTAGAGAGGGTGTCTGTGTCTCAAATCCAAACTGGGATCTGGTTCCACAGAAGAGGGGCCTGAAAGCTGAAGCCTCTGCCTCCCATTCTACTTTCAAATACCCAAGAACCACAAGTAAGCCCGCAGTCTGGGAGAGGAGTGCTTTATGGGGTGATATGTTACTATGAGGTCTTTAAGATAAGCTGAGTCCTGATAAGAATGAGTCAGAAAATCTCAAAAATAGTTATTAGATTCTATTTAAAAATGTCTCTCAAAGCAGAGTTCTCCTGGCCTCTGAGCAGCAGACTCAGGTTAGCAGTCTACCCTCATACATGCCTCTGCTGACTTATGTTGAGAGTCTTGTCACTTGCTTGGCTTTGCAGTCAAAATGATGCAGTGTCCCCAGAAAGTTAAATGCACACCTCACCTCTCAATATCTGGGCTCTATACCACTTTGGTGTCCTGCAATAGCTCATACTTTAGTTATCATTCAGCTAAGATTGGATGACACATGACGTGATCATGTGACAGGCTCGCATACAAAGTCTCTTATCCCATGTGTCCCACTTGGTTATGGAATCATGTTTCTATCACACAGAATGTAAAACTGGTAAAAAAAAAAATCCTGTGAAGCTGCATTATCTCCAAGCACTAAAGTTCCTCTGTCTTAATCTGCAGGTACTGCTGCAGTAGCAGTAGCAGGACTACTGGCCGCCCTTCGCATCACCAAAAGCAAAATGAGTGACCATACCGTCGTGTTCCAAGGAGCAGGAGAGGTGAGTGCAAAATTCATTCTGAAGAAGAGACTTGTTAATGCTGACAGAACATACCTAATTCTGCTGTAAAAAGAGAGCACCAGCACTCTGACTAGTGAACAGTACAGTGATTTCATTACCATTAATCAAACTGTTCTCAATCCTCTTCACCACAGTTAGCAGCACTTTCTAACACAAAGAAGACATTACGGTTTAATATTCTTTTGTCAGGTTGATGCGATTTTATGGCAGGATTAGTCATGTGAAACTAAATCTGCCAATCAGCTCCCACCATCCTACTGTTATCCTTTCTGTCTGCTCACAGGCAGCGATGGGGATTGCTGAACTGATCACCATGGCCATGGTGAAGGAGGGGCTCTCCAAAGAGGAGTGCATGAGAAAGATCTGGATGGTTGATTCTAAAGGTCTCATTGTCAAGGTACCTTACTTAACCTGCAAACATCTGTTATAAACATGCATATTTAACTCAGACCCATTTTTTTTTTCTGTTCTCTGACGTTTCTACTAATAACTGAATACCTTTAATTTTCATTCTTAGGGTCGGGACCACCTGACTCATGAGAAAGAGAGTTTCGCACATGAGCACCCACAGATGAAGAAACTGGAGGATGTGGTGCGGGAACTGAAACCTACAGCTATCATAGGTAAAACATTGTATGATGTTATCTGTCACCAATGCATTTGTAGACTACAGTGAGAATGTGAGGTCATTTTGAATATGCTGAAAATGAAGACTAAAACAACTAAAAGTTGCCAAATGGAATAAACAGCACATTACTGTCCCAGGTGTGGCAGCTGTTGCTGGAGCCTTCTCTGAGCAGATCATCAGGGACATGGCCTCGTTCAATGAACGCCCCATCATCTTTGCCCTCAGCAACCCGACCAGCAAAGCTGAATGTACTGCTGAACAGTGCTATACATTCACAGAGGTGCTGAAGACTGTGCATCCCAATGCGTGTCCAATTTGAAGGATCATCCCTAATGAAAACAGGCATTGTAAATACTTTATAAATACTTTTCTGTGATGCAGGGGCGTGGCATTTTTGCCAGTGGTAGTCCATTTGATCCTGTGACACTGCCTGATGGGAGGACCTTCTACCCAGGTCAGGGAAACAATGCCTACATCTTCCCTGGTGTGGGCTTGGGTGTCACTGCCTGCTCATTGCCGCACATTACTGAGGAAATATTCCTCATTGCAGCAGAGGTGAAACATTCACTCACACAGTCTATAGTCTATATGCATCCTTTTCAATTTGTTGTGCTCTCTGTTAGTACCTGCTCTTTCTTTGCTTTGAAACAGGCTCTTGCTCAGCTGGTGACTGAGGAGCACCTAGCAGAGGGAAGACTGTATCCTCCTCTCAGCACCATCAGGGATGTCTCTTTCAAACTGGCAGTCAAGGTGAGCTCAGCAGATGCACACAGTGCATGAGATACATCTTGTCATATCTGGGTGCAGTTATATGAAACAATGAAAACCTATGTGTTACAGATCATGGAGTTTGCCTACAAGCACAACATGGCCACACTTCGCCCTGAACCGTCCGACAAAGGAGCCTATATACGCTCGCTGTCCTACAGCTGTGACTATGATGACTTTGTTGTTGACTCGTACCGCTGGCCTGAGGACAGCATGAGTGTGCAGTCATGCAAACTTTAATGCACTGGATATAGAGACCAGGCAAACCCTGGGAAGGCATGGTGACTACTGATGTGCACTGTCATCATCAAGATGTGATGTTGGGATATGAGAGAAGCTCTGTTTAGAATTTTCTTATTGATATGCGTTACTGTGAAATAAGTGACGACAACACATAAATATTGAAAAGCGCTGGAATTTTTTAAAAAAGTACTGGAAGACAAAGCAGTCATGAAGTGTTGTACCAAAGGCATCTTTTCACAATAATCTGAGGAAAGTCTGTAACATGATGTTGCATTATGACTGTACCAGTGGAAATCAAAAAATTCTTTCTCAAATAAACATTGTTTGATTAATATTTTCCATGTTCAGTGATCACATTTGTACTGACAAAAGGGCAAAGATGGACAGAGACTTTGAATAAAACCTTCACTGAGTTTTGTAGAGAATCGCTGTGTAAAAGGTCCTGCCACTGAACGATATGGTGCTCTGCCTCCCTCTAGGGGCCACCTTATGTCATTGCAGTGGAACAGGGAGCTTAAACATATCTTGGCTTTTGAATCACCTTTCTCTATGTATGTTTTTAGTAATGTAATTTGAGCTGAAAACCCGTTTGGCGCATATTTGTTAATAGCAAATTCAAATAAAGAAATGCATTCACAAACTGTCACGCAGAAAAAAAGAGGCACACATGTATCAAAGAGAGCCAAATTCAATCCAAATATTTTATTGTCCAGCTGTGATTTGCTGTCCTTCTGGTGCCTTTTGAATTAAATTGAGGAGGATTTTACATGAATTAATTAATCAATCACTCGCCAGACAGTCAGTACCAGAGGCCATGGTGAGCCCACTGCCAATCCCAGTCTGAAATCAATAAAGAAACAACCAGACCAGTCAGCATCCAGTGTTCAGCGTCTCGCCCGGGGCAAAAAAACTGAGAGACAATCTTTATTAAAAAACAAAAATTTCCCCTTACACTTTCACTGTTCCAGCCTCCATTTAAAATCCCCAAATCTGCCCTGGGCAACCACTGCTCTGACCTGAGGATCAATATGTCTCAATGTCAACACCATCCAGTTATTAGTTGTGGCTGTGCGAGCCCCAGGAGCTATAAAACTAACACATAATTGACTTTTGTAAGGCTGTGTTTGGTTTGTAGGCAGATAAAAGGATTAACATCTTCTTATTGCCAGACAGTCTAACAGAGAGTTGTAGCACTCAAAAAGAATTCAGAGCTGAAAACAGAGAATTCCACAACATCAAAGAATAACAAAAAGTTTATCTTCCAAGGGGGGAAAAAAACATTTTTGAAACCTTATTTTAGAACAAATGAAGTCGGTGATTCAAAATAACCGACCAAATGTTTTTTCTGAGGTTAAAAAGTGAA
The DNA here is from genome assembly GCF_963969265.1 of Rhamphochromis sp. 'chilingali'. Taxonomy (NCBI): domain Eukaryota; kingdom Metazoa; phylum Chordata; class Actinopteri; order Cichliformes; family Cichlidae; genus Rhamphochromis; species Rhamphochromis sp. 'chilingali'. Next base: position 17,133,970 of record NC_137938.1, read on the forward strand.
GAGTTGCTACTAGAAGGTGTTTGATAAAGACTGTAAAAAGACATGGGAAGGATTTCAAGTTCCTCTTTCAAAATTAATTAAACCGGTCATTTCTTTAATTAAATTACCTTTTTGTTGTTTAGATTTTCCCCAAAAACGTGTCTCTCCATGCCCTAAAAAGGCTTAGATTTACCCCTTTGTATGTGCAGGTCTGTCAATATGCAAATTAGTCCACAGGACAGTCTCAGCCAACCCCTCTACTACTTCCCAGGACCTCTTTATCAAACAGCCACTAATGTGTCATTAAAGGCAAGTAAATCCTGTTCCTGATGCAGTTCAAAGGTGTAAATGTTCATCAGTGGTGCTGCTGACTGCTTATTTTACTCAAGATGTGTCTTCACAAACATAAAAGCACAATATGGAAATTTTAACATGGTTAAAATTTTTAAGGATATAATTCAACCTTAGAATCGCACAAGCAGAACACACCAGTAATTCCATGAGTTATGTGCAAAATGCCGAATGTTAACAGCACTTCCTATTATTGAGGAAGAAACCCTTTATCCTCATTGTCAGGTTCAAATGTATTCATCTAGCAAGACGGTCTATTGTTTCAGTTTTTGATCTCATTGCATCATTTCTTTATTGATTAGAACCCAGTAACAACATTTAGATAACATTTCCTCCTTTTTAAAAAATGTAATATTTCTATTAGCTATCCTTTAGCTATTTAACTATTTAGCTAGTGTTTTAGTATCTCAATTCAAACAATATACAACTTATTTATACTTATACTGTTTATTCATTACTTTTACGTATCTTTAAGCATTTTTAACAAATACTTTTACCTACTATTACACTTTTGAACTGTTTTAGCTTTAGCTCTATATTTTTAGCATGTGTTACCATGAGCTAACAAAACTGATGCTTTCGCTGTCCGTTACTTTTAGCTGTTATAGCTCTTTTTTATTACTGGTAGCTAGCTGAACTGTTTATTTATATTTCAGCAGCTTTCACTGTATTTCTGTTACTTTTAGCCATTTCAGAATTTCTAAGATAAGCTTGGGTACTGTAAACGATTTGAGCTATTTTACTTCATGCAGCTACAACCATTCTTTAACCTTCTAGGACCTGGTGTCCACATATGAGGACATCACATTTTGGGTTATTTAGACCAAAATACTCAATTTTGCTATACAAGGGCCTGATATCCACTTACGGGGACATTATACTGCTACTGTCCTATTGAAATTTTAAACGAATATCCTCATATGTGGCTCTCATTTTTCTTAGAAACAAAAATCATGTTAAAAAAATCAGGTAATTCTTTGTTTTTACATTCATCATGTCCCAATCAGTCCAAATATCAAAGAGAAATTAAAAATGCATGCCATGAAAGAGTTTGGGTCTTAGGAGGTTAAGGTAAACCTGAGACTTTTAGCTAACAGATTTAACAGTTCTTCATTACTTTGAGGTAACTAGTTGATTTCCACATTGAGAAATAGACACAGAGATTTTATAGCTGGTGAAATATAATTATTTATTTATTTAGTTTGAACTTTATTCTGTTTGTGCTCCTTTACTTCCTTTCCATGTTTGCTTCACCCTGCAGCCCTCTCTAGCACCTTGCTGGTCACATGGTAACAGGCAGCTGTAACCCGACATCCTTTTGACCTTGTTTACAGTCTCATGTTAAATGGCACCTTGCTAAGACCTTTTGATCAGTGCCAATCAGTAAAGACCCCCAGGGGAAAGTCGCCCGCGTGAGTCTGTCTACCCATCCTCCCCCTCGCCTGTCTGACATTTTATCAAAACAACCTCCCCCATCTGCACATCCACCAGGCCGCACAACTGGTCAGAATAACTTTCATTCCTCACAGGACATGCAATTTCTCCTATTTGTCTGAGTTTGTCTCCACAGTTCAGTCAGCCTTGGACTTTAATGACAATATAAAGAAATTTTTTTGTGAGTTTTTAGATGCCTGTGCATCAGCAGAGATCGCCTGATGCTGTGAAACAGTCCCCAGGGCTTAAACACCAGCCTTTACTATTCTGTGTTTATACACTTTTTTAAAAAAAATGCTCTTGCTCAGGTGATGTTGTGCCAGCAGAGGGCGCTTTTATTCACTGTTCAAGCAGAGCTCGATAAAAGGCCTTAAATGTCACCACAGTGCATCTTTTATATTTCCAACCAAGCAGCACCTTCTCTACTGTCATTTCCCCTTACATCTACTGCAACTTGTGTAGCTAATGCATGAAGATAATGACTACTATACGTACAGTAATAACCCCCAAAAACGAAGTCCTCCATGATTTTCACCACCTACGTCTAAAAAAAGAATGAAGAGATTCCTTCATTGCACCAGCTCGAGGGCAGTGGTGGAGATGGTGTTATCCAGTTTAATAATCATCGACAGTATGTGGAAAACAACTGGTTAATATTGCCTAAATAGAATACATCACTTAATATCTTATTGATTCTGAACAATATTTTATTATATTAAAGTATGTTTTGAGTACTTTACCATAGAATGGAAAGATTTTTCTAAATAAATATATATCAAATAACAGAAGCTATTTTTCGCGTGTCATCACCTCTCTATCAACTGTAATTTTTAAGGTTTAGATGATTTTTTTTTTTTTTTTAAATGTTAAATCGAATTATTTGGTAGGTAAGACACTGCATGACCTCACAGCTCAAAGTGGATACTGAAGAAAACAAATTCTCTAGGCATCTTTTTCTATTGCCAAAATTTGATTTGTCTGTAAGTACATTGTATAAAACCCCAAGTCATTCACAAACTTATAAGCCTTGGCAAGAAAATAAAGTATTTAGAAGAAGGTTTTGTAAAACCTGTTTGTGTAACCTGTTTGTGTATCAGCTAGCAACATCTGCTATGTGAATTCTAAAGCAGCTCTGTTGTCATCTGGACAGCAGTTTACACTTCAAGGATTCTGTTTGCACCACTATGCCACTTTTTGTTCTTCCTCAATAAAGGTGGCTGCATTAAAAATTGAAATGTATTGATTGTGAAGTACCACCGCTAAATAAGAACAGGACGCAACCAACATGCAGCTTTTCTGTCCTTTTGAATTAACCTTGCTCAGCGTGTGAAAGGATCACCGCACAAAAGCTCGCAACAAAATGAAAATAAAATTCTTCATTTGCTATAACTTTGTGTTTATCTTCACAACAAGGTTAAACTTCTTCAACAAAATATCAACGTTTCCTACCTGTGACTGTGTCACAAAAGGATTGTAGCGACAGAAATCTGCATCTTGATGTGTGGACAGTAGACACCAGATTGGCACACTCGGCCTTAGTTTAGTAGCTAAAACTTAATTAACCTCCTGCAATCACGACAAAAACAACCCATTTTGTGATGCAAGTCAACACAAGTTGCTACCAAAACCGACTTTTATTTTCTCAGCAAATTCGGTGCCCTACCTAGCTGGTAGTAGACTGAATGAGGACCGTTATCAAGGAACCTCTGCTCAGCAGCTCCCTACCGTTCAGCCATCCTTGTGAGTGATTCTGTGACTAATTCGGAGGGACGTCTCTGTTTCGCAGACAGTTCGTGAGGCCTGCACGTCGCACAGGTTTTAGCCTGAGAGGCAGTGGTGGGCGCAGGTTTCCGACAGCCTGTTGTTTCTCGGGCGGGTATCACACGCAGATACCAAGCAGGAGCGCCAACGCCTTGACAACCTTTCCATAATTAGATGAGGCCTTGCGCTCAGCGTGGGCATTCTCGCACTGAAATCTAACATGACATGTGTGATCACGACCCAAAGTCGTGTTTAATTAATTTTTGTTGCAACACAGGGTGCGCAGACATCATTCCCTGCAGCTCTCGCCACCAAACAAAACAGTGTTCTACTAAAATAGGCCACATTGTAGCATTTGTGAACAATTACGTGAACGTTTACCGAGTTCAACCTGCTCTTTAGACAAAAATCAACAAGTGATAGGTCCAAATGTGCGGTTTATCATTGATCATTGTTCAGTGTTTTACAAATTCAAGAGGAGGAAAATGTTTTAACCTACTTCTGTAAAGTCTCTCTACAGCGCCTTTAGCTCTTAAGCATGTCTTTGCCGCCTTTTGAATGTCGGCACATGCTAGCCAGGCTTGTGCTTATTATTTTGCTGCAAGCTCCAGATGGATCAACACATGCTGAAAATATTACAAGCAAGACATTTGCATGTGACCTAAATCACTCACTAAATCACTTCTGCTCCACCATGCAAAACGAGTCAGTCCAAAGACACCCTTATAAAGGTCCTGGATTAGAACATTGCATTAACTGAGATTTTCAGTACTGAGAAAAATAAAAATTAGTGAGGCAATTGGCAGTTTTTCCTTCCTGTCAGCTTAGACATGGTCATACTATACTACAGAGGTGTGGACTCGAGTCACATGACTTGGACTCGAGTCAGACTCGAGTCATTAATTTTATGACTTTAGACTTGACTTGAAAAAATGTTCTAAGACTTGTGACTTGACTTGGACTTTTACACCAATGACCTGGGACTTGAATTGGACTTGAACCGGTTTACTTGAAAAGACTTGATATTTCACCCCAAATATAAAATTTAACATACATATTATATAGAGATTGAAAATGTGACGTCATTCAGGGGTAAAACCGCAAAGGATTCTGGGAACTCGTGGCAAGAGGTACTAGCGCACGCAGGCTTTCAATTGAAATCAGTCACACAGTGATAAAAAGAAACACAAAAATGTCAAGAAGCCTTGTATTATTAACTGCAATAGCCGGTCACATGACAGCCACGGGAAGCCGACGGGTAAAGAGATCGGTTGTTATCGGATTACGTCGTTGAAGAGAAATTGTTCGAGCCATGTTTCCGAAGTGACAAACAGGCGACTGGATTGCAGCCATTCAAAGACCAAATATAACGTCCCAGAACACTCCAAGCATTTACACGAAGGTCAGTGTTTTTTAGTAGTTAACACGTCATTTTCATAACATAATTGGTGATATAGGTTACAAGCAAGTCTGGCGCTCAACAGAAATTGTTGCGCTATGCTCCTTTGTTTATTGTGTATAAATAGTGAATTGTCCTGACACAATTTTGCGTTTCGCTTCTGTTATTACCATGGTACATTGACAAAAACATATACTTTTATTCACAGGGTAAAACAGTTTTTTTTGTATCACTAATTGCCAATAACGTGGCGGTAAATTGGTGCAATAACAAGATGGCAATAACGTGGCGGTAAAGGATGAATCCAAACAGGCGAGGAACTTTGTGACAGCACTGTGTGAGATGAAAGGAGAGCGATCGCTTTACTTTGGCAAGATTTAGATTATGTTTAGATTTCATTTGCCTTGCTTATCCTGACAAGAGGCCAAAATCCCAACCCAACTGAAAGGTCCAGTTTACTAACTCAAAGTATCTACCATACCTGCCAGTCAGTCAGTGGGCAGACAGTAAGCAGAAAAGCCCGTAACTTTAATAAACTTTAATAAGGTTTAAATTTGTAGGCCATAGAGACAACAAAATAATTTAGTTTTTGATATTACATAGACCTACATGTTCTTACATGTAGATACAATAAGGCACACCAGTAACGTTTTAACACACACATTAACATACAGTGGGGCAAAAAAGTATTTAGTCAGCCACCGATTGTGCAAGTTCCCCCACTTAAAATGATGACAGAGGTCAGTAATTTGCACCAGAGGTACACTTCAACTGTGAGAGACAGAATGTGAAAAGAAAATCCATGAATTCACATGGTAGGATTTGTAAAGAATTTATTCGTAAATCAGGGTGGAAAATAAGTATTTGGTCAATAACAAAAATACAACTCAATACTTTGTAACATAACCTTTGTTGGCAATAACAGAGGTCAAACGTTTACTATAGGTCTTTACCAGGTTTGCACACACAGTAGCTGGTATTTTGGCCCATTCCTCCATGCAGATCTTCTCGAGAGCAGTGATGTTTTGGGGCTGTCGCCGAGCAACACGGACTTTCAACTCCCGCCACAGATTTTCTATCCGGTTGTTCAGTCTGACGTCACTAGCCATGTCTGGGTCTAAACTCCGCTGCAGGTCCATATATCAAACGATCACTATGGCATTACTGAGAGTTGAAAAACTGTCTAAAGTCTTTCATCTTTAATAAAATGATCAGCGTTCTGCTCTACCAGGTGTAACAATTGAGTTTAACATCCAGGCATCCATGAAAACGGAATTTATGACATTTAACGGAGTTAGAAGTTAGCAGGGAGTTAGCTCGCTAGCTTCTATCTAAATACAATATAGCATGTCCTGACTGCGGGGTTTTGGAAACAAATTAAAACGTACAGCTCTGCTATCACTTCCAACATAAATGAAGACAGAAAACTAAACAGCAGTGACGTTTGTAGGGTTACTGAAGTTGGGCTAGCTGGTATATAATGATGTGCTGCTTGACCGCTAGCGACACAGCTATGTTAGCATAATATAAACAAGCTAACTTTTTTTCCACTCGATAAAAGTTAACGTGAGTGTTGTCGGTGGTCAGGAACAAATGTAATCGCATGGCAGGATGCTGTAAAAGGACCAAACTTCAGCCAGGAGAACAACTGAGATAATCCATCCACAATACGAGGTTAGTCATTCATATACTGCTGCATGGGCTGGGCTGTAGTTACATCCTAAGGTTTTAAAAACTGAGCTTAAATAAATGATTAGCGGTAATAAAAGCCGAGGGAGGTCAACAGTGATCACTGACTGTTTTAGGAGCTTTTTGAGATCAAATAGAAGAAAATACGTAACATTAAACATGTTAACAACACAAAAGCCATATTAAACGCAGACTACTTTAGACCCGGAAGTAGGATTCGTCGCGTCATCACTGAACAACCGGATGGGGTTGAGGTCTGGAGACTGGCTAGGCCACTCCAGGACTTTCAAATGCTTCTTACGGAGCCACTCCTTTGTTGCCCGGGCGGTGTGTTTTGGATCATTGTCATGTTGGAAGACCCAGCCTCGTTTCATCTTCAAAGTTCTCACTGATCGAAGGAGGTTTTGGCTCAAAATCTCACGATACATGGCCCCATTCATTCTGTCCTTAACACGGATCAGTCGTCCTGTCCCCTTGGCAGAAAAACAGCCCCATAGCATGATGTTTCCACCCCCATGCTTCACAGTAGGTATGGTGTTCTTGGGATGCAACTCAGTATTCTTCTTCCTCCAAACACGACAAGTTGAGTTTATACCAAAAAGTTCTACTTTGGTTTCATCTGACCACATGACATTCTCCCAATCCTCTGCTGTATCATCCATGTGCTCTCTGGCAAACTTCAGACGGGCCTGGACATGCACTGGCTTCAGCAGCGGAACACGTCTGGCACTGCGGGATTTGATTCCCTGCCGTTGTAGTGTGTTACTGATGGTGACCTTTGTTACTTTGGTCCCAGCTCTCTGCAGGTCATTCACCAGGTCCCCCCGTGTGGTTCTGGGATCTTTGCTCACCGTTCTCATGATCATTTTGACCCCACGGGATGAGATCTTGCGTGGAGCCCCAGATCGAGGGAGATTATCAGTGGTCTTGTATGTCTTCCATTTTCTGATGATTACTCCCACAGTTGATTTTTTTCACACCAAGCTGCTTGCCTATTGTAGATTCACTCTTCCCAGTCTGGTGCAGGTCTACAATACTTTTCCTGGTGTCCTTCGAAAGCTCTTTGGTCTTGGCCATGGCGGAGTTTGGAGTCTGACTGTTTGAGGCTGTGGACAGGTGTCTTTTATACAGATGATGAGTTCAAACAGGTGCCATCCATACAGGTAACGAGTGGGGGACAGAAAAGCGTCTTACAGAAGACGTTACAGGTCTGTGAGAGCCAGAGATTTTCCTTGTTTGAGGTGACCAAATACTTATTTTCCACCTTGATTTACGAATAAATTCTTTACAAATCCTACCATGTGAATTCATGGATTTTCTTTTCACATTCTGTCTCTCACAGTTGAAGTGTACCTCTGGTGCAAATTACTGACCTCTGTCATCATTTTAAGTGGGGGAACTTGCACAATCGGTGGCTGACTAAATACTTTTTTGCCCCACTGTATGTTAATGTGTGTGTTAAAACGTTACTGGTGTGCCTTATTGTATCTACATGTAAGAACATGTAGGTCTATGTAATATCAAAAACTAAATTATTTTGTTGTCTCTATGGCCTACAAATTTAAACCTTATTAAAGTTTATTAAAGTTACGGGCTTTTCTGCTTATTGTCTGCCCACTGACTGACTGGCAGGTATGGTAGATACTTTGAGTTAGTAAACTGGACCTTTCAGTTGGGTTGGGATTTTGGCCTCTTGTCAGGATAAGCAAGGCAAATGAAATCTAAACATAGACATAATCTAAATCTTGCCAAAGTAAAGCGATCGCTCTCCTTTCATCTCACACAGTGCTGTTACAAAGTTCCTCGCCTGTTTGGATTCATCCTTTACCGCCACGTTATTGCCATCTTGTGGCCACAGTCAGCTATTGTCCCTGAAAGCTCTGCTCGTTCCGTGTTCATAGGAAAATGTAGCTGTCTCTGTGTTACAGCCGAGTCCATATACCATCGCATTGACTTGAGTTGGTTGGCTGGGAAATCTGTTTTCTGGTGGTTTGGGCATTGTGGATAAATCTCTGTTCTTTCACAGATGGTTTGGGGCGCATGAGATCAGTTATGATTGGCACTTTTATTTGAAAACACAGCTAGCATTAGCAAGTAAAGGAAAGTCAGTGATTTAGCATCACAAGAAGATGAAGTATAAAAAAGCTGTTAATAACTCCTTTAGTACATTAGCAAGAAACGCTCTGACAATGATGGAGAGAGGACAGCGTCTCTGAACAAGATGATAATAAAACAGGCAACGTAAAGCAGCAATATTAATACATTTAACACTGATAAGGATCATTTTCCAGCTAAATAATTATTTTCATATTTGATATTTTATGCATAATTTTCCAGTAATGCAGTTTTATACCTAATGAGGTGTTTTCATGGGGTTTTATTGCTTCTTTTCTTAAAGGAATGGTTTGAAACATTCCTCCACCACCTAGCACTGTCAGCTAATAGTAAATCATTTTTGGTGATATAGTAGATATTTATTCAACTATAGAAGTAATAATATTTTACAATTCTTCAGCCAGGAAGGTGTGCAGAGAGGTGACGATGTCCATGTAGAGCACAGGCAAGCAGCACGAATGGTATTTTTTAATCCAATTCCGTTTGTCTGGTTGAATAGTGGAGGAAAATGTTTGTGTGTGTGTGTGTGTAAGGGGGGGTTGTTTATTATCGTTTTGTACTAAGAACCTGTCCAAGAAGACTAAGTTCCAGTATTGGTGATTGAATGATTGAAATACTAGTATTATACCTGTAAATTACTCCTGGTTATTAGCAGGTATCTTTGGAAGTGCGTTGCTAACCTAGCTTACTAGCATTAGCTGAAAAATTAGCTTCAAGTGTCAAAGTCATGTCATTTCTGGCTCCAAAAATAACAACATGATGATAAACATAAAGGAAAAGTTCAAAATGACAATTCACAAAGCACTGGGTGATGACACAGTGGCCACATCCATCATTTATATACAGTCTATGGTATGGAACCGCTCCAAAATAAATCAAAGTGATCAACAAAGAAAGCTGAGCCCACCATCACACTTGATGCACTCATGACCAGTAAGAGAGCATTGATACTAAGCCTGAATAAACACGATGGCACAATACTGGCTGATTCCCATTTACCATGCATGCATTTTAAGATAATAACATGCATGTATTTGCAACAATAGCCTGCGCTATTGTCTTCTCCATCTTCATTAATTCTGTAATTGTTTGCTGCCAGTGATTTACTGCCAAGTTTTGTGAACATCAAAGCGTTTTTTCTATTTTCTAAAACCAGACATAACCCATTAAATTAACATGCATATTGCATCTTGAGCTCAATAAGTTGCCTAATTAATTGTGAAGCAACAACAGCTTCTGGTTATTCTGACTATAGAACCCAGTTTGTCCCTCGTAGCTTGTGTGGTCGTGGTGTGTGTCTCCATCTTGCCGCACATATGTTCAGTGCGTATTTGTGTGTGCTGCTGAGAGTAAATGAGGACAGCGAGGTGTATGTGATGGTAATGCAGCTTCCAGTGCCCATTAATAACCAGGTTCCCTTTGATGTGGCCGCCGTGAGCGAGGTGGCCTCTCTTTTTGCATCAGTTGCGGCATGTAAATCCACTTGCTGTGTTACCTCCTTAACTGCTCGAGGATCTAAGTTTGTCCACCTGGTGGGTAATTTAAAGAACCTACCTACAAAGGCTGTATTATTTTTTTAAGTCAATATGTCACAATGGGCACGGTGGTTAGCACTGTTGCCGCACAGCAAGAAGGTCCTGAGTTCAATTCCACCATCAGGCCAGGGTCTTTCTGTGTGGAGTTTGCATGTTCTCCCCGTGTTTGCGTGGGTTCTCTTCGGGTACTCCGGCTTCCTCCCACCGTCCAAAGACATGCACTTAGTGGGGATAGGTTAATTGGTTAATCCAAATTGCCCATAGGTGTGAATGTGCGAGTGAATGTGAGTGCGAATGGTTGTCTGTCTCTGTGTGTTGGCCCTGTGACAGACTGGCGACCTGTCCAGGGTGTACCCCGCCTCTCGCCCTATGACAGCTGGGATAGGCTCCAGCGCCCCCCGCGACCCTGAAAAGGATAAGCGGATGCGAATGCGAATATGTCACAATGTTGAATAGCAAACCACTGTTACACGACTCTGAGAGTGTAGTATGAAGGTTTAAAGAAGATTCAGGCCATTTGTTTCACGTGAAACTTCTAATGGCTGCATTTGAATTGTGTCCAGTAATTTAGCATAATATTTTAACACCAAAATCAGATCATCATATTTAATCTCAGTTGAAGCATCAGAAACATAAGCTTGTATGTGTTATTGTTATTATTATATCAACTTGACAAGCTGACAATCAGTATGTGAGGTATTTCATTATAAAGTTGCTGCAATATAAATTTCTCAAAACATGCAGCTTGAATAACCATTTTTACACCCCAAAGGTGGCTGAAATTAATCATCCACTGTGCTGGTCATTGAATGTCTCACAGGCTTGTGAACAACACCTGATCGGGCTCTTGACCTTCCGCTGAATGCTTTCAGGCACAAATCTCAATCCAAATACTCTGACAAAGTTGCCCTGGTCAGAATATTTCATGACAGAAAATAACTGTGAGCAGAATAGCTCAATCAATGAAATCTGTGGACAACACCGACTGAGTGCTTGTGTCCCTGTCTTGGTGTAATCATACTGCGTGCGTGTGTGGGTGTATGTCCATATTCTGCTGGCTGCATATGGGTGGATAGCTCATTATCTATTGTGGGCAGGCACAATGGCTTGGAGGCCAGGCCACGCTGGCCCAATAGCCCTGAACACAATACCTGTAAACAGCATTGAAAACACGGCCTAGCATGACCATGTTGTCTCACAATGACAATGCTGATGAATAGGGAGGTGGGCTTTTAAAACGAAAGGCTTTATGTGTTGAAGGTGGGAGCATGTTCCATAAATGAATGGCTGCAGCAGTGAAACTGATGACTGATTTTCAAACTGTAGTTTGTATCACACTGCACTGACAACTAACATAAACAACCACTGTATGACTTTAACAGATGTGCTAACAAAACGTAATGCAGAATCAGGTGCCATTCACCGTGGATGCTATGAATCAGCTCACTAGCATTAAGCTCCCGCTGAGTTGACTGAGCAATGTGGCCCTAATATGAGCGTCCTGGTACTAAAATCAGAACTAGAACAGTTCTGTGGGGTCTTTTGAATGACAAGTGTTGAACTGTCCATCATACAGGTCATTGAGTGTATGTCTCTACACTTTGATCTTTAAGGATGTTAAAAACAACAAGAGAAATCAAGTCAGTCTGTATGAAGATCTTTGCATTACATGCGCTTCATTGCATGTGGGCTAAGTAACATTAATCCAGTCAAATAAAAGACTAGTCAACATACAAGTTTTGCCTGCTATTTCAGCCGTTGCACGCCCACCGCATATTCACGAGCTCCCCGTCAACCCGCTGGCTTCCATTACGCTCAGTCGGATGTAATGGACCTAATTCTTTTGACGTTCTCTTTAAGTGAGTTTTGCAATCAGCCTCACCTCGCTTTCCCTTTCTGTCTTTGTACTCTCTTAATGTATCTCTTTGTCTCTGTAACCAAGTGGCTCCTCTGTTCTGATTTGTCCTCGTTTCTACAGTGCACTTTCATTCAAGGCAACTGGCTGGTTACTGTAGTATCTGACATCTCGTGGATGCTGCTGCTCAGCTGTTGAGCTTCACGGTCACACTGTCTTGAATGTCCGTGAAATGGACTGTGGATGTTCAAAGAAAACTAATGAAGCAGTGGTGAAAATAAACAGGTTCACAGTCGCAGTGATCCAGCTCTGTTCAGTATGACCTGAAACTAGTCATCGAGCCTATAATCTCATCAGGAAAGTGTTTACTTGAGGGCATGGATTGAGTGAGCCAAGGGCTGTTTTCACATGGACTTGTACATAACTGGAAGTCTTTTTGCAACTACAGGAGTTGCCCCCTGCTGGTGACGAAAGGTTTAAGGTACTTTCATAATAGCCTTTCTTTACAGACCTGGAAGCAGCATACATCAGCCTTCTACTGTCTACGGATTTAAGGGCGCCATTAAGAAAAACAACAAAAAACCCCAAAACAGGTGTAATAGTGGGATAATGGCATCATCTGACATTTTCTGTGGCTTTTGAGGAACTTTTAGAAGTATTTGGAAAAAATAAGGCTTGGAGATTGTGTTCATTAAGAATAAATTGGCAAGATTTGATCAAAAAGACCTTAAGAGTGTCGTCCTCCGGAATACAACTTTATCCTTCATTTGTGACTTTACCTCTGACTTCGAGTGCCATGTAACTAAGAGTAAATTAGTGCAAAAACATTTAGAAACATTTACATGAAGTAATGGTGTTCTGTATGACTTTATCAGTCTCTCACATCATTGTGGAGGAATTTTGACCCACTCTTCTTGACAACATTGCTCTGCTGTGATTGGGATTATTACCATGTCATGACTCAGTTTTAGCTCAGCTTTAGCTGTCATACTCACATTTAACTCCAGAACACTTTAGTGTACAGAGGAGCTCACGATCAACCCAATGACTGCAAGGTGCCCAGGTCTTGTGGCCCACCCCAAACCTTTAAACCTAACATATTGCTTTGCATTGTGGCCGGACGTCTTCACTTTTGTCTCACCCGTCCCAAGGACATTATTCAAGGAGTCTTGTTTGTTCAGATGCAACTTTGCAAATCTAAATCATGCTGAACTGTTCTTTAGAGAGATGAGGCTTTCTCCTTGTTTCTTTGAGGAAACAAGATCCGTCTGATCTTGGAGTGAGGTTACTGGAGTGAGTTTCCAACTCCTGGAAGGCTGGCAACCGTTTTATATGTTTTCCATTTGTGAATAATCTTTCTCACTGCACTAATGGAGTTCAAACTGTTTAGAAATTGTCTTAAAAAGTCAAAGATTGATGGGCAGCAACTATTGCTTATCTAAACTCATTGCTCATATCTTTCTTCCTTAACAAACTGCCAAATCCTCTGCTTATGTTAGGGGTGGTTATGTTGCAGCACCTGGCGGCTATTTACCCTCTTAATTCCTATTCCAATGGAAGCATTACTAAGCTTTTTATTTACTGCATTTTGGCTCAATTTTTGCTAAATAAATAATAACACAGTGCATATATATCAATTTTTGTAGGTTATCTGCGGTTGTATTGTCACATGACTGTATCTTAAAAAAGGACACAGACTTTACAACCAACTCACCTCATAGGGCTAATGGTATTTATTTTAGTGGCTAACTGTTTCGTAAGGTAGTGAGTTTAGCTAGATTACCTTATCGACATGCTCACTTTAGATTACCTCTGTGACCCACAGGAAGCATTCCCTCATCTTGGTCTGTTGACCAGCCCTACTTCAGCCACAGACATGCCTCTTGCTGCTCATGGGGATGCCTTCCAGATGTTCTTTAGTCCACATCTTCGTCAACTGAAAACCAGGGGAGATCACCATGGGACCATCATGTGTCTCACCATGCTAGACTTTCTGGGTCAGTCTAGCTGTCTTCCTCTCTCTGCCTCTGCTCTTTCAGTCCCCTGAGGCCATCAAAGGCTGGTGAGCAAAGCCACATGACCTGGGGCTATGGGTAAACTCAGGCAGGTCTTGGGCCCAGAGTTGCCGCCTCAGATTTGCAGCTACTTGGTCTGAAGTGCCTCTGTGACGGGCCTGGATGTGATTGGATCCGAGTAGCACTAATCCACGGTGCTGGTTGGGGCGGGTTAGGACTCTGGTGTCCCATTAACTTTGGCCTGGAGAATCATAAGGTTACAATTTCAAGAGTGTGGACTAGCCTTGGGTAATGTGAGCTGAAGGACCACAGCGCAGAGATCCTTTTAAGACTACCAGGGAGCAGAAGAGCTATTAGAGTATCAGAATGACAGACAGAAAGAGGCGAGAGGGTTGGGACGTGGAAGCAGAAGCGGAAGCACAGCAGAAAAACATTCACAGCAACTTCTGCACTGGTCATTCATGGCACAGGGTGGGTTTGAGCTTTCACTAGGGTTCAGTTAAGTTTTTATGTATTTAATCATAATTGCACCAAAACAGCACCGAAAATATTTGTCTGAGTTTTAGAGGTTTTGCACAGACATCTTTTGTAAAGACGAAGGAGCTCACACAAACTGTGGAAGGAGTCTTGAAGTCTTTTTCTTTCGTTATAGTGACAACATCACTGAACAGAAGTAACCTGTTACGAGAAAATCCCCTTCATTGAAAATGTAAGTCAAAGCGTCATTTAAAAAAATTATTCAATGCAGAAAATTACGGTACTATTAGAGAATATAGGTACACTTAAATATTACATTTTCTCCTTTTTTTTTCTTTTACAGTGACATCCCACCCATAGAAAAAATTGCCTTTCACCTTTGTAGCCATGTATAGTCATGTGGATTCATCTAATATGTCCGAGTTTTAAAGTAGCTGTCAAAAAAACGAGCTCACCAAATCAATGAATGAGCATGAACTTGATCATTAATCAGGTCAGAGCTGGATATCCTTAAAGTGACACAAATATAACAGGGTATGGTGGGAAAGTATGGAAGCATGTGCTTTCTTTTTTTCATTTTTTTAGATTTGCTTCTTTTAACCACATCTCCTGCTAACAACAGGAGCTTTGCAGGTGCATAGCTTACTATCGGAAGATTATTATTATTATTATTATTATTATTATTATTATTATTATTATTAATTCGGGTCTTTTCTCGGTCCAAAGTGCTTACCTTCAAGACAAACCTATACCCTGTGGGCTTCACTGCTCAAATTAAAGCTAGTCTAGTCAGGCTCAGATATGTCCTGAGGAAATGTCCCTGTTAGAGTCTGTTTTTTTTTTCTGTTTGAGGGTTCCAGCTATCTGATATTAATTGGGTCCCTTCCCATCCCACTTTATTGAACATGACACTCGAAACAGGCCTCATCTTTAAATCCAACACTATGAAGGTAGATGAAGGAACGAGAAGTGAAAAAAATGTAATAATTAAAATGAAATTATTCACCAGTTAATTTGGTAATTATGGTAAATTAGCCGGCACGTGTACAAGTGTGAAAAGTATGGCAGGCCAAATGAGCGTGACACTGTGACCTGTTTCAGCCTGCAGGCGGCAAATAGATATTTAGGAGCCACGGTTTCTTAGCACGTAATACACACGACAACTGTGTCTGTGCATGTGTGTGTTTATCTCCAACACTATTATCTAATCACAAATGTGTTTAATACAAGCCATGGTTCTCTATCTGGTCTTTCTTACTAATTACTCAAAATCTTTCAAACAAACAATTCTAAAGAGACAAATCTGTTAACAACTGTGTGCAGCTTCTAATTTGTTCATCTATAAGCTACATAAACATGCACTAGCATGCACCTAAATCAACAGTGTTGGTGAGGGAGATGTATCATGGGTAATGTAGGACCCACTGTTTGACAAGGAAGACGTTGTATGACGTTGTGTGACATACTGGTTTGTGGTTCTGCAACTTGGAGTAAATTAGTGCAAAAACATTTAGAAACATTAACATGAAGTAATGGTGTTCTGTATGACTTTATCAGTCTCTCACATCATTGTGGAGGAATTTTGACCCAAACTTCTTGACAACATTGCTCCCATCACAGCAGATTTGCTGCTGTGATGGGAGCAATGTGTTCTGTGTTCTGCAACATTTTGCTGAATCATATTGATCTCAAGTTCTGTCAGAGGTTGCTAGTAATCTCTGTCCTTTGGCCTTGGTGCCTCTGTGCAGAGGACACGGAGAGACACCAGTCCTCCTTTAAAGAGGACTAAAGTCTTCATTTGGAAGTGGCCAAGTTGAAGCTTTATCAGTTAGTCAGCTGTGATCTGTGTGGTTTTTTAGGGGCTTTGTTTTCACTTGCTCCTTTAATGTGTTTTCACTCCTTTGCCATCACTTTCACTCGGTGGTTTGGACAAAGCACTAAAAATTAAAAATCCTAACCCTTAGTAATATTAACCCTTAGTGAGTGTATTCAAATCTAATGCCAATAAGTTCTTAATACAAAATCCACAGCCTTTAAGTGTCTTAAAGTCTTTGTTATTGATTTTCGCAGTAAAACTACCTGCCGTGAGAGAGCGTAGTGGCACTCGTGCTGTTCTCTCTTCCAGACTTAACAGCTTTCGTATGGCTCAGAGGTTATTGAAGGGATGACTATTACATGCCTCACTTCCCTGCTGTAATAAGCAATGTGAAACAGTCACAGACAAGCCGACCATCCAAATGAAAATCTGTACGAAAAGAAAATCCAGCATATTAATTCCTGCTGGTGATTTTGGTCTTTTGTTCATCTGAGGTTTCTGTTTATTCTTCACATGTCAAAAGAACAAGCAGACGGGTGTAGTTACCGCATTTGAAGTGAATAAAGTGAGTATTTTCTTCCAGTCTGTGAGAAGACCTGAGAAACAAGAAATCAACCATAACTGTATGTCTTGTTAGGGCACAGCCAGCATTATCCCTGCTGTGGAGATCTGAGGCAGCAAGAACACTGAGTGTGACACCAGCAATGCTGAGAAGAAGATGAATCCTGCTTTCTGGGCTGTAGCCTTTTGTTCGTCTACCAGTTTCCTCCTTCCTTTACATTCAAAGGCTTTGAGATGCAGTATATCAATTAAAGCGCTTCTTCGGTCCCCTGAGGGGATGTCAGGAGTTCAGGTCTGAATGTTTGGCAAGAAGGGTGATTTGGCATGGCAGAAAGGCTATTAGCTGGGCTAAATGGCCAGAAAGATTCCCCGTAGCTGCAACCCCCCCTCAAATCCTCACAGGAACCACATATACGTCTACACACAATTACAGCCCACCTCAGATGTCTCTCACCTTTGTGACACCTACAAACTACCTTTTCCAGAAGTACTGCAAGATTAATTGTGAAAATCTCTGTGTACGGTCAAAAGTGTCTGAATTTGCCCTTGTTGAGTTTCCAGTTTTCTCCACTGGAAAATTTTGTTGTAGCACAAACCTTGAAGCGGTGGTGGGCTTTATTTGCAGTTAGATAAAAGAAGACTTGTATCCCAAGACCGCAGTGTGACCTCCTTCATAGCTCATGAATTGATTTTATTCAGAAGTGGAGAATTAGCAAGTCAGTATATTCCGATTGTTGGAAAGGTTCTTTGAGAAAGCAGAAAAATAATCAAAACAGCCCATTTATCCTCCAGTCTCTCAGTTCTTAAGCAATTTGTACATGTCACTATACAATTTTATACTATAATGTGCTTCAGTGCCACAAGGTCATTTGCATTACATAAAGCTAGGGTTGCCAACTCCCTGAAAAATAAATAAGGGACACCTCGTGGCCAGGGCCGGGCAACCCAGTTGTCTTCACCCTTCCCAGTGTGGTGAATTTTCTAGCTCTTTTTTTGTGTGTGAAATTATTTTTTTTAACCATTTGACTTGAAGTTGATTTAAGCAGATGCATATTCTATTCTTTGTGATATGAACACATGTGAAACAAATGATCATTTAGCCATTTATTTTTAGCTCAAAATGACAACATTAACACAGTAAAACAGGTCTCTTTCTTAAACAGAAGCCTGTCATGCTTAACTTTTGAGAATATAAGTAAATCTTTCTTTAAAAGAACTCTGTCCTGCTTAACTTAAAATAATAGAAAATAATAGAAAGAAAAACATTCTTGTAACAGTGCACATTTAGTGCATTTAGTACAATTGGCTTCAGTTGAGGTATTATTTCAGCTTTTCTAATGCTAATCAGCTGCTCCTGTTTGTAAACCCGCTTGTTCCCATGATTACGCATCTTAACTCATCATCATTATTCACCTATGTATTACTTTTATGTATTAG
The DNA here is from genome assembly GCF_963969265.1 of Rhamphochromis sp. 'chilingali'. Taxonomy (NCBI): domain Eukaryota; kingdom Metazoa; phylum Chordata; class Actinopteri; order Cichliformes; family Cichlidae; genus Rhamphochromis; species Rhamphochromis sp. 'chilingali'. The sequence goes on from NC_137938.1 coordinate 17,152,394, forward strand.
TCATCTATTTGTTGTAATCATCTATCCTTGCAGTTGTTTATTACACAAAATAAGTTATATTATCACACTTCTGGCCGCATAGCGCTGATATTCACTGCACATGCCCATATTAACTTTTTCCAGCCAGGTGTTTTCCTTTTCCCATTCTTCCCTTTCTCTGAGGGGAACAAACATTGCTGCTCTAATGCTGGGCTTACACTGTGCGATTTTTGGCCCATTTTGAGACGATTTTTGAGTCGTGCGACCGTTTTGGTGATCGGACCGATTTTGGCCTTCATCGTGCGTCGTGTAGTATACGTGGGGTAACGAGAAGTGATTAACACCTCACGACCAGCTCCCGATCATCAATCGCTCGTGAGGATCTCACCACAGCCGCTCACACTGCTCACGCGCAAACACGTAAACGTCGGTGAAAAAGACGGCGCAGCTCGGCAGTGCAGCGTGTGATCTGGACACAAGCGATGGAGGCACAACTTGTAGAACTTTGGAAAGCTCATCCGAGCCTTTTCGATGTGGCATCACAAAATGATCACGACCACAACAACCGTGAAAATAGTTGGATTTACACTGCTGCTCAATCACAGCTGCCTGATCAATGTTTTTCATTAGCAATTTAGCAAAGTTGATGGTGGTGGTGTGCGTGTCTGTGTGAGTGAAAGACAGAGAGAGAGAGCGACAGATTTTCTGTTATAACCTTCATTTTATGGACGCACAGGGTGAGCTCTCAGGTCGCATCAGAGCATCGGGCGGTATAGTGTGAGACCTGCATCGTGACCTATGAACTTCTAACCCCTGCGAGGGAATTATGTTTTCAAACAAAGCGTTAATTCCATTAACATTTATAGACTACTTTTGATTCTCACTGTATTACGGGACAAAGTGCGTCCCTTATTAGCTCAATACGGGACGTGTACTTTTTTTTTCTAAATACGGGACGATTCCGTATTTTAAGGGACGGTTGGCAACCCTACATAAAGCTAACCATGTTTGCACTTCAGTAAGAATAACATCAGGTGTTTCTGTGCTAGAGGTATGAGTTATAGCAGGGATGCAGTGCCGGTTTGCCACCTTAGCCATCACCAGTTTGTCTGTCTGTATCTGGAAGTTCCACAGGATCTTAGCTCAGTCATTCTCAACCATGCTAGGGGGCATCTCCCATTTTAACCTCAGGACTTTCAGGCACAGATGTTTCTGTATACTATGCCCTGCCTGTTAGCATTTTGCACCGTGCTGTTATGTGCTGGATTGTCTCAAGAACATCTCTACACAGCCTGCACCGGGGCATTAGTCTGGTGCGATAGGCCCCAACCTCTATGGATCTTGTACTTAGAGCTTGTTCCTGTGCTGCCATGATTAGTGCCTCTATGTCACAGAGGTGTCTTCAGTACAGCTTTGTCCAGCCACTGGTAGGATTTCTGGATGTCAGCCACTTCCAGATAGAAGATAGAGAAGTAGCTGACATATGGTATAATAAACTTTGGATAGAGGGAACTCAGGAATAAAATAATAAATAAACTAATCCGCATATAGCAGTATTTTAAAGGTGTACGCACTTTAGCTAATGTTGCTGCTCTATAGTTATGCTAAAGAGCCGTGTGAAACACTCAAGGTACTCAAGGTTAATGATTCCACTTACTGTTCTTACTGTAAATGTAATCCTGAAAAACACTTACTAGGTTGACTCTCAGTGGAACAACAGACTGGTAAAATAACAGTGAAGTGTATTACATAGGTAGGGCCACTATTAGTTAGCACACGTTTAGCTTAGTTTGCTAGCACTATTGACCCCCAATCTAGAAGATGTTTTCCCTGCACATTTTTAAAAATATAGCTCTTATTATTATGAAGAAGATATTTTTAAACTCTGAGCGATTTCTAGCTTAGCATCAAGAGTACAATATCAATAAAATGGCTGTTTCATGAAAGTGGGTTTCATAGAGATTCATTCTACTACAATTTATTGAGTAGTTTATATAAATAGTAAAACTGTGAACTCAGACGCGGGGGTTCATATTTGGTTTCTCTAACCATTCAGTTGTGTTATCTGTTGTTTTTCACTTTGGCTTTTCCCACCAAATTACTTGGTTAGATTTAGATATGGAAGGATTGTAGTTAAAACTAAAACACAACACTGCCTTGCTGTCAAATAAAGGCTTAAAATGACTAAATGTACAAAAATTGCATTATTACAAAAAAGTAACATTTGGTAATCATTAAAGTACATGAAACACAAAATGCATGTGAGACCATAAGGAGAACACAATTATTTCAAAAAAGCTGTAATTTATGATATATGTAGACATAACAGACATACATAACACAATATTATAATTTTGAAAATAATTACTTTTATTAAGCAAAGTATTTCTATTGTGTAAATACTACCAAATGCTACTAAAATGTAACTAGTTATGAGTTAATTAGCAGTGGTTTTTCCTAAGTGTTGGAAATATAAATCACATGTAATATGTAATTTAAAACCTCGGCAAAAATATACTAAATATGAAAAAATAAAAATATATACTATATATTTTATATATAAAATATATGTTTGATGAAGCCTGACAGAAAGCAGAAGCTGCATCACCTCTCACAGAAAAATGCCAAAGTCATCGGCTCTGGATCACCACTAAATTCTGCAAGAATTATGGATTAATTCAATTAATTTGGACTTTGTGCCAATAGTGTGAACAGCCTGATGTGATTTATCATCAGAGCATCACTGTCATCCAGTCAGCTCCTCTAAGGAGCCAATTAGAATGATTAGACACAGGTTGCCAAGCAGGTTAAAGTTAGTCTCAATTGCAACACATTGTTTGACATTCCTGCCAGGGGAGAAAAAAACTCGGGAACCAATTATAATAACAAGAATATTACCTCAGGACGACAGTGGACATAAAGAAGTAGTCTTTCTGTGACTCTGTTCTGCTTGATTTATTTGGCTTGCCAAGGCCAAGATATTCAAAAACAGTAGTTATAGCCTTAAGCAGTCTTATTAATTCATAATCCAAAAGAAAAAAAAAGACTGGGAGAATACAAGAGGCACGGCAATAGGAAGACGTTTCCTTGAACATGCACTTGAATCCAGTCCGCTGCGCTTTTGCGTAGCACAGTATGCCTGTCTGAGCTCACAAGCCAATCCTCCCTCCAGGTTTGAAAACTGCACTGGCCTTTTACAGTCCCCAGGGCAACGCATTCATATTGCGGGCGAGCCGCATATTAGATACATATGGTGCCGAAACAGATTTAAGAAATAAGCTGTCATCAAATAATCAAATCATTCATGTTTCACAGAGCAATAATGGAGGTATGTGAGCAAATACGTCTGGAACCTTTCCTAGTGGGATGCCTTTGTGTGTGCTTGGTGTGCCTGTGGACAAAGGCTTGTTACCGTCTCTCCTTCTCCTCTTACTTTTCAGGGCCACACACAACCCAGAGAAGTTTCTCCATTTACTGTCTTACTTTGATTCTATACTATTAAGCACTTGTGATCTTTTGCCAGTGCTTAGCAATCCTTAAATCCTGGCCAGGGTTACCAAATCATTGTCATTCTCTTTACTATTTCAAACACACTTATGGAGATGAAAGATAAAGGTATAAACACTGCTTTTCAAGCCAAGAGGCAGAGCCACAATAGCTCACGACATAAAAGACTGCAAGTGTTGGGTGAATGAGTGTTTTTTTTCTTGCAGTCGGAAGCAGCAGTCAACACTTTTGCTGCTGATAAGCTGACTGCTGATCAATTCCCACTGGTCCAAATAGGCATACAAATTAATTAGCTGGAGCCTTGGCCAAGCAGTGGCTGTATATGATGCACACTATGCAAGCACTAGAAAAGACAAGCCGTGCTCCCTGTACCCTGTCTGCACTCATCGCATCAGCGTCAACAGATCGCAGCATCCTTGCCGAGAAAACAAGCCGGCGCTGAGGAGAAGGGAAGGGAAAAAGAAAAAAAACAGCACCACTCCGCCCACCAAACCCCAGGCTCTGCTTTTTTTAAACCCGCGCCTCCGCTTCTGCCTGTGCCCCGCCTCGGCTGCTGCGCCGCACCCCCCCTCCACCCCACATAGCCCACCCTCCACTCTCAACCCAAGGCCATCCGTCCAGGCTGTGCATGACAGCTCGCTACATCCCCTGCCACAAATGTTTTCCCAAAGCATCCACTTCTGTGACCCTATCAGCAGATAAAAAAAAAAAAAAAAAACCTCCCCACAAACCTCTGATGAAGTGTGCCTCTTACTTTTTTTGAATGTGTCAACAATTTCTGGCTGGCTGGTCAGACACCACGTCCTGGCGATGTCTGCTGTGTCTTTGCCACCGCGTGCATGCCCATGTGTGTGTGTGGGGGGTTGTGTTTGTGGTTGCTTATGTAGATTTGAATATATTTACGTTCTTTGCGCTGCTTTTTCTTCTCTTCCTGCATGGAGCAGAGGGAAAAAGGCCATGTCATTCTTCCACAACTTAATCAGGGGCTACACACAGGAGAGGGCTGCTGCAGCATGGACCTCCCTGATCATGTTAATGAGGTCCCCTGGCTATGTAGTCATTGAAGTATAATTGACTTGTTCGTCTCTTATCTTGCTAATAGACACTCTGACCCAGAGCACGTTTATTTCGCTATGAGAAATGTCAAGAAGGATTGGAAGTTTCTTCAGTGTGCCCATTAAAACTGAAGGCATGCCACCCTGTCTCCAGCCGGCCAGGGCTGCCATTGGCTCCCTGCCTCATTATGCAGATGCCAAACGTAAATAAATGATTTGCTACCCCCACCATTCTCCCCTCACCTACTCTCACCCTGTCCCTCTTCCCAAACTCCGGTTTTCTCTCTTCTCCCAGAGAAGGAAAAGGAGGACAGGATGGAGGGAGGGAAGGAAGGGAAAAGAGGAAAACGCAAAACCATCCAGTAAGCACCAAAACAATTTGCCTCTGCAGAGCAAAATAAATAATGCAAAGGTAGTAATTATAATAAGACATGTCCCCGACTTGAAAACCTGACGAAGCGCATTGATGTTGTTACAGCTGTGTATGTCTCCTGGCTTTCAGGACCTATCAGAATCAAACAGGGCTCTGTGTAATGTGGAGAGACCAAGAGGCAAGATGCGTAAGCGGGCGCCGGGCAAGGATGAACCAGTGACTGTGGTCACACGCTCGTGGATATGAGGGGGAACATCTGTGCATATCAGCAGCCTACCCTATCCCTGCATGTCCACCATGCCTTCTTGGGCCAGTCGCAGAGTCACAGAGAAAATGCTTTTGGTCACAAAACATTGTTTGCCAAAATCCATCTTCCATAAAGAAATCTAGTTCCAGCACGCCACACCTTCCCCTCTCATGAAAGGACTCCTGCTCTAAGAGGTTCTTTTTGTAATCTAAAGTACATCTGTAAAGAACATGTATGCATTCTTCCAAAAAACAGACACTACAGTATGTTATTCAAATAACTTAATAAATCAATAATATTAATAATGATAAAATAAAGTGTGAGGGGACTTTCAGCTTTTTAACAGCATCTTTAATGACTGCTCTGCAGCTGCAAAAGATAAGAGAGCCCAGGCTCTTTTAGAAAGCAGACAAAGATGTTGAATACTTGTTATTGCTTGAGTAACTTTATTGTTTTGCAGTGAAATACTTGGGAAACATGTAACATCTGCTAATCTGACAAACAGGAACAAGAAAAAAGAGCGTGCCATTATTACCTGAGAAGTTACAATAGATCTTCAGCATGTAGCCTGAATAAATCCAGTCCTTTGAGAAACATTACATGAAGCCGTGCGTGCTGTGTACACAATAGAGCTCAATTTTCAGATATGATAGAAACAGATATGATTAAAATTTGAATGCAAATTACATTTTTAAAAACTGCGCAATTGCAGTTTTTGGTGTGTTTAAATGGCCATTCGTGCTCTATATTAAACGAATTACCAGGGATGCACAGAAATGCACAGAAATGCACAGAAATGCTGAGCCTGTATTGATACCAATGTTTAAAATGAGCAAATGTCAGGTAAGGAATACTGATATTTTACCAACATTTTTTTTTAAGTTTATTGTGTTGTTTTTCTACTTTGTTCCAGGTTCCAGCTTCAGTAAAATAAATGACGTGTTTTAAAGTCACAGTAGTTTTTAATTTATAACAGGACAAAAAACTCAACTGATACACCTGAATAGTAGTGTAATATTGGCCAGTATATCAGTGTATCCTTAATTACTGATACACACTTAATTTAGTGTAATAGGGATCATTGCTGATTCTTTTTTCTTTTCTTTTCTTTTTTTACAAGCGATTAACACATGATCAGCTTCTGCATGTCATTTTATCATCTGTATAAAATGTTCATATTTGTCATTTATTTACTGTTTTTTGTGCAGTTTTCTGCTCTATCCTAAGCCATGCCACAATGTAAGCAGATGTACTGTTTTTGCTTGTGTGCATGTACTCAAGTTCAACTTGCATGACATGTAATACAATCGACAATCCAAAAGTTTCACATGGAATATTAGTTTTATTGATGTATGAATGACTGCAGATAGCAGAAGCCTCAAAGAGAACTGTACATGTTTTCAGCACGTAACCGAAAGAAAACGATCACAGCTGTCTACCTCCCGTCATATTTGCAGAAGGCTAACCAGCATCATTCTGTCATTTCTCCTTATTAGCACACATTAATGAGTTGACTGTGGCTGTGTTATGCACCCCCTGAAATTTTGTATTTTCTGATCAGCCTTCGTGTGATCGCGGCACTACCTCTGCCTTGACTCGGAGACATCATTATAATAATTACCACAAGCCCTAGTTGTTACAGGCAAATAATTCTGCTGGGTCCTTTTTTTTTATACCCCCACATTTTTCCTTCTTCATCCTTCCTTTTTTCTCCCCCCCTCTCTCTCTTTTTTTTTTTTTTTTTTTTTTTTTTTTTTTTTTTTTTTTTTTTTTTTTTTTTTTTTTTTGCTGCTGCTTCACAGTGGAGGGGAAAATTACATTTTTTTACCAAGCCTTTCTGTTGTCTGTATTGTGACAGCGGTCATACTCCATCACATAGCCCCTCTCTCAGCTACGAGTATCCCACAATCGGAGTAATGGTGAACACACACACACACACACACAATCCAAGCAGAGCAAACAGCGTATTAACCATGTAGTCTCATCCCACCTTTAGCTCGTGAATAGAAGAATGGGTTTAGTTCAATAGCTGCCTTTCATTTGCATTCATCTCAATGGTGATCATTTTTAATTAAATGAGTTTTGATTGAGGCGATCCAATTAATCTTTTGCAGGATTTTGCGTCGCCTCTTTTTCTTCGTCCCGGGAAGACAAAATCAGAATCTATCATTTGGCGATTTATGTTTAAAGCAGAAAATCTTGCTTTTGTGTCACACACTGCCCTCTGACCGGCACAGAAAACATGGTCGAAGCGTCTCTGGAGCTGCAGATCTTTTGACCTTTGAAGATGTGGTGCTGATGCGTGAACAGTTTGAGGTGCTGCAGGTATGAGGAGTTTGGAAATTCCAGTGGCTCACCTACATCAAGCTTCCTCCCAACCTCTAAGATCCTTAATGTTTTCTGAAAAATAACAACCAATGACAACAAAGGAAGAAGAAGAAAAAAGAAAGACTGCCAGCACTGCTTCAGCCTGCAAAGAATTTAAATGTAAATTATTTTTTCTTCCTCTCCTCCATGTCTCCGCTCTTACTGGTCAACATTATCATCTTTATTTATTAAATTTTTTTCCCTCAGTGATCAGCGTGTCTGCACCAATTGATAGCAGTGCAATAACAAACTTAATTAACATAGCTTTTATTTTTCAAAATGATTTTTGATTAAGCACTAAAAACTGCACTTTGTCACTGTGCTGAAGTGTGCTTGAGTGTTAGCTTGCGTGCAACATTTCTGAAGTGCCATTGTCCTTCCTCACTTGTTGTGCGCCATACTAACTCTCTATTTAACGCGTGAACAATTAGGACAGATGCGATTAATGCAAAATGGATAAAGGAGAACTGGTGAAAAGAAAAGCATAAAGAAAACTGGGACAATAGTGGCATAATATTGGCTGATAAACACATTATATGGGCCTGAATATCAGCAACCACTTCACACACACACACACACACACAGAGCCATGGATCCATGACCACAGGAGACACTGAAGTGTATGTTTTCTGTCAAATGCATAAAACATACGAACTCTATGGTCCTACTCTTAATTTTTCAGCTGTAATTTTGGTGGGAGAGCCTGATTTTGGGGGTGGGCTAAAAAATGGAGAGTCATTTTTTTCCACTCTGTAATTAGGTATTCATCCTAAGACCACACTGGTCACTATCTGCATTCTTCTTCTCTAATTAGCACAAATTGAGCAATTTGTTTCTCCTTTTCAACCCCAAATCATCCTCTAATCTGCAAGTCATTTACATTCAGAGGAGTGATGGAAAATGACACCGATGGGCGTCCTTCTGCAGCTCTTCATTACACAAGTACATCTGAATTAAATTACAAAGTGCTGCTGATAATTGATGGAGAGGTAAAGGTGCTCACTAGGGCACTTTTTCATTCACGATAACAATACGTTCCCCAAATACCGTTTCTTTATGTTGATATTTGTTGCCTCTCTAACTACAAAATAAACGCTACATACTAATCCTAAATTCTCCATCAACACCGCACTTATAACTTATGTATGTATATGTATATTGTCACTTTGATTTCCAGGTTTTCCACCATGTTAAACAGATAATGTGATATGCTTCACAAAGTCAGCTGTTTCTCTCCTTTTCCACACTTTCAACTTGTTTTCATCTGTTGACAAAACTGTGCAGGTTCTATTAGAGGTTTTTCTGGCAAAGTGTCAAAGTGTCATCTGTCCTTTCAGTTTTTCAGTATAACCAGCTGTTAACATGGGCTGGAATGATCTGGAACAGCCTTTTGATTTTGTGTTATTCAACCTCTGCATGAAAATTATGGAGGTCTACTAAGCAGTGATGTAGCGTTTAAGTAAGCTAAACTGGTTAGTTTGCAGTATTGTGGTGAAATTTACAATAATGTACCATATTGGACTGGTTTACACCAAAGGTAGTAAGAATTCATTTACATTTAAGATGATGATGCTGATTAGATTCACTCACTGAATTCTATACTTATACTATCCTAATAGTGTCTAGGTGTAGGAAAATCAGCCATTCATATAATGCTTAGAAGACTTTATCTACCTACATCCAGGTTGGGCAGGGCTCAGGTCTTGACCAGGGTTGCCCCTGCCTCCTGTTCCAGCCAGCACACCTGTCTCTCATCAATTCATTACCCTTTGGCTGCATCAAGAATCCTTGACTGCAACCCAAGAAATCTCTGAGTTGTTTAATCTGAAAAGGAAGATCTTACCAGAAAAACTAAGCTGGCCATCGATCATAAAACCTGTGAATCCTCTGCCAATCTAATCTCCGATGTCACCACCACCTGGAAACTTCATCTGCCTTCTCCATCTGCAAGTTCCCAAGGAAAATAGATCCTCCAGTGTCCCCCCCCAGTTACAGGCAACAGTGTTAGCCACTCCACCACGATGCTGTCCAGCAGCTCTTTGGACCTTTTATTGTGAGTTTTCTGTGAACTTTCTAAACACAAATTCATCACTTGGAATTACTCCAGATTTTATGTCTGCTTAATTTGTCATGGAATAATGGAGGATCGTGCTCACCTGGAAATTAAATTTCTCTTTAGTCATTTGTCCAAATGTTTTTGAAAATGTCTATGTCTAAAAAAAGTTCTATAATTCCTAGAAAGTGCAAGTCTATTTCAAAAACCTTTGAATTAAAGCTGAAAGTCTGCTCTTTAATCACTCCTTAATTATTTGACTTAAAGTCCACTGTGGGTGTGTACACAAGTAAAACTACAAAAGCTGCATTTTGTCAACAAAACATATGAACATATCTTTAAGTATTACTACAGAATATGAAGTATATTTGTATAGAAATAGACATACTGAATGCTCTAGTTGTCAAGCTAACAGGCACAAGTCATTAGTGAGCTCCCTTTGGATTTCTCCTTCTTGATCCATGTATCCATCTAGGAACCATTAGATACACAGCTGCTCAGCGAACGTTAATAATCAAGTGTGTAGTTACTTTTGGACACTTGCAAGTCCATGACTATGTGTTAAAGGGCTGTAGCTTCCGCATAGTATTGCCTATCTTCATGGGAAAATGCTCAAATTAAAGCAAAAACTCAGCACTTCTAAGGTTCAATTTAATTAAGTTTTATTCATATAGCTCCAAATCACAAAAACAGTCACCCCGAGGTGCTGTATATTGCAAGATAAAAACCCTACAATAGCGCATTATCTCTTCTATTTCATTCAGAACAAAAAATGTGTGACTGGTTGGATTTCTGCATGGAGTGTCTGCAAACCCGAGATGAGCTGACTGTATGGAGGATAGCACCATGTTCAGACATCGCCATGGCACGGGTATGTACATATCGCCATTCAGAACCATTTAAACTGCAATCCAGCAGCAGAATCACCAAAACTTACGCAATGTGTGTTTAAAGAAGACAACTATCAGTATAATCCATTTACTTTACTCAAAAATGTATTTTTCATCATCCTTTAACTCTCACTCCTTTACATTCTTATATTTAACTAACAGCTAGCTACCTGGTATTTATACCTGTATAACTGGTATTTAACTTTTACCAACTCATTTCATTTTAAAGATTTTTAATGGAAGAAAAACATGGATGGCAGGTTATTGTTGGCACCAATCAAGTAACCTTGAGTACTGGGTTTTTCTGGCTTTTGTCTATCTAAGAAAGTATTATTCTGTTACTAAAAGGAATGATGAGTGCTGCCTCTTACCTCGATTTAACCATAACTCCATCCAAGTCTGTGGGCACTGAAAAACTGAGCCAAACTGAAGGTGACATAGTTGTTCATTTCCAAAGATGCAGTATATGAGTAAACCGAATGGAAGTGTGTGTGTGTGTGTGTGTGTGTGTGTGTGTGTGTGTGTGTGTGTGTGTGTGTGTGTGTGAGAGCGAGATAGTGACCTTTGCCCTGTTATTGACAACCACAGAATATTGCCACTGGTGCCTGTAATCACTATCTGTACTGTCCGGAAGGAAAGTGTGTGTCTGTTTCTCTTTGTGCATCTGTGTTAGTGTGTTTTCATTTGTGCACAGATTATAACTGAGGGAGTGCACGTGTCCTTGAGTGTGCGTGTGTGTAGGTAGTGTGTGAGCGGCAGCGTGTGTGGAACATGTGTTGGCGTTCTCAGAGGAACAGCAGGGCTCTAATAAGGACTAGTCCTGGATGGCAGCTGGTAAACTCTGTCCTCAGAATAGGTGTCCTTTATTCACGCACAAAGGAATGCAAATTAGTCCCAGCGCCGAGTGGACACTGAGAACTGATCCACATGGCGCGCACGATCGCTCTCGAACATGCATTGAGAATTGCACCGCAATGCAAGTTCCCGCAATCGAAAGACAAAACAGGCACAGCCAACGACAAGGCCCACCCGCACAGCTGTTTTGTTAGTTCGTGTGCAAATGCGTGTGTGTGAGAGAGAGAGAGTGTGCGCGACTGTGAGTCTAAGCACGTGCGGTGACCAGGGGTCACTTTCTGCTTTGGCAACAAAAAAGTCTGGTAGAAGTCTCAAGAGCTCAAACCACACCCACACACAATTAAAGCACTTCATTTTAAAACTCCACCTGAGAGATGAAGCTTGGAGTACCTACTGGTGACCCCCTCATTGCGCTCGTGTTATTTTTCAGATTCCTCTCAGTGCCTTTGTGTCACAACAGCGGCGCTAAGATGAATATCTTTTATCGGTTCAAACAATAAAGCTTTAGCCCTTCAGCTTGATTTTCAAGTTCATATCCATATGAGGTGTGCACCGTACTGGCAGGTCAAATGATGCCATTATTCCGGGAGCTTTCAAAAATTTTAATTTATACTAGAATTTGCCACTGTGTTGCAGTAATGTAAGTCCTCGTGGTGTATGTCAAGAAGCCAAGGCCTTGAAAACAAGTTCATTGGTTAAGAGGGAATGCATAGCTATGTGCTTACATAATGGGAAATGAGCTCTTGAAACCACATACATTGTGTTATTGTACGAGTTGTGAGTGTACTTCAAGACTCATTATGAAAATATGAGGCGTCCATTCAGGAAACTGTATTAGATTTCAGAATGGCATATTACCAGAGCTTCAACAGGGCTATGTTATTGAGATGTGCTTAAACGTTTCCTTAAAGCTCCACTCACCCACATTTTATATAGATAATAGATAAAATCACCACGCATGCGATGAGCAGGATCACTTGGAAAGATTAACCCTTAGTTCCAGTACTGTGCAGAAGTCTTGAGTCACCCTTCATTTCTCTCGATTTTGCTTTGAATTTCTTGTCATTTTTTCAAGTGGTCCTTAGATGTGTTCCCTCATCTTTCAAAGTTTTTCTTTGGACATTGGTTGCTTTTTCACTCACTTTAAGTCAAAGGCTTATACTTCTGTATATTTACAATTTCTGTTATCTGTTTGTTGAGCCACTTATCACTACCCTATAAACAAGTCAACTCTAAATTGTATCTTTATGCACTGTGTTATTAGCAGCCCATTTCCTCAGTTGAATCTATAATCAATCAAAAGTAACATTTTTGTACCTACAAAATGATTCCCGAGGAGTGTTTTGCAACTTCCTAGGGCAATATTTTGGTCTTCAGCTCATATTAGCCCAAATTTTATTTCCCATTCATGTTTAAAAGTAAACGGCAATGATTGATAAGGTGCAGGCTAATAACAGTGTAAGCAGCGCTAGCCTTACAAATGTTTGGAGGGTTTGCAATTCTCAATAAAAAGGAATCCCCAAACCTACACTGCGTAAAACAATGAATTACTGAATATTAATGTGTCTACACGTCTGCTCCATATCAGCAACTTTAACATGTTAGCTTAATAACTTTAACCCACAACTTTTTATGACTTTTTTTTCAAAGAGTACTGTTCCAGGCCTGTTAGTCAGCAGCTTATTTCCTCAAAAAAGAAGTAATAAAGTCTCTTCCTCTGTGACGAATTATCCATCAACAATGGAAACAATAAACAGTTACCAGTTTTGGTGGGAGAACTCATCTTGATAGAATCTTTGATGTTGACCCATAGGCTAAAGTCAAAGTCACAGTCAAGGCAATTCTGTCATTTTGGTCCCTGCATGAGAACTATCACACTCCAGGTGTTAGGAGCACAGGAAGCCCATGATAAGAATTTCTATCATGGTGCCATACAGAAAATGATTTCAGCGTCCCAAGACTAGCTTGAATAGATACCCTGTCAGATGCAGCAGTGAAGGTGACCCAGTGAGCTGCCAGTCAGACATCAAAGGGTGCCAGCTGTTTTCTCAAACTGAGGGGGGTGGAAGAGAAGAACGAGTAGGACTGAAGAGGAAGATTGAGATGACACGTCGGATCTCCAGGAGTGTCACTTTGTGTAATGGGTGAGTGGCGGGTATTCATCTGCCTCGAGAGAAAGAGACGGAGAATACTCCACATGGACTTCAATGAGACTTCAGTAATTACTTATTACTGCACATATGGATGAGATGGGGCATGAGAGGACTTGAGGCGCGTGCAGCTCTTCCTCCATCTGAAAACCACCTCTGGGGTGACTTCAAGAACATCCCTATAATGCTCCAAGACAAAAGTCTCATTACAGGTAATTATGGATTGCCTATATCACCGCCTCTCTGCCCCCTCCTCTTTCTCCAAAAGCCTTCTGCCTCACCCTCACTACTTTTATCCTCTCATTCAACAGAAGTAGCAGCCTGGGAGAGGGAAGGAGTGATAGAAAGGGGGGAGGGAAAAGGCTATTACCTGGGAGCAGACACTGATCATGGCCGCTGACGCTTTACTGCACTTCCATTCATGTGGAGTGGCTCACTTGTGGGCAGCAATTACCGACCAAATGATCCAAACTGGGCCTTGTAATGAAGGGGCTGGACTGACTGAGTGACTAGCTGCACTCTTCTGTGCTTGTGTGCAGAGTATCATCCTATGCTTTTAAACAGATTAGAGCTAGTGGGCTTGAAGGTATAGGTGTAAGCTTTATGCACACTTGTGCATCCTTTGCATGGACTAGCAGTAGTCTGAATTCCCTTTAAAAACACGTATCGGTCAAACTGAGCTCTGTTCTGCACACGTCCCTGCACGCTCGCCCATGCTCCCCTCACACCATGCAATTGTCAATGTGGAGCTGGTGCAACAGGCAAGGCTGTCATCCACAGATCACAGACAACAACGGCGCCTTCCTCAGCCGCCTTTGAAAATGTCACTGTGGGAACAGCATAATCAACCCCATGTCACCACCAGCTGCTCCATTCGGACCACATTAGAATAAACAACAGGCAGGGAAGAAGCAGAGGTACAAAGAGTGGAGACAAGTGCGTACGGAAAGATGATGGTGCTCCATCTGTGGCCACTGGTGAACAAGGAGGCAGGAAGCACAACTTGAGCCAGTAACTGAAGGGTGGGAGGGGTATAAGGAACCTCTGAAATCCATCTGTGTGATGCATCACAGCCTTCAAGAGCAGAAACTGGTCATGCTATGCTCAGGGAAATCTTTAATTTTGTTTCTCTAATATTGTTCTCAAGATTACAGCACCTTGTGCTGCAGTGCAGGTTCTCCCTCACACTGCTGCCCTTAGTATTGGATACACTTTTTTTTTTCATGTGCAAAAAATGTGTGGGAGCAGTTTACTTGCTACAGCGCCACATTTTCTTTACCAGTTTCTCCTTGGACCAAAAAGAACAAAGAAGCCAAGAGAAAGATGGATGAAAACAAAGAAAGTCCAAGTACCATGACCACAAGAGGTGTAATTGTTCTTTATAATGACAGATTTCAGGCAGGGATATAAAACAACAATGGAGCGTCCTTGGAAAACACAGGCAGAATATGAATGGAGGTTTTGTCATCCTCTTTGACAAAAGACCAGTACAACCTGTACAGAGGAGGCTGTGCTTCCAATTTCTCCGAGGTCAAATGCATTTCATTGTCAAGCAGGCCAAAATGTAACATGCCGGGGTGATGATGGCTCCAAAAGCCCTAAAAGTCCCAAATTGTGCAAGTCATCCTAAACAAACACAGAGGGACAAAAAAAATCCCACCATCGTCTTCTATAGGCAGTAAATTACATTAAATATAGGTTGTGTAATGCATATACTGCTCCCTATTCATCCTGTTTGAAGTGCCCTCTCACTAGCCAAAATCTCTTCTCATCTCCAGTACCTGTGAATTATACAAAATGATGCGTTCGCCATTGATTTCATCAGTCCACTGTAGTCGCTAGTAATCCCATTATAGCATGTCTGTTAGTACAATAGCTAGATATGGCCTGAATAAAGGAAGCCTTTCTTTGCCTTGTCAAAGGTAGGCTGTCTTCCAAATTACTTCTTCAGAAGTTAAAAGGCCCACTGCCTAATCAGTCTATTATACCAGACTAATAGATGACCAGTAATTGCAACTAATAACTTATTACTCATCTACACAAATATTCTAATAGCTTGTATTTAGAAGCCAATTTTTTTCAATGGACATAGTGAGAAGGAGGGGGTTCCTATTCAAAAGTCAGACACACAGAAACACAAAGAAATACTCCCACAAAGGAAGCTTAGAAAGCAACCTGTAGCATGTTTTTTCTTCTCTTAGCTGGATTAATATCTAACCTTATTCACAGGGATGTGAAACCTCAGCTCGTCTTCATCTCCAGAGATGTCTAGCACCAGGGCTTTGTTTGGTGCTCGGGCCCCTTTTGAGAGAGAGATAGAGATGGCGCATGGAATTATAAATAATGTCTTCTATCCTCTTCCCCTGCTAGCCTGCTAGGCCTCAGACACGGAGCTCAGTGGGGACTAGTGAGGCGGATGCACTGTACGTTATTTGAGCTTCGGAAGCCAGTAGTTCCAACAGGGCTCACGGGTGGAAACGCATTTACTCACAGCCAGGTGGCGAGGAGTTACCCGTGAGACGTAATAACAAAGTGGGTGCGCTATGTGGGACCCACGCTTCTTTTGTTACATTACATTTTGTTACAGGTCATTCTATAAGCAGAACTGAATGCATGAATTTGAAATGCACATTAAAACTAGAAATAAATGTCCACATCATTTATTTCCTGCTACATCAAATGGATGTAACTTAATTTTTGATGATGACCTTTTCTTTTCTTTTTTTCTTTTCTTTTTTTTTTTTTTGAAGGAAAATATTGAACTTTCTGCACTCAGTCCTTTTTATCAGCTGGGGAAAACCTCCATGCTGAGCAATGTCCAATAATGTGTTTGACAGATAAGGGGTGATGCAAATCCAGAAAAGAGCACATCAAATGAATGAAACCTGCGTGAGCATTCAGATGACCTCTTGAAAACCAATGGTAAATGGTAAATGGCCTGCATTTGTATAGCGCTTTTCTAGTCCATAGGACCCCAAAGCGCTTTACACTACATTCAGTCATTCACCCATTCACACACACATTCACACACTGGCGATAGCAAGCTACATTGTAGCCACAGCTGCCCTGGGGCACACTGACAGAGGCGAGGCTGCCGGACACAGGCGCCACCGGGCCCTCTGACCACCACCAATCCAACCTTTGGTTTTGCTGACCTCATTTTGTAGAAGTATGCAAATTTATTCAGAAATAATTCATAATTCCTTTGTAATCACTAATCATTAGTTGCTCAGCATGTAAGCATAGTAGTCGCTAGCTAAGTAAGCAGGTCTAGCTAATAAACAAATGACAGAGCAGACACTGTTCAAGTAACATCACATAAAAGATGCACTATTGTTTACCTTCTATGGCATTGAAATACCTTTCAGAAACCAAACTAAGGGATAAAAAAAAAATAATTTTACCGTAAAAATCTAAATTCATACCTTTTATTTTAGATACTGTCTTTCTAGCTTCATACCGTGTGGACTAAAAGGTCAAAGTATGAAAAAAACTATCTCTTAATATAGCCAACTGAGTGTTTGGATCTCTATAAATGTGTTAGTACAGCAGACTACACATAGGCTTCACTTTAGATTTATTAATCTGAATGCTGCATTAGCCAAACTATTACACAGAATAAGAATGTAAGGTAGTGTCGATGTACTGCAAAGTATTTGACTCTTTTTGAATCATCTAACATTCATTAAAGTAGATTCTTTACTAATTACTGAAAAGCGCAAAAATGCAGTACTTGTTACTTTACTACATTAATCACCACATCTTAAAAAATATTTTAGCACCACATGTTACATCTTCATCTTATAATCAATGCTAATTGTCAGTAAAAAATAATACTTAACTAGGCCTTTAACCTTTTAATACTGTCACCTAGTCATGCGTCAGTGTAAACCTCTGCAATGGAAATGATTATTAGGTTGGTTTTTTAGAAACTTATATCTGTTGCCACTTTCTAATTCTTCATCAGACTATGTTAATGTAGCAACTATCTTCCTCTAACACCAACACACAGAGAGAGAGAATTACTGGCTGTTTCTCCAAGCTGCATTTGTGTTTTACACCACATGACAAGCCTACAACACAAGCAGAGAAAGTAGCAAACTGCCAAGAATTAGCTCACAGACAGCTTCAGTTGGCTCTGTTGATCATGTGACTCTTGTCTTACAGGTTGTAGAAGTTCAAGATTCTCCCGTGATGTCTGTCCCCCCCATCCTTGCAGCAGGCTGCCACTCTGTTAGCTGAGCACAGTGACATCAAGCCAGTATCAACTCTCCATTAAAATTCTATTGCGATTAAAAAGAAGTGTGAAAGACCACAGCATGCATCAGTTCCTTATCTATCAAAAGTTGCAGGTTTAACACGCGCACGATGAGTACATAAATACACACTCGACAGGATTTACGCCTGGGAGGAAGCATCATTAACAAATATGTTTATTAACCGCAACGCATTGAGGACACAATGGGCAGAGTACAATGGGAGTAGTTAAAGGGGCAGGACACACAAAAACCCACTGGGAGTATATAGCCCCCACTGATCAGTGACCTCATCCAGAGTCAGTTTCTCTTTCAAAGGCGGCGAGACCAAAGAGTAGTGGGGCCTTTTCAGCCGTGCAGATAACAAACCAACACCAGACACCCAATAAAGAGACTTCCACTTCATTTAAAAGCAATTAATATTCTTGGCTGGCCGGCGTGATCCCTTTGGTGTGGCAGGTCTGTACACGCCCCCTGCACTGTAATGGAGTTGACTGGTTAACTTTGAGTCTGTGGCCACAGTGCTGGCTGCCCGGGTGAGAGCGCTGATGCGCAGTGTGACACAGTGTTTAGATCGGACTGAATGGGCCTGTCTCACAGCCCAGTGCACTCCAAAGGAGCCTTCACTTCTCCATCTTTTTCTCTATACTATTCTCACTCTTTCCATCTTTAGCTTTTTCCGTCATTCCTTTCCTGTCCTCTTTCTTTTCTCCACGTTGTCTCCAAGTCTATATTGGCTATTGTTTCCTTTTTTCCTCCCTTTCTTCCTTTTTTTAAAAAACCTCTTCTTAAGTCGCTCTGAATTGGCTTTCAATAGGAGCAAGGGTTTAAATAGTTAGCTTTTGTAATGTTTGGTAATGATTGTCTCCTGGAGATGTGGAAAGAAAAAAAATGTTCATTTAAGCGCGCGCATATCCTAAATCCCTGCACCTAGTGGTACAATAGTTATGTTAAGCTATATTGCATATTTCCAACCATATCCATGATCACATACTGTGTATGGTACCGTTGTAAATAGTGTATTATCTTACTTTTTTTTTGAAAGTTAATTATACAGTGGGGCAAAAAAGTATTTAGTCAGCCACCGATTGTGCAAGTTCCCCCACCTAAAATGATGACAGAGGTCAGTAATTTGCACCAGAGGTACACTTCAACTGTGAGAGACAGAATGTGAAAATAAAATCCATGAATCCACATGGTAGGATTTGTAAAGAATTTATTCGTAAATTAGGGTGGAAAATAAGTATTTGGTCAATAACAAAAATACAACTCAATACTTTGTAACATAACCTTTGTTGGCAATAACAGAGGTCAAACGTTTACTATAGGTCTTTACCAGGTTTGCACACACAGTAGCTGGTATTTTGGCCCATTCCTCCATGCAGATCTTCTCGAGAGCAGTGATGTTTTGGGGCTGTCGCCGAGCAACGCGGACTTTCAACTCCCGCCACAGATTTTCTATGGGGTTGAGGTCTGGAGACTGGCTAGGCCACTCCAGGACTTTCAAATGCTTCTTACGGAGCCACTCCTTTGTTGCCCGGGCGGTGTGTTTTGGATCATTGTCATGTTGGAAGACCCAGCCTCGTTTCATCTTCAAAGTTCTCACTGATGGAAGGAGGTTTTGGCTCAAAATCTCACGATACATGGCCCCATTCATTCAGTCCTTAACACGGATCAGTCGTCCTGTCCCCTTGGCAGAAAAACAGCCCCATAGCATGATGTTTCCACCCCCATGCTTCACAGTAGGTATGGTGTTCTTGGGATGCAACTCAGTATTCTTCTTCCTCCAAACACGACAAGTTGAGTTTATACCAAAAAGTTCTACTTTGGTTTCATCTGACCACATGACATTCTCCCAATCCTCTGCTGTATCATCCATGTGCTCTCTGGCAAACTTCAGACGGGCCTGGACATGCACTGGCTTCAGCAGCGGAACACGTCTGGCACTGCGGGATTTGATTCCCTGCCGTTGTAGTGTGTTACTGATGGTGACCTTTGTTACTTTGGTCCCAGCTCTCTGCAGGTCATTCACCAGGTCCCCCCGTGTGGTTCTGGGATCTTTGCTCACCGTTCTCATGATCATTTTGACCCCACGGGATGAGATCTTGCGTGGAGCCCCAGATCGAGGGAGATTATCAGTGGTCATGTATGTCTTCCATTTTCTGATGATTGCTCCCACAGTTGATTTTTTCACACCAAGCTGCTTGCCTATTGTAGATTCACTCTTCCCAGTCTGGTGCAGGTCTACAATACTTTTCCTGGTGTCCTTCGAAAGCTCTTTGGTCTTGGCCATGGCGGAGTTTGGAGTCTGACTGTTTGAGGCTGTGGACAGGTGTCTTTTATACAGATGATGAGTTCAAACAGGTCCCATTCATACAGGTAACGAGTGGGGGACAGAAAAGCTTCTTACAGAAGACGTTACAGGTCTGTGAGAGCCAGAGATT
Source organism: Rhamphochromis sp. 'chilingali' (assembly GCF_963969265.1). Classification (NCBI taxonomy): domain Eukaryota; kingdom Metazoa; phylum Chordata; class Actinopteri; order Cichliformes; family Cichlidae; genus Rhamphochromis; species Rhamphochromis sp. 'chilingali'. The sequence goes on from NC_137938.1 coordinate 17,172,570, forward strand.
TTCCTTGTTTGAGGTGACCAAATACTTATTTTCCACCCTAATTTACGAATAAATTCTTTACAAATCCTACCATGTGGATTCATGGATTTTTTTTTCACATTCTGTCTCTCACAGTTGAAGTGTACCTCTGGTGCAAATTACTGACCTCTGTCATCATTTTAGGTGGGGGAACTTGCACAATCGGTGGCTGACTAAATACTTTTTTGCCCCACTGTATATTGGTGAAGTTTCAATCCATCAGTTTTCTATAACAATTAATCTGTTATGAATCACAGGGAACCTGGATTTTAGAAACTTGTTTCTATTCCCATTTCCTAGTTCTACCTAGTAAAGAGCTGTTTGAAACTGAGAGTTAGCAGATTGCACATTTTCATATTAGTGAGATATTTAATGGTGTGTAAAGGGAAAAACTCCTAAACAGGAAACGACTACAGCATCACAAAGAGGGCAAAAAATGTATTAAATGTAATCAGTCATTTGCAACTTTAGTATGTATGTTTGTTTTTTTTATCTAACTATGCATATAAGGAGAAATAAGCATCATTCTTAACTTGCGCAATGTCAGATGAGTGGGAAATATCAGGTTATGTTAGCAGGCATGACTACGGGATTTATTAAAATGTTCTTTACACTTTCACAGATATACAAGCCCACAGATGATGAAAAGTTTGGCTGTTTTGTAACTCATGGTGTGAATACAGCATTAGTCTAAATAGGAAATATTTTCACAAACTAATAAAGTGTACTTGTGCTAGTTTGATGTACTGCTTTACTGGCTTTTTTGACTCGAGTCAGAGTTCATTAGCACATTTCTTCTTCTTTTTTTTAGTTCTATTTCTAATTTTAACCAGAACTTGAATCAGAACTATCTACAATGGCATCGGGGCATCTTTACTTAATTAGTACTTAAATCTGTTTGGCAGTTTTATCCAAAATACTGTCAAGCGAGTCCATTTTTCACGTGTTGCATCGTGGCATTGCTTTTAGCAGACAACATGGAGATGTTTGCTCAGTACTGAGAATTGCTGAGGGCTCTGGGTGGCACTATAGAATATGAGCAAGCATAGGGGGAGTAACATGCATGATTTACAGGTAATTTCAAATGTAACCCTAACCCAGGGGTCGGCAACCTGCGGCTCCGGAGCCGCATGTGGCTCTTTAGTCCTTATAGTGCGGCTCCGCGTGGTTTGGGAAAATAAATTTGTTTTTTTAAGTATTTAGCTGAAGTGTATTTTATTTATATTAGTTCTTTTTTAACTTGTAGTTCTAAATTGGAAGATTATTGTGATATTGAAATACAAAAAAATATATATTCTATTATTTTTTTCATCGCTCAAAATAAGCGTCACACTCGCGGAAGCCGGTATACCCGCCAAAACGCCATGCATTTACCAAGACTTTCAACCCCAGATAGGCCAATTATGGATCTTCGGATCCACATTATGTCAGCAGCTGTTCTCCACCGTGAACTATGTTAAAAACAAACACCGCTCACGCCTCACAGATGACAGCTTACAGTCCTGCGTAAAGATGAAAGTGACTTCGTACAGCCCTGATTTGCAGACGCTGTGCGCAGAGGTTCAGGAGCAGAAGTCCCATTGTAAACATGTCACGGCAGACCCAACGATGTTTCCATGAACATGCTTTTCAGCATCTACCACTTTTCACACACGATTGCTGTACGCATACAGCCGGCTGTAGCTTTTCAGCTCACAGCCCGACACCCACCAACACAACAGCATAGATGGCACAGACGTTAAGGCGGCGAGGCGTGTTTGCGGGTGCCGCTCAGGCGCGTCCACTTCCCCTGCACCCCACCACACACATTAGCCAGGTAAAATACATATTTAGGCAGAATTTTGCAAATATCTATTTTTCATTTTTTTTGCAGCATAGTGCTTTTTTTCCCAATCATTTTGTTAAAAGTCAGGTCAAGGCTCCTAAAGCCCAAAGGCGATATAAGGGTGGCGGCTCACAGCAGTTTTTGTTTGCTACATGGATCATTTTAGTTCCTTTTGTTATATTTCTTTAAGAGTTCAAAATGTGTTAATTACATAAATCAAATGTAATTTTCTCTGTAGGACTTCATGGATTTCACAAGCAACACACCTTAGTTGTTCACACAAAGCATAAAGGTAAAAAACAATATATACAGTGTTATCTTCATTTTAGATGTCAAAAAGTATTTGCGGCTCCCAGAGTTTTCTTTTGTGTGGAAATCGCGTCCTAATGGCTCTTTGGGTGTTAAAGGTTGCTGACCCCTGACCTAACCCCTTTTGCCAGTAATGAAAATTACTTAATAATTATGTCAGTTGTCTCAGTTACTAATTACCTTCTATTGTTTTGGTAGCATTTGCATGCGTGTCATTCTGTCGGTAAACACAAGAGCACAAAATGTTTACTTGAACTCTGATAAAACTGTGTAGGGGTGTAGAGTGGTTTTATATTAACAATCCATTAAAATTTGTCTTACATCCAACAAGGTCTCCAAGGTCAACTCAACGATTTATTGGTTGGAAACTGACCCAAAAAAATCCTTAAAACTTAGAAACAAATTATGGTTATTGAAAGTGTAGTGCGTGTTGTCAACATAAAAAATGTACTGCATAAAAATTTAAAATGTGTCACATTTGACCTCTGACCTCTACCTCAAGGTTGATACATTATTTGGAAGGTTAAAATGATAGATATAGATATTTAAAACTAGCTTTGTCACTCTCACTTCCATTGTTTGCGCTGACAATATATAGGCATACAGGAAATGATATGGGGAATCTAAAGATTACGTGACATTGGACCTTTGACCTCTTCTTCAAGGCCAATAGGGTCAAAGTTTCATAAAGTGTCTTTTATGTATTAAAACTGTGCTTAAAATTCTGCTGTCTTTGTTTTAATTGGCAACATTTATGAAACGATCCTGGTGTTCCTGGATTCTAAATATCACTTTATTGGTCACATTTGACCTCTGCTCTCATTTTCACATTTCACATATACTTTTCTTTCAAGTCAACCCAAACAGGCATTATTTTACTGCACCACAAACTTCTTTACATACATACATACATACATACATTAACAAAGAACAAAGAAAACAACTAACAATTAATATGTAGGTAAGAGATCGTGGAGTGAGCTGGCTTGGTGGAAGTTTGAGCTCTCTGAGTGCTTCTTGTTAGTTTATAAAACACACAAATGAAAACCAAATAAACGGAGTAATGCATATCTTTTCACAAGTTAAAGTCTGAATTTTGAAAGAGCTGCTGGAGCAGGGTGCTGAATATGAGCTTATCAAGACATAGCTTGGCGCTGCAAATGCAAACCCATTGACAAGAGTTTACTGTACCGGGAAGACAATATGTTTGAACACTGAGCTCTGAGGAATGTGTTTACTAGGTTTGCTATTTTTTGTGACTACTTGCCTGTAATGTCTTAGGCAGCAGTGTGTTGAACTGCCAGGGCCACCACACAATGTAGCATGGTTTTCAATGCAGAACAGCCAAAGAAATGCAAAACGAAACAAAAGGTCTCCTGCAGCAGTTTACTGTTATTTTCAGTCTGTAAAGTAAACTTGGCACTCACTGGGTACACAACAACACAGCAATGAATGCCCTTGAGGATCGAAGAGAAAGGTTTGCCTTCTGAGACCTTGGCCAGTACTCTAAATGGTAATGACTAGTGCATTAGCAGTCGCCTGGTTGTTTAGTAGGCTGAGGGTAATGAGGAAATCAATGGACCACATTCAACAAATATTTAGAGTCTTTTTTAGGAGTAGAACTTATTCACCCTCAGCTCAGTGAACATTGCCTCGGCAGTCAAATACCATTCACATAAGATTAGTTTGAGCACATTGATATAGCCATGACTTACCACAGATGTTAGATAATATGTTAACTCGTAGTCTCTTATGGACATAAACAGTCTATCGATAGTAACTTGTAGCAGCCTGTGGGCTTCAATTAAATCCAACTATTCACCCGCCAGTTAGTCGATGAGAGCTAGACCTGCTACTTTTGTGGCTCACACTTGTTCCCTGTCTGTTCGATCCATCTTCTTCCACAGCGCAGTCCAGATTGTCACGGTTCAGCCCCATTATTTCCAAAATGTCTTCACTTTGTTTTGGTATAACAGAACTCATTTAGGAGAAGATTTTTTTCTCAGTCAGAATTCACTGAAGAGTTGCTTTATTGTCACAGCATTGACTTTAATGTAGTAATGTAATGCATTACATTTATTAGTTTTTTATTTGTCTTAAAAACCTTCAGTTATCTGCAAGATGAGCAGGTGGAAAGAAAAAAACTCACACAAGCATTTTTCCTGCACACTTATGCTAGCATCACCTGACTTCAGTTCATGTGCAGGAAGGAGTGGTCGAGCAGTTTACCACTGTTGAGGAGTGGCGATGTGGACATTACATTTTTCTCTGTAACATGAAAGGACAAGAGCACAATGGTAAGGTCCAATCTGTGCACTAGCAGAAAACAGCTATCCACTGCTGGCGACACAAGATTGAGTCTCTGCAAGCATCTGCGCAGACAGCATGCTAGCACAAAGCTAGCAAGAACCAGTGAAAAAGCTAAGTGTTTGCTGACACTAGTGGCACTGTAGACTCAATTTCTGCCTCTACCTTTTTCCGACACTGCATCACACACCATGTCAGTGTAATGAGTAGTGCAACAAATAACTTTTCCTGGGTAGTTTTAAAGTAGTGTATAGCATTATTTTTTTAAAGTACCAAGTAGTGTGTAATATCTTATTTATTTTAAATTTAAAATTGGTATTTATTTTAAATTTTAAATTTTAAATACCAATTTTTAATTTTAAATACCAATGCCAACAGTGGTCCACTCACAAATGTGTATATTCAGTTGGGGTCTTGCTCCAAAGTCAGGGCTTAAATCTAGAGGTGACCTCAGAGTTTGGACCTAGATACCATGGTATCTGTGACCTAGATGGACACAGAAACCATGACATCACCCACTGGTTTGCAGAAGTCTCACATGGAAAGCCTCAATTTCAGTGCTTTCACTATTTTATTGGGGGGTCAGAATCAGAATCAGGAGTGGATATGGCTATAAAGATGCTGCTTCATTGGCTGAGGACTTATCCACAAATCCTTATCCATTCAGGATACAACACGTTCTCACTCCCATAGCGTAACATTTTACACCAGGTGACAAATCGTCAACATATTACGTTTTCGGGCACCCAACACGTTCCTACATTACGACATCGGAAAACTGAGGACAGGCTAATCTTCCTTTTTGACACTTAGAACAACCACAATTTGCAAAATGGACTTTTTTAGTATCATCTTAAATAAAACTGAGCCTGTGTACTCAGTGGGAAAGTAATTACTGAGTTCGGGCCCAAAATACTTTTTTGCAAGTTTTTTTGCAACCACAGTGATGGTGACAGTCATTTAAAAAAAGGGCAGGTTTCATTTTAATATTGGATTCACTTTTCAGACCCGAGAACTACTCTATGTCCGTCTTTTATGCTGTCTGTGTTTGGAACATTCCTTTATATCTATTATTACTGTTACACTATCTCTTACCGTACATTACCAAATCTCCATTTGCACTATTTGCCCATTTGCACTACTCTGCCTGGTTTGCACTCAATGTCATTTACTCATTATATTGTATATTGTATAGCTTTCTTGTTATATGTAAAAATTGTATTGTATTTATTTATTTAAATTTTACTTTTTAATTATTTTACTTGCATTTTTAATCACTCTTATATTTAAATGTTCATTTGCTATTTTATCTAGGGATTGAGAGTAACGTAGTTTCTATTCTCTGTATGTCCTGTACATGTGGCAGAATTGACAATAAAGCTGACTTTGACTTTGACTTTGACTTATTATAACACATTTGTCATTTTACCAATAGTAATTTTAGTTTTTAAGACTTGTGTATTCTCTCTCTTCTGAGACATTCAGGTTTGTGGGTGTGTGCGTATACCAGCAGCTAGTACACTAACAGCAACCTTAGTTTTTTGTGAGCTTGGTGTTCTTCCTACATGCTCTTTATAATCACGTGTGTACGTCTCCTAAGTTTAGTTCATCTGCTCAGGGAGAGAAGGCTGCCAGCAGGACTTCACATCCACTTCATCAGATGTCCATCATGTCAAGGAGGAGCCTTGTGTGTGCACTGATGCTTAACATGCTGAGCATCAAAAGAAGACCACAGTTTATTTGACTTGGTAGCACAGTCAGTCTCACGTAGCCACAATATCTTCACTAAAACCTGTCATTAATGTGTATTTGAAACTTGCACATAAACAGACTCCCGAGCTCACAGAGCTGACTGCTTGATGTGAGAAGACTAAACAATAGGCATTATAATTTTCAGAAACCTGCGCAAATGAAAATTCATCCTCATTATTCATGACATCAAACGGGGCTGGGGGCCCTGAGCAGGCTCATTTGCAGCTGAATGTGGGAGCCGGTGGAGACAGTGCCCTGTTTAGCATGTGTTTGTGTTGCAGAAGTGGTGGAGGGACAGAGGAGGAGAGGGTACCAGTGGGCCACAGCTGGTGTGCCACAGTCTAAACCTTCTACCTGCTGATATCACAACTGACAAGCTGGGCCGTGATCAGGGATTAATAGTCTCTCTCTGACTTAAGTTGAGGAAGTGGACTCCCACACAGCAGTCTGCCTGCTTGACCGACTGAGCCAAAGTTGTCAGCTTGTTTCACTGGCTGTACATCTCATGCTCGTCCATCTGTCCATTTTTCTGATTACAATTTGTGTCCCTCCTTTTACCTCTTTGTGCAACTCCCTACAGATATGTGCGTGCATGTCAACATGCATCATTTTCTTTCTGCGCTCCTTTATGTATTTCTTCTCACATGTGTGTATTTCTTCTCTCTCTGCAGCTCTGTGAAACCAGCTGTGTGTGTTTACTCTACCTGGTTTACCTGCTCCAGGAGAGCAAGCTGCCTGCAGCCACTCTGTCACTTGACATGCCGGCTGACAGACTCCCGTCATGGCTATGAGGCCTGCTCGTCTGCTACATGATTTTGCAGACATCATTTGTACAGCTAGGTGGTGTGCACACACGATTCTATTTGTTTGATCTCTTTCAAGCTCTGTCTGACCAGTTGTGCATGCTGGCTCTACCTGCTTTCATTTCCTGGTCTACCTGCTCCAGGAGAGCCAGCTGCCAGCAGTAGAGCAGTCAGGCAACATCAGCTCTGTCACGTTGAGAGACTGAGACAAACATTCGCTGTGTCCTTTTCAGAGACATGATTTGTTTTAGCAGCCATGCTTGACAACAAAAAATAACAGTATGCTGAAATATTCAGCTGTGCAGAAAACACACTTCTATTGCTACATGCTTTTTTTTTAAAAAAGTCTCAGCAGTGGATTTTTCCCTTTACAGACTGGTGAACATTAAAAAAAACGTGGGCCGTGGCCTTGAAATAACAAAACAGCAACATCACATTATGCTAGTATTTCTTTTTGCCTGTCTGTGCTTGTGGGAAAGGCAGGTGCTTCAGTAAAATAAAATAAAAAAAACATTAATGGTATTGAAGAAAAACCTATTTCTTAATATTCGGTAATGAAAGCTGTTGTGTGCTTCATCCAGTGGCTCCTGGAGACCAGGTTGCTCTTTGGTGTCTGTGCTGATTCTGACCCAGTTCCTTGCAGGTTTTATTCGTGCTATTGATTCTCTTTTACACATAACTGAGTGGCTGCCATCATGGAGCTGGATTTGAATGCCATTTGTGTAGGTGTTCCAAGACTACGTGCGTCTAGCGGGGATTTACTTTGTCCTCGATCTGAGCAGAACAGCTACTCAGATCAGATCTTCCGTCGAGAAATCAATAGATGTGTTTTTAAACCGACCTAAAATGTTCAGGGCCAAATTTTGAAACTGCCTCAGATTTTTGAGGCGGACTTCTTGGAGAGGAGTCCTTTATAAACGACACCTGGATTGTGCATCTCTCTCTATTGCCTCCATTATTGTAGGGTTTTTACAATACAATATAAAGCACCTAGAGGCAACCGTTGTTGTGATTTGGCGCTGTATAAATGAAGCCGAACTGAACTGTGATGTTGATGTTGGGATACACATGAAACCACTGGTTCAACGATACTGCACAAAAACTTTGTGTTGATCTGAGTGCCTGCTGCAACCCCCGTATGTTGGAAAGGGATGGAATTTCATTCATGATGACTAAAGAATTGAAGAAAAAAACTTTAAAATATAAATGAAAGGTCTGCCCTGTGAAAATCTTCCAATTACCTTCTCGTGAACAGTATTCATCGGAACTTTTTACTTACTTGAAAATTCCAAAAGTGTTTTCAGAGTTCTGCAATTGTGAATCCACTGAATTGGGATTTAGGCAGACATCGCAAGAAACAATTTTTCAAAACCTGGTCAAATAAAACCAGACATTAGAGAAGGAAAGCTGTATTTTGGGTGTCCTGACACATTAATGAAGGCACACTCACTCAGCCCAATGCTTTGATCGAGCTACCACCTGATAGAGTTATCCTAAAGCACTGCACTTTCCACTGTGACAATAAAAATCTGAAATACACTTAGCATCAAGTCGTTTACGCATCTGTCAGGTCTTACACTGTAGCAAGATTTTGCATGGTGTTTTCAGGGCTTAACACACCCAAGGTGTTCCGGCAGACAGGAAGGCAGGGCAGGTGTGAACAGCTGGTCTTGAGAGACATGATAACAGACCAAAGGAACGCAACAACCGGGGTGAGAGAACGCATAAACCCATTAAAAAAAACACAAAACTGCGAGAGAGATGTTTGTGATTTGAAGAGAAATTTTTAAAAATTCCTTTGCTATTCTCCAAAAAAAATAAGGCAGCCTTGAGATTTTTTAAACTTTATTTTGTTTTTGCCAGTAGGAAAAATCGGGCTCTTCAGTATTGTGTGGGCAAGTTGAACCTGTTATGGTGTGCAACACTGAATATAAGGAAAGGTCAAATAACACACAACAATTTTATTTTTGTAAACTGCTGAAATCATGAATCATAAAAGGGTCAAAGCATAATTTCTGTCTTTCTTTCTACTCGTTTTACTTCTTTCACTCTTATTATTTTTATCTTTAAGAATTATCAGATGCAGTGAAGGACTAGAATTGGTCACATCACATTACCACGTAAGCATACATGTTCAAATTTTATATTGACGCTTCAATGCAAGGCATGTTAGTATTGGGGTTGGCTGTAGCTCTGGTGGTAGAGCAGATCACCAACTAATCAGAAGGTTGGAGCTTTGATCCCCATCTGTTCCCACCTGCATGGCCAAGATACTAACCCCAAGTTCTCTGTCAGAGTGGGAATGTTGGATAGAAAGCACTTACATAGAAAGAGCATAGAGAGCAACTTGTGTAAAGTGCTTTGATACACATAAGAACCAACCCATTTACCATAGTTTTGCATTACGGCCATGTGGAAGCAACGTAGCTAAAAAAAAAAATTAAAGTTATGTGATCATGAGACATATTAGAGTTCCTTTTTGTTCAGAATAAACCCAATAATGGTAGATTGAGGGGAAAATAGGGGAAGGGGGATTCATCGTGTGGTGATTGTGAACATTCTGGTCAGCCAGTGTAATAGTTGCTGAGATAATTCACATTAAAGACTGTGGCGGTCTGACTGACAGACACTGCTGTCCATAGGGCCCAGTAGTGGCATAGCTAAACATCGTGTGAATTGTTCTTTCAAGAAAACGTCTAGCTCTTGATTAAAATGGTGTGATCTTTTAGTTCTTAAGGCGTTAAAGACTTTATTTTAGTACGTTTTACTTTTTTTTACTACAAGTAACAACAGATGTTTGACTGTTTGTTTGTTACTTGTAGTGTAGCTCTGTAACCTCATGCTAAAAGAGTGCCCTGTAGTTTCTTATTGACTCCAACTTTGACAGTGCTACAGCATAAACTATTAACCAGCTAATAGCCAACCTACTCTTCAGTTCAGTAACGTCCTCTAACATGACTGGAAAGAGGGCACGATCATGGACTGTGGAAAACAGAAGTATGACCTCTGGGCAGCGCTTGTGTCTTACAAATGTTTTTTTTCATGCAAGGATATGAGATGATGCTAGCACGATAGCATGCTAAACTTCAGCAGATATCTCAGCAACTGTTTATTCTTCATAATTATCTGGTGTTCAGTTCATTGTGCTTTTAACTTCCTTTAAACTAGCAGTCTTAAATGTCTATGCAAACTCCTGACAGGCCTGTTAGTTGCCAGGGTGGATGGTCATTTTTAGATAGCCTTCATCCTGGTATTTGCAATCACACTGTATTAACAATTCTCTGGCCTTCGATTGTCAGAAGCTGTTGAATAAAAGTGAAATTAATTCAGTCATTCCTGTAAGGGAAAAGCAAAGATAAAGGCACGGAACTTTAAGCTGTTTCAAATTTGTTATCACTGATGCTTTTTAAAGCATTTAAACGCTGCATTTATTTTGAAAATCCAAAAACAGGTGAGAAATAGACCCTCAAACTTATAATTGAAGATCTCCTCCAAGCAGTGCAGCTAGAGATTTCATTCAACTATCCATTCCAGTCCCTACTTAATAAATATATCCAGTCCAACATCACTTTTATTTCTCTTATGAAAGCGATGGATGGACACAGTCTTTGTGTCCTTGTTGTAATCATACTCTTTTTTTTCTGTACACTTGCCAAGAACGTTCTGTTTGTGTTATGGATGATAACCGGTGCTGAGTTTTGCATTGCTTTATATTCATCCTTTTACAATGAGAGGGTGCAAAAAAAAAAACAATGCACTTCCATTTGAAATGATTAAAGATATTTAGATCACTTTTAAATCCATGAGTTTAAAATTGCATGTGTAACTTATTAATGCACAAAACTGCATGTTTAGAAGTTTAGATCAACAACATGGTTGTCGGCAGAGGTAAGCAGTTTAAAAAGGATTCCTAAAATTGGAAGAATGGACTGATGTAATCGAGGACATATATATAATGGAGAAAATGACCTACACTTTGAGACTGAAATCTGATAAACACCGAAAACAGTGGACAAAATGGATAGCCTATAAGACTCACTCAGCCCCATAGGGCAGGGACCTCTCCTCATTGTTGTTGTTTTTTTTTGTTTTGTTTTGTTTTTTCCCCCTTTTCCCCTCTTCCACAGATTGGGTGTCCTTTATTTTTTTTGGTTTGTTTCTTTTGTGTTCTTTTTTTTTTCGTGTTTTTTGTTTGCATGTACTATAAAATTGGAAAAAGCACAAAATAAAAAGTTAAAAAACAAAAAAAGGATTCCTGTGATCGAGGATACCTGCACCAAGCCTCTAGAAGAGGCTTAGCTGTAGCCTGGAAACAAGTCTGTCTGGAGTGGTGGTCAGCTTCCCAATGAAGGCGAGTTTTGGATCAAATTCTAGGCTGGGAGTCAAACCCCCCAGTCAAACTCTTTTTTTCCCTCACCGGTGTTCCCACTAATGAACGGCACTAATTGATTGAAAACGCTGGTGGGAGGGGATGAGCAAGCGGGGTTTGAGAGAGTGGGGTGGGGGGTGGATTGCAAACAGTGTCTGGATCAGATCCAGACTTATGCGGGGGCCCACAGTAATGAGCCCTGAGTATTGTGGGCTTAAACGGAGGAGGGACAATAATACAGGGTACAGTGAGTACAAGTGAACAGACACATAAAGGGGACATGTGATCCCTCCAGAAGCTGCAGCCCTGCTGAGTTTATTTTTAATTACATTAATTCCTGGAGGTCAAATCATGGTGTGCATTTGTGGCTAAATATAATGAGATTACATGTTCAGTATACATTCTGCTGAGAGTTTCATGTGCCTCATGCTGCCCCGTTGTTCTTCTTGTCTTAAACTATGCAAGTCCCAAGGAACGTAACTGCATCCAAAATAAAATCAGCAGCACAACGCTATGTCTTTATTTTAAAGATAATACACTGCAGCCAAGGGAGCTTTGGTATGCAATCACTAGGATTACAAGAGAAGCGAGTCACCTTCCCCCTTGGAAAAAAAATCTAATTGTATCTCTTGTATGTGCAATAGAATTCTTTCCGCCACTATCCAGGGCTCGTGACCAGCAGGTGAACCAAGATCAAGCACAAATCAAAAGCTTCTCTTTGTTGTTCATTTGTACCTTTACCGTCACGGAGGCCTGACTCACACTCAACCCCACCATCCATTTCACCTCACTAATGGAAGGAAAGAGTCACAGCTTTCACTCATATCCATTAAAGCATAACACATGGTGCTTGGATTGGAATAGTACTCGCTGATATGGAGCACAAGCATGTCATATTTCTTTCCAACCCGTTACACAGCAGTAAATTGTCATTGTGTAGTGCCAGGCGGGTCAATTTCTTTCTCAAAGAGCACTTTTGCCACAAAAGAGGCAAAAGTGGTCAGAGATGTTGGGGAAAGAAAAGTGTGTTTGGTTTGCTTTGAGGATTGTCTTTAAATGGCAGCGATCTGGTGCAAGACTTCTGATGATTTGTGCACATGCGTTCCTGCATTCAGTGGGAATAGCATTACATTTTCAGGGATTGCATTTTAACATCCAGTAATTACAGTCAGTATTCTCAGTAATGCTCAATATCTTAGGGGCTAGAGACTCTTGATTGGACAGCGAAGTACTTGCCTGGTAGAAGGACAGATAAGCAGAAAAATGACTCTAAAGTTATTATATTCAGATATTTTTCTTGGCTGCTTCTTTTTTTCTTGCCATTGCCTTATGTTAACAAACGTTTTTGCGCAGAGCTCAGAGCACTTCACATAACCTTCAAATTTACTGTCCATCAGCAGGTAGCAGATGGACAGAAAACCTGGTTGCTTGTGAAGCTGAAATGCCTCATTTCCTTTCTCTCGTGTTTACTACACGCTGTGAGGTTTGTAAAGGAACATTAAATCATTTACAGGCAGACTGAGCTCTGCTGCATGCAAAAATAAGGTAACCGCTTTCTTCGCTGTTTGCAAGGAGCAACGTTATTAATGAAAAAATAGTTCTTGTAATTACTCTTGCTTTTCGTGGAACTTCACTTTTTTGAACTGCTAATTCATAAACTGCTAATTCTGCTAATTCATATCGCATTTCTGACATTTCTCCTTGTACTGCACTTCGATCCCGGGGTTTTATTCATGTGTGAGGGAACAAAAGAACAGGAGTTTGACTGACGGATTGGTGCGGCATCTGCAGCAGGCTATGCAGATGTTTTACAGGTCTATTGTGGTGAAGCGAGAGCTGAGCGTGAAGCTGAGAGTTTGATTTTACTGGTCGATCTACCTTCCTGCCCTCACCTGTGATAGTGACCAAACGAATGAGAGCATGCATAAAAGCAAAATAAATGAAGGTGGCGCGGCTTTCCCTAGGAGATAAAGTGAGGAGCTCAATCAGCTCCAAGCAGACATGCAATGGAGCCAGCTGATGCGGTTCAGCACCTTTAAAAAAAAATAAATCTGTGTAAGTATTAGGAAACATCAAGTAGCATATTAACTGCACCTTAACATCATGTCCAAGCCAAACCTTTTAAACTTTTAAACTGTACCCACACTGAGCTGAGATTACGTTGTTCTCATATGTTGTAAACAGGACACAACGCAGCCTGGAATCATTTTTTATTGTCCTCATTATTTTCTTACTGTCTTACTGTTGAAACATGTTTTCGTTTAGAGACTCTTTATTAATTAATAATAGTCATTCTTTAATGACATTTGCTTGGAGTTTTCCTGTGTGCTGTGTGCTAAGACAAACAGTGTTGGGTTCACACTTCCACAGGTGTGATTGTGGAAGTGTGTGGTTGTCGCTCTGTGTTATGCCTGTGACGGATTGGCAACTTGTTCAGGGTGTACCCGGGATGTGATCTGGAACGGGTTTCAACCCCACTGCAACCTTCCGGGCCATGCTTTAATTTCAAAATGATGGGATGGACTCCAATCAACGGTGCTCGTTTAAAATTAGCAGGAGGAAGTTGGTAAATTAACACGTAGCTCATGACGCATTTTTAAATACCGTGATTTATAAAAGAAAGCCACAACAAATGGATTTTATGTATTACTGAATTTCTGATTGTGATTGCTCTTATACTGGACACTGTCGCTCCTTAACCGAGGGGGACTGTGTGCAGAACAAAGGGGTGTAGCAATGTCCGCCCTGCTAGCAGGAAAAAAACAAACAACAAAAAAAGCTTGCCTCCGTCCAGAGCATCCACACGGGATGAAACCTTCACCCACTCTATGCAGTCGTGGGCCGGAGCAGACCTTTGGCTTTCGTTTAATTTTCGCGAAAAAAAATCCTCCAATTCATTCAATTTTGGTTTTTTTATGTTTAATTAATTTTACTCGATTTTATTTTCATTTAAATATTGTACGGTTATAAACCATTTCATTAGACGACAGCTACTTTAGAAAATGTCTTTATTGTGGCGCATATACAGAAACAAAATGCCTTCTTTAATGCAGCAAAGAGAATAAAATGCTGCTGACGCATGAATGCAACCGCTTTAACGATCTGCTAATACAATATGTAAAAGTGTGACAAATACAGGGGTCCGCTTTTTTGCTATTTTAATTGTAAATATTTCTAACATACCTTAGCTTACAAAGACGCGGGCCTACTGTCTTCCACCACGCAGGAGACGTCTTTAAACAAGTCCTTTTGGGAAGCCGGGTTTACCCAGTTGAAGTTGAGTGGCATTTTCTCTTCCGCTAGCTACTTGTTTGTTAATTTTTTTATTTATGTATATTTTAAAAAGAAATCCTGCTTTATTGTCACATATATTCTGCTTGTTTTAAGGGCAATATAGGGGCGACTCACTGCGCAGAGGAATTTACGCCCACTTTGAACGCCTCCAAAATCTGAGTAAATACAATAAAATAGATTAATAAATAAAAATGTATTTATTACCGTGTATTAGCTGAAGTTTTATGTCTGAAGTAGCAGATGATTATAAGACACACACACACAGCTTGTTTAAGAAAAAAAATTAAATTAAATTTATTTAAAAAGCAACCGACTCAATGACAGGAGTAAAACATTGTCCGTCGTGGACAAGATCACTTTGAAACGAACGTATACATCACTTCTCCACTGAAATTTGAAATATCATACTTTACAACTTCTTTACATAGGCTATAACTGCACTCAATACATACTCTTTGTCTAGACGTGATTCCTTAAATAAACTGGACGCTATCGGGTGCCTCAGCGAGAGGCGCGCGCCTCGGCAAGAAAGTGCAAGTTTAAAAACAGTGCGCGAGGCGCCGGTGTGTGTGTGTGAGTGAGTGAGTGAGTGAGTGAGTGAGAGAGTGAGTGAGTGAGTGAGTGAGTGAGTGAGTGAGTGAGTGGGAAGGAGGAGGAGGGTGCGGGTGAGGCTATAGATACAATATTCAAATCAATAATCAGCAGCTAATTAAGCAGCCGTGTCCTGGAGATGAAATGCCCATTGCTGTTTTTTTGTTTGCTTGTTTGTTAAAGTGCAACTGACAGTCCGAGGGAGGGGAAATACAACAATGATCATGTGTCTACATCCCGTGTTAGTGAATGTAACGCTAACCCCTCCTCTGGTGGGCCTTTAGTTAAGAACCAGTTCCAAACATGAAATTAATTGGCGAGGAGGGGGATGTGGGGTATTTTACAAGAGATAGTTTCACACTGCAAACCAAATCAAGGAGATGTGTTTTAGCGTCATATTCAGTCTTGTGAGCTTTTGTTTTTCTTGTGTGACTGAGGTTTGCTTGTTTTGCGCTGCTGCCTTCACGGTTTTGCTGAAATGTGAATATTTTTATTTATTTATTTTTTGAATCGCTGGCAGATGTGTTTTCGTCGGCATCAAAAGGAATGTGGAAAAGAGCGAGGATTGAAATAAAATTCGAAAGCTTCCTCGTTTGTTTTTCACTTTTGTTGTGGTTTGGTTTGCATGGCAAAAAACGCAACGATCATCTTTTTCTTTTTTCTTTATTTGTTTTTTGTTTTTCTTAAAGGGTTTTTAGGGGTCCGAAGTAGCCGGGAAACGTGAGAAAACTGAATACTAAGCCTAGCTCCCCACTTATTACTGAGATTAACAGCTAGGCTGTGGATTGTGACGTTTATTTCGAGGCCAGAAACATGTTTTCTTCATGTTTGTAGTTCGCGAGCCTTCCAGGCATCTAAAATATAAAAATTCATACAAGACTAAATGACACGTGTTGCTGTGTACAATATTTAAAGACAATGCCAGTCTTTATGTGGCCGTGAAAACCATCTCAGTCGTTGTTTTTGCTCGACTCCTGGTCGCTCTGGTCATCGGTGAAGCACACGTCCACGTCGCTGTCATTGTCGCTCTTTTGCTCGGCTTCCTCGAACAGACCGCCCGGTTTGTCCTCCAGTTTCTTGACGGTCTGTCCGGGGTGTCTGGACTTGACGTGCCTCTCCAGGTCCCGCCTCCGCACCAGCACCTTTCCGCAGAAGTCACACCTGTAGGGCGTGTTTCCCTCAGCGTGGAGTCGGATGTGTTTGTTCAGGTTGCTGGGATCTCCGAAGGGCCTGAAGCACACCTTGCACTTGAGCGGCTTGTAGCCTGTGTGAGTCCTCATGTGGATTTTCAGGCCGTATTTCCTGGAGTACAGCTTGCCGCAGTAAAGACACAGATGTCCCTTTTTAGGCTTGCCAGAAGTGGTGTTGCTCGTGCTTCCAGCGGGGATGGAATCCAGCCGTGTCCGGTTCTTCTCTGCTGCGATCTCTGACAGCTGTTGTGTGTGCATGGCGATCTCCCGGTCAATGTTCGTGATCGACCCCAGGTCGTGGCTCAGCGAGGGTGCACCAAAGTATGACATGGATTCTGGGTACTTGAGGAGGTTGCTGAAGTGGAATTTCAGCGGATAGTAGGAGGAGCTGTATAAAAGCTCCCCGTTGTAGACAGTGAAGGGCATCAGGGGGATGTTACAGTCTCCACCGTAAGTCTTGACACCGTCGAAGTGAGGGAGGGAGAGTCTTTCAAAATGGAGACCAGGGGGCATTTGTGGGTAACGGGACGGGGACAGGCCGGAGTGGAAACGACTTTCTACGTGCTTGAAAGCTGAGGTCTCCTCCATGTGAGGCAGCAGCGGGAAACCTCGGATTGCGTTTGTGCACGGCACCATCGGAGATGTGGAGTCCATAATTGCAGGTGGGCACTTGGGAGGGTGGTTCCCTCCTGCGTTTAGACCCTCGCCCACGTTGCGGATTGGTTTCATGTTCCCAATGAGTTTGCTGAATCCCATAGAGCTCAGCTTTCCGTTGGCCTCCTCTCTGGAGCTCTCCGCTCCCGGGACTTTTGAGACACCAGTTGGCTTAAAGGCTGAGCGCACACCAGGATGGAAGCCCATGCTGCTTAGCATTGAAGTGGTGGCGCCCAGGCTGAGGAGATGCCCCTGGTTTCTGCCTGAAGTGACGCTCATGTCGAGGGCCCTGTCCTGCTCCTCGGAGCTGCTTTTCTTTGACAGTCCCGTTTTGTTCAAAAACGGGGACGAGGACACCGCCCGCCGACCCGAGTCTGTGATGGAGGAGTTACTGTGAGCGCTCCTCGGTGAGGCGGAGTTGTTGGGAATGTCTCCAGATTTTGGTGACCTGCTGAAGGTCTCTGTGCCCCTGGCCTGTTCGCTGCTCACAAACCCTCGCCCGTTGCTCAGTGCGCAGTGGAAGTGAACGTGAGCCTTGAGTGTGTTCGGGTATTTGAATATCCTCCAACAGTACCAACAGATATAACGCTCCTCACCTACAGAGACAACACATACGACAACAACAGAGACATTAATGTGGAGCGTTAGACCCCGTGCGTAAAATGGCAATAACAGCCACTGTAACTTGTAAAAAAAAACCCAAAAAACAACAACAACTGTACATGTAACCACACACACACACACACACACACACACACACACACACACACACACACACACACACACACACACACACACACACACACACACACACACACAAAGTCAAACAAACATAAGCTTGGGCTGAAAGGATTGAAAAATCAGAAAATACACGTTTCCCATTCCCAACTACATTATCGCAAAAAAAAAAAACAACCTATAACATTAAAACCTATTTAAATATCCCATTTACTCTGACAGATTTTTATCAGTCACTGCTACACATCACCTGAAATTTCAATTCAAGCCTAATGGATATGATCCGGTTTCTAAGATCTGGTGCCAAATGGTAATAGACACATGGAGCCATCATAATGACCCCCAGTCCAGCACTCTGAGGTTAGGCCTAATATAGATGTAATGATTTTGTAATCCTCATACGGGCCATTGTTTATGATCACCATCAAAAGGGCAAACGCCCAGCCCAATCTGGCGCTCAGAAAACGACGCATTGAATGCGGGACTTTTCCTCTCTGTGCTCTTTCCCGTGGAAGTGACAGCAGCTGTTGCTTGAAATCGCAAGTCCCCGGAAACAATGGCGGCGGCCCATCTGTTGACGCCTCATAATGGAGGAGAGCGTATGTCCAGGAGCGCACACGGTGTGTTGGGCCGGAGAATCAGGGCAATATACACCCCACATAAAAGTTAGCATTCATTAGCCCACAATACCTTAACGCACCCACCTAATTTACCGTGAAGCACTTGTTTTTGAATTTATTTGCTTTTGAATACATGAATATTAATGGCGCGATGACATTTGTTAACCTCCAGTCTCGCGACTGAATCACCAGCCTCTTCTTTCTCCATGGTCGCCGAGGCGCGTCAGTTTCTGCTTTTAATTGCTTTTTTATTCTGTGTTTCAAGAACCGCAACTACTTTGTGGCAGAGTAAGAGCTTTAAAAAACATCTTGAATCAAGTTTGATATCATTTAAAGCTTCGCCCCTGTGCTTTTGGGAAGTATTCAAGAGGCCCTTCCAGCTCGAAATTAAATGTGCAAGATAAAATAATCGCCTGTTGATGGAATTTCCAATGAAGTATCGGTGGATAATCTTTTTTAAACCGATTAAATTCTTCTGAGCTTTTTTTTTTTTTTTAACCAAGATTAAGTGTTTAATCCCCGACGCGCAAACGCCTACTTTGCACCAATTTGGCCCGCACAAATTGATTATAAATTCGAAGACGGGCTGATGAAAAATCTTAACCCATCGAGAAATTATCTTTCACAAAACTGAAATCCTCTTGTGTTCTGTATTTTAATCTTAGCAAATCGAATCATTTCATCCTAGCATTTTATTCCAAAAAATGATTTGCGTTGATGACCTGTTATCCACTGTATCGTCTTCATCCGCCCACAAGAACTAGTTTTTAATAATTAAACACCACCCAAAATACAGCTAAAAGTTCAGTTTTCTCTCCCTTCACGAATCTTTTTATTCCAGTAGGCTATATTATTCTTCACTTGATTTCTTAACCACGATATTTTATTTAACGCGCGACATGAAGAATTGCAAATGAATAAATAATCCGCCTGCAGGGAAGCAAAAAACATCCAATTGATTTCCATCTCTGAGCGATAAAGCAGTCACATTATGGGGTATTGGCAGTCATTTAACTGCACGGTGATAAAAACCCTCAACATGTCGATGTGTCAGATCTGTAAATCGGAGGCCATGGCCACAGAAGGTAGTGTTCACGTGAAAACGACACACGCGTCCTTAGAAGGGAAAAAAAAGTCACAGATTTTTTATGATATTGTTATTATTGTTGTTGGATTAAAAATCGTTCAACTGTCCACGTTAGCAGCACCACTCTCTGCAGACTCGTTTACCTTTCTCGTCGTGCGTGGGAGTGGCCGTGGTGGGGATGTCGTACCACTGGGCCAGAGCGTTGGAGTACCACACACTAAGCTCCTCTCCTGCGGGGATTTCTCTCAGCACGCGGTAGAAAATCTCAAGAAAAAACAAAAGCAGTGTTAACTTAAGAGTCCATATAGAGGGGCAAGGAATTTGCTCATGAGAAACTTCACGAGGCCGTTAACTGTGATGTCACGGGCTTAAAATATTCACCTGTCCGCCAGGCAGGTCCGACAAAGCCTCCAGGTTCTGCTCTTGGCTGTTCCTGGCGGCGCGGATTAATCCGATCCAGTCCGGGACGGGACATCCTGACTCATCTACGAACCCCCCCCTTACCAAGCGGATCTGAGCCAGGGGGGAAAAGAGAAACACGATGAAGACAAACGTGAGC
Organism: Rhamphochromis sp. 'chilingali'; assembly: GCF_963969265.1. Classification (NCBI taxonomy): domain Eukaryota; kingdom Metazoa; phylum Chordata; class Actinopteri; order Cichliformes; family Cichlidae; genus Rhamphochromis; species Rhamphochromis sp. 'chilingali'. The sequence continues at coordinate 17,192,686 of NC_137938.1, forward strand.
AGTGAGGGCCATTTTTGACCATCAGAAAAAGGAACATTTTTAAAAGAAAGGTCGCTGCCTTCTTTAAAAAAAATGCAGTTTTGCTATTTTAGTCTTTTTTCACATTAAAAAAAACGAAATTGCCACAAACGACTGTCTTCCAAGTCGAGCTACCTGAAGGGTTCAGCGGCCACTAATAATATTCCTTAAAACGCGCTTAATGCGTCTTTTTCCGCTCTGCTGATAATTCATTAAAGAGGATGACACACGGGCCTAATTGAGTTGATATGGGAAACGAATTTGAGGAGTGTCAGAGCGTTTCTAAACTGTTCAAGGACATTAAAGATCGAAGCGTGACATTTGACACAGAGATTGCACCTGATGATCGCCGGCAGCCCGGGGCCACGCATTTAGACACATCAATCACCCCCGATGACAGCTTCAACAATAACACGGCGCAGTTCAGTTAAAGATGCTCACAGAGCCGCAAAGTCTTCACTACTGCGCGTGTAAAAAAAAAAGGGGGGCAGATATATTGGTTTGCCCCCCCCCCCCCCCCCCCCCCCCCCCCCCCCATACTTCCAGTCCGAAGTACTTAAAAAGTGCAAAAATGCTGGTCTTTGAATGGGCATCATTTAACCCCCAAGCTTCACTTAATTTAAATAATTAATTGCTGATAACGTGGGTCTAATTCATGTTTCACTGTTTCAATCTAGTTGTTTATTTATGTTTTTTAAAATTAATTTTATTTTCCTTTATTTTTGCTGATTTGTTTTAGGATGTTGTCTCAGTGGCATCTTTCTGTGGCCGGATTAGATTAAAATTAAACGGCTCATCGGAATAACAGGCCCGCCAGGCAGAGAAATGTGAGGCGGCTGAGGGGTTGAAATCCCACACAGCAGACCCGGGTCGCCCATTAGGCCGGTTAAGTAGAAGCACAGACTGACAAGTCAGCCGCTAATGGAACTCAATTATTTCCAACTTGACAGGCCAAACCAATTAAAAGCCTAACTCAAGGCCCGATGGAGTTTGACAGAGCAAGTTTAAAAAAATATACATCTAATTTCTAGTGTTGCTGGAGCTACTTATGTTTAAAAACATAAGATAATATACATAATTCTAATCACGTGTAAAATATACTATATAAATATAGTAAAATGCTTTAATGTATATTATATCAGCGAAAGAATAAAGCAGTTCCGATACAAACTTGGAATAACGAAAATGATTTTGAATAAAGGCAAGCTTACAAAAATAAATCAATCTTTATATCTTCCAAATTAATTTAAAAATAAAACCGTTATTAATAAAAAAAATATATAACAAAAAAAAAACTCGAAAATGCAAAGTAAAAACAAGAACTTTCCAGAAAGAGACAATTATTCCACGTTTCTTCTTTTAATGCTCTAAACTTACCTTTTTCTTGGGCCCTACTTCCTTGCGGTCCGACACGTACTTCCCGAGTTTGAAGATGCCCGGTACCGGTCCAATCCGGAGCCCGGCCGGGATGCTGCAGTCCGCAAACACACTGACGGTGGTGGACGCCCGGGTGGCTTGCATGGCGTGGGGTGAGATCAGAACCATGAAGACTGATGGAGACGGAAGTATGGAGAGCGCGCAGGGAAGGGGGATGAAGCGAGAGGAGATGATGAGGACAGGCCGATGTCCGCCCTCAAAGTGACGCGGTGGCGTTATGCTCTCCGGCTTTTCTAGTGATGGAGCAGAGTAAGTTTACCCCCCACCCTACCCCCAGCCACGCACCCACCCACCCACTCCTGTATCTGGGGATGCAAGTGTGTGAGGGTGTTTCAGATTGGGGGGATTGTAGCAAAGAGGTGATGCTGTGCTGTAAGGTCGGAGGGAGAGAAGGAGGAGGACGTGGTGGTGGGGGGTGGGAGCGGTCCTGAGTTTGTAGCAGCAGCGGTGACTGTGTGGAAGTGAGTGTGAGAGAGTTGGGCTCACCCAGCAGCTGTGTGGAGAGAGAAAACGGGCCGGCCTGGTCACATGGAGACTTTCCCTCACCCCGCTGTATAATGAATTGCTCCAAAACGGTCAAGAGACACAAAGGGCCAGGCGACCTTCCCATCCCCGAAATCCAATTTGTCAAGGCCAGAGAAAAGAGGGTGCAGAATCAAAGGTCCAGAGCGGCCATTAATCCTCAGCATGTGGCTTTGTCCTCCAGACAGTTCCGATATTTTAACTGACAAATCCACTGTATAATTTCTCCATAAATCCTCACCCTTTTCCATTCTTCCCTTTCAAGGCAGGTTTTTGGAAATCAGTGGCTACTTTAAATCTACTTGGCTGGCATTCTTTAGGCTTTGCATACTTCAAAGGGCTTTATTCTGCCTCCGCCTTTGTGTCCTTAGATTAACAAAAGGCGCAGGAAAGTTTAGAGGACTTGTTAACTTCTATTGACTCTCGGCGTGTGCCGGGTTGAGATCAGGCAGGTACTGAAAAGAGAGAACCACCAGCAGGAGGAGAGAGAAAGAAACAACCATCATCATCATCTTCACGACGCTCACACTTTGTTTGTTTGTGGCTCTCTTGGCTCAAGATACAACAGATTATTTTTTTTTCTTTTTGGTTGCTCAGGGACACGAAGATAATAAAATTATTGCAGAATATATTTATTTATACCTTCATAAAAATACCATATATATATGGTATTTTATGAATGTATATATATGTAAACATGGAAAATCGTTTGTACAAAAGGCTGTTTCTTTTAACAAAGAAATATATTCTCAAAAAATATATTGTCATTGTTATTAATATTTTTATTATTATGACAAAAAGAAAAAAATATGCTCAGTCTGTCTCTCTTATTAAAAAGGCTAGAAATAGAAACGCTGGATTCAAGGTGATTCTACTGGCTGCTTCCTGTGGCTGGACTGACATAGTAATTGAACCTGTTGGTTGATTGAATGATTAATTGATTGATTAAAATAAATAAATAAATAAATAAATAAATAAATAAATAACCATGGTAACATCGCTGCCCTATGAAAGCCATGTATCTCCAAAACTTTGCATGAGCTCACACAGGCAGGTCTGGCTATACAGTGTACTTCTTTTTTTCTTTTTCTTTTTTTTTTTGCGATGTTAAGTCATTTGAGAATGGATGTTAATATATTTTAATTATTCTTTCCATATTCTTTCCAAAACTGTTATTTCTAACAACATTTTTCTTGGATCTGTAGCTCTTATGTGATGCCCACCAAAACCCACTTGTTTGGCGAACACAGTGTCTGTGTACTGGCAGACTTAGAATCACATTCACAATGAGGCTCCGCGCAGCAGGTTGTTTAAAGATACGGATGCTTTTTGATGCTGTCTATGAGTCTGAACTGAAAAAACAACAACTGGGTGATCAGTTCAGACCATGAACAAGTTGACCTCTGACCTGTCCACTGTGCACGTCTCCCTGTGTCTCTCTCTTACACACACACGCAATTAATGTAAAACATGTGGTACTAAAACTATCTTGGAAGGGGATTAGAGTGAGGAAAGACTGTGGGTATGCGACATTAGAACCAAAAAGATGGTGATAAATAAAGAGACCCCCCCCCCCCAAAAAACCCAAATAAATAAATAAATAAATAAATAAATAAATAAATAAATAAATAAATAAATAATTTAAAAAATAAAATGAAATAAAAGCACTTCATTAGTGCATTTCCGCTAGTTATCTCTCCACAAAATGAAAATAAACTATTTCACACAAAATGAAAATAAACTATTTCAGGTACTATTTTCCCCCTTCGCCCCCACCTCCCTGCGCTCCTCCACAGTCCTGAACTACACGCGAACAATCTCGTCAATGTTTTTGCGCCCGGCTGTGCGGGGGAGTTATTTATTAACGCCTCGCCATTTGCGACTGGTTCCCATCCACCCCTGCTTTGCTTTAAAGGCCCGCACTTCTCCACAGTGAAATTAATTATTCTCTGAGGAGGAGGTGGGGTGAATGAAAGGAGGAAAGAAAACGAAGAAAAAAGAGGGGAAGACGTTGCCTTTCTGTTAGCGGAAAAAGTCGCCGGGGTGAATCCCCGCTCCGCTGTGCGCTCTGAAGCCCTGAAGAGTGGTCAAAAGGCTCGGTGTCAGAGTGACGGCAGTGTTGGAGGCAAATGGGATGGAAAATTAAATGAAATTAAATGGCTGGAGCGGCCTTATTGTGCCTCCTCCTATTCTTTTTTTTCTATTTTTTTTAAGAAAAACATTAATTACATAGTTGGATCTTTATTCAGAAACTATTGCGGATTCTGCGAGTGCTCTTTCTTTTTAATGAACTCTTCTTCTCTTTAATAAACTTAAATAACGACCTGAGAAGAATTGGTGCTCGGAAGAGGTGGGAGTCGGGTTTTTTCTTCTTTTTTATGGCCCTCTCTGCCTGCCTCTTGCCAGCCTTTTTTGGATTAAAACTGTCTAAACGGTGGGGCTCTCTCTGATTTAACTGGTTGGCCATTAATGACCCATGAATATAGAGGAACAACCTGTCTGCAAAGCAACGCGGTAAATACGGAGAGCAATGCCCCACCAGGGATCTCCATTCATGCGCCCTGACTATACTTCAGGGGTGCCAAGGGTTCACCACCACCTCTCCTGGACTGGTTTCAATGGTCTAACCATTGAAGACCCCTCTGAGTGCAGAAGAAAACACATTTTTTATGTCGACCCATAAACTTTCTTTGGGTCTATTCAGGGGAGGGAGGGGGGAGAGAGCCCAATCATTGTCCCACTTAGCAATGTGGCCTATTTCTCACAGATTCCCACGTTTTAGAAATGACTTTGTTTTCCTCTAAATCCATTTATTTCTCCGCGTGTAAGCCAGCACATCTTGTGTAGCCCACCTCTCGCATTCAGTCGGTCACACTTAAATTTTGATTCAAGAAAAAAAAGGAGAAGACGAAAGAAAGAAAACTGAAATCCTCGCGCGTATGGCTCTCTGGCCCCTCCGAATCCCACCCAGCAAAACAATCATTATTATTCCTTTCAGATTCGTGCCTGCTCTCAGAGCAGACCGTCCATCTTCTCCGTGCTTTTCTTTGCTTTTGCAGAAACACCCTCCCCTGCTCATCTATGAGGTGTTTCACACTCTGAGAAACCTGGAGAAAGATGCAAGCTGCACCGTGGGCAGACCAGCTGCCTTGATGCGGGTGGGACATTTGAGACGCGTTTGAATAGTAATTGTGCTTGTATGGGACTCCCACCAGATGACATGATTGGGATTTTAACCCAGACTAATATTCAAAATCGCATTAGAGAGGAGCCGAATAAATGGCATCCGATTCAGCGCTGTTCATGCGTGATTGCATTCAAAAAAATCCCTACTCAAAAGTGGGCTGCAGCGTTTTGGTATTCAAAGTCTCAACAAAGTTTTTTTTTTTTTTTTTTTGGAAGGCCACTTTTCCCTGACTTCAACTCACTTTGTCTCGCGTGAGAAGACGCGGATAAAGGCGCGTGAAGTTCCGTGAATTGATATGTTTCGGTGTACCTTATAAATTCATACCTTTTCTCACTCGACCGCCTCAGAAAGAAAGTGTCACTCAGGCCGATTTTCTCTGCTGTCCGGCGCATTTAGCAGCAGATCTATTTGAGGAGTTCATTCCTAGGCAAATGTATGCAGGCAGGGTCGCCCGTGAATAGAGCAGCGTGTCAGCCGACCCTAATTGGGATTTAGCTACCCAAAGCATATGCGCCGAAGTGACAGAGAATCACCGGCTTCAAAGAAAGTCGCAACTTTTGCCCTTCTCGGTGAATCTGAGGAGCTCTTTCCCTCGCCCCGAGCAAAAGCGCATTTTTTCTCCCAGGATGAAGGTTAGTGACCCACTTCGGCGGGTTTGTCTCTGCAAGCTGGCAATGTGAGACAAACAAATATAAAGGCAAAGAGCACGCTTAAAGACATGATACCTTGACTCGCCTGCATGGCTGAATATGGTTAGACATTTTTAGCGAACTTCACGGTTATTATCTCAACAAGGAGGTCAATATTTTCTAACATTTTTCTGCGACAAGTTAAACGTTAAAAGAATTTAAAAAAAAAAACAACCCAACATTTAATTCAGTCTCGTATTTTTTTACATCCTAAAAGGAAATTGCAACTAATAATAAACATAAGCGATAAAAATATCAATGATCAGGTACACTGTCTTTGAGGGTTTTTTAAAAAATATATATTTTAAAGGAGCGCATTTTGCCTCTTTGTTTTATATGCTGTGGAATTCAGAATACTTATTTATTTATTTATTTATTTATTTATTTATTTATTTATTTATTTATCATATTTAAATAAAAATGTACTCACTTTTTCCCCCAATGAGTTTTCTCAGTGTGAAGACGGAAGCACCATGGAGAGCTCCACACATTTAAAAAAAACACGTGAGGCTATCGATAATAAATGCTTTCCTGTTTCATTCTCACATGAGCGTCATATTTTCGACGGACAGCTTCGGGTTCAAACTAATTTCTCCTCCGTGTTTGAGTGGACTGAGCTCGTGAAAATGACGTGAGTTTAAAATGAAGTCAGTGCATATTATTCAGATAAATAATTTGTGCAGCAAGAAATACGGGGTTACACACTAAAATACTTGACTAAGTCTAATTTACTAATTTTCTTCTCTGTTCTTTTCCCCCTTTTTCTTTGTTTTGCTTTGACTGTTTTTGCTATTTTAAAATGTATTTATTGATCTTTTAATTAACTCACTCATATTTATCCCACGTGTATCACTGTTTCTGGTTTTCCTTTTTAAGTTATTTACTCAGAAAAAAAAATAATAATTGTCTATTGACATATATCCACTCTAAAGCTGCCAATGAAACATCAAAAAATCTTCAATCAAACAACTAAAAGTTCCATTGAAGCCTTATTACGTTGAACTGAGGAAGCCTTTCTGGGTTTCCATCCACCGAGAATTATTTGTTTTATTTATTTACTTGCTATCTTTCCTGAGATGTGCCAAATTATAATAATAATGGTACAGTAATGTTACTGCTGCCATGACAGCACAGGACCACCGGTTCTACTCCAGTCTTTGTTGCGCTTTCTGTCTCTGATTGGTGTGTTGCATGTCTTCACTCTCTGCCCCTGAGCAGGACACTGAGCGTGTTTGGCATCTGCTGGCCACATCCAATCTCTCCCGATCAGCCGCAGTGGGAAAAGGTGTGGAAATGGATGGAATGAGGACAGGAAACGGCTGTGTGCAGTCACTCTGCTGCAGGACCGCATTTGAGTGACGGATTCCTCAGCCCTGCAGAAAGTGTCAGGGCAACCATCTCGACCCTCAGGTGACTCTGTCCCTTTCCCCCTCTCTTTCTCTGTTTTGCTGTTCCCTCATGACTTCCTTTTCCCTTTTTCACTCTGCATCATTTCAAGCCAAAGCCAGGATTCTAAGGAGCATTTCTTTGTGCTAAGCAAAACATGAGGTTTAACCAGCATTGAATTATTGCTGAATGACGTTCTCTATCCTCATATAAACTCTTCAAAAGGACACAAAATAAAAGAGCAACAAGGTAATTCAATGCTGATAGCTTTATTTGTGGCATGTAGAAAAAAAAGGGGGGGGGGGGGGGTCACAAAAGTTTAGAGAATATGTTGAGTTGTCTAGTGAGGCATAGTTAAAGCCCCTGATTTGAAGCAAAAGGGTCAGTCATGGTCTTCTTGTCTGGGGCAAAAGGGCAAAGGTCAGTGTCCAAACATGGGGCTTGGTCAGTGCAAAGCTCAGAGGGGCGTGGAGGTTTAAGGGTGAGAGGAGGTCACTTGGGAATTCGTGTTGCTCACTCGTTGTCCGACTCATCGGCCGCTCCGGTGATGGTGTAGGTCTGTTCTTGGTGGTCCATTTCCAGCACATCATCCTCATTTTTGACTGTTCTGTAGAGAGACAGAGAGACAAAGTGACTGAAACAAGCATGTTAAACCACACCCGACTCTGTCACAGACCAGGTTAAGTCATTGTTTCTTAATGAAGGGTAGTGTTTGGTTGTACTTTCTGGGTGTGAGTGCTTGTCCTGTTTGAAAGAACTGCAAAAACACCTGATGGTACCTTTACCTAATGAGCACCGTCCTCCTCTCCGTCAGCTCCACAGCCTGCTCTGCATAGGCCTCGATGTTCTTATCATGTCCATCTGAGCCATATGTAGTCCCGGTGCCACTAATGCCACCCTTTCCTCCACCTGTCTTCCCCATGCCACTAGCAGCTGACAGAGCAGCATCGTCACTACCCACACCCCCACTTCCTCCACTGCCTCCAACTCCACCACCCATTCCACGGGCTACACTACCCTCTTCACTTATTCCTCCAGCAAGTCCAACACTCTTTCCTACAACTACACCACCATTTCCTCCACCAAACCCAGTGCCAGTTCTACCCATCCCACCTGAACCTCCAGTTTTACCACCTCCACCCATTCCAGTCCCACCTATGCTGCTGTCACTCTTGCCTCCAGTACCGAATCCCAGGTTTCCCACACCTCCAGCACCAGAACCACTTGTTCCTCCAGTGCCCATTGCTCTGCTGCCATTGCCTTTGCCCACAACCCCACCATTAGCTTCAGTACCTACACCTACACCCCCAGCTCCTAATCCATGACTACCAGTAAAGTCTGCCCCAGCTGATGTACCAGCAGGACCTTTTTTACCACTGGCTCCCTCAGCACCCATTCTTCCACCTAAACCTGCAATTCCTGGACCTGTTCCCATGCCTCCTGCATCTATGCCCCCACCCATTCCTACTCTGCCCCCAATGTCTCCCCCACCACCACGTCCTATCAGTCCACCACCCATTCCACCTGCACCTCCCATGCCTCCTCCACTGATGCTCATCCCGGCACCAATGGCGCTCATGCTACAGCTAGTGAGAGATAAGGTTTGCATCATGCCAGAAAGCCGCAGGTCCTCGCCCTCGATCAATTTTCTGCAGAGGAAAAAAAAGACAAAAAATTACCAAATTTATTAATATTCACTCAAAGACACAACCCAAAAATCATTTTCAGGTGGCTATTTTTCACTTACCTGTAAGTTGTGATCTCAATCTCCAGAGCCATCTTGATATTCAGAAGCTCCTGGTACTCACGCAGGTGCAGCGCAATTTTCTCCTTGGTGGATTTCAGCTCGAGCTGCAGGGCCTCAATCCGAGCCTATCAGGAAATCGGGGTTATAAAATGAATGTGTTGTTGTAGTGGCTTTGTGTTTGCATGTATGAATGTGAGAGCATGTGTGTATTTATGACTGACTCTGGTGGGATCAGGTGTGCACCCTGGGACAACATGAGCCAACATTTACCTGCAGGTCTTCCAGTTCTTTTCTGTACTTCTCTTGTGTCTCACGGATCTGAGCTTCAAGAGCCTCGTTTCTGGTCCGCATGGCATCCAAATCTCGTTCTTTACTTTGGATCTAGGGACAGTTTCAGCCCAATTATAGACACTCAATATTAATAAACGGTTCTTACATATTAATTTTCACTTGTAATACTCACATCTTTTTTGGCACTGGCTATTTCTTCTCTAACGCTTCGAACTTTATCAACATGCCTCGACGTCTTCTGGGTTAGATCTTCAAATTTGCTTTTATACCACGAATCCATTTCCTAACAGTGGAGAATGATAACGTTACAGAAGACTCAACTGTGTACTTTTCATCATCTGGAAGCGGTTTTGTGTGATATTTTTGTACCTGGAGATTTTTGGCTGCGATATCGTCATACTGGGTTTGAATTTGTTTCAAAGCAGCAGCCAAGTCGGGCAGAGTGAACGCACTCTGGGCTGAGACGTGAGCGGCGTAGATCTGTTTCATGAGTTCATCAATTTCCTAAACCAAAAAAAAAAAAAGAGAGGCCTTTAGGAATCATTAAAAATAAAAGGCAAACTTGGAATAGCTAATTCCTACGTAAAGATGTCACCCACCTGCTGATGGATTCGTTTAAGGAATTCAATTTCAACCTCTAACTGCTCCAGCTTCTTCTCCAAGGCAATGCGGGAGGAGGTGGCTTTGTCCACATCCTGAAAAATAAACAGAAGTGTTATCATGTATGTCTGCCCCTGAGAAATAATGTGTAGGCGACATTCACACCCAGGACAGTGGCTAATTTAATGTCACTCACTGGACGGAAGGCCTCAATGTCTAACTCGGCTTTCTTCCTCAGCTCCACCGCCTCCTCATATTTGACTTTGATTGCCTTTAGTTGAGCAGCTGCAGACTCTTTGGACGCCAAGGAAATGTCCTGAAAACCAAGAACGCATAAGTAAGACGCCTGTCTGCTAGATTTGAAGGTGAACACAAGGGTGTGCGCAAAATCTAGCTGAGCCTTTTGCATTTTATATTTCAGCTTCATTCTTGTGTGTGTGCCTGCCAGCACATTATCAAGTCATCTCATCTGTGCATAAAACACATCTGACAACAGCTGTAGTCTGACACCCAAATACGGTCAGGATCCCCCTCAAATTGCCTGCCAGAAATGAGCTTGTTACCAGGTAAAGAACTTTGAAAACACCAAGTTGACGTCTTGTATCGTTGTTTGGGTGGATCTTCTACAGATCGGTGAGGTGTAAACTTAATGCCCTCTTGAGTGTCTAAGCAAAGGAAGAGCAGAGGCAGGATCCGGGAGATTTCTCGTCTCACCCTCTGAACTCTCATTTGTTCAGCAATCTTCTTCAGCTCTTTCAGCTGTTCCTCATAGAGCAGGCGCAGACCCACAGGCTTCTCAAACCGGTTCTGATAGGCCTCAATCTCAGTTTCCAGTAGCTTGTTCTGCTGCTCGAGCGATCGCACCTGTAAGGACATGAAAACTCAGTCTAAACCACACTCCACAAGATGAGAATTACTCCTGTGCAACATGTTTGAGTTCAGTGTGATATCTGCTTTTCGCTGCGCCTATCAAAATAAGTAAAATCGAGTTGAAAAAGGTTGTTTCACCTTGTCGATGTATACGGCCAGTCTGTCGTTGAGAACGATCATCTCCTGTCTTTCGCTTGTCCGGGTGCTGAGGAATTCCTGGTTTTCAGCTGAAGCCACATCCAGGTCTATGGCAGGCTCTCCGCTCGGCCCAACGCACACCATGGCACCTGCACTCACACTGAAATGACTGATACAAGTTAACCTACAGCCACAGGCACCAAAATATGTTCCTTTAAGTGATTAAAATTATTCCTAAAGACAGCCTGTAGAAGAAGAATTTATTTTCGCGGCCTCGCCTGTAAAACAAAAATCCAATGGCTTACCCTGCTCCTACCATGCGAGACCTGCGTGCTGCAGACATGGTCCTTCGTCCCACTGAGTCCACACGCATGCTGCTGGCCCCGGCTCTAGAGGAGAAGCAGCCGGTGGAGGCACGACGGGCCTCTCTCCTGGTGGGGGATGGGCTCGACACCCTGATCTGGTAGGACGAGCTGCTGCTGTCCTCAAAGTGACGGCGGTAGGACGAGATCCTCTCTGGGCTGAAGCTCATGGCAGCGGTTTCTATGTGGCTTTGGTTCTGTGAAGGGAAACAGTCAGTGGTTTGCTGCACTTTACTGCTCCTGAACCTTCCTTTGTTGCACTCTCTGGTTGTCAGCACAGTCTGAGGTTTTATACTCCCCATTGACAGTCATGCTCCTGCTCTGTTCAAAACAGCCCAGGTCATGAGCCGATGCATGCGGAATCTTGAACCTCCGTACTAAAGCAGGCTTGACCTGCCTCTCAGATATGTATCAGCAGCTTGTGAGAAGCAGAAATGGGCTGGGATCATGGCTGTGGGCACAAGTCTCTCAGACTCCTTATTTTATCCAAATCATAATGGGTTTTTGCCTGGGTTACAACACATCCACCACCTTAATGTCCTGCATCAGAGGACAAGCAGGGAGACAGGCAGGCAGGCAATGAGGCAGGGTCCAGTAAGTCATTGCAGCCAGTAGGTGCATCTCTGATGTGATGTGCTCTGATGGGACGAGGGACTTTAATTGAATGCTGAGCAGAAGCTAGAGGGTGACCTGATGAGGCTGTGGCTGCAGAGGAACAAAAGAGCGCTGGCAAGATTTTGACGTAAATTAGTACTTATTAGTCTGCTCTGTTTTCAACATATTAAAACTGGAGTATGCAGAAAAAAGAAAATGGAATTAACTGCTTCAGCGGGAAGATGAGGAAGCGGAAGAAAAGGAGGGGGGAGATTACAGTCTGGAGTTTACGGATGACATGACACAGTGATAAAAGGGCATAAATGCCAGTCAGCCCTGTTCATGGTTTACATTGACACCTACAGAATCACATGGGCAGGGGTTGGACGATATTACAATGAGCTCAATTATAAAAAAGAAGGTACCACAGCAACATGGTAAACCACAAAAAAACTCAAAATATGCATAAAGCCGATGTTGGTTTAGTCCGCTTAGAACATTAAAATCCAACTTATGAGATGATTTATTCACAGTTCCATGTGAAAACTTGCCGTGATGGATTAAGTGAGCATCTATTCTCTCCTACTGACCTCACATCTTGCAGCCGCATGGGACTTTTGGGAAGAGCCGGAATATTTCAGTCATGTGAATAGTCATCTCTCTACTAAGCTGCTTGTTTCACATTCCACCAACCGTTGTTCACTATGATGATGCTTTCTGTTACAGTATTTATAAAACCTCACTTCATTTACTAAGACCACAAACTCTTATACATCATTGTGTGGTATTATAACTTTTTTTGCCTGATACTCATTTAAATATTTAATTATTACTTATTAAAATGGATGATAATATTGAACTAAAAATGCTTTGTTATTATCATTATTATTATTGGTGTTAAATGACAAATACCAGATAATTATATTATATTTAGAGGGTGGTGGCATTTGCTATGAAAGACGCCCTTGTGGCAGCAGAGAACGTTCAGCAAACTGATTGAATAAATGTATTATTTAATAATAAATTTAGTTAATAAATAAAGTTAAGACTACTTTAAGATACTCCTTTACTAGATGGAGTATCTCAAGGTAGTGGTTTTCTGTATGACATTATCAGTCCGTCAAATGTCAAACAGATGGCCTTATATTTGACTCTACAGTACTTTGGTATACAGAGTTCATTGTCAACTGAGTGACTGTAAAGTACCCAGGTCCTGTAGCTGCAAAACAAGCCCAGATCATCACCCATCCACCACCATGCTGGCAGCATGTTTGAGGTGTTTGTGTTGATATATTGTGTTTAGTTTTTACAAAATGTAGCACGGAGCATTATAGCCAAACATCTCCATGTTGGTGTTATCTGTTCAATGGACATTGTTCCAGAAATCTTGTGGTTTCTTCAGATGTAACTTTGTAAACATAATCTTCCATGTTCTTTCTCCTGGCAACCACTGCAAGCAAGACTAGTCTGTGTTTTTCTAACTGTCATGAACTTTAACATGCTAACTGAGCCTGTAGAGTCTGAGATGTTACCCTTGGGTTTTTTGCAGTTTTTGAGCGCAGTCTGACCTTGGGGTGGGGATTTGCTAGGATGTCCACTCCTGGAAAGCTTGTGGTATTGAATGCTCCAGACCAGCAAACTGCCAAAACGTCTCTTTTGATGGAGATGTTCACACATGCTGATGATCATTTGATCAAGTGCAATTACCAGTAACCATATGGATGCACATAGTTTTTCACAGAGCTATTAAGTCCTGTGAAAACTTAATTTTTTACAACGTTGTGTAAAGATTATTCTGTCTTGAATACCATGCAAAGCTTTGCTGTCAATTAATAGAATTTTTCACAAATTCTTGACAAATTTACCAATGGAACTGCTCATACAATATATATGCATCAATATATGGTATTAAATATGTTTAAGTGTTCATAAAACTATTTTTTCATATATATTTCTTAAATATTTTCTTATTTATTTAAAAACTGTATCAGAGGTGAAAACTCTAAAACAATCAAAATTAAATATTTATATAGATGTAAATCTTAAGTAAATATATTATTGCATCACAAAATTTTCTGATTCTCAAAAACTGTTTATTTTTATTTACAAGTCATTACTGTCAACACCAAGCTCAAATATAAAAGAAACAAAAATCCCTGTAAAGTGCTGAGGTGATACAACAATGTCAGGTATGTTTTAAAGCTATCAATTATGTCCCCAAAGAAAACCAATAAACACTTCTAGATAATTTACTAACGCATCTGAAAAGTCACCTAGAGGCCAGTTTCCTGTCACTCACAATGATTAAGCTGAATTTTAGGATAAACTAAAGTAACTTAAAACAATATTGTCCAAATTAAACAAGACAGTGAGATTAAAATTTGCTGATTCTGCAGGGACTTTCAGCTCAAGCTGTGAAAGAAGGAATAGGGAACAAGGTCCATGGCGGTGGTCAGCAAACTGTAGTGGAAACATTCTTCCCTGCTGAAAACAAACCCATTTATTATCACGGATGATGAAGGAACCTGTGGAGAGTTGGTGACAAATTCATACAGGATATTAGACAAGGACTTTCAATACAGTAAATCGTAGTACTTCCCCAGCAGCTGTCACCCCGGCAAGCCTCTCTATGCCTATTTATATCTGGAATTACTTAAACGAATGTCCTCTTAGGTCATCTACTAATCCTGCCCAATATATAAATAATAAAAATAATAATAAACACACACAGACTCAAGTTAAATATTAGTTTATTTAGCTTTGATAACTTTATTAAATAGTACATTTATTAATAAATGCATTAAGTATTGGCAAAGTCTGCACTGCCTGTTGAGCAATTTAATATTTACAATATGTCAACAGGAAATAATAAAATAGTTCACATTATGGAGTGGAAGACTTTATTTGCATAATTAATCTTTAGCACTTCAGAAGATTCTTTGAGCTTATTTCAAAAAGCTGTAAAGGGTTTAGAAGGAGGTTAAGCCTGAGAGAAATTAAAGAGGGGTTTCAAGAAATATTGTATGGCAGATGTGGATTTAAGCAAACTGGTTTCACCTCTTTGAGATTTTAACATTGAAATGAGGAGCCATGAAATTTTTTTAAGCCCTTTACAAGGCTGCGCCATCACTTCACATTCTAAACTCGAATAATTGCAAAAATAGCTTCAAATAAATATATAAATATCTTTCCAGTTCCATGATCACTGATTATGCTGCTCATGCTTCACCCAGTTTTGCCATCCTCCAGAGTAATGCTGAACACTGAAACAAGACACAAAAGAAAGAAAAAAGTGAACATTTGCTTTGACGAAATCACACTTTTCATAATTTAAGACTTTTAAACAAAATCATGCATTTGTATGTGACTTTACCATCACCAGACAATCACAGTGTTTTAATACTTGACACATAGACATAGAAAATGTGATGTGGGACATGTGGTATCCTTCCGAGGAGGAACAGCATTGTGTAACTACAAGGCAATAACCTCAACTATAGTAAATGCTGTCTCATGGTGGTAACTATAAAAGTCTAAGTTTAACCACAATACTGATAACTTTTCTCGTGACTGAAAATGGCCAAGTCTAGTAAGAAACATAATGACGAGGTGGAAACCAGTGACGGTGACAGACATAAGCCAAGGACACATATCTCACTCTTTGTATCCCAGTGTGATGGCCATGTTCAGCGCAGTCTTGCTCCTGATTCCCGCCAAACAAGTAAACACAACGTTATCTGTCTGGTGAGGTAATTCACCACCATACTTTTCTTTGAAGTCTTCTGGACCCAGCTGGAGTGCAGTGTTCACTTGCGCCACTGTAAAGTCAAAAACACAAAGGTTAAGGAAGTATGATGGGTTTGGTGCTCTGGAGAACAGTTGGTTGGAAGCATTGTAGTAATATTTTAGAATAATGCCCTCCTTCGTACCATATAATATGAAGTGGCTCATATTGCTTGCGTTTTACTCCATTTAGAATTGTATGTCAAATTGAGCACATTTCAAACCTAATTAAACTTGCCATTATGAAGCCACGGGGACAAAGCACACCTTCAAATGTTTGTTTTATGAACAATATAAAAACTGTGTATGAGTTGGCTTCATTTTGGACATTTACGATTTGTTATTTACCCCCAACACACACAAACTGCAGTATACTACACTAGTATACAAGTCTACAGCCCTGGCAGCCCAGCCGGACAACAATGTTGCAGGTAGAGAGAGCAGTACTCACGGGGGACGTTAATGGAGCCGGGGATGAAGCCGTATTCTCGGAGCTCCCAGGGCTCTCGCACATCTATAACTACCGCTTTCCGCCCAACCAGGAGCTCCTTCAGCTGCTCATAACTCACGACTGTGCTCGCTGGCGTTGAACTGAATGTGCGGAACAGCAACTCTGCGTTTAAAAACAAGACAGACAATATACTTAATGCAGTATATGAGCTCCTTCAAAACATGACAGTGAGTCACTCATGTTAAACCTCACTTTTGTAACCGGGGCGAGTGCTGACACTGCTGGACACAGAGCCTTGTCCTCTCGGGACGCAAGCTTCAAACTGGACGGTATTATTCCATAAAAGCCGCGGGACAACACCGGCAAGTCTCCAACAACTTCTCAAGGCCATGTGTGATTATCAAAGCCAGATACTGCACTCTAAATTATCACTGCTCTTCAACACAAACCCTCACTTAAGCGTATCTGCGTGGGACAACTAAAAAAAGTCACAATGCCGACAATTATCTGCGCTTGCGCAGACGTACGGATATCCTAATGGGCCAAAATTCTTTCCCCACAAATGCCTTAGTGATAGTTTCAAACAAGTAATAACTAACTATTTATCAACACAAATTAGCATCATGTCCCCTAATTAGATCAAACAAGTGCATCAAGTAAAAACAAAAAACATTATTTATGTTGCATTCGCCGCCATGGGAAACTGGGAAACGCATAAAGATGGGAAACAAGCTTTTATTTACCTCTAGTAAAAAAGAGATTTTCCCACTCAACTTGAATGCAGCATTGGGCCAACCTGAGCTGCCGTAGTGCGTCACACATAACCAGTGCTGCCTGTAAATGCTAACGAAAGCTTGACACATGTTTTAAAAGTCAAGGGTGGAAACAAAAAGATATTGAGATAACTGTTGACGGTATTGCGCGTTTTTTCTTTGAATAGCCATAATGTCTGCGTGTAATTTTGGATAAAACACACCAGTTCAGTTTTTATCCTACCAAGCTAATGTAGCTGGCCTTTTTTTGCAACCCAGGAAGAGCTGACATCTCAGTGTTGGCTTCATATTAGCTGACAAAGTCAACATAGGAGCCTAACTTTAAGAGGTGAGTTAATACATATTCCATTTTCGCTAAATCTAGTATGAAAAAGATAAACTAATTTTTAAAATTTCCGTAATAAATGGGTTAGGCGCCTCTTATTCTCACCCAAACCGGGCTGCCGGGGTTGTTAAGGCCTCTTAATCATGGTGTTGTCCATTAATAGAGTTATCTGTCGTAAAAACTCTGATTTTCTCCTACTGCCTTTATTTAGCAGTGGCATATCATGTAGCCGTAGGTATTGTGACCGTTCGCTTCCAGATTTCTTGCAGTTTAGAAAACGTTTAGGTCAGTAGCATGTTAGGCGAAGGGTGTAAAAATTATTTCAAAAGGAGTCCACCAGGAAAATCAGCTTAAACCTACAAGCAGTGGAAAGTTTTTGATTGGTTAAATCAGTCACCTGATTTAATCGCCCCGAACACACCAGCTTGAGAGTAGCGTCAAACACACCAACTTATAACAGCCAAACCACATATTGCATTTACCGTTTAATTATTTAAATAATCTTCAGCAGAGGCTATTCTGGTATGGCAAAAAAAAAAAAAAGAATTTTTGTTGTTGTTGTTTTTAGTGCTGTTGTCTTGAAAGTGGATTTCGTTGAGTCGGAGCCCAGCAAGGAGGAGTTGGCTTGGGCTTTTGAATGAAGGAGACAAAAAACAACTGCTTTAATGAAAAGTAGTTTACTGAATATATATAAAATATGAGAAAGCAAGAGTGTAATTGTGCAAACATAATTAGTTATTCTATCCTAATATATTTTTTTTCACTATTGTTGGAAGCAAAGTAGTGCTTGACGATTCAATGTTTATTTGTTTATTTATAAGGAACCCCATTAGCTTCCACAACAGTGGTTGCTAGTCTTCCTGGGGCCCAAGCCATCAAATATCTCCAAATAAAATGTTACAACAATTAGATCTACAGTAAAGTTTTACAATACTGAAATGTAAACATGTGAATATTAAAAATTATATAAAAGCAGAAAACCAAAACAAAACACTCAAACAAAATACACAATTTCCATTACAAGTGATATTACCCTCTACAATTTTTACAAATACATTAAAAACTGCCTAAATAGGCTTTTAGGTGATATGTATGCATAGCTATTTGAATGTAAACACATGCTGTCATAAAGTTTTGATTTGGCACATTTCTGTAGGACTGTGCTGTAGTACAATGACAACACAATAAATGTGTGTGAGTGTGTGCATTTAACAATTCCTGATATAAACTGTAGGGGTTTTTTTTTTTTTGCTATTTTGAAAGTACCTCATTCTGTTGTGAAGAAAATAATAATAGCAGTTGTGTAGTACCTGGATAAACAAAATTATGTGTGGGTGTCCTAAATGTGTAAAACTAAACCAGTGTTGTCCCTTCTTGCTTTCAGAGCACCAGATGCGGCTGAAGGACCCCTTCTCCTTGAAAGCCGCCGACATGACTAAGCGGACTAATAAACCAAGAAAACCTCGAGATGAGGAATCATCAGATGAAGTCAGCGGTAAGTCACCGTAACAGTACATGCCACCGGACTGTTACGGTTAAGACTATGAATTTTGACTTGGTAGAGTCCTATAGACTATTCTTGAGTATTTTTTGTCAATGTTGAAAAGTCTGTGAGGTTTCATTCATTATTCTTATGGGATCAGTGCAATTCACCTTCAATTAAAAGGATCCTTGCTTACAAGACACCTTGTCTGTTAACAGGACTGACTTGCCAGCATGTGAGTAGAGCAGTGGACCTGAACTCAGTAAAGAAATCAGTCCTCTCGAGTGTGTGGTCGGTATGCTCAGAGTGCCTAAAGGAAAGGACAATGATTGATGGCGAGCCAGCAGCCTCTCAGGACATTCTGGTGTGTCTAAAGTGTGGTTTTCAGGTAAGTTTTTTTTTTTTGTTTTTTTTTTAAATGATAAATAAAGCAAAATGTGATGCAGCAGAGTTTAAACTAAATTGAAATAAACAACAGAGTAAGAACGTCATTATCATATTCAAGAGTCTTTAATTCTTATTTGTGTATGAACTTGACTGCTTCTTTACTTTCATGTGTACACTCACTGGACACTTTATTAAATGTGCCTTAATAGTGCCGGGTTGGACTGCATTTTGCCTCTAGAACTGCCATAATTCTCCACAGTATAGGTTCAACAAGGTGCTGGAAACATTACTTGGAAACTTTAGTCGTTGTTGATTTGATAGTATCATACAGTTGCTGCTTGCATGTCCAAAATGCTAATTTTACATTCTGCCCTGCTCTGTTGCATCGAGATCTGGTAACTGTGGAGGCCATTTGAATACAATGAACTCATTGTCATGCTCAACAAACCAATTTTTTAAAAATTATTTATTTACTTTTATGTTGTTGTTCAATTTTGGTGAGCCCGTGTAAATTGTGGCTTCATTTTTCTGCAGACACAGTCTTCTGCTGCTGTAACGCAGCTGCTTCTAGGTTTGATGTGTTCTATGTTCAGAGATGCTCTTCTGCATTCCTCTGTTGTAACAAGTGGTTATTTGAGTTACTGTTGCCTTGGCTTTGTGGGGGAAATCATAGATCAGCAGTTTCTAAAATATTCAGCCCTTCTACCACCAACAGCCAAGCTATGCCCAAAGTCACTTATATCATCATTCTGATGCTCAGTTATTGCCCCTCCCCTTGAGGTTGAAGGCATTTTTGAGACTTAAAATGTGGTTTTAGTTTCAGGGTTACAATTAGGTCATGGTTAGGTTTGGGCTTGGGGTTAGGCATTCAGGTTTGTTTGTTAGGGTACGTGGCTAGTGAAGAAAATGTCCATAATGAAGTGGTTAGGCCTGTTGGAACTTTCAAGAAAAGAGGAAGTCTAAACATGACCCTGAATAAAGATTTTCACCCTACTGTGCTCTTGAAGATTTGTTGCACCTTAAATGTTGTGAGCCCAGAGTGTATTTTATGGTTGCCAACAAAGATTTCTGTTTTTACAGGGCTGTAACCAGTCAGGGATCCAGCATGTTGTGAAGCATCAACAGGCTTTCCACCCAGAGTCACACTGCATCACCATCAGTTTGAGCACATGGAAGGCCTGGTGAGAAACCCAGGAAGTTAATTGTGAACTGTCATGAAAAGAAGCAAAGGCTGCACACAATGGTGCCCTGTTTGTCACCTTGCGATGGCATGTGTCAGAATGCTGCCAGCATGTGAGCTCAAATAGAAAACAACAGGCACCTGCAGTCTTTTTGATCCTGGCTACCACAATTCTAAGACCAGTTTGTTTATTTGTAAATTATTTTACATCATTTTAGGCTCATAAATAATAAAATAAAATTTGTTTTCCACCATTATAATTAGGAATGGGAATCGAGAACCAGCTCCCAGTAGTCCAATCCATTGGAACCATTAGTCTGCCTGCTTATCGATCCTGCTTATCAGATCTTGAGCTCTTGCTGCAATCAGCTGATTTCAGTTTGTGTGTCAGGGGAGGAAAAAAGTGTCACAGTTTACAGCATGGATATGGACATTACTTTTATTTTTATTGCATAAAAGGATGAGAGCACGATAATGAAGTGGAGACTGCTCCAAGACAGAAACAACTGCATTATATTGTTAACACAACTTTGGCTCTTTACAAGCACTTTCACCGACACTGTGCTAAGCTAGATGGGATGTTAAAGCTGAGTAAATGCTGACACCAGAACAGCACCGTGATAAAGTAAGCAGTTATTCGCGGTGAAGCCGCTGCTTAAATTCAACAGGTAACAGAGCCTGAGCGGTCTGGCTGCAGCCTCCGTGTCTACCTGTTCATGTTTCTACAGTAAAATCACTGTGACGATCAGTTTAAAGTCTCTTTTCTGGTTTTCATCTTTGATTTGTGTTCATACATCAATACTAAGAGAAAGATCACGTGTGTTCTTATTAGGATAGGGATTTGTGCTGGTGTGTGGGGCTGTAGCCTGTAGGTTTATGTAGTTAAATGGTAATTATGAGACGTTGCGTTTCAGATCATTTTACAGAGTAACATGAAAGTAACGTAATGAGTAGTTTTTAGTAGAAGTAATTAAGTAGAAGAACACTTTAAGAAAGGTGTTCTGTGTAATATATGTAATATATTTTTGAGTAATGACCCCAACACTGATTCATTTTTATCAATTCCCATCCCTAATCATGATTTCTAAACTGCTTTCCACTCTAGCCAAGCAATTCGGATGTTAAATACTGTCTTATTAGTTTCTAAAGTAAAATGAACCCGGTCTTATTAACCTCTCTCTTTGTGACAGGTGTTTCGAATGCAGTGAAGAGCTCTCGACTCATTGCAACAAGAAGGCCTTGGCTCAGAGCCTGGACTTTTTACAAAAGCACTCTGTCAAGGCAACATCAGGTAAGGTGTTTTCTGGCCATCCACTGTTGTCAAATTAAGCCTCAGTTATACAAAACGTACATGCTTACTGCAGTTTCAGCAGGGCCAAATGACAGTGTAGCTCAAGATTTATCATTCCTTTAAACTGGTGATCCTTTCTTTAGTTGAATACATCTCATGTTACATAATTTGCTTAATATTCTGGTCAGTCTAGGTTTTGTGTCTATGAGTAGAAGGCAAAAGCACAATAACAGTATATGAGCCAGTTAGCGGCTGCGTTGTGGCCAGATCCACAAATAAGACGGGCTCCTATCAGAAAAGTTATTCTTCTAAGTGAAGGGCTGACATTCCAGCAGTCGGCTGCAGTACACCTGCTCCCCCTGGTGGCAATGGTCATGTGAAGTTTGACCTACTGTTCTTCATGCAGAGACACCCCACACTATTCAAATGGGTGAAATGGTTGTCTGATTTTTTTGTTTTGTTTTGTTCTGCTTTTCTATGCTGCTAAGTGCTTGAAGAATATTCTTTCTACCCTTCTGTCGGTCTAAAATTGAATTAGAGCAGCAAACTTGTCATTAAAAGCAATAAAACTTACTAGAAATACTAAGAACTAGATGTAGAATAGAGTTGGATTTTAGTTGCAGCATTTTCAGCATTACTTACTACCTTCAGACTTGTCCTTTTCCCTCACTTAGACCACCTGAGCCCCCCACCCCACACTGAGTCAGTCATCCATATAGACATCAACTCCCATTCTCAATACTTACATGTACCTACACCTTCAGCTCAGTGTGCATCTCTTGCTTTGTGCTGGCGTGCTGAAAGACCTCCTAGCAGACTGTAGTTGATCAGGGTGGTGGGCATCATCACTTTCAGTCTCTCAGGCCGTCTCTGCATCGCCCGCTGCATGCTGCCCAGTTGCCAGTGGCCAGAGGCCAGCCACTGAGGCCCAGGCAAGCTGGTCCCCAATCTAAGCCATGGCTGTGGAAGTTGCAAGATTGATTCTGCCGCTATCTCTCCCCTCACTCCCTCCCTTGCCCCCACCTTGCATATTGCATGACTGCACATATTTGTGGAATTAAGCGCTTGAGCGCTGCTTCCCCGGCTGGGTTCCCTGAAGAACAAGCGCAGCTGCGCAGGGTTCAGCCCTGTGATCTGTCGTTCTTTGTCTTTCCATCGCTATCCGTTTCTGTCCCTAGCTTCCTCTGTTAAGTTGCTGTATGTCTCACCACCTCTGGGCCTGTGTGCTGCACTAGTGGGAGCCAGGGTCCTCAACAAGTCTGAGCAACTGGATCCTAACAGCTGGAGCGCGTTAACTCTCAGTGGACATGCACACACATTCACAGATACACATAACGCCGAATGTTAAAAATAACTTTCAAGTCAAGCAGATACCCTATTTTCTTCCAGCTCATACTATACACTTGGCCTCTACAAAGAGCTTTAAGTTTCAGTAATACACTTAACTGAATTCTCACTGGCACAAAGTGTTCTTTGCAGCACAGAGTACAAGCTCTTCCTGGCACAATAAATCTGAATATCTTTTCTCCTCTAAGTACATTACATACCTGAAAAATTCAGATTATTTGAAGTGTTTTAAAAGTGTCTACATAGTGTGTGTTACACACAGACTCCAAAAGAAATGTACAGAGAATTCATAAGTTAGACATGTGGTGGGTTGACAAATTTACATAGGTATACACTTTTGATTTTGTGTTGTTCATTTTTAAAGACTATAGGTGAGCAGTGTTGCGTGTTTTGTTTTATATACCTATGTCTGTGGAATAGCCTTTTTTTGTGCACAGTGCCAGGCCACAGTCCGTTGTTGGTGGGGATTGATCTGCCGAGCTGGACTGTAGCTACCAACAGCTCTGCTTCTTTAAATTATGTGTCACCTTTTTGTCACCTTTCTTGCCACTTGATTGTTTCACACCGGTCGGCCAAATGGGTATAGAAGCGGACAGCCATTGTTGCAGCAAAATAGATGGTCGTTGCTTGTTGAGGAGCTTGTGAAATTGCATTTCAGTGGAGGCCAGGGTTTCTCAAGAAGCTGCTGTTGTACTCTGTTTTTTTTTTTCTTTCTCTTTCCTATAGTCCCTAAGCACAAAAGAGCCCAGCAAGGATTTTTTTCCAAATCTATAATAATTTTGTACAACAACAGCTTCAGGAAGAAAGAAAGTCGATTAACTGTGGTCTCTCACCATCAAGGCCTTCAGCTCAAGTGCCAGAGTCCCGGGTAAAAAAGCGACTTGACCTCAGGGGGGCTAGAATGCAGCATGTAAGACAGCTGGGGAGTCTTTGTGGAGCAAATTAAAATGTTGGTTGTGAATAGAGTCATTCTTTGCATTATAATTGTAAGAAAATCTGAGTGTTAATATACAGTATCACTGGACTGCATGTGTGTATTAATGTATTCAAGCAATTTTCTTTAAATATCTTTGAAAATGATTCAGGGTTGCTTTACAATTTTTTTTTCTTTTTTTTTAACATAGCCAAATCATCATAAACATCCTTGTATTAAACATTAATTTTAACATTAATTAAAGCCCACCCTGTGCACATGAACTTGCACCAGTAAAGCCTTATCCACATATAATGTGCTTCATTGGTTGTGTCATTGCTGTGTGGTTGACAGCTTGCTATAGTCGACATTCCTAAGTTTTGGATGTGAAGGTAACCTTGTTGCATGTTTCCAGAAACATTCTAAATGGAGGACTTTGACCTGATGTCAGATTGCGATATCCTTCCCTCTCATAGGTTGTTGCTTCGGTCACTCTCCTCTAAAAGCGCCAGACCAGTTCACACAGTTTTAGTTGATATCCAGCCACGTTGCCCTGTGTGTACGCCCAACATTTTCTGCATTCCCAATAGGAGGCATGCAGTAAAGAACTGTACAGACTGCAGCATCACTACTACTGACCTGACCTGAATACAGTGCACAGTCGTGTCAGACAAATGTAGCTGCACAACTTATATATGTGCTCTGCCTTTGTTTCTTTTCCTATTGTAAGAAGTTTCATGTTCTCATATCTGCTGACACAGACACGGACCCCTAGGTAAGAGTCAGCACATCAAAGCTGCATTAAGTGGCTGACTCTGAATGTTGCTGGATCAGAAATAACATGGATTTATCTCTCATTTCCCTTTTATAATTTTTTTTCTCCAATTCTCAAAGGCCAAAACAATTTTGTTTGCAAAAAGTTTATTGCTGTGTGGTGTTGGTCACACTCACATTAAATCCTTTTCTAAATAGGTTGCTGTCATGGTGGGAAATTTATCACATGTTTATATGAGGAATATTTACATATTGTTTGCACCAGGGCTGTTTGTCTCTGTTGTACTCAGAATTGCACTTCTAGCCTCCAGTTTTGAGACCGTGGCTTAAGTCAGAGATATTCTGTAGTTGGATTACGGCACTTTTATTCACCTGATTTCCTCACCCTGGTTGTTAATTTTGTAAGCCATAATTCTTAGTTTACTGTCAGTTTAGCTTTGCCGAGTCAGTAGCCAGTAAGAGGCTTGTCCCCTGGTGGTGCTTTCATGGAGGTAATCAAGAGTGCTTCTGTCTTTATTCCCACCACCGCACATGAAAGTAGGCCAGATAGTGGGTAGTAAAATCTGTGCGCTTAAATGTGTGTGTGTGTCTGTAAGTAACATGGCACTGGGTTCTCTTGGCCTCAGATGGCAAGGAAACGGGCTTCTCATGCCCTGCAGTCACAACAAATTAGCAAATTAATAAGACATTTGGTGTTGCCTGGCCTTCCTCTTGACTGGCTGCTCTGCATGAAGTGAGCCGGCCTTGGCCCTCTGCACTGCTGCACTGTAAGTGAACGTGGATGACGCCCACTGGCCTTTGCATTTGACAGTCTCCCAGCCCAACTGTGAACTGCATTAAGAAGGCAGAGTAAAGGCCTTTTGAAAATAGACTTTTGCAGACTCCTGTGCTTTGTCTTGATGATATCAGTATAAATTTACATTAAGTTTCTCTTAGATATAAAAAAAAAAGTCTTTGTGGTGCGCTGCTGCTAAAAATAAAGTTGAAAATATTAATTTTTAACAAAACTGGTTATGTTTTGTTTTGTGAGCTTGAATTTTAGTCTGATGTTAGCCTTGCTTCAGCTTGATAATGTCGAACATGTAAGGCAGTTCGTTGTTTTTTTCTCTTTCTCTTTTGCAAGTACTTTTAGTAATATTCCCTGCCAAAGTAAGCATGTTTCTTTGTATTTCCGTTGTGTGAAAAAGAGCAGGGAGTACAGGAGGTGTTGGTGTATATGCATGCATGTGGGTGAGCTCGAGCACCACGATGCTTTCCTCTGCCCTGGGGAAAGGCTCCACAGTGTCACTGCTGCCCATACTCGGTGGCTGAGCAAGGAGAGCCAGGTGGTGGTGCCGAGTGCAGCACAGTCAAGCGTGGATGCAGCTCATGCTGACATTTGCCTGCGCTGACTGCTGCGGGGAGAGGAAAAATCTGCTTTTCCATATGCTTGTGCTCGTCGCAACCCTTCCCTCCACGCTCTACTCCCCCACACTGCCCTCTTCTGCCCATCGCTCCCCCACACCCTCCTCCGCCTCCAGTCTCAGCCAGATGGCTCCCTGAACATTGTTTACCTTGGGTGACGGTCCCAGATGCAGTGTGTGTCCATCGGCATCCCCATTCCATCCATTTCATTCCCTCATTCCTCTGCTTCTCTCTTAGCTCAAGTGCAGGTCTCGGCTCTCGCACTCAAGTTGCACTTTGTTGATTTTTGTGTCTCTCAAATACCACAACAAGTAGACATGCTCATTTACACACTCTTACTCCCACTCAACTATCTCTTCTGCTCAATTGTCCATACTTGCGTAAATGTCTCTTTTCACACCTTCTCAGTCTCACACCAAAACTCCAAAAATACACCGATTTTTTTTTTTCCCTTCGATCAGGCCATGGCCTTTCCTCATCCCCACTTGTTTTCCATGCATTGTATGTGATGACATATGGGAGCTCCCTTATGGCTGCATATTGAAATTGAAAATAGGCCTCCAGATGTTGCCAGCACAGAGAGCCAGATGCATTTAGCACCACTGGGTGGAGCGTCTCAGCAGCATGTTGTCCCGACAAGCTGAACCTCGCCCCTGCCTTCTTGATCCCAAATCTAGAGGACAAGCTTAAATACGCTTGCTTCATTTCTCATCAGCGCTAAATATTTTCTGTTAAAGCAATATAATTTAAGGCAGCAGCATTGGTGCAGGCAAGAAAATACAACGGAAAAAAAAAACTATGCACTGTGCATTGTGACAGAGTTGTTGTGGTATTTCTTCTCAAATCTATGTAAAAGAAAAGCTGACCTTTTTTTTTTAGACACTGTTTAGTGGAATTTGATTTAGTATAAAATGCAAATTTTTAAGGCCACAAATAAAAGTCCAAGGCTCACATTCCACCGACTGTGACCAGGACGGTCGTTTTAATGCCCTTGGCCTTGGGGAGGGAAAGCTTGCTTGGTAGCGGCCAAGAGTGGGCTTACCTATCGCTGTATGTTGAATAGCTTTTTCAGTAAACATGCACAAAGAGTGATTCTATAAATTCAATATGTGCAAATGCAGGGCCATTTTGTTTTGAGGAAGAGAATGGCAAGAGCAAAGGTGCAGGTTCTTTTAAAGGTTTACTGTTGTATTGAATTTCTCGGTTTGGACATAAGCAGGTTCAGGCTAGTGACCTCGCTGCTAGCTTGCTCTCTTGACTCGCTTATATGTATAAAGTGTTCATGGACCAAACTCTCTTTGTGTTTCTCTGCAATTATTGGATTTCTCAACAGCCTTTGGACCTGAAAGTGCTTCCATCAGTCCCTGCAAGAATTTGCCATTTTGTAATGAAATGTCTTATTATCAGCTCAGAAGAGAGGTTATATTTTCTATGCAG
Source organism: Rhamphochromis sp. 'chilingali' (assembly GCF_963969265.1). Taxonomy (NCBI): domain Eukaryota; kingdom Metazoa; phylum Chordata; class Actinopteri; order Cichliformes; family Cichlidae; genus Rhamphochromis; species Rhamphochromis sp. 'chilingali'. The sequence goes on from NC_137938.1 coordinate 17,220,075, forward strand.
TAGGAAACTCATTGAATTTTTTTTTTTTTTTACGTCAACTGTTGTAACTTCTGTTCAGCAATATTTTTTAAATACGATTAAAATGACATGAAAATCCTTTGACTCTGAATTTTTTTAATACTACAATAACAAACTATTAGATTTTTTTTTTTTTTAAATCATGCTGGCGTATTCACAAATTCTTTACACTGAGGACTGACTACTGCTAAGAAGAATTCAGTTCTCAATGTTAATAGAATAGAATAGAATAATCCTTTAATTGTCCCACAAGGGGAAATTTGGTTGTAACAGCAGCCAAAAAGACATATACAAACAAACAGGACACAGGACACGGAACAGAAACATACACAATTGGATAATATGGATGCCATTCAGAGCGTATTGCAAATGGCATATTTCAATTGTCCTGTACTGCATCAAAGAATATATTTTAGCTTTTTACAAACCCAGCTTGAAAGATTGCTGCAGTCTTGGTCATAACAGGGATTGTCCGTGTTCACTTCTATCACTTGTGCCTTACTCTGACCACAGGGGGGGGGGGATCATCTACAAGATGATCTGCCTCACTATAGCGTACTGGGCTAAAGACTTTGGCCACTATTTCTATATATACTACTAATTTTCTAGAAAATGGAAAATGGTTGTTGTGGTTTATTTAAATGGTAAATGGCCTGTATTTGTATAGCGCTTTACTTAGTCTCTATGGACCCCAAAGCACTTTACACTACATTCAATCATCCATCCATTCACACACACATTCACACACTGGTGATGGCAAGCTATATTGTAACCACAGCTGCCCTGGGGCGCACTGACAGAGGCGAGGCTGCCGGACACTGGCGCCACCGGGCCCTCTGACCATTTAAACATATGCAAACATAAAGGAAAGTACAGGATACAAATCAAAAACTGGGTTTGTACAATTCTAACAAGTTCATGTGCTCATTATTTTTTTAAGAAGCACTCCAACACAATCCTCTGAAATTTAGCATTAAACCATGGCAGAGCCTCCAGCGTGCTTTTAAGACGGCTGTAGACACTGTGGTAAATCTTTCCTGACCTCTGTAAATACTGAAAAGATTTTGACTAATAATTTCACATATTGATTCATCACTCCATCAGTACTGTTGCCACTGATCTTCAGTCCAGTTCTTGTATAAGCCTTTTCTCCCTGTTTCCGTTCCTTAAGAATGGCTAACTGCCAGCAACACTTCCAGTGAGACCATTTCTGATGAGGCTTTAGTGAACAGTAGAACTGAAGGGTCAGATGCATCATATTTCTTTTTGAGCTATGATGACTTCTTAGGTGCATCATACCTAGATATTTTATACCAAGTTTTCAGCTAATAGCTCTTTGGTAATCACCTTGCTGGTGCAAGAAGTTTATTATATACCTGTCAAAACTGTGATTCTGACATTATTCACACATTCTAGTGAAGAAAAGGAAACAAATTGTGTATTGCAACAGGCTGCTATTACAGTTATCTGTTATGTATGGATACAACACTGGTTCATCCTTAATTTAGGTGCATTTTTTTTTCTTTTTAAGTGGATTAACAAAGAAATAAACAAAAACAAGAAAATATTCCTCTAAAAAATGAGTGAAAAAAGAGCTTCAGAAGAGTTTCAGAAAGCCTGGAGAACTATTGCTCAAGACCAGTTTAAAAGATTACAAGAAAGTCTGGTTGCTGGGAAGCAAAATATAAAGAAATGAACGGTGGCTCAATGCTTTTGCCCTTTACTGTTTAAGGCAGAAAAACAGATCCTGTTAATGAAAATCCCAAAGTACTAGGACTAAATAGACAAAAATATGATGAACATCAAGTTTCCAGATCATTAGAGAAATTAAAGAAAAGCTTTCTCCTGACAGACAAACAAATAAATCTTTCAAAATATTCATGAATTAATTTGACAAATGAAATGCACTCTGACTGAAATATCTTCTCATTCTTCACTGCAAATAGGTAATGTTAATTAAAGAGTAGTACATTTTTGAGTTGCTTGTGTGTCTCATTCCTGGCTTGGTTATTGTTTAGCATTTAAAATAGTCTATTTTCTTCTTTAATACCAAACAGAACACATTCATTGTTTCTCATTTCAGTATTCAGCTGTGTACAGTGATCGTTTTAGGGAGTTGATAATGGCTACATTGGTATTCTCATTACTGCTGGTTCACTGCGTAGACCTCTTTCTGTGCCTAAGGCTGCTAAATTAAAAAAGCCAATCTGTAGAGGATTATGGTGTGTTCCCACATCGGCGTTTGTTTCTGAACAACAGCTGCGTTTTACCTGAAGAAGCTGCAACTGTCACATATTTATGTTTTTTATTTATTCATGATTTTTTACCATGATAAACTCCAAAAGTAAGATGTCATGTTAAGAACAATAAGTTAACTAGTGAAGAAGACTAGCATGTGTCAGTAACGTGTTATTGTTGACCCATCATGGTTTTAGCTATATTGCTAGCTGCTGGCACGCCATCAGCCCACACTGCTCCAGTACTAACTCTAGTCTGTCCCCAGCAAGCTGTATGCCACTGTTAGATTCTGACCATCTGTGTCTTACTTTCTGTGGAAGGTTAGTTTTCATTGGTGATCAGGAGTAACAGCTGGCTCTGGAGAGCCATCTCTCCAACCCCAGCCCCCACTCCTCCACCACTAACCAGCGGAAACTTCTACAGCTGTCATCTGCTTTCCCAAATGACCCAGCTCTCCTTCCAGCTGCCATCCCAATACCTTACTCCCAGTCCCAGTTTTGGTGCAAGGCAAAGTCTTTTTTTTTTCTTTCTTTTTTTTGGCCAGTATTCCAGGACAATGGAAATTTGTTCAAGACCCCCACTTCACTTGGTGCATCTTGACTTCAGTCTTGTTATGAAAAATAATATTAAGGTTTAATTCAAAACCACGTGCACACTATAATCCTGCCATTTAACTCTAACTTATAGCCTTTTACTGTACCTCTTTGTTTTATGTGTTCCAGCAGTATCACCCAAGATCATAAAACTCAGAGAAGAACCACCAGATTATGCTGACCTACCAAAAGGCAAGAGCTCAGTCAGCAGTGCTTTGGTCCCTGTTAAGGGAATCAATAACCTTGGTAACACCTGCTTCTTCAATGCTGTTATGCAGGTTGGTATTGCTATTCTGTTTCTGTTACTCGTCCTTGATGATTTTGTTTTTACTTGAATCTTACTCTTTTTATAATATTGGGTCAGAACTCAAGAACTGAGAAACTTTTGCCATTAACAGAACACTAAAATATTCAGAAGCATTGTTTTTGGCATACAGCTCCCAAGGAAAGTGACACCAGTGGCATCCTTTAAAAAGAAAGAAGCCATAGATAGTAAATGTGCATGAACTCTTGGACATCTGTGGAAGACAAGAGTGGTGGATGATCATAGTATCCTTTCTATGGTAAAGAAGAACTGCTTGAGAACATGCAGCCAGGTGAAGAACACTGTGAAGGAGGGAAAAAACACAGGGTGTTCACCACGAGTTGCAAACAAGTGATCTGTGGCCTGAAGCATACTATGATCTGAAAGACAGTAAAACTCGTATCAACTATATTGTCAGCTCGCTTTCAACAGTGTTGACTGGTTGGTGTTTGCAACTCAAAGATAAGTTAAAACATATTCTGAAAGCAATCCAGACACTTTTGAAGGTAATGAAGTGAACTACTGCAATGGCCAAGTCTATCACTTACTTGCAATACTGGAAAGCCAGAAAGACCTTCAAACAACTGGAGACCACTACAGCATAAAGGCCTGGAAAAGCATCACAAAGTATCAAGCTCCTCCTTTAGGGAGGTGCACGGATTCTAAACATCAGGGAGTCATTGCTTTCAAAGGATACTCAACGTATTTAAAATGGACATTTTATTTTAGACCTTACATTGGAGACCTTGAAAATGGATGACTCTGGACAAAAAATAGTTGTGATTCCTCTGTGGTTGATGTGATATTGGCATTCAAAGCCAAGATTATTTAATTTGAATCACTGTACAAATATTTCCAGACTTTACTGTACACAACTGGCACTCGGTTGGTGCAGAGCACGTTCACAGCACAGCGCAGCTATAGAGCCCTCCTCAGTTTTTCCCTGGTCATGTCATGGTGACTGCAAACTGACATGCCTCTTCAACAATGAAGCTGTTTTTTTTCCGCCATTTTGTTAATCACCCTCAGGGTCTCCCTCGTTGATTGAAATTCGAGTGAGCGTGCTTTACATGCTTTTCCCTCCCTCTCCCTGTCTGTTTGTATTGTCTCCTTGAAAATTGCAATCTTTCTGGTGAAAACACATAATTGTCAGAGGATGAGCTGTGTCTGTGTTCACAATGCCAGCTCCATTGTGTGTTTTCCATAGCAACAGTCTTTATTGCCAGGATGTGACAAAACAAATATCTCTTGAAAAGGGAGGAAAAGATGCTTCTCTAACATGAAGGGACAATGACTGCTTCAAGCAATCTCCTCGCCAAGGATCTTCTCTGCATTTAATTCATACAGATCATAGATAATTTTGCCTTTTTCAGTGATAAACTCGACACAAGTTTCTAAATCATACTAAAATGGAGAAAACATTGTTGCGCAGCTATTTTAGTTGACTACATGATATTGCCACAAGCTAAGTGCAGAAACATTTTTATATCTCTAAAACATTATAGCTTTTCTTGTTTCTTTGCCTTATGAAAGAAAATCTTAGAATCTGTGGTTTTGATCAGTTGGAGCCACTTCTTTAATGTACAATATTCTCTAGTTAAAACCAGTTGATCTAATGCACCTGATGAATATTGTTCCCCAGTTGAAATCAGAGGCAGAGTGTCAGATATGGTGGGGGAAATCAACACAGCTTGGTATTGTGTTATTTTGTATGTATAAAGACACCAAATATCAATATTTTATTAAATAAATTCTAATACTTAGAAAAAAAGAGGGCCCACCTCATTTACCTCATCTGAGATAATGTTAGCTAATTAAAATTAACCGAAAAACCATCCAACACTGGACACACTTGGTTTGACAAAGCTACCTTCAGTCACACAACTACAAAATAGGATCTTCAGTACATTTTTAAAAATTGCCCTTTTTTCACATTCTGCATCTTGTGGTGAGTAAATGGTTGCTTAGACCTTGAGAGTGTTAGATCCTCACAACAACTTTTGATTGCAAGAGGCAATGTTTCCGCAAACAGTTCCAGTCTGACTTGGACCGACTGCAATCCCTCTGAAAGATTGTCAAAAGTGTGAAAATAATTTCTGTTTAATTCATAAATACAGACAGATTGTCTGCATGTTGCCATCAGTCTGAATGAGTCTTTGTCACTGAGGACAACTCCATAGGATTCAACTGGCTGCCAAATGGTTGTATACTGGTTATATAAAGCAGGAATGTTGCTAAGTCCAAATGTAATGGTTAAATGTGAATTTCACATGTGAGTTTTAATGAGTTATCACAGTTAATTGCTGTACTGTCATAAATGATTGCAAGTAATTGCCAACTTGACCCAAATTTAAATTGCAGACTGATAGCAGACTTACTGGCAACATTTATGGCAGGTTTTAGTGACAGTGTTGGTGTGCTTGACCATTATTTACAACAAAACCATAACATGAATGAAACAGATACTGACAAAGTCTAACTTTGAGGACATAATTTGCAGTTGGGGAAAGGTGACAAATCACAATAGATGTTATTGCAGTACTCAGTATATTGCAAAATGTTAAACTGCATTAATATTGTATAAGCGAGTCCCACCTTTAGAAAACGATGACCCCGCTTAACAGTCTTAACATGATTCTGTTTTCCTCACAGAACCTGTCCCAGACACACATGCTCATTGACCTTATCCAAGAGGTGAAGGAGAAGGGGTACAAATTGAGGATCTGCCCCCCTCCAGAGACAAATCTGGTACAGCTTATTATTCTCATTAATAAAGGAGAATTATGCATATTTTAATATGCATAATTACAGAAATTTTTGAATGCTGTTAGAACTTAGTAGTAGTTAAAATTGAAGTATTTTCATGTTTTCTGTATTTCTGGCCTTATTTCATAAACAAGATACTAATTACTTCAAATAAGAACAACATGTTTTACTTTCATGTGTTCTTCCTATTCCAGAGTCCACTAACAGTAGTGCTGCCCAGTCCAGAACCCTTGACTGCCGCCATGTTTGCCTTCCTCCACAACATGAAGGATCCAGGGAAAGGCTGTGTCAATCCCAAAATCCTCTTCAACCAACTCTGCCAAAAGTAAGGCACAACCTTTCATATCACCTGCTACTTCCTGTGAACCCAGAGCCTCTGCTTTATGTGTCCCCTCATCTGTGGGGAACATGAGAAGTAATGTAAGCTAGTGAAGCTGGAGCAGAGGCTATGTTGATTTGAATATTTTCATTCTGAAGCAAGCAGAGTTGGCAAAAGCAAAGGCATTCTGTACTTAAGTAGAAGTACAAATACTACTGGTAACAAATACTCCAGTAAAAGTTGAAGTACTGATACAACTTCTATACTCAAGTAAAAAAGCACAGGCTCAGAAATGCACTTAAAGTAAGAAACTTCTGTGGAGGATGCTTCTATTTTTATGCAAGGCTAACTGAACCTTGTGCTATATTAACGTAATGATAACATAATCTCAGTAGATTGAAATCACTTTCACTTTCGTCTAACTTTTTTCATTCTAATGATACTCATCTTGAATCAGAAGACAAAGAAGGAAAATAAAAAATGTGTATCTATTTTCTGTTGCCTACACTGTAGAGGGTCCTGCAGAGTATGTGGCAGTCTGAAGTCTAATCACTACCATCTATTCTGGTCCTGCCCAAAAATTAGGGTTAGGCAAGATATCCACAAATGTTTGAAAAAGATTTTCTGCACACAAATCCCCTTTGATTTCTTATATATGTACTTAGGCCTCCCAAATATAACTAATCCAGCAGATAAATATCTACTGAGAATTATGTTAATGTCAGCTAAGAAAACCCTGACAAGAAAATGGCTCCAAGCATTGGAAGGAATACAAGAACTGCACCATACTGTCTACCAAATATTTATAATGGTGAGGCTCACTATGTCTTTGCAGCTTTAAAGAGAGAAATTCAACAAACCCTGGTTTAAGTGGACCCAGTATATTAAAGAGATAAGAAGTAATTTTGTCTAAATAGCTTACCTTACCTAGTAAAACAACTATGAGGTGGAAAATGCCATCAAGACTGGGCCAGCTGTTTCCACCGGTCCTACTGTTCGGTTTGTTGGTTTCTTTCTTGTTTTTTGTGTGTGTGTGTGTTTTGTTTTGTTTGTGGTTTTTTTGGTTTTCTTTTCTTTTTTTGCCTACAATTAAAATCACAACCAGATATTTATTAAAAAAAAACATTTTACATAAAAAACATCTGGAAAATTCAATCGGGACATACCACTTCCATCTTGCTACAACTTTGAGGAGTTGAAATTGTTTGTCATATGTTTGTCTCCAATGTTTAGCAAAATTGCGTATGGACAAATACTATACATATAAATGCCAGGTTTCTTATTTTCAGGAATGTTATAACGCTCCTAATGTAAATACTTTGTGCAAGATAATCAATAAAAACTTACAAATATTTAAAAAATGTAGGGAGTAAAAGCAAAAAGTAGGCAGAAAAAAAAAACAACTTGCATATATCTGAAAATAGTACGTAAGCACAGTAAAAAAGTATCTGTACTTTGAGTACACAGATTTTATTGACAAACCTTTCAGACATTTTGAACTCTGGTTGTGTAATTGCGGACCTAAAATCACCAATCATCATACACCAGCTTCAGACTCCTGCCAATGTTTGGTTTCAGGGTCAGTGAAGTCTCTGCTGAATGCCTTTCACACACACTAACCTTGACGTACACGGAACATGCACTCAAATCACTGTACCGCTGTAGCTAGCCATTTGTAGTTCTCCTGCTTCTCTCCACATGGCTGTGCCACCTGTGTCGCATTTGATCTAAGGTCTGACAGACTGTGTGACAGGCAGACCTTGCTCTTACATGAAAAGTGTGGGTGTCTGGTTGGCTGACTTATTGGTTGAGCTTGGTACCCTGCTGGTTGGGTCCACCGTGTTTGTGTGTATGGAGGGGGGCTGGGGCCTCACACTGTTTAGTAGTGCAGGTGGATGACCAGAGCATTTGATGTTGGATGACTGGATCGTTCTCTGGTGCGGCTTTTACAGTTATTCTGGTACCTAGCTTTTATCAGACAGACCTCTGTGGGTGTTTGTGTAGTGTGTGTTTGTGGGATGCCACCTCACCTGGCACCACCTCGCCCTGCAACGCATGCAGGCAATTGTGCATTCAGACAGCAAGCACTGCACACTCTTATGCACTCATACATGTCTAATTTCAAGTAGAACTAATCTATTCCACTAAAATACATTTGAATAGACAGATTTGACTTTAAGCTTCACCACACTTTATGCTACTCTTTGTTTAAACTGTATCAAATGATTAATCTATTCATTTTTCCATACAGCTTTATTGTAGTACAGTAAAATGACAGATTTAATACATTGTTTTTATGCTTCAAATGGCAAAGAGGTGGGAAACAGGGGATATCTTATTTTATTTTATTGCTCAATTACAGCGTTCATGTTTATTCCCAATGACAATAATATTTGATGCACTTTATTATCAATGTTTTGTTTTTATAACTTTTTTTTTTTTTTTTAGGTAAATTCAACTCACATAATCTAATACAGCGGTCTCCAACCTTTTTTGCGCCACGGACCGGTTTATGCCCGACAATATTTTCACGGACCGGCCTTTAAGGTGTCGCGGATAAATACAACAAAATAAAACTAGTACCGGTACCGAAAAAAAGAAGATTTATTCATAACACGCGTGAAAAGACCCAGGAAAACAGAGTTAACGATCAAAACGATAACAAAATAACGCTGAAAACCGATAAAAACCCTGAAAACCATACATTGCACACCTGAGCCTCAACTCTCGCAGCCCAGTACCAAACGACTCACGTACCGGTCCGAGGCCCGGGGGTCGGGGACCGCTGATCTAATGGATAGAGATATAAGCATTCAAGTTATTGTATGTTGTAGCCTTTTACAGGTATGAAGTTTATGTAGACTTTTTGCATCCCATGGTGTAGTGGTTAACACATTCACTTGGCAGGTGAAAAGTTGCTGGTTTGCTCCAGCCAGAGACATAAATCCCCTGCATGGTTGCGTCAAACCAAACGTGCAGAGCTATTCGTTTTGGTGAACCCCTTGTTTATGGCAAGGAAGCAGGGATGACTGTTTTTGGTATCGCCATCTTGATGTCTTGAAGCCAAATTATCCAATTCAAAAAGTGAGGAACACTGAAGTAACGCATTCATCACACATCGCTTTGAAGCTGACGGACGGTTGTTTGTGGATAGCCAGGTTCCAGTGGTCTGGGCGAGCCTCTAATGTATGTACTATCACCTGGAATTGAGAGAAATTTTTCTTGGGTGTCGCCCACTTCCCATCGCCAGCAGTTATTTTGCTTGTAGTCACTTGTCTCTGGTCACAATTGCTGCAGATTCCTTTCAGGCTGTATGTAGTGTTCAATATATATTTATTTTTAATGAGGGGTTTTGTTTTGTCTGGGTTGTTTTTTTTTTTGGGGGGGGGGGGGGGGGTTGTTTTGGGTTTTGTTTTTGTTTTTGTTTGTTGCTTTTTTGTTAGTGTTGTGATTGGCAACTTAACTTTTTTTAAATTTACTTATACACCACAGAACATGCATGATTCTGAGCCTGATGATAGCCTGCGCTATCACCTGTTTTTAGACGACTCCTCACAGCAGCCTATCTACATTTACTCAGGCCTAAAGCCTTTGATCTGAAAGGCCAAGGCCAAGAACTGCTCTTGTTTACTGGGACATTTTTCTTTCTGTTGCAGCGACCTTTACAGTACCTGTACTCTGAAAATGTCCTGCCATCCTCTGCAAGTTCTTCTCACTCAAAGAGGATTGGGTCTGCCCTTGGCCTGTGAGGGCTAACAGCGCTTTTATCATTTCTTTATCAGTCTTTCCCTGTATGTTTGTGTTAGCACACTGCATAATGGGGCCTTCAGTCTGTGATCAGCACAGTTTAAATGGTTTTTTTCTACTTAGCAGGGGTTAATGATTATAGCCATGGCTGATCCAGTGTTTTACAGTATTCCCACGCAGAGCAGACTCTGATTTAGGCTTTACTCTCGGTAAAGGGAAGTAAATCTGCAGGCTGGAGCTGTTGTGCTTTGAAAATAAGGTAGAAGTTGGAATAAACAGCACTAATCTTCTGAATTATAATGACAAACACAGTCTGTTTCCGACACCTTGAAACAGCCATATGAGTCAACCTATTCTACTCAGCTCATCCTGAAGTCGAGCCCATTTTTGTGTTAAATGTGCGTGTGTTCACATGGATTTGACCTTAACCAGCTGAGTACCCCACAGCTTGCTTCCTCATCCTCCTGCCAACAGCACGGGGTCTGGTCTGTGCTCAGACCAGTGCCAAGCAGTGTGTGTCGGACGGCCAGCACCACACTCTGTATCTGGTGCCAGTGAGGGTCCCAGCTTGTACCCAGTGTACTACAAAGCCAGTCAGTGGCACAACCGGGAAAAAAAAAATTACAGACACAACTGTTTGTCTGTTTTCCTTTTTGGACCTGGACTTGAAATGTCTTAAGTATTAAAAATGACATTTTTTTGAGAATTTTCATCATTAATGTCCATCACTTTATCTGGATGCATTCGCTACACATGTGTAATGCACAATCTGGAGGAAAAAAGGCCACACAGAGGGCATTCATCAACACCTGCTTCTTTCAAGGACTGATTCCATTTTCAGGACAGCCACTGGACACTCTTGTGGTGCAAAAAAATGAAAAGTATGCTGGCTCTCTTCTCTGTCCGTGTACTGTGTCCACATACTCACATCTTTCAAAAATTGTTCATAAATAAGCCTTGTGAGAAGCCTTTCATCCCTGATAGAAATAGCACATGACAACAATGGATCCCATCTAGTGCTGGCATCCAGGTCACTTGCACATACAGCACACACCACATTAAAAGAAGAGAGACAGATTCAGAGTTGGTATAAAAATAAGAATAATAATTTTGACATGTGCACATATTCAAAGCTGGCATTGAAACTTTACATCCTTTCCCTCAGCTCTGCTGCTCTCTATCTGGTTTGTGAACACAGGACACCTTCGAATAATGATGTTGAGAGCTTCATGATCAAAACCAGAAAAATATGAATTAAAAGTACAAAGCCAATCTTTGATGGCGGTTCAGTGATTTTTTTTTCTTTGTATTTTTTCCCTGTTGCACTAGAATTTTTGTGCGTTTTTATGGAATATTTCAATAGGCATAAAATCTTTTTATATTACAGTTTCAAACATTGTGCCATTTCTCATTGACGAATCAACCTTTAAATACGTTACTGTGTCATGATATATGAGTTTTCTTTCTCTTATACAGCACTAGTATGTCAGCATCAGTGAGGGTGCAGACCAATCCATGTAGTCAGAATGAATGTTTTTGGGGGGTTTGTCTCTCAATTTCCCATTAGTGAAGTCAGTAGTTAAACTAACAATGTTCTCAGAGTGACAACAAATGTTTATTATTTTTAATTTGAAATTATTCATAGTGTTTAAATGCTGCAGTGAATGCAAACATTGAACTGCAATGTTTTAAAGCCGTCTAAGAGTAAAGGACTAATAATAATAAACGTGTGTGTGTGTGTGTGTGTGTGTGTGTGTGTGTGTGTGTGTGTGTGTGTGTGTGTGTGTGTGTGTGTGTCGACTTGGGGGGAGCTTGTGTGGCCTTGTGTCTGGTACTAACTCATCCGGCTATTAATTGTGTTAGCACCGCAGCTGTTTGTATTGGCCAGATTGAGAGCAGGGCTACAGGGCCCTTCTGCTTTGTCTCCACTGGGATGAACTTCCAGACCTCCTCATTCCCACTGATACCAACCATGTGCATTCATTTTTTTTTCTTTTTCACTGCCTCTCTCTTTCCCCCCCTTTTTTTTCTGTCTCACGCATTCTCCTCTCTGTTTTGTCTTCATATTTCTCTCTTTTAGTTGATCAACAAATTCAGTTGGCAAAGCTAGATGGAGGCATTCCTTTACTTGCTGCTCTTCCTGGAGGCTCGCCAGTAAATAACATATGTTCTCTGTACCATCTTCACCCCTGCACGTTGCCTTCTGTTTGCACAAAAAGAGGCATGAAAGACAGAGATTAGGATAAGATGCGAGTATGTGGGGCAACTTTGATCTCCTCCAGATTTACAGGTTCTGACCTGTGTTGAAGAGAGGTGCTTGGCCATTTCTCTCCTGGACATCCATTTGTTCATGGCAATGTGTCAAGGGTGTAAAAAGCTGTTTTGGTCTGAGTGATCTTCCCACATAAGTAGGATTAGGAATGTCATTAGGAGAATGTATTGGTCAGAATTTATATTTGACACACTGCATTCCTTTTTAATAATTATAATAGGATTAACTGCTTTCATCAGACAGGAACAGGTGTGCAGCATTCCTATTCAGAACATTTTGGCAAACAAAGAAACTTAACATACAAAGATCATAGCATAGCAAAAGATCCACAATGGCTTGAAAGGAGTTAACCCACTACTACGTACTGCCCACCTCTGACCACCCTCAATGTTGTCTAATCAGGAATGTGGCCTCTCAGTATGTGTTATCCCTGTTGAACCAACCTGTCCTTTGGTTATGTGGTTGCCTCGGCCCAACAGGTTGCAGTAGCTCCAACCTTGGCTACCCATCTGTCCCTGGCATCTGTCCTCACATCTGCTTCACCGTGGACAGCCAGGGGTCGGAGCCAAGGAGAGCCTCCCCTCTAACCACTCTAATGGTGTCCATTCGCTTTACCAAGAAGATTTGTGCACAGCAGAAAGTCTGTTTTGTGGAAGTATCCAACATAGAGGAGTGGTGACTTGCCTATGAACCTCTTCTTATATTGCTTAGAGAGCTTCATTGTATTTATTTTTTACTTTTTTATGGATGGAAGAATGGTATTTAATAAGACTTATTTAAATCTTTTTTTTTTCATCCAGTATAATTTTTTTTTTATAATAAAGTATAATGAATTTATAATTTATTGAAGTTCAGTGTAATAAGCAACTGCTTTCACAAAAAGAAGATGTTTAATTTTATCTGAGGGGGACCTGCTTTCACACAGTTCATTTGCTAGTAGCAAATAGGTGTTCATCCTGGTAATGGGGTTACTCAGATGGAGCTAGAGCTCATCTGGTGGTCTGTTCACATTAGGGCTGCCACAAACGATTATTTTGATAGTCGACTAGTCACCGATTATTTTTGCGATTAGTCGACTAATCAGATCATCATCCATTAGACGTAAAACTACAGCTTATTGCACCAGCAGCATCTGCTCTTATATAACTATCATTAGCTTACAGCTTTAAGTGTTTAAGGTCTGTGCTAACTAAAAATAAAGACAAGATGATAGTTTATTTTAATGAAATTTGCAGATTGTTTCGGTGAAGATTAATAAACTCCTTGCTATCTAAAATATAACAGGACACTGGAGTATATTCTGGAGCATCTCACACTTCTGATAATCAGCTGTCTGCTTGACGTTTATTCAGCTGTGTAAAAACTATAACTTTAATCTCAGACAAACTGATTTACTCAGGAACAAATAAAATACTAAAAAAAAAAGCCAAACAATAACATTTTAAGTTATCTAAGTGACTCATATATATTTAACCTGAGTAGCGAAAGACGGCGGTGGGTTTGAAAACGATTTGCGGGGAGTCCGGTGTTCTCACGGCGCTAGTGAGCCTAGCCCCCGGCTCGCTAACGAGCTAGTGGGTAACAGATGTCTCCGAAAACGTCGGAGCGCTTTTGAAAATATGTGGTGTCCTGATAAACTGAGCAGATATTTGAGGTTTACACAGCTACATTCTCGCCTGAAAATATGTTAAACGTTTATTTTGTGACCCAGAAAGAATAATAAGAGTAACATTAAAACTAACTAGCTGTCGCCATTGTTGGAAACTGCGCTGGGCCGCGCTATGAATTCTGGGACACAGCTGCTTCTTCTTCTTCTTCTTCTTCTTCGGGGTTTAACGGTAGCTGACATCCTTGTACATGCAATGCTGCCATCTTCTGTTTCAGTCCGTTATTACACTCTTAAATCCTGCCACTTATTCCTGCGTCTTTTGTGATCGTACAAAGTTTCAAACGACGCGTCGACTATTAAATCAGTCGTCGACGATTTTGATAGTCGACGTAATCGTGACTAGTCGACAAATCGTGGCAGCCCTAGTTCACGTTCACTAAAATTGCTCCTCCTCCTACAGTTTTGGTCAGAATATAATCAAACATGTGATCACTGTGTGTGAGTTCACCCAACCTGTGCTCAAGCTCAAGGTTGTTTTTGTGGTTTTATGAGCACCCAATTAAGATGTACTGAACAATATTCTATTCAGGCCATTTAGTGAAGTTGTTAACCTAAGATCCTGGATATGACTGTTTGCAAGCGTCCTCGACTTCTCGGTGGATTTTAATTCTCATTATATTGCGCATTAGAGCCAACCAACGACAAGTGGACTTGCAGCTTTCTTTCTGCCCTGCACAAACATTTAAAATCTGTGATTTGTCTTGGGTCATGAGCCTAATGAGCTACTCTGTCATTGATGTTCTGGTTTTAAATCATATCTAGGGACAATTCAAAATGTCTTGTTTGGGTTTCTGCTAACATGACTGTATGAAGAAAATATTCTGTCCACCAAAATAACTTTAACAAATTGTTTGTTGGTCCTTTAAGTGTATAAGTTTTATACTGCGTCCACCTGGATTGTGAAAGGAGGAGTTATAGTGGCAGATAGGATTTCACAGATCCAGCAGTGAAAACTCTTGAGAGACCTTGACGCACGGTTTCTTCTTTTTGCGTGTTTTGCCATGGATTCTAATTGCTTTGTGTTCAGTGGTTTTCTTCTAGACTCGATAACGTGTTCAGTTTTTGTGCACAAACAACAGACTCTTTTGAGTCAGATTCACTCCCACGTTTGATGTTGTCACTGTTTTCACAAACATCCATCCTTCAGTTAGTCTTAACTTTGTTTTCTGGGTGTTTTTTTTTTTTTTTTTGTTGTTGTTTGTTTATTTTGTTTTTGGGTTTTTTGTTGTGTTTTTTTTTTTTTCTAAAAAAAAAATATGTTTCTGTTTTTCTCCAGAGCTCCATGCTTCAAGGGCTACCAACAACAAGACAGCCAGGAGCTTCTGCACTACTTACTGGACTCCATACGAGTAGAAGAAACTAAAGTATGCCTTCATACATAATAGGCTTTCATGTATTTCAATAATCCATACGATTTTTCTAAGCCCAGAATAAGAATTGGGCGATGTTTTGTTAGATTATGTTCTTCAATCAAGCACAAAGTGTTTGTGGTTTATTTTTGTCGTCTTCATTCAGGTGCATTTAGAACATTTTGTATGAGATAAATTTGCAGAAAATATGAACAACATGAATACATATTAAGGTTATAGCAAACATTAAGGCAATAGATTTATGTGTTTTAGTTTCAATGTGCTTAGGTATAGTTTTCTGCTGACTAGGAAATATGTGATACAAAAACAAGATTTAATTTCCGTCTAGATTCCTTCAGCCTCCTCTGTTTCGAGATTATCTGCTGTTTTTAGCTCACTTTGTGGAAGTCCCTTTCTGTCCTCTTACATTTATGCTTTGCAATGGGTGTTGAATCACCTGCAGTATGTCCAAAAATTGACCTTTTAACCTAAATTTAAATTCTGGGGAAGTGAGAATTTTGTTCTTTTTGCCACACAAAACTTGTGTGTGCTGGATCAAAGTTGCTGGCACTGCAGTTCAAGTTTTCACCAAACTCTTGTCTTAAAAACATCAAAGTCTTACAAAGGGAGCTCTGTCTTGACAGTCTGAGCCTGCTGGATGAATTTATGGTACACCCTTTTAATGTCTGGAAAAAACCTAACATAAGCTTGCTTCTGGTCATGCTGCTGCTGCCTTCAGTCTTGGATGCTGCAGACTCTTTCAGTGAAGAGTGCTGTTTGGTCTCTGGGTCATGGCCACAGACTCAGCTCTTATTGCCAGTGAGAAAAAACATCGGGTCAGTTAGACACAGAAGTTGATATTTACTTGTGGAAATTATCAGAATAGGACTTCCATGACTGAAAACGAACAGCTAAAGGTGGTGATCAGGGAGTCGACCTTGAAGGGGAAAGTAGACAAATTTAATGGATTTTATCTATTGACTTATTTTTTGTATGAGCAGAGTGACAAACATGATCACACCTCATGTCAACATATAAATATCCAAACCTAAATTGGATGGATAACACAAAGTACAACCTCACAGAGGTGCTTGATTTTTAAAGTTTGCTCAAACACTCAGCTCGATTGCTTTAAAAAAAATGCACATTAGTAACTTGGTGATGATAGTTCAATCTCACATGCTAATAATTAAGTTAAAAAATGCATCGGAATAATTCAGATGGTTGATTTTTAGCTCCAGCGGTATTACAACTGTGTTTATTTCAAAAGCCATGAGGAGCTAATCATTGTCTTACTTGTTGTTAGTCCTATCAACTGCTCCACATATGCATTGTGCTGTAATTCAGTAAAGATCTTAAAACTTATCCTAGATGGCTATCACCATAAGACATTCATCTGTGTTTTTGTGGGTGGCTTTGTTCGCTCACATAAACCCATGTCATCTTTAGCCAGCAGTTGTGGTCAAAGCTTATGGTGCCATGTTTTTGGCAAGTACAGAGAACCCCTGCCCCCACAACCCTTCATGGGGCAATTAGGAGACCCCACAACAGCCCATTGGAGGGTGTGATCCCACCAGTGGCTGTGTGAAACCAAGGAGGAGAAGTTAGCGGGTGTGTTTAGTGGTCAGCCCCGGGCCCACGAAAGGGCCACGGGCTCGGCTCCCCTGTTCCCATTCAAACTTGTGAACAGTAACAGTTGTGCCACTTAGGGGACTTGCAAGTGGCATAACCGGCATCATTGTGTGATCTTGGGAAACCCACAGCTGCTGAATGAGCTCCAGGGCCGTCCCATTGTGCTTGAGGGTCGCCCACAGCCTCCTCCCAAACACACATGCACACACACTCATCAGCCCGTCTCCCAATCCAATCAAGGAGGTAAAGAGGGAGGGGGGGGTATGGCCTCCGCTATTCATTGACTCAGAAACTCATTTATGCAGCACATTCAGAGATTCAGTGGCATTTTAATCCTACATTAGCGAATGCCTTTTTTAAAACTCATAAGTCATACCAGTTACTAATGTTTCTTGTAAAAATCAAAGCATTATTATTATCCCGTGTTCTCAAACAGAAAAACAGGATGCACACATCAATTCATGAAACGTTGATTCATTCATAACTGGAATAAACCCATTTGCTTCTTATTTGTATGAACACACAAATTGAATATTAGTGATAGTACATCCACATCATTGTGTGTGTGTGTGTGTGTGTGTGTGTGTGTATAAGAGAGCGGGAGAGCCACGATATTGTGTTCCTCTGTGTGTAGCCAACCTTTTAGAGGCCCTAAGTGTTTGTGTTTAATGGCCATTAGTATCAGAGATCTGAATATGCTAATTTAGACCCAGTCAATTATCACCAATTAGCTGAGATGGGAGGTATTACCCTCCCAGGGCATGGACTGTCCTTCTTTGCCCTGTCTTCATTTTAGTTTCCACCCCTGCACACTTGTACCAACTCTCTTCACGCCCCCCGACCAGATTCCCCTCCCTTTGGCCCATCCTGTGTGAGACAGTGCATGCTGTTACTTTTGGGGGAGAGAGATAGAGAGCATGGGGGTTACTGGTAATTAATTAGTAGGAGAGCCACATCCTGGTTTGACCACGCTCTCTGAATGAGGTGCAGACTGGCCGGGCTGGGATTAACAGGGTTTTTTGACCTAAATAGCCAGTGCAGTGTGTGGGTCCCGGGACAATGGGGGCCGACTGGTCTCGACTCAGACATGGACCATGGCCAATTATCTATTGATTGGTGCTTTACTGTGGCTGTGCCTCTTCACAGCTCTCTCACAACACACTCACTGACCATGTCACCTCCAATAAGACAACGACACACACACGAACATGCACATTTAATTAAGTGATTTACATGATAACATTTTTGGACAAGCACAATAATTATTTTACACTAATGATGCTTATAATGGGTATACCTGTCAGGCTCAGCTGCAGGCGAGATTGTGATATGTCAATAATGGATGTAATAAAGAGAATTCAAGAAATATCCCCCCAAAAATGCATTTTATTTGCATCATTTATATAATTAATTTGATTTATGAATATTACCTCAAATGTGACTTCTAGTATTTTTCTGGTTTTGTTATATGCAGAGGGTGAAAGCAGGCATTTTAAAGGCGTTCAACAATCCTACAGAGAAGACAGCAGACGAGGAGACCAAACGCCAAGTCAAAGGTTCGTATGGAGGCGGCACACGGCAGAGATCAATAGTTCCATCTTGTGGCATTTGGAGGAAATGCAGTTAATTTACTCCTGAAGCAGAGGACAGTTTCATGAAGAGAAGAATAAACATCCTCATGTTTTAGCGCACCCTTCCAGTTGTGTATCCAAAATTGATTGTGTATAATCAGTTATTTATACAGCAGCTAATAAATTTAAATAGTTAATTATGATCTGTGTCACTTGTTTTTTATTGACCCATGTTCTTCCTTTGTCTCAGCAGTGAAAGTAGTCCTTTATTTGCACTTTTTGATCTCATTAATTCTCAATAGTGATTGTAAATTGTGATGCTTAATAGTGTTTAAAATGGAAATTATAGTGTTGAAAATTTTGAAGGTAATCTTGTAACAGCAATAATCACAATTTTCATGCATAAATAATAAAAGAAAACCTTTTGTCTTTTTCTCCATCAGCATACGGGAAAGAAGGTGTGAAGATGAACTTTGTCGACCGCATCTTTGTCGGCGAGCTCACAAACACAATCATGTGTGAAGAGTGCGAGCACGTAAGCGAGTGAAATAAAGCAAAGGACCTGAATAGTCGGGAAGAACCAATCAGGCACTGCTCTGTAGGGTTTTTTCCCCTCTGTAGAATTAGAACGTATGAAGCACATGAGGGTTGACAAGCTGGCATTTCTTAAACCAACCAGCTCTGACACGAGTCGCTTTTTAATAGCCGTGTAACCTAGTTAGGACTCATTGTGAGACATTTCATGCCTTAATTATTTGATTTTTTTTTTGCTTTGAATGATTGTCACAGGAGCAGCACTGGTATTTTTCAGTTAGTCAGAAATTGGCAGACATTTATCTCTAACCAGAAATGAAAAGACAACAAAACTAAGCAACAAGATTTCTTTACCAGCTGTGACGTCCAGGAAACATTCCAGAATTAATCAGAGGTAACAAATGGAAGTCAGTGGAAAAACAAACATAAATCATTTCAAGGACCAGCTCGAATACCAACTGTTTACAGCAGGCATTTACAGTAAATTGTGGAAGCTTAGAGTGGTTAACAAAGCACATGCCTCTATGCAAACTAAAGAGTATCATTGAAGATGGAGAGCAGCAGGTGTGGAGCTAAGAAAGAGGAGAGGAAATGAAAGCATTTTCAGTCATCTTCTCTTAGACTGCAGCAGAACTATGATTTTAACTGTTGAAGAGATTAAAAGTTTATATCATGACACTGACTTGCAGTTATTTATCTTTCAGATATCCACAGTAAAGGAAGCCTTCATTGACATCTCTTTGCCCATTATAGAGGAGAGGGTGAGCTGCTGTAAATTACATTCATTGTGGATCATTTAAAGGATACAAATTAACTCTCTGAGACAGTTTGAGCTGGTAGTTATCTCACAGATTGCTGGGTTAGTGGTGCATTTCTCTGTTTTATGTTTTGTTTTGTTTTTTACTGGCCAACCCCATCTGCTGAAATCAGTTCAAAGTCCTTGTTGAAACTTTTTCTTTGCACCTTCATGTTTTTGTTGTGCTCAGATATCAAAACCTTCCAACCCTGGTAGGCTGGGGAAGGGCACCCGGGAGCAGGAGAGCCACACAGCTCACAGTGAGCAGGTTCCTTCTGCAACACACTCTGTCAACAGAAATACCAGGAAGCTGAGTGGACAGGTGAGACTGTTGTACAGGTCTATTCTGCTCCTTTTCTTGAGCATCATCATTATTATTATTATTATTATTATTATTATTATTACCGCTGCCAAGAAGGTTATGTTTTTGGTAGTGTTTGTGTGCATGTTGTTCTGTCTAGAAATGCAATCGTATGGACAGTTTTGAATGAATTCTCCTAAAACTTTTTCTGGGTGTAGATATGTGTTAGCAATCCATTGAAATTTGACCATGAATGGCAACCACCAAGATCTGCAAGACCAACTTATTATCTGCAAATTAACAAAAAGCCTTAGAACTTAGGAACTATGATTCTTACAAGTATGGTGTGTATTGTCAACATATAGAAAGTACTATAAAAATATTACAATTTATTGACCTCAGGGTCAAAGTGATTAATAATGCTATTTAAAGAGCTAGAGCTATTTAATACATTTTGAGTATAGTTGATTTTCTTCTGACTTTATATGCATTACAGTAACAGTTATAACAATTCAAATACACGGCATTAATTGTTTTGGGGTTTTTGTTTGTTTGTTTTTTTAGGAAAAGAAAATAATAACGTTTTTTTTTTTCTTCTAACTAAAGATTGAAACAATGTCCACATAAATAAAGAAAACTAAAGAATAATTGTACTCATCATCGAGTACATTATAATGAGGTTCACCAGGATAAATAACAAAACCAAACTACAAACTTCTCAAAGTACCTTTAAAAAGAACAAAGGAAACAAACTGAATATATAGAAAATGCAATGCTGTTCTCTGAAAAGTAAATACTGCCCAGAGAGTGAGCTGCCTTGGCAGAGGTTTTCTCTCTCAGAGTGCTTCTGGTTGTCCTTGTTATGATCTTGGTCTTTTCTCTTTCCTTTATATGAAAACTGCTGTAGGTATTTGGTTTCTCTGACATTGGTTTCTGTTTTTCTAATGCATGATTATGCATTAGATGGACTGTTGTGGTTTTTAGTTTTGGTGAGAGTTCCTTTAGAAAGACTCTTAGAATGCTTGTGTACAGATATGAGAATTGTATTTTATTTTTTTTAATGAATGAGAATTTAAAATAAAAATGCAGTATCCTGTGTGCATCCAGTCTTCAGTGTGCATGATAATGATAATGTACGTGTTCTCCCTTTCCACAGAAGCAACAGAGCAGGAGGTCTTCCAGCTCTGTGGAGGAGAAAGGAGCAGGCTTTAGTGGGGACCGACCAGAGGACGAAGGTGTTGCAGGTGGATCAAGCCACTGCGTCTCAGTTTGTAAGATGGCGGCTGCCGGCAGCCTGTCGGACGGCAGCGAGAGAGACTCGGGCGCTCAAGACAGCAGCAATGACGCCGACAGCGAGGCCTCTGAGAGCGAGTGGACGCCACGTTCCTCCAACCAGAGCCACAGCCACAGGCACATGTCTACCCCATCATCCACCTCCACCCTCACTCCGTCCCCTACGCCTGTCTCCGCCTCATCTCCTTCTTCATCGTCTTCCACAAGGCAAGGCGGCGCTGTGGAACAGCTAGTTAGCGCCGTCTCTAAAGTCAACCTGAGCTTCAGCTCTGGGGACTGCTCTCCATCTGCACACTGTTCTCCAGAGGAGCACGGAGAAACACAGAGCCGAGACAATCTCCACCATCAGCACCACCAGGGGGCCTTCCAGGCTCTGTCCCACAGTTACACACCCAGTTCCAAGGAGTGCTCCATCCAGTCCTGCCTCCACCAGTTCACCTCTGTGGAGCTGTTGATGGGCAACAACAGGCTGCTCTGTGAGAGCTGCACTGAACGTAGGATGAAGCAGCTGCGCAAGAGCAGCTCAGCAGGTAAAAGAAAACAAGCATCTGGAAGCAGAGTACAATGCTTTGAGGATGAGGAACCAGCATTTTCTTTACAAGCATATTTTAAATTATTTCCAGATTATTGTACATTTGAATCCCAGACCACAGGTTGTCTGTATGCTACATGCAAAATCTTCCATCGGAGTATTCTTCACATTCTTTACAGTTGGTTGTGTGGAGTTGGTATTTTTGTCGTTGTGGGTGGGAAAGAATAAGAACATACACAGAAAATTGTCTGTCCAATCCTGTAGCGGTCCACTTCTTTGTAGTGTGAGTCATAACATACACAGAGCTGAAATCTCAGGCCTTGGATCTGGGGACTCACTCTCATGAGCTGCTGCATGTCTTCACATATCAGGCTGCTGCTCTAAAACGACCGCTCAAGTTTGAACAGACGTCCAGGAATCCATACTGCCCATACTGAGTGGCTGATATTATTTTGGCTTGCTTCTGTGTTTGTCTAAATTACTCAAGTAGTTAATAGTTGTAGCTGACATTACTGTGTTTTTGTGTTTGCATAGATAAGAAAGTGGAGAAGGTTTACACCAGCGCTAGGAAGCAGATGCTCATATCCTCACTGCCTCCTGTCATCACATTGCACCTGAAACGCTTCCACCAGGTAGGCAGCCATAACTCTGTTTTCTTCAGCAAAATCATCAGTAAGTTTGAGAGCCTAATTGTTGATTGGTGTGTGTACGTGTGTGATTTTGTTGGTTTTTTTCTCTCCTTTAAGGCAGGGATGAACCTCCGTAAGGTGAACCGCCATGTTGACTTTCCTCTGATCCTGGATCTGGCTCCTTTCTGCTCTGCGTCCTGCAAGGTTTTACAGTTTAAATTTTCTGAAAACTTTCCTGCACCTTCAGATTTTTTCCGTGACTACATCACTTTGTTGGTTCAGCTTGTAATGAAAGTCCTTGGTTGGTGGTAGTTTTTTTTTTTTTTTTAAAGTTTAGTTTTACTTTTTGCTAATCTTTCTTTCTTTTTTTTCCCACTAGAACCTGGCAGTCGGTGAGCGTGTCCTCTACAGCCTGTATGGGATTGTCGAACACAGTGGCTCAATGCGTGGAGGCCACTACACTGCATATGTAAAAGTGCGGGCTCCACAGAGGAAAACAGAACAACAGCACAAGAACCTGTCAGGTCAGGGGCCAGCTCTCCTGAGCTCTTTCAAGACCTTCTATCTGTTATTTTCTTTCTGTGTTTTTGTAAGCTTAGTCAGTGTTTTGGCAATAAAACCCTGACTCCCCTGTAACCTCAAAGATGTCCTCCACAAAGAGCAGGTTGAATGGAAGTTTTTTGTGTTCTTTGGAGCCATGTTTTTCTCTTTCCCTCTTTCATTTTCTTTTTATATCGTGTCCAGGTTTGCAGAAAAGCTGAAAAATAGCTGAAAACCTCAAGGAAGAAGTTTTCCTTGCTGCTTCCAAAATAATGTTAAGAAATTATGTCTTACAATAGGAGCTTTTAGTTGGCGATGACACACAGGTCTCACATCTCTACAATGAATGCTGACAGACTGGTCAATCGAGCAATTTCTTATCTTAAGGCCTTGTGACATCTCTATTAAATGAAAGTTTGTCTTCCTCAACATTTCTTCTTCCTGCTATAGCTGCTCAATGTAAAAGTATTAAAGTAACTTACTACAATAATTTCATTTTAACTCAGCTAAGCTTGAAAGTATTATTTTGTATATATAATCATGCTTTGCTTTTTTTCATGTGAGAGTAGTTGGTAAAAAAATTTATCTTATTGCCAACATGTCTGCAGGTCCTTTTTAAAAATGTGTTTTAATTAAAGACTTTAAAAAGTATTCAGGTTTTTTTAATTTATGCAGTCTTGTTGCTATAACACGCAGGTAATAGCAGTGAGTTAGCCTGTTGTAATCTGTGACCTTGTTATTTGAGGCTTTCTGTCTGTTTACTTGATGGCCCTGGTCTTACCACTTAGTTACCATAAATCGAGTGTTGTCAGCTCTCAGAACAGAGTTTAAAATGCCCCTTGTGACATTTTGAGGGTTATATAAAGTTTCATCCATTGTAACATATAGAAAATAAGAAGAGCACAATGAGTCCACTTTGAGCTAGTTTCAGCACTCCTTACTGGCTAGCATTATTTTAGCTTTGTTGCTATGGAAGCATGAAGTGACAGCTTGTCCCAATATTTACTCCCAGTAACCCAGTATCTCCTTGTATTTCCACCCCCCGACTCCAGGAGGAGCCTTTATGCCTCACGATGTTGACACTGTGGGTTTTGTTTTTGTTTTTTCCCAGGTGCCAGGGACACCTGCAGCAGCTCCCAGGGCCAGTGGGTGTATGTCAGCGATACCACAGTTCAGATGGTACCAGAGTCAAGGGTACTCAACTCTCAGGCATATCTGCTCTTCTATGAGGAAATCCTCTAACATGACAGAAGAAAGTATTTATCTCTAGAAAACCTCCTTTTGCTTTGTGTTGTTTTTGCAGAAGCCTGTAAACTCCTCTTACTGTATCTTTGGGTGTTTTGGAGGCAAGAAAAGGGAAGGATTTCACTGTATACACCTTTGTATTACTTAAATTGGCACCTTTAAATATTGTAGATGTATAAAGGATAAAAGGATTTTATTTTGTGGCTTAGAGATTTTCATTCATGTTCTGTTTTTTATTATTATTAATATCATCATTACTATGAAAAGCCTGCTCTTTAAAAAGAGGCTAGGTGAAAACCAGAGTGTTATTGAACCTGAGCTGTAACACAAATGTTACGGTCTGTCTCAGCCACAGTCACGTGCCTGAGATGTAAAATGCATGATAGTTTACAACTATAACTAACTGGAAGTGGCAGAATTTTACTGCATGCTAACCTGTACCCGGCGCCTATGAGTTGGTGTCGGTTGCGTGTATTTGTGTGGGTGAGTGAGCGAGAGACCAGTGAATGTAGTTTGAAGGTGCTGTGTACCATTTTCACATCAGTAAATGATCGCCAGCTTAAATCAGACTTGGCAGTCTGGTTGTGTTATGAATGTAAATGCTCCACACAAAATATTTGAATTGTGAGGCAATGGCTTCAGTGAGAGCGTGATCATTAGTGACAGTAAAGACGAATATAGACGAGGAGGAGCCGAGAAGCAGCATTCTGTGGAGTTCACTGGAATCTGTGTTTGTACATTTGAGACACCCAGTCTGAAAAATCAGCCTTGGCTCTGTTGACGCAGGATACACACTGGCTTAACATACTGACTGAAGTTGCCACACAGCACCTTTAAAGAAGTAGCACAACATTATTCTACTTCGGCCTTTTTCAAAAGGATTGTTTTCTTAAAATCAGAATGTATAAATGTCTGACTATCAGTGAATTGAATTTGCCAAAGACAAGTTTGTTTGGTTTTTTATTTCTGCGGCAAGTTTGAGCTGAGTTTCTTTAACATACTCTCCCTCAAGGTCATCGGTGTAGTTCTCCCCCCCCGCAGGCAGGCGCACTTGATGTTTATCGCATCAACAAAGCACTTCTTCTGCCTTCATTGTATTTCAGCTCCACCCGAACACACGAAAGTGTCAGACAGTCAGCACCACAACAGACTTGCTCTTCATTCTCTAATGCCATGAATAAGCTTGAGCATAAAAGAAGAAAAAAATGAGAGAAACATGTTAGAAAACAGTTTAAAGGCTTAAAAAAAGGCTAATAAGAAAAACCTCTTTCTGTAATGTGCATGGGTTGATGTTCTAATGAATGTATTGCCTATTCTTCAAATGTCCATGACAAATGACCTGTTTTTTGTTTTTCTATGAAAATATTTTAGATTCAACTACTTTTATTTCTCCTGCTTTGCCAAACGATTAGACAGAAAAGAGTTCAACGTATGCATCCAAGTTTATGAATTATGTTCGACTGCGACAGAAAAAATACAAAATCTGTGCCTCTCTTCACGGTTAAGAAACCCGTGGATGGTGAGAAGACAACTTGCAATCATATAAAGAGGGATATGCGTGGGTTATTTATGTACAGTATTGCTTACTGTAAGCAAAAACAGTACTGAGTGTATGTAATTGTACATATAGGACAATACAAAACTCATGGTGCTCCAGGCGTGCAGGGTTTCCTTCCTCAAGACAAATTCTTGCTCCCAGAAAAATATTTAAATTTGCTTATGGAATGAACATAAAACATAATGTATAAAAATAAACCTAATTTATGAACAGTATATTCAACGATATTCTTTTTTTTTCTTTAAGCTTCTCTTGTGCAACAGCTCTAGTAGTAGAAAAGAAATCACAATAGATTTAATGTTTTCTGCTGCTAAATTGGTGTCATGCTGGGTTTTGTTTTTTGGGTTGTTGTTTTTTTTTGTTTTTTTTACTGCAAGCAAGATGCCGTCGACAGTCTCCCTCTTCCTATCTCGGCTGTCACTGCGGATCCCGCCGTGCCACATTCAGCCAGTCTTCGTCCGTTATCGGCCGTGACGGGTGCAAAGCAGCACTGCTTCAGAACATGTCGGGAGCTGGTGAAAAGGAGGTGGGTGTGGAATCAGGAAAAAGGGCAACGTCCAAAGACATTCGCCCCGCGCGTTCTCTCACTCCCACACGCTGTGACATCCCGGCTGTGCGGCTGGAACATAGAACATGTTGTCAAACCGCCACCAAACAAGACGAGTAAATCTTTTCTGAAGTGCGTTTGTCTATTTTTAAAGGGGGGCTTTTGGCTGGAGGACATGCTGCTGAGGCATTTGATGTGATTTAATCTTGTGTAATGAAAAGCGCCCTCCCTCTGCATGAGACAGTTTTAAGAAACTAATAAGGTGCTGCTGTAGAGCTCGTCTACCAGCAGTGAAGGTTAAATTTTTACTGCTCTCACTGTCAGCCTGGCCCAGCTGCACACCACGCTGCACATGCACTCGCTAATGTATAACACGCTCAACACGTTTTCACATGGAAGCATTCACACACTTGGACTGCACACGCCTCAGGCTTTGTTCTTCACAGGGAAAATGCACCAACACTATACCAACAGAGTACACGATGGTATTAAATCACACCTGCACACGACCTCTTCAAACACACGACATGTTCTCATAAAGTGCTTCAGTTCTGTTTTAGGAAAAATAGTGGGCTCCATCCAGTCTGTTTAATGCTGGAATCCTGCTGATTATGGCTTAATTTATACATGCCAATAAATAAGTCTTAAATTATGCAGTTTGAACCTCCAGAATGACACTAGCACCTGTTTATGCTCAGCAAATGGCTCGATTCCCAAATGGACACAG
Source organism: Rhamphochromis sp. 'chilingali' (assembly GCF_963969265.1). NCBI lineage: Eukaryota > Metazoa > Chordata > Actinopteri > Cichliformes > Cichlidae > Rhamphochromis > Rhamphochromis sp. 'chilingali'. The sequence goes on from NC_137938.1 coordinate 17,247,255, forward strand.
CAGGTGAAATAAGTATTGAAAGCATCACAGATTTTAGGTAAAAGGAAAAAACATTTCTAAAGGTGCTATTGACATGAAAGTCTTACCAGATGTTGGTAACAATTCACACAGGGAAAAAGTTTTGAATGCAAAGAAAGGTACAGAAAAACCAGAATCAGCAAGTGTTTCAAAGGGGGGGGGGGGGGGGTTTAGCAAGGTGATGATCCCAAACACCATCAGGGAAACGCAAATGGTTTCAGAGAAAGAAAATAGTGCTGCTAAAATGACGCAGCCAATCACCTGACCTGAATCCAACTGAAAGAACGAAACCTCTTGTGTGTGCTCCAATTGTGGGAATTTTGGAAAAACTGTGGTGCATTTGATGGCACCATAATATCACATCAACAAGGTCATGGGTTTGAATCTCCTGTGTGGAGTCTGCATGCTCTCCATTTAATGCCTGGGTTCTTGCCAGGTGCTCCAACTTCCTCCCACAGTCCAAAGACATGATTGGGGTTAACTGGTGATTCTAACTTGGCTGTAGGTGTGAGCTTGAATGGCTGTCTGTGCAGCTGGGATAGGTTCCAGCCCAACTGTGACCTTGAAATGGTTAAGCAGGTGAAAATGAATGGAAGAATTTTCAGAATATAAATATGTCTGAGTTATTTATTTTTAATGTGAACACCAACATTGCTTCATTCTTCTGTTACTCAATATCATAAACCTTAAACTGGTGCTGTTTGCTATTAAACCTATGATATTCCCCATGATACTGATGCTAAAAGTTAGTTATTAATAAAGCTTTGTGAAACAAAAGCTCTGCCACTTGGTTTGGGTGTAAGCTTGATTTGCTTGCCATTTGTAACAGCGTTTTACAGCTGTGCGAATTTCATGTGGGTATCTCCTGTACTTAAGAAAGTAATGAAGGTGAAAAATACTCAAAAAGAGAACACAAATTAGGAAGAACCAAATTTCGACCCAGCATCTTGAACAATAATAAAATATTAAAATGTGACATGCACAATCTGTGGCTGCATACAAATCAAGTGTTTGACAATGAAGTGTTTCATTTTAAATGTGTTATTGGAAAAAAAAAAATTCAAGCTAAGAAGCCTTTGATGTTAAATGGCTGTGGCTGCTTTTTGTGCAAAATATTCATTCATTACAAATGAATTATTTTCTGCAGTTTTTTTTTTAAACTAGTTAAAATGATAATAATAACTGATGATCTATACTTTGGAAACTATTTAAATAAAAATGTGCAAGAAACATCTTCAGTTCTAGTCTTTGTCAGATTACCTCTAAGCCTCATGAGCTGCTACACAGACATAACCTCCACAGGAATGAAGCATACAGGACTGATATTAGGCTAACCTGCTTACAGCCTTATACTGTTTTCCAGCCGTTTTGGTGCTGAGGCACGTGATCCAACCAGATCGCCAAAGTCACCATAATGATTGTAAATAATAGAGATGATCTGATATGTTTGAGTGTTGGGCTTCATGTTATCAAAATGAATACGGAAGCGCGATGGTCGTTCAGATATGTTGGGTTATTTAGTAATAAAAACAGGTATGCTGATGTACATGGTACAAGGAGAAAAAGACACATGAACACATCCATCACTATGAAGTAACTACTTACACTATCTATAACAACTGCTGATATCTAAACCATCCTTAATCTGTTAGTTGTGCTCTTCCCACCTTTCTTTTGAAAGAAAATTAACTACTGACGTCCCACGGTTTGCTTTCTTTCAATTTCCTTTATTATTTTACTTTAGGCTGTTTCATTTTTTTCTATTCTAATTTTGGAAGTTCGCTCACTCAGCTGAGTTTTGTCAGGGAGCTTGATGATAACAAGAAGAAGAAGAACTGCAGAGAAACGAGCAGTCGAAAACAAAAAATAGACGTTTCATTACAGGCTTAGAAGGGTCCCTACAAACAGGAAGGCCCTGGGTAGATTTGTTGTTTCAAATCCAAATGGCTGTGGTTCTGAATGCACATTGCGGCACATGCTCTATACCCTCTATGAGGGCGTACGTTGAAAGGCATTTCGGCATTCCAGTTACATGAAAACTACGCAAGCTATAAATGGGTGCTAAAATCACACTGACATCACCATCTGAAGCCTTTGGCGTGCTGCCTTCACTTGCTGCTCGTACAGAAAAGTTTCAAGTGGAAAGACTTTTTTTTCCTTCCGTTTCATTTTCAGTTTAATCCCATTTATTCAAGGTTTGACAACAAAACTATTATTTGAGGTTAGGAAATGCACCCGTCATAGCTACAAAATTTTAAAATTAATTAAATGTATTTAATAGCTCAAATTAGAACAACAAATTCAACTTTTTTGACATAGGACAAATGAATGTCCAGTTCACAAGCACTGTATTGCACATACAGTCAGAGACTAGATTGAGTATCTCTTCGACCTTTCAAATAATCTTCCAGCAAACTTATACTAACCATGGATACTGAATGATTTGTAACTTTCCTATTTAGTTTGAAGGCAGCAGTTCTTCTTTCGTACTTCCTCCGAGCAGCTCGCCTGTACAGCCATTTTGATTTGCGACCGCATCGCCGGAACGAACCCGTCAGGCAAAGGTGGGAATTCTGTAAACTCAAAGCACAGCTTCAGTGTAAATTTCAGCCACTCTTCTTTCCCATTATGGCCTAATTTAAATGAGTGAACCTTTGCTTGGTTGTTGAGAAAAATGTGGTGCTAACTGCTGGTTTTCAGACACAGCCTAGCCTAGCTAATATTAGCTCACGTTAGCATGGCTAAGCTTTCATAGCTAAAAAAAATTAATTAAAAAAAACAAAAAAGAAACAATGCACAATTCCCGAATTAATTTCAGTATCCTATGTAAGTAACGACACAATGTCTCACATTAGGTAGCATCCTAACGTTAAGAGGGAAGTGTCTCCCACCGTACAGCTAGCCGGTCAGTTTGAAGTAGCGTTAGCACTTTATTGCAGCTTGCAATTTCCATTGCCATTTGGCAAGTGTAATTCTACACTGACACACCTCTCCATGTTGAGAGTGCACAATACAATTAAATGTAGCTGATCTGGGTGTTTCAGGTGTAAATCGTGAAAGGAGCAATGTGGGACCAGGGAGGACAGCCCTGGCCGCAATGGCCTCTTAGCCAGCAGCAGTGGATGCAATCTTTTCAGCATCAGCATGATCCAGGTTAGTGAGTGATGCTCATGCACCACAAATGGCATTTTTGCTCCCTCAATAAAAAAAAAAATCTAAATATTTTACAATGGATTCAAAAACTGCACTGGCAACTAGTCTTAATGCACTTTTTTCCAGGTCAAGTGGACTGGGCAGCCCTGGCGCAAGCATGGATAGCCCAAAAAGAGTCTACAGGAGGAGAGCAGCAGAACATCCAGCCCAATGGTCAGGACATCCCAGGCCTCGAATCTGTTGGACAGAATAATCACAGCAACTTTCAGGGTGACCCAGCATTTGGCAGAATGTGGCAACCAGGTACACAATTAAGCCTTTGAGCCATGGCTCTCCCCCTGGGAAAAAAAAACAAAAAACTGTGGAGATTTCTCTTGTGGCTTGTTTAAGTATTTTGTGTTTAACAGAATGGGGAATGCATGGCCAGCCCCCTCCTCCTCCACCCCCTGACCAGGCCTGGATCCCTCCAGGGTCAGGACCAATGGATGTGGTGAACCCCAGCGAGGACAGCAACAGCCAGGACAGCGTGGAATTCAACTCTGAAGCCCACCATGGGGTTTACCCCCAGAACAGCCATGGGTATGGGGCACAGCCCGACAGCTACGCCATGGCCCCCATGGCCATGAACCAGTTTGATTATCAGGTATGCAGATGCTACGGTAGAAACTGTTGAAGCGTTTTGGTTTTAGTGTGACAGCCAAGTAGCACGAGAAGGAGCAATCCATAGACACTCTGCCGGGTCCGAGCATCTAGGCGTATCAGTCGTTTGCTTTCTTGATGCTGTGCAGAGGAAGTGTTGGCTTGTTGAGGATCCAGCATGGTTTGTTATTACTTTATTTGTTGAGTTTTTTTTCTTTTCCCCTTTTAACCCAAGTATACCTTTTAGCTCAGTAAGGAGTGGGGAAAGACAACAGCAACCCCATACCTAGTGACTGCCAAAACAGAGGACCTTAAGTACTTAGAACTGACTTTAATTTTGAGTTTGTGCTGTCTCTCAACAGCATGGAGCTGCCTCATCATTTGCTCCGACACCAGCAAGCTTCCACTCCCCGTACTGGCAGGGTCCTCCTCAGAACAGACGAGATGCCAGACCGCCTGGGTTTCGAGACAGGCCAAGATCCCCTATCCAGCTCCCTGTCAAACCTGAGGCCCCAGCAGCACCATTAGGTGAGTCCTGATGTCTGAATTTTTTATTATTTTTTTTAGTTAATTTATTTAAATTCCTGAACTTTCTAGAAACATTTCAAGAAAATGGTATTGAGGTATGAGATAAATATCAGTAGATGACTATATGTTTAAATAATCGAAGTCCTTATTCCACCTGTGTTGGCTTCATTTTATATGCATACAAAAGGTATTTATAAAAATTTGGTTGTTTAAAAAAAGAGTCAAATTTAAATAGGTGATAGCTGTAGAAACCGATGCACCATTATTAATACAACAACTTCTTTGTGTACATGGATTTGTACTGGAATAGTTTAATCGTTTGTAAAATATATGTGGATAACACGTTTGATCTCCAGATGCTGTAAAGAGACGCACACTACCTGCATGGATCAGAGAAGGTCTTGAAAAGATGGACAGGGAGAAGCAAAAGAAGCTGGAGCGCGAGCGGATGGAGAAGGAGCGTGCAGAAATGGCAAAAGATGACGTTAAAGGCCATGAGGCTGATGAGGGTGGTGATGGCCCACGTCTGCCCCGCAAGAGTAAATTTGTAAGGAACTCATTTAAGACCCATACTGCAAATAGTTTTGTTTTCCCTCTTCATCTGTAGCAATGATTGGCTATGTTTTCTTGATTGAAACTCATTCTTCTCTTCTGTTTGCATCAGGACAGTGATGATGAGGGCAATGATGATAATGACAACGAAGAAAAGATTTCACTAAAGAAAGCATTTTCTGCGCGGAGTCCCTCGCCCCCTGCAGAAGACAGTGAACCTGAAATGACTGAGGAGGAAAAGGAATTCCAGCTGGTCAGTTTGAACTTTCAAATTACATTCAAGTAGTCAGATTTGAGTGTGATTGTGTAGGTTCTCAGTCCGGGTCATGGCAGTTTTGAGTGTTCGAAAAGGAGGCAACTGGACTTCTTTTCTGATTTGTAGAGGTGAAATGTGTTTACAAACCAAAAATGTCCAGTTGACTCCTTTTTGAGCGCTTGATTTTAATCTAATTGTTGAAATTGATAAAATATTGAGATGTTTGTTAATTTGTCCTTGTTTTAGATGGTGATGACAAAAACACTCCTGACAGAGATCCTTCTTGAGGTCACAAATGAAGAGATCCTGCATGTGGCTAGAGATACTCACAGGAAAGCCACTCGAGGTCTGGTCTTATATTTTCCTCTTTTTGCATTATCTCTGCTTGTCACAAAAACATTATGTTTAAATCTGGACAGAATTCGTTACGTGCCTCTTAAAATTACTCCGTAACACCCTGTAAGTGAGGGTGACTGAGCAGCATACATCAGAGTATGTCTGTCTGATATGCATTTCCAACCATTCTCTGCTAATGCATCAGGACACAGCAGAGCAGTGTTTGTCACAGACAGTATTGAAAACCTGTCATGGTATTGGAGGTGCTGCTGAATGGCTGTAAGACTGAATAAAGTCTCAGCGCTGACTCACCTGTAGATACAAGAGACTTCCTCCAGTGAAGTGACTGTGCATTAGTACAGATTGGTTCTTTCGCTCCTGTCCGACTGTTTGACTTGGATGTGTGACAGAAGTTTGTTTGTTAACCCTCTCTCTTTTCTCCATTTCTTTTGTTTTATTTTATTATTTTTTTCTCTTGTTACCAATGGCAGCTCTTGTGCATAGTGCTTTATCTGTGGCCCCATCCCTTTCTCTAGCGACTCTTGCCTTTGAGAAAATGGCAGTATGTGTTTTAACATGTTGTTCCTGTTGTTGATGTGAATCAAAGCTCCTGCAAAACAGCTGGCACAGTCAAGTGCACTGGCTTCTCTGACCGGTCTCAGTGAGTATCCCTTTTTCTGTCACTGGTGGGGAGGGAAGGGAAGTTTCTTTGATTTATAGTCGGGGTTATTAGTCGGAACGTGGGAAAAGCTGTTGGCACAAAGCGTGACACCCAATATTTCACTGCTACTATTTAAGGCAAAAGTGGCATCTGACTTGCTTTTTAGATCTGTGCTTTGAAATTAGAAGCATGCTCTCAAAGACATTACAGACTGTTGAAAGTGTTTAAGAGCTGTATGTGTACTCTTTGTTAATAAGAGGTTTACTGGTGTGAAGTATAAAGTTAAACAAGATTAAGTGCCTTTCATGGGGACTAGGGCTGCCACAAACGATTATTTTGATAGTCGACTAGTCACCGATTATTTTTGCGATTAGTCGACTAATCAGATCATCATCCATTGGACGTACAGCGTACAGCTTATTGCACCAGCAGCATCTGGTCTTATATAACTATCATTAGCTTACAGCTTGAAGTGTTTGTGCTAACTAAAAATAAAGACAATATGGTAGTTTATTAATTTTTAATGAAATTTGCAGATTGTTTCGGTGAAGTTTAATAAACTCCTTGCTTTCTAAAATATAACAGGACACCGGAGTATATTCTCCAGCGTCTCACACTTCTGATAATCAGCTGTCTGCTTGACAGTTTTAGCTGTGCAAAAACTATAACTTTAATCTCAGCCAAACTGATTTACTCAGGAACAAATAAAATACTAAAGAAAGCCAAACAATAACATTTTTAAGTTATCTAAGTGACTTATATATATGTTTAACCTGACTAGCGAAAGACGGCGGTGGGTTTGAAAACGATTTGCCGGGAGTCCGGTGTTCTCACGGCTCTAGTTAGCCTTGCCCCCGCCTAGCTAACGAGCTAGTGGGTAACAGACGTCTCCGAAAACGTCGGAGCGCTTTTGAAAATATGTGGTGTCTTGATAAACTGAGCAGATATTTGAGGTTTACACAGCTACATTCTCACCTGAAAATATGTTAAACGTTTATTTTGTGACCAAGAAAGAATAATAAGAATAACATTAAAACTAACTAGCTGCCGCCATTGTTGACAACTGCGCTGGGCTGCGCTATGAATTCTGGGACACAGCTTCTTCTTCTTCGGGGTTTAACGGCAGCTGGCATCCTTGTACATGCAGTGCTGCCATCTTCTGTTTCAGTCCGTTATTACACTCTTAAATCCTGCTACTTATTCCTGCGTCTTTTGTGATCTTACAAAGCTTCAAACGATGCGTCGACTATTAAATTAGTCGTCGACGATTTTAATAGTCGACATAATCGTGACTAGTCGACTAATCGTGGCAGCCCTAATGGGGACCTTGAGTTTGGATTGAGTGGTTTCATAAGTGGAACCTGATTTGAGAGCGGATCTTAACAGTTTCCAACACTCAACAACCTGGGGGCTCTGTTGTGGCAGGCGGGCTCGGTGACTATGGTTCAGATGAGAGCGAGGATGAGGATGGCCGTAGCGTCCGAGGATCCGAATCCTCAGACACAGATGAGGAAGAATTACGTCACCGCATCCGGGAGAAGCAGGACGCGTTCCGCCGCAAAGAGCGGGAGATGCAGCTGCTGCAAGAGAAACAAGCTCAGGAGGCGCTGCTAGCACGTGGTAAATATTAAATGTCATTTGTGCAATGTGTGTTACTAGTTCACTTTTAACCTGAGTCTTTGTTTTCTGTTTGTACAGAAGAGATGGCAAAGGAGAGATTAAGTAAAGAAAGGGGGGAATATGATGAGAGTCAGTCAGAATATCCACACAAACAGGACATGAAAGAGAGGGAGGCAGAGCCCTTGGCAGACAGGCGCAGGTCCCGTAGTGAGAGGGAGGGTAGTGAGGGAAAGCATTCAGGCAGAGGGAAGGAACGCTCAGGGAGAGGCAGCAGCGATTCTCCCACCAATGGTCACAGCAGCAGCTCCCGCTCCACCTCCAGCCACAGCAGCAGTCGATCTTCCTCCTCCTCATCTTCTTCCTCGGTATCTTCCCGTAGCTCCTCTCGATCTTCCTCCCCGCGAAGGAAAAGGAGACGTAGTCGCTCCTCATCCCACAAAACCCGGCAGCGCAGCCGCAGCCACAGCTCACACAGGCATCGTAGTGATCGCAGTGAGAAGGGCAGGGACAGGAGGAGGAGCAGTGCAGAGCGATCAGGCCGCCACAAGAAAGATCGGAGTGATTCCAGGGAGCGCAGGAGTCGAAGGAGTAGATCTAGGTCCAGAGACAGGGCCAGAGAGAGGGCCAGAGGAAGTCGCAGTCGCAGCAGAGACAGGGAGAGGGATAGAGAGAGGAAAAGGAGTCGGGAACGCAGGGACAGCAGTCATAGTCGCAGCAGCAAACATAAACAAAAGGCCTCTAGTAAAGACAGAGAGAGGAGGAGGGAAAGGAGTCGTAGTCATGAGAAAGACAAGAAAAAGAAGGATAAAGATAGAGACAAAGAGGTGGATAAAAAGAAGGAAAAGCCAAAGACCAAAGAGAAGGAAAAAGGGAGCTCTGTAGTTAGTGAAGAGAATGGCAAATCTAAGAAAAGGAAAGAGAGCGAGTTAGGAACCGATTCTCAAACTGACAAGCACTCGCGACATGATAGTAAAGCCAGCAAGAAGGGCTCGGCCAAAGCTAGCAAGAGGCACTCAGACTCTGACTCAAGTAGATCCCCCTCCCCTGAAGTTAGCAAGGAAAAAAAATATAAGAAATCCAAACGTAGTCGCTCAAGATCGACGGAAAAATCTCACAAGTCTGGTAAGAAGGCAAGCCGCAAACACAAGTCTAAGTCGCGATCAAGGTAGTATTCGTTTTTTTCTCTTTCAAAATACTTTATAATACTGTTTTCATTGTGATTTCTCTCGAGTCTTTGATCTGTTGTAGTAGCTGAGAGGAAAATGTTGGCTGTTATGAAAATTTAATGTTTAATACAGCTACACGTGCCTGACTGTGTAAAGTCAGGTCTCATGAATTAAAGGCTTAAATCTTTCACAACGGTTTTCTATGTCAAATGCAAATATGCCATGACTGAATACTAGCAAGTACCGCTTCCCTAGAGCATCTGCCTGATTTGTCTGGTTCCTGGCCAAAATAGAGGGCGAAAATGTCAAATTGAGCCAAACAAACAAATTTGTCTTTTCGCCATGTTCTGCAGTTTAATTTGCATCTGTAGAATTTGTATAACATCAGTTTTTATGGAAGTTTTCTGCCATATTTATAGTCTTGACAGTATTTTTGGTGAAACGTGTTTTGTTCTGTTGTGCACTGCAATCAGTGTCATTAGTGCAGGAATAATGTCGTGTTCATAACTTTCTTTCAGGTCGACGTCTCCCTCCCGTCGTAGCAGACGCTGAGGAGCACAGTCACTGCCCTGATCTGTGCACTTTGCCATTTTAAATTCCATGAGTTGAACAGGCTTGTCTCATTATAGAGGCAGTTGTGTAGGTGAAAACCCCCTCATACTTTTCTTTTACTGTAAATATGTTCTTTTTAAAGTATGCCTGAAGAACAAGTTTGAATGGTAGGAGTTTCCATTATCATGCACAGTTTAATTACACACTAAAAAACTCAAGTGAAACTGTGTATATTTTAAAAAAAGATTAACTTTTTCTCCAATTATTGTAAGATGTCTAATAAACTGTTTCTTGTCTTGCCTCACTACCTCTCTGACCTTAATTCAGTATTTACTAACACAGTATTTAATGATGCGTGTTGCAATTGCATTAAACTTAACCATACAAAGCAGGATCCTGCTACTTCCCAGAGATTACAATAATTCCCACTTTAAGGCTGCATGTGTTCAGCTGTCAGTGCTGCTGGATGGAAGTAGTGTTGCAAAAACCGTGCATTGATAGAATGAATGGTAGAAAGTAACTTAAAACATTTTCTCAGTTTTCTGAAGAACGGTTGCTTTGTCCATAAGTATTTACAAGTTGTGCTACTTCTGTTCCACTAGGTACTGCAAATGGTGCACTTTGTATTCCTTACCATATTTTATATAAGTTTTAGAGTGTCACTTTTTAAGCTAAATCTACAAGTTTGTTGCTGTTTTGTTATAGATAAAGCAATGCAGCAATATTTAAGTGATTAAATAAGTTATTTTAATCAAATCAATTTAGATCTACAACATCAAAATGTAATTTAGAAATCTAAAAGGTTGTTTTGTATAAGAACTTTTACTTTAGGAAAAAAATATTTTTTGATGCTGTAGTTAGGATAATGGTTTCTGTTTAAAGCATCAAATTGCTTGTTTGTTCATACTGAAAAACAGTTATTCAATATAAAATATTAACACTTCAATAGTTTCACTTCTTACATAGCACATCGTTAAAGGCTCTCAGCTGCAGGTGAGCCTGAAAATTGTGCTCAGTGTTTGGTACACCATTGTTTCTGATCTTTTTTTTTCTTTTTTTTAAATCCTGGAACATAAAAATATAACATGAGCACATCCAGACAGTTTTCTGAAAGGTGATGCTTGGATTTGGCCTTGGAAAAAAACAAAAAAAAACAACTCTTCATGTCATGCATCCGAACACTGAGTCCAAGCGCTGACGAGGGAGCACAGGGGAGCACAGGTTAGTGTACCACATGAGTACTTGAAGCCTGTGCAGGTTAAATGCTTAATCACATTTAGAATTTGGAGACAACAGTCAACACAAAAATCTTCATCTCACGTCCCTCAAACCATTCAGATGTTTCCACTGTGCCAGAAACGCTCTTGTCATAGGTGATCTTACTGTTTTGTTCCACATGTGAACATAATACAAGTTATCACAAATTACACCCTAGTAGTAAAAAAATAGTCATCAGTAACATATGATTGGCCAGTGAAGTTATCAGTTTTGGTTTTTCCCCAATGAGTAAACTTTTTTTTCTGTTTGTACAGAGATGATTGGCACTTTAAAAAAATGAAACTAGTTAAATGTTTGATCAGGCATCACAACTGAGAGCATGACTCCCACGAATCCATTTTAAAACATAAATTTAAAAAAAACTGGGAACAAATAAAGCTGTCGAACTTTCATTTCCTACTGTGCAAACACTGATTTTTAGTGAGTGGTTTGCAATATCCGATTTCTTTACTGATGGATCCTATTAACCTGCAAGTGATTACTGGGTAAAGTGTATTGGACAAATGAAACTAACCAAAGTCATTAGACTCTACTTTGTCCAGTTGGTCAGGTCTCAACTGGGACTTTTTAATTTTTAAACAATCAAGGAAGAACTTGGCATACTTTTACTGCTCATATTTATTCTTTCGAATACCATAGAGCAGACACAAGCAGTCAAAAAAGAAAACTGGCATAGCATAAAATTAAATACATAAAATATAAATAGATGAAGAGTGGCAGAGGCACTGGGTCCTTAGCAGCTCAAGAGGACATGGGGAATAATTGAAAAAGATAGTCAACGTCAATGATGACGAAACTGAAAATAGTAACTGTAATCTGGAAGCAGGCTTTACAGGGGAGCATCTCGCTGGTTTTACCTGAGAGGCCCGAGAAACTAGAGTGGAGAAGTGGGCTCATCTCCAAAGGCAGAGGAGGGCAGCAGTGCAACGGCGACGGTGAGAGCTGCGCTTAAATCTCAGCGTAGAAGAAGAAGGAAACCCAGCGACGCTGAACTCCAAAGACGAAGAAGACTGTTTATTATGAACTTCACAGCTAGTACCTCGATGGTTTTATGACATGTACTCCAACAAGTTTCGCCGCCTCATGTTAGGGCTGCACTGCCTTAAAACGACCGCTGTTTGTGGCCTGGTCCAGAGGGCCGCTGGTCGAAGCGGGTTCGGCTGGACTGCGGTGTGTAAACAGCGGACGCTGTGGCTGCAGAGGAGCGCCTGTCGGGAGATAGAACGACGTGCTGTGCTCCGTCAAAACGGGTATTTAGCAGACACACTCGTGTGGTGACACCTTCCTTTCCAGTGCCACACTGTATAAGAATATTTGGGGGACCGGAAGCAGGGCTAGAAATCAGTATTTTTTTTTTTCAAAAGAAAAAAAGAAACTAAAACTCAGTGAAATTTAGCAGCATACAGCTACTGCTTAGACTAAGAGGTCCGACGAGGCTCACCCTGGTAGCTCTACGACTCTGGACAGCTGATACATAGTGCATCATAAATATGTTACGGAAACAATTCTAATTACTACTCTGAAATTTAATACAAGCATCCTTTTGCATCCAGAAAGATAGTCAGGTTTGTCATTTTGTTAAATGAACTGGACTGATTTGTGAAATGTGTGATGCTCCTCCAATACTCCGATACTTTATAGTCAAAGTATCTTAAAGTTGAGTACCTTTGTGGATGGCTATCATATTATAAAGGCTTCCAAGCAGATTATCTCTGCACAAACCGATTCATTGCTTACAGACACGATTTTCAGTGTCTTGATGTGTCCTGTGGCTGAACTCTTTTCACCATTTTTTTTTAGAACACTAAAAATGCTGCCTTTTTCTTTTACTCAAGTGATAGCATTTTGAGCATGTGACTTATGCATGAACTAAAAAAACAAAATTTGGCACAATTCAGCATTTGTAAAAATTTGCACGTCACCAGAGATTGCATCATTACCGAACCATTTTACACGTTTTTTTTTACATGTCTTTACTTGGTTTTAGCAAGATGAACTGAATGAAATGGGTACTGAGGGTTAAATACCAGCACAACCTTTTGTTTTAGAATTTGCATTTGCGATTTGCATCTTCAGAAACTATATGTTTGATGTCAGTAGCAAAAGGGCTTGGTATTTTGCTTGTTAGATTAACTCATTTTCTTCAGTTTTACTGCACTCAGTGTGTCCAAAGTATGATGAGCACAGCAGAATGCAAAATACTGGATAGGATAAGAAAAACAGTAAGCTCACATATGAGAGCCAATGATACTGATATTGGTACATAGCCCAACACAGTGCATCCAGAAAGTACACGACTGCTGGTGTTTCATCATGTTACATCCTCATTCCAAAATGATTAAATTCATTATTTACCTAAAAAGATCCACACAATACCCCATAGTGACACGGTTAATAAAAGGTTTGCTTTAAATTCTTTTAAATTTACTAAAAATAGCAACCAAATATGTTCATATATGTATTCAAAGCCCCCGCTATGACACTCAAAATCATGTACATCCTGGTTCCACTGGTCATCTGATGATTCTATAACTTGATTGGAGTCCACCTGTCTAAATAAGGCCCCACAGTTAACAGTGTATGTTGGAGCACAAACAAAGCAAGGAATTGTCTGCAGACCTCTGACACAGGATTTTATTGAGGCACAAATCTGGAGAAGGTTACAGAAAAATTACTCTTCATCAAAAATATCACCATCATCTGTAAATAGAAGTTCTGCCTGAGTCAGGTAGGTGACCAAGAAAGCGATTGTCAGTCTGACAGCTCCAGCGTGGAGAGAGGAGAAACTTCCAGAAGGATAATCTTTTCTCCAGCATTACGCCAATCAGGCCTGTATGGGAGAGGGTCAGACAGAAGCCAATTCTCAATAAAAGGCACAAGACAGCCCACCTGGAGTTTACCAAAAGTCACTTGAAGGACTCTTAGACCATGAGAAACAAAGATTGAACTAAATGCTAAACATCATGTCTGGTGGAAACAAGGTATCGCTCATCACCTGGCCAATACCATCCCTACAGTGAAGCTTGGTGGTGGTAGAATCATGCTGGGAGATGTTTTTTTGGCAGCAGGAACTGGGAGACTAGTCAGCCTTAGCTTGGATCGCAGACTGGGGCGAAGGTTCATCTTCCAACAGGACAACAACACTAAGCACACAGCCAAAATAACAAAGGAGTGACTTTAGCCAGAGCCCAGACTTGAACATGATTGAAGTTTGAGATCTGAAAATGGCTGTGTACCAACTCCCACTCTGTCCAACCTGATGGAGCTTGAGAGTTTCTGCAAAGAAGAATGAGAGAAACTGCCCAAAGATAGGTGTGCAAAGCGAGTAGCATCAAACTGAGCAAAGACTTTGAATACTTACATGGCATATTTTTTTTCTATTTTTAATAAAATTGCAAGAATTTCAAGCAAACCTTTTTACTCATTATGAAGTGATAATCAAGTCCATGTTGGAATAAAGCTTTAACATGACAAAATGTGGAACAAGTGAAGTGCTGTGTATACTTTTTGGAATATGTGTGCAAACAGCTCGACTCCACACACTCAACACAGCTGTCGGGCTACTCAGCTGCAGGTTCTGGAGAAGAATTTTGAATCAAAAAGTATAGTGAGATTTTTATTATTTATTATCGACACTATAGAACAGTCTTTTGTTGGTTCCTTGTTTATTTGGCTTGGTTGTTTCTACTTTAATGGCTGTTTTTTGTTTGTTTTTTTTCCACATGCAGCGTTCGGTCAGCTTCTCACAGCACCGTGGACCCTGATGAACTGAGGAAGTTCCAGTCGTTGGCAAACAAGTGGTGGGATGAACAGGGAGAATTTGCAGCTCTTCACGCCATGAACGACCTGAGGGTGCCTTTTATACGGTACACAATCCGCCCGTCAATCTTCATCAGAGGCGCCAACAGATGGTGTCAACGTAACATAACCCAAAGGAAAGCCGGGCGGCCTCGTGGTATCTGAAAGCAACTTGTGAGGATACAAGGAAAAATAAGAGAAATTGAAAATGACAGGGTTCTTCCAAATATCAGTACATTTTCAGCCAATAGTGTTTCAGCTGCTTTGGCTCTACACGTGTGCATGTTTTGGGGGTCGGCTGGGGCTGTTTTGATTGATAAGATCTGTTGTTCAGGACCCTTTGCTGTAATCATGACAGCCATCCAGCCAAGAGCCCAGTGCTGTGTTCCCCTCCCCCACCCTGGGATCTTCTTGGTGGTGGTGATGATGATGATGATGTGTGCTTATGGTGACAGTATGACAGATCTAGTGTCAGTGATGTCTGAGTGGGGATGATTTGCCCAATAAGATTTTACCCTCAGGGCAAGTTGAAATGAGAGACAGCAGCAGTGCTGCCACTGTTGCTGCTGGAGCTCTGCGACTCTGATAGTTCATCCTGCCAGGGTGCCTTATTTTCTTCATTGTTTCAGTGTGTGCTTTAGTTCTGTAATACATGGTGTTGTACACAGACTCAGGATCTGTGCAGATACCCCGTGTAGTAACCAAATGCAATGTCTTTAACAAAACAGGGTTTAGTGTTTGATTTGCCTTAGTTATTAGCAAAATGGTCTATTTTGTCCTCAAAATGTTACACTGACAGCAATACAGTGAATCATAACTATACATGCAATGGTGACAAATTAAAGGAAAAAAATCTGCCCTTTATTGTGAGGAATTCAGAGTTTCCATCATACTTGTCCTCTTATCAAAGGATACAGATTTATGGGAGTGGTCTTTTCCAATATGGCAGTTGTAACCTTCTGTAGGACATGAGTGGGTCACTGAAAGGTTTGATTATTATGAAAATGATGCGAACCATATGCTACAGTTTTCACAGTCAGCTGATCTCAACGAAGTTGAACACGGAGATATTTGGATCCATATGATAGATGGCTTACTCTACCAGCATCACCAAAGTGAGGGAACACAGTATGATAGGGAAAAAATGTAGAGGTCATTATTTGACTTTTTATTCATTGTGTATGCAAATTTACCTGTGTGACAAAATGTTTACCCACAGTTTCTAAAATATAAAGTTGGAAAACACTCAGAAATACTTCAGGTTTGAGACTGAATTTCTTTTTGGGGTTTTTGGTTCATTAAGTCAAAGTAAATTTTATGAAAATAATCACTGAGTTCATGCTGACGGTAATGGTTTATCATGTGCTGATAGTTCAGCAGTAGCTTTTGTCTGGCTCTGTCTGGGTGGTGGTAGTGCGAGGAGGTAGTTAGATGGATGTAAGTATATTTTGGCACCTTAGCAGAGCTTTAATGACGAGCATGATGTGCAGTCAGGTCTCAGCCTGTTCCCATGTTTCGGGCCTCAGGCAGGAGGCTGTCGGACTGTATATCAGGGAAGGAAGTGAGGATGCTTGTTTGCTGGCTGACACTGTTGCTCGGAGCGATTTGAGAGAAGATGGTGTAATACACCATGGAGTTACCCCTACACTTCCTCATGCTAAGCGGCTTCTCATAGACTTTGGAGGTTCACAATTTCATATCTGCCCACTGTTCTTTTACTTTTAAGCGTTAGGTCTGTTGTAGAGTATTCTGAAATATCTTGAAGACTTGGGAATGGGAGATATATTTTTACCTTGCACAGGGATAACCTGCTGAATGTGCACAGAGCGCGCCATCCCGGGAAGCCACTCGCAGGACTGAAGATCCTGGACGTCGGTTGTGGAGGAGGCCTGCTCACAGAGGTAAAAAGCGTCCGAAAGCTGCAGACTCAGAGCAAACAACAGCGCCAAAGAAAAGCGTCTTTCCTGCTACATATTATCTGTCTGGGCGCAATTGTTTCAATTGCTACCTTTCATGTCACATTGAGTCTTTTCTTCCCTCGTGCAGCGTAAATATGTGCCTTCGATGTGCTTCAGTGCCAGGCTTCTCGCATGCATACGCAGCAGAGCCCGGATAAACATTTCAACGTCAGCCCGGTGCTCGTTCTGCTTTGATCTGACTGGTCACGGCGTGGTGGATCGGACAGTCGGTCGTTTACAGTTGTTTATCTGTTTGTTAGCACTGATAGCTGCATGACTGGGACGGAGCTTTGATGTGAGCTGAGGACTCACCAGCTGTGCTGTGTGATCTCTGAAGACAAAATCAGGTCCTGTTCTTATACAGCTCCGTCACACAGGTTGTCTTATTGAGACACAGACACACATGATAAGAGCGCCTGTTAAGGCTGTGACTGTTATTGTGTGTCTGACCGTCTCTTAGCTAACAGTCCTACCATCACACGGGATCAGCAGCGGAAGGATGGATATCAGGCCCCTGGGCGAAAAAGCTCTTCAGTCAGACTTGGATGTTTAGCTTTTGTCCACAGGAGGGCACCGTTCACACCAAACCCTTATTTAGTGCATGTTCCTGCATATCGCTGCTATGTTTTTCCCCACTCTATTTACAGTGCCAGCACAGCGTCTTGTGGAGATGAAATGATGCTTTACTACCATGATTGATATTGTTTTAAATTTCATGAGTTGTTGTTGTTGTTGTTGTTGTTTTGGGTTTCTTTTACTCAACAACCACAAAATCTCTTGTATTAATTGACATGTTTTAGATATATTATAAAAGCCTAACATTGAATTCAAATAACTCTCATTAGACCTACACTGTGCTGTATTTACCTGCATGTAAAACAACAATCCCCATTTACTAGTTCTTCTTCTTATGAAGATGGACAGGTTATGGATGAGTGTGGATGAAGTGAATGATGGAAGTCAGGAAATTTTCTTTCTCTCATTAAATTTTGTATTCCAGAATTTAATAGTTCATGCAAATCGGTGCCTATTACCCCCCAGTGAATATATTACTGTAGATAAACATAAGGCTTGTGGAAATGTGAGTTCCAACACATAATCAGTGACTTCACAGTCAAATGAGCACAGCATCCTGAAGAAGACAGGTTAGATAACAAAGCAGTAACATTTCAAGTTTGTTAGTACAACATTATTTGTGTGTAAGAGTCAAGTTTTTCTACTAAGACTAAGTAAAATATGAGTTATTGTGATACAGATATATATTTTTTTTATAATGCAAGACAAATGTTGCTCATATTGTTAGCTGTTGTGGTTGAACAGTGACTTATTTTTTAAGTATTTAGCATAGTTAATATGATTGATGTATAATGTTATATTTGTCATCCAAAGAGGACAATGAAAAATCGTATTCTTATTCCTCAAAGCTAATGCAACTAATATATTATTCATTTAAAATGTGTGCTTTGTCTACTTTTATCATTTTTAATATGGTTTTGTACTGTCTGTTCTTCTTTTAAGTGAATCGTATTCGGCTCTGCTTTTTAAAAAAAAAAGTTTGACGTGCAGTTCTCTGCTCCTCGTCCTCCTCCAGCCCCTGGGTCGTCTGGGAGCTAAAGTTTTGGGTATAGATCCAGTGGAAAACAGCATTGGCACCGCCCAGCTGCATTCGTCCTTTGACCCGGACCTATGTGAGCGGGTGTCCTACCAGGTGTGCACCCTGGAAGAGCTCTCAGGAGGAGAGGATGAAGGAGCGGGACACTTTGATGCTGTGGTGGCGTCTGAGGTTGTGGAACATCTGGCTGACCTGGAAACGTTCGCCTTCTGCTGCAGCCAAGTGCTAAAGGTGCTGTTTGTTGTTTTATTGTTTCGTTTTGTTTTTTAATACTTTGACTCTGATATTTGTGTGTTAATACTGCACTTGTGTTTGCATATCAGGTAGAGGTTCCCTCTCTCTGAATTAGACAGTTATGGGTGCCCGAGTCAGCACCGGGCTGGACGGGGTCTGTGGATGACCTGCTGTGTTTTTCTGTGTGTGCCTTGTACTTATCATTGAAAAGTTTCAGTGAAAGCCGTGGTCCATACTGCAGCCTGGGGGTCAGAATCTCCTAGGTTAGTGGGCCAAAAGTAGCTGAGAGGGGGGGGGAAAAAAAAGCTTAATACAGGAGGTTAAGTCATGACTGGAATTCTTTCTCTCTCTCTGGTCTAAATCTTTCTTCTGCACTTTCATTAAAAAAAAACCCAAACACAATAATGTTTAATATTTAGTATTTACTGTTATATTTCCATATATCATCGTGATGTTGTTTATTGTATTGCTCTCGTTTTCTTCTGCTTGTTTTCTTTTTTCTTTCTCAACAGGTGATCCAGGTGATTGGTATATGTATTTTTTTTATTTTTTTTTGTCTGCTTATTTAGTTGGTTTTTTTTTTTTTTTTCCCCTTTATCCCCGTCCCTCTTCTCCGCTGTTTTTTTTTTTCACCCTCTTCCTTTCTCCCTTTTCTTTTCTTCATTCAAGTCTGTCCCATATCTAGCAAGTGAAAATAAAAAAATAAATTAAATAAACAATAAAAGGTGAATCAAATAGACCATTACGGCAAGGCTGGGATGGTCAGTTTGGTAAAGTAAATCCGTTGGGCATCTTTCCTCGCCTTTAGACAATAATTCTGATGGCAAAAGAGCCAAACGGGACAGGCGAAAAGAAAAAAAAAAAAAAAAAAAAGAAAGGAAAAAAAAAAAACCCCCAAACATTTAAATGTACTTTTCTTGACCACGCATACATATATTTTTTTGATGCTCATGCTTTTATTTATTTTTTCTCTCCCCCCCCTGTTCAACCTATTTTTCTTGGCCTTGTTGAACTTTGAGGTTTGGCATCCTTCCAGATCTCGCGCGCTGGATTTTGTCCTCTGAAAGCCTTAAATCCATTCTATAAATACCCTGCTGCATCTCGTAGAAGAGCTCCTCCCTTGTATATCACCTGCAGAGGTGTCATGAAATGTGTTTCCAGAAGTAACGCAGTCTATTTAATTTATATTTCATGAATCAAACCTTTCCATTTTTGCTCCCTGTGTGCAGCCAGGTGGCTCACTATTTATCACGACTATAAATAAAACCAACCTGTCCTACGTGCTGGGCATTGTTGTAGCGGAGCAGCTGCTGCGCATCGTGCCCGACGGGACCCACGACTGGGAGAAGTTTGTCAGCCCAGTAGACCTGGAACGCCTCCTGGAGTCTCGTAAGTCCCTTTGGAGGGAGGAAAAAAAAGAAGCTCCCACTGATTATAGAAAACAGACTAAAAATGCAAAGGTTTTTTTTTTTTTAATAATTAAGTGGGCAAATCTATGTGGAACTAAGTAAATATACCATATTACAAAAGGTCGCTACAAGATGTAAAAGTTTTTTTTAAACAGTAAATTTTGAGGATTTCTGTGTCCATAAATTGTCTGCAAAGCTCATTTTATAATTCGTGTTCAGGAGTAGTGCAAAAATAAAAATCTAATTTTGCCTTTTGTGTTGACATCAGTGTCTTCCTTCTTTGTTAGATGGTTTCTCGGTGCAGTCTGTCAAAGGAATGCTGTACAACCCCCTGTCGGGAGCCTGGAGCTGGACCGACAGCACTGCCATCAACTACGCCCTCCACGCCGTCAAACTGAGAAAACAGGCTGAGGACAGCAGCCTCCACCCAGAGGACCACACCATAGAAAGTAGCAGCTGAGCCACGCCACTTGAGAAGAAATCCAAAAATGAGAAATAATAACTCAGACGCGAGCGGCCCTGACATCCTGTCGGCCAGCTGTGACGCAGCACATGAGACTGAGTTTATTCAAGGAAAGGGACAAACTGCCTGCAGATAGAATTAGAGATGTGCTGCATTTGGCAGACCCATTGATGCTGTGCTGTGCTGCGTGAGCGCTGAATACATGTCTAGTGTTTGATAAGCTGTGTAAAGCAACGGTGCATCCTTTAATTGTGTAATCATTTTCAGCATATGCTGTCCTGCGTCAGTGTGGTGTTTGAGGCTGAATAGTTAAAGGTTTGCAACATCCTCCATTAAAACTGACCTCACATCAGTTTGATTTCTCAAGAATGAACGCATGAGAGTGAAAAATGTGATTATTTGGAATGCTAACAAAAAACAAACAAACATGATTTCGGGTTTTTAGATGTTAATATTAATTTATATTTTGTGTCCACAGAGGGGAGGGGCAACCATTTCCTGTGGGATTATAAGGGGTCTGGTCTCATGTGGAAGTATTACATAATACAGATCTCCCTCGTGCAGAGAATAAGTCATGCTTGCATGATGGTCTTAAAGAGACCAGAAATATGACTGTAGAACATGTGCAGAAGCTAACAGAGCACGCTGTGAGGACTGAGCACTACACCTATTTCAATTTCAGATATGTTGACATTTCACCGGTTTAAAAAAAATAAATGCTCTTTGTATATACATATTTTAAAAAGAACTCTCCCTCTCACCCTCTGGGGGGTGGTATGTGTGTGCTCCTCACGTTCAGGTCCTCTACCAGAGGCCTGGAAGTTAGAGTGCTCTGTGCAGTGTCTTAGCTGGTCCTTGGACTGCACTCTCCTGGATGGAGACCTTTGATGTTGTGCCTGGAATCTGCTCAAGCTAATTTTCCAGCTCCTTTATGCTTCTATTACCACTAGGACCACTTTGGATTTTACCTTCCACATCTGCTCCAGATGTTTCTTCAGCACCTGGTTCTCCATTTTCTTGTGCTCCTTCTTCCCGATGTTGCTGTCTGGTAGGATTACAACATCTATGACAACTGCGGTCTTCTGTTCCTTGTCAACAATCACTACAATACTGCTTGGTTTGCC
This sequence comes from Rhamphochromis sp. 'chilingali', assembly GCF_963969265.1. NCBI lineage: Eukaryota > Metazoa > Chordata > Actinopteri > Cichliformes > Cichlidae > Rhamphochromis > Rhamphochromis sp. 'chilingali'. The sequence goes on from NC_137938.1 coordinate 17,268,612, forward strand.
AGCAGCTTCTATGTGGAAGTGGAAGTCCCACATGACCTTACTCCTGTTGTTCTCAACCACCTTTTGTGATTGAGGACTTGGGGACTTCTAGTCCATATGCAGCACAGATGTTCCTGTACGCTATCACAGCCACTTGGTTGTGCCTCTACATCTATGCAGTTCCAGCTTGCTTCTTACATCCTATTACTATATGTTGGATAGTCTCTGGGGCACCTTTGCACACTGTTCAACTTTGTTCCCTTTGTAGACTCAACCCTCTATCTGATGCCTAGAGCCTGTTCTTGTGCTGCTGTGTTAGAGACTCTGCACTGTGCTTTAAGTCTGTGTTGTGCCAGAAAAATGATTTCAGGAATTTGCCCCAAAATGATTGTCTATATTTAAACTGTTTTAAATGACTTGTCAACCCACAGTCTGTCAAACACATGACAAGCATGTCTCTTAAGAATGATATCAAGCCATTTTGAGCCAGAAATAAAACAGTCCTGTCACAAGGTAAGAAGCTGCAGTCGGTTTTTGGCAAAGTGACTTTTATGTATCCTATATTTATCTAGGTAAAGAGCGTCATTGCAATCAAAAATGTCTTTTTCACGAGCGATCTGGCCAAAAGTGCCATTTAAAAAAACAAAAAACAAAAAGTGTCATAAAGATGCTTCCTGGTGTCAAAGTCGTTTCCTCTATCTGCCGACAGTATCTCTATGTGTGTGTTTACTAAATGCCTTGCTCCAGCAGTGCCTGCTGTGTCATATTCCCAGGCTGGTTCAGCAGTAAACACCAATACACGCTCCTGCTGTAATGCGCGCTCCCGAGAGCCACGAGGCCGCGCGTTTAACTTGCCGTAGCCATGGCTGCGGTAAGCACTCACCCTCCTTCACTGACCTGACGGGGTCAGACAGCAGCAGGCAGGTAATTGGCACCAGGATGATACCGGCGGACACGTAACTACTGGATGTTCTTTTGTCCGAGTTGTCTACATCCTGTTCTCGGCATGCTCGACAAACAGATCTGGAACTCACCTGCTGGATTAAAGCGTCAGGATGAACGAAGTCTTCCACTTCCAAAGTTGCTCCAGAGTGAGTACTCCTTCCTATTAGTGCATTTACCACTAAGTTATACAGTTAGACTGTAAGTAGAGTCTATACCCACAGCACACCGCGGTCACAGCACAGTTGGCATAGTGGATTTGCAATCCGTGTCTTACTTTTCTCGTTTGCGTAATGTGCTTCAGTGTGATTGCACAAACACACTGCACTCCATAGAATTAGCAGTCTGTAGTAGCTGAAGCGGAGCAGTCAGTCGGTTGGAGGCCGCTTAAAATGTAGAAGCGGAGCAGAAGGGCTTATCATCATGTTTGGCTGCTGTTGGCCAATAGTTTGTTTTCGTGGTGGTGAGTGAGTCTCTGCGTTCAGGGGCTCGCCAGGGCGGGGTGGCTCCGATCCTCCACCGGAGAAAGACAATAGGCCGGCTGCATGAAGTAACCGGCATTTGATTAGACAGCAACGGAAGTTGCCCAACTTTGCCACAAAAATAAAAGGACTGGGTAATTCTTTTTTGCGTTTCTAGCCCTCTTTTTACCTTGATCTGATGATCAAAATGTACACTCCACTACACGTAATATGTGCTGTGAAAGTTATTAAGTTCTACAGGTGTTAATCACATAAGTTTCTTAGCAGCTCTATGCAGAACTTAATTAGATCAATTGCTTCTCTTTCTTGTAAACTCTCGTTTCTATGGTGGGGATTGGACAACATCTTTTTGCAAACCAAGTGTATCTGACTAAAGCTCTTTGAGAGACTCAAAAAAAACCCCAACAACCTGGAACTAAACATGTAGACGTAGCTTTGCACAATTCACAGTTCAGATTAATTCATGTTTATCTTAGTCTGTCCCTTGAGAAAAAAGGAAGCACCCATTAGTACCTCGAAACTTTGGTCAGATGGGGATCTGCCATATAAACAGAAAATAAGGGAATACATGATGGGCCTGCTTTAAGCTTTTTCCATTATTTGGAAGCAAAACAGCCAAATAATCTTTGGTCCCAGCTACTTTAATTTGTTTTTGCTAATAATAAATTAAACCTATTTATTTGGTCAGACAAATCAGATAATGATTCGACTACTTTTAAACGATTAAAACATTTCATGAACAAAAATGAATAATTTAGTTTATATCATGTTCAGATTTACGATAGAATTCCATTCACATGATATGTGATGGAAAACTAGCAATAACTAACAGCCACTGTGTACGGTTATTAAGAGCAGAAAATGTTATTTTGCAAGTAAAATATTAGGTGCAAAAAATGTAATTGTAACAGTGTGGACACTGACATTTATTTTGAAATTAGGGACCGGAAGTCGCGGTGTTGCCATTGTTATTCGCGCGATAATGCTGGGCAGATCCTGCGAAGGAAAGCGAGCTGGCTGCCGAGCCTCATCTCAGGGAGTGATGTTCCAGATATTTACCTTTTCCGCTTTCCTGGATCAATATTAGCCACACCGCCGCCATGCCGTAGACACAGCGCCGGGGGTCTCGATGAAGCCTAACGGGGACTGCAGCAGGGAGGACGCGGGGCGGCTGTAACCGAGGGAAGAGGATGTACTGGGCTGCTGGTTTCGCCTCTTCCCGGCCGTGTGTTGTTGAACTGGGGCGGAATCACAGCCTGCCCATCGGGCTGTGCGGCTCCGAGCAGCAGCAGTCGTTGTATGGCTATATCATCGCCTTTCCTCTGCAGGATTACGGAGGCATCATGTCGGTTTTGGGCTCGGACTCCTGGTGGAAGAAGACCCTGTACATCACCGGGGGGGCCCTGCTGGCTGCTGCAGCCTACCTACTGCATGAGCTGCTCGCCATCAGGTAGGGACGCGCAACATTCCTGAGCTCTTTATCATCTTTATCACCACCAGGTTTCTGTTTGTTTTTTTGTTTGTTTGTTTAGTATTTCTTTTGCCTCCCGGGGCTCACGTTTTGATCGCACCCACCCCCGCTGACAGTGACTGATGAGTGACACCGCATAAAGCATTATGGATACAGGAGTGTGTACATGGGGATGTGGTTCCTCTGCAGCTCTCGCGGGAAGAGGCTCTTGCTGAGGTTGCCGTCCCTCGTTTTCTCCTTCAAAGGACACGACACTAGGTGGAGACTTAAAAAAATAATTAATAAGCGAGTCACGCGTCCGCTTGTGTGCCAGTTCCCGTGCGGAACACATCGGCACCTGAGCGTGTCTAAACGAAGCGCTCCTCGGACGCTGCGGAATCAGCCTGACCTTTAATGAGCTGAGACACAGCAGCTGTCCGCGTCATTTACAGTTGTTTTCTACAATGAAAGCTGGTGATCAGTATGCGGTCACTGTAAGAGAGATTAACACGGGACTATTGTCAGAGCACAGACCGCCAGGCTGTGAATGGACGGATTATTTATTTTTTTCGGCCAGGCCAGTGCCAGGAAGTAAGAACATCCTGTTACAGTGGCCTGGTAGTTTCTGCTTTCACTCCCCCTCCTCGATCCACAAGCTGCGTGAACCGTGCATTTCGTGCAGAAACTCTGAATCACGTGCAGGCCGCTGAGGCTGGCCCCGCAGCCTGCCGGCGTCATCTGTCCGTGCCATGTGATGTATTGTTGGCAGAGCTGCTGCTACGACTAGTCAGCTTTTGTTCTCCTTTTCCCAGCTGAGAGATCTTTGAGAAGTTCTTTAAGTGGTTCCTCTGAGAGACGAAGCACCACAACGTGCATGGAAGAAGGACGGCATGCGTAGATCAGGCGTAATAATATGATGTCAGTTTCTCTGCAGATTTAGAATATTTTCAGCACCATGTAACTGTGGACAGCTACCAAGGAGACCTGCAAGGTTTCAGCACCACAGTCAGCTCAAGTTTATTTATTTAGCATCACAACCAACAACTCCTAGCCACCACTGTGACAATAGAGAGGAAGAGCTCCCTTTAAACAGGAAGGAATCTCCAGCAGAGCAAAGTTTAGGAAAATCAAAAATATTTGCTCTGATCTCAGCCGCAAACAGGTCAAACCACAAGCTATGGGAGAGACTAGACAAAAGTTAATGGCATGCACTAGATTTATTTAAAAAAAACAAAAACATGGGGAGTGAAAAAAGGTGAGTGTAGTTTGTAGCTGCCTCCACCAGTGTATGAATGTGAGAGTGAATGAATAGTGGTATTGTAAAGTGCTTTGGGTGCCTTGAAAAGCGCTACATAAATCCAATCCATTATTATTATTATTATTAGTAGAAATGTTTAGTGCATCATGGGAAGTCCCCACTGCAGCCTTAGCCTGCCTTAGCCCTAACTACAAACGTTATGAAAAAAATAAGAATTTGTCGTCATGCAAGCATGAATTTATATTTTCTGCAGAATGTGGTTTACTGAAAATAAGCAAGGCCTTCCCTGAGAGAAAATAAAAGGCTTGTTTGGATGGCAGCATACGTTGCCTCAAAGCACACAATGCACACAACCACAGATGCTGGCACTGAAATATGGACTGATAGTAGATTGAGGGATTGCTCTTTTCTTTATATTTTAGGATGGAGCATCCATGACAGTTTAATCTCATAAGTTGTGAAACACTCAACCAGCTGTGTGTTGTTGTTTTTTTTTTTTTTTAAACAATCTTTTGTTGACTTGGGGTTTTTGAAACATGTTGCTGATATTAAATTAGAAATGAACATATTATTTTTTAGAATATAATAAAATATAAACTCTGTACTATCCTGTAAAAACAGATTTGTATTTAGTTTTTGTTTAGATAACATCCAGCCTGGAATGGGGTCAAGTTGCCAATTACATGGAATCAGTTTCTGATAATACGGTAATTAACTGTGATCAAGTGTTACAGTGATAAATTGTTCACAGTCAAATATCTGTTGTTACAAATGAATTCGTGTGACTTAGTGATTCGCTTGCTTAGCATCGTCAAGCTAACTGTGTCCAGTATTGGATGGTTTTTCGTTTTGTTTTGTTTTTTAACGATGTATTTATTGAGTTGTTTTATATTGCAAAAGTTCAGCTGATTTCATGTGAATTTGCTCCGCTAACCTTATCTAATGCTGGTGCTACATGATATGAGCTCTCTTATTGTAGTGTTTCCAGAGTATTTTAATTTATTTAATAAAATATAGATATTTGGTGTCCCTTTATTGATACAATAGTGCCATGCAAAATATTGCTCTATCATTTTTTTTCTGTCACTCTAAAAGTGGCCTGGGTAAAAAATTTTATTTTACTTATTTTTGTCTTAATGTACAGAAATACGTTTTTTTCCCCTCTGAATAATTAAAAAACGACATCATGTTGTAATGTGATCGTAAAATAGGATAGAACTCAAAAGAAAAGCAACCATAATCTATAATATAATTTCCACAAACCTAACTCTAAAAAAGGATGGTTAAAAGTGGAGTAAGTGTTGTCAGACCGCTTTGCAGTTACACAAATTTATTCAAATATAGGGAGCAGTGGTCAGTGATAAAAGAGATGCTAAACGGAGCAGATGGGGTCTGTGTGTGTGTGTGTGTACCTGAGATGATGCCTAAAAGCTTCTTCAGGAATAGAAATAGATGCCCAGATGAATGTGTAACGTGATTAGGAAAGCGGTGTAGTAAAATCAGATTAGATGTAGTTTTTTTTCCCTGTGCTGATGTGTTAGGTGTAGTTTTATTTCTCTGGTTGCAAAAAAGGTCTTAACTCTAATTGCCATATTAGATAGCATTGAGACACTCCTCAACTACAATTTTAGCACGGTAATAGCAGTGTAGGAATACCACCAACATCCTCCCTGCACAATTGCATTCTAGCTTATTATTATCTTAAGTGTCTTTAGACAGCAGGCCTACAGTACAGTGGGAGGAGAGATGACTCATTTAGTCAATATTCTGACTTATAACTGAAGCTCTTAATACCCCTCGGCTAATACAGTGGAGCAGTGTAAATACAACTTTGTGGATTTTAAGCCTTAGGTAGCTCAGCTGCTCCTTGTTTCACAGAACGATCTATCAAAGTGGAAATAAAATTTCTAGTCTTGACAATCACTTAAAGAGTTTTAATGGAGTATAATAACAGCTAGTGATGCCAGTATATCTCAAAACACTTAAAGTCACTTGAAGTACAGACTCATTATGTAAAAGTTAGTGACCTCAGTGTGAATAAAGAAAGTGTTGTTTTTTTGGTTCCTTTTAATACTTATTTTCATTTATTGTTAGTTTTATTTCTTGTATATGTTATTGTTTATTTTATTTATAGTTTTCCATGTTTTACTGTTATTTATATTATTTTTTTTCCTTTTTGTTTAATATGTTTGTTTAAATCTTGATGTTGTCTTTCAACAGGAAAGCACTTTGGTCAGCTGTGTTGTTTTTCTGAAGTGCTCTATAAATAAAGTTGGATTGGGATTCATTGGAATTGTTTAACATAATAATTTTTTTTTTTTAAACTTGCAAAGAAAACAGAACTCGGCACGAATAGTGTGTCACCGTGCTAGAAAGAAACTGCAGGTGTGACCTACTCCTCACAGGGAGGTTGGCCAGAGCCTGAAGCTGAACTCAAAGTCCTGTTTTCTGTCCAGATGCTGAGTTACGTTTGGTTTTATCTCACTGGCCCCACTGCACCAATTGACCCTGAAAACAGGTGGAAAAACCGGTTGATTTCGGCTTCGCTGGGTTAAAATGAAACATTTTTAGGCAGTTTTTCCTCTTGGTATCTATGCATAGTTGGAAAGGCTCGAGACACCAAAGCATACTTTCATCCACACAGAATAGATGAAAGTATGCTGTTAACGTTAACACTGGCACAAAATGTACAAAATGAGACAATGTTAGCGAGTTTAAGAATGGTCTTTAAAGAGGTATAACGTTTACAGGTACAACATTTATTCATTGAGTTTCCCCCACCTTTGGTTTCTATGTAGGAAGGAGCAGGAGTTGGACTCCAAAGACGCCATCATCCTCCATCAGTTTTCCAGGCCAAAGAATGGTGTGCCCAGCCTCTCGCCCTTCTGCCTCAAAATAGAGACGTATCTGCGGATGGCGGATCTGCCCTACCAGGTGATAACAGAGAGGGGAGGGGGGTGTTTCTGCCTCTGAAGAGTTGAAGTTGTTTTTCTCTTCAGCCATTAATAGCTACTTCTGTTGCACAGCCTTAATGTCTCTCTTCCATCAGCATCAACACTGGGTAGCACAAGCTAATGGCAGCTTAGAAATGGGGTCCCATTTGTCAACAGCTTCCATATAAGGACAAAAACAATGAAAGCTGTTGGACGTGACGGAGTTGAAGATCTTAAGATTTTAGTTGTTAATGACCATCTTGGTTGCAAAAAATGGATGCAATGAGGAAGACTGGGTCTGACTTTGAAACCACATGCTTATTATGGATGATGACTTGTGATTTACAGCTTGTTAGTCAATGATTGTGTAGTTTCATGCCACAAATAAGTCTCCATTTTCACATAGGTCTACAGTCTCTTTGTTTTGTTAATAAAATGTACACACAGCCCAGGAAATTCATGTGCAAAGTTGTTTCCCTTTGCAGAACTACTTTGATGGCAGGCTATCTCCGCAAGGTAAGATGCCCTGGATCGAGTACAACCACGAACAGGTGTCGGGGTCAGAGTTTATAGTGGACTTCCTGGAGGAGAAGCTGGGTGTGAACCTCAACAAGAACCTCACCCCACAGGAGATAGCTGTGTCCCGCGCTGTCACCAAAATGGTTGAGGAACACCTCTACTGGTAAGTAAGTCGTATAGGTATACAGTGCTTTAGCTGTGCCTTTGAAAGGCTTTTAAGAGCTAAGACTTCAGGCACTTTAAATGGAAAAGCCACTGTCAGATCATTTTAAAGACCAAAAGCAGTTCTCTGTTTCTACAGTTTGATTTAATTATTGCACTTGAGGGGTGAAATTATGTGGTGCTGAGTTGATTATGTAATTTTGTGTGTATGCATTCATATTTAAATGCACACTTTAATGTGCTCAGTGCTAAACCATATGAGGAACCGCCTACACGGATCCTCCCGGGAAAAAAAGGTCCAATTTATTTTAGCAGCAAGAAAAAAAAAAAAGACACACTGCAGATTTATTCTAAAAACAAAAAAGTAAGATTATTTGTGCATTGTTTGTGCAGCTTTTCAGCCCAGGCTGTGATATCTGCCATCCTTCGCAGCAGTGAGTCACTCCAGGATCACTGGGGGAGAGACATGCTGCTAGGAAATCGTTTTCCACACTCCATCTACACCGAGAGGAGTGTTTTCCATTACCTAAAAGCTCTATCTCTCTTTCTCTAGCCATCCCCCTCACAAAGGCGCACGCACATACACACACTAACTCGGTTTGATCCATGTGGTATGGCCTATTGCTCTCTATATAATAATTTTAGAACACAATTTGAACTACTCATTGGTTTTAGTTCACTTATAAAAAAGGAACAACGGATGGAACAATTTGCTGGCTTTGTGTTATAAACTGAATCTGCTCCATTTCTCAAAAAGCAGCAGAGGTCATTCATGTAATCTACATTCACGCTCCCTCCCGTCTTGTCTCCTTGTGTCACCTCCCTGCTCCTCTTCCTCTGCTTGTCCATGCACCCTGCACCAAGTTTGGACCCACATATAGACCTATTGAGTGAATTATTTATTTCAGGGAAGGGCAGCATGACAGCGTGCTGCTCTTTGTGTACTGAGACACAGCCTAGAGATAGATTTGGTTAGATCGTGCACACAGAGAGTTGCCTTCCTGATTCATAGTGGCATGGTTATAGAGCAGAAAATGTTCTCAAAGCTAGCTTTACTATTATATACTCATTTATTTTGCTGTGCTTTTTAAAAATACAAATCTGTTAATAACTCTGTAATACCAGAAAAGGATCACTCAACTATACTTTAAAGTAGACATACACAGACAACTAGTGTTAGCAGCTGTGATCCAGTGAATGTCAAAGAGGAATTTCAAGAGTAAAACTGGGCATAAATACAACTTTAAATTGAGATTAACCTTATGCTGGATATTTAAATGTCCAACTGTTTGCAAACACAGCAGGTATAACCGCGGATTAAAGGGGGATTCGGCAGGAGGAGGAACTCTAAGATGGGCTGTAACACATCTATGGTGAAAAGAATGAGTTAGAAATAAGTCACGCAGTAAAATGATTTGTTTCGTGAGCTCCATTGGACTTTTCTTTGTGTGCAGGCTGTGATTGGCTGACTTGGGCTGCTGCTCTGATATTCACTGCTCTTTGTGGATTTAGCCAGCAAAGTTCACTAAAATACTGTATAAGTAGATGTTTCATAAGCTTTATGGCTAAATGGCCCCAACTCCTAGACACTATAAAGCTAGTATAAAAGCCATAGTTCACAGAGTGAATCTAATCGGCATCATTACCCATCATTACCAAAATGATCCCTGCCACCCTCGGTGTAACCAGTCCGATGTACTGTTTAGCCTGCACTAAACCGCCAGGTATTCCCATGCAACCCTTGAATAACACTGTTTGTTTGACAAGAGGTTTCAAAAAATGTAATTTAGTACAGCATCAGACATGTATCTGATTATAAAACTCTAAAATCAATGAGGGCATTACATGTAAGATTTAAATTTCCTGTATGGAAACTTTCTTGTATTGAGCAGCCAGAACTTTTGAAAACAGTCATCCTTCATCCATCCATCTTCCTCTCTTTCTTGCATCCTTCTCCATCTGTCAGGATCACACATTAGCATTTTTTTCTCTCCCTGGGAAATACTGCAACTGCAGCTTTATCTTGAAAATGCAGTTTGTGGCGAACTGCACAGAAACATTTGCAAAGGTTGCATTTGAAATTACCTGGGGATTAAAAATACTCTATTTATGCTTGCTCCTCTTCTGGTTTGTTTGTTTGTTTGTTTGTTTAAAGAATACAGACACTTTGGACATCAGATAATATAACAGGAAGTAGCATTTGGCCAATGGATAGTCCCCACTCTGAAAATTAATATAACCCAGATTCTTTAATTCAGTTTCTATTGAGCAACCAGTCACATACAGCAGAAAAATGACAGAGGCCAGGCACTGGCCTTTAGATGAACTGAGGGGTAAAAGCTCTAACCCATGTAGGTAGAAACATGTAGGTCTCCCCTGCACTTGTACTATTATCAACAAACAGCTTGGCTGTCATTGAGTTCTGTTGTTGAGCCAAAAAAAAAAGAAAAAAGCACCAAGCCCAACTTCTTCACTTCTTCAGACTTTTTCAGATCATAAACAGAAAGAAAAAAAAGTCCTACAGTGTGAAAAGTCCAAGTGTGTAAGAATGTAACAGCTTAATCATAGTATCTGGATACACAGACAACTTATGCAGAACAGAAGCAACAAATGTATGAAATACCAGAGTTGCTGTTTTCATTGTCTTTGTTTTATGGAGTGAATTCATGTGAAACATTTGTCCTTTGGTGGTTTCACAAGGGATTTTGAGGGTTTGAGTTGGGTTTGTTTGCTTGTAAATAAACAGGATTTGTTGGACCACAGTGTGAGAAAAATCTCAATATAGAGATACACTATATGCTGCCATTTCTGCAGCATTGCTTTCTTTTCATGAGTAACTGTAAGTTGCCGGTGCTTTGCAGCAGTAGGCGTCTATATTTTATCACGAGCAGCAGGAACGGATTCCAGGCATTTCTTTCAACCCTCAGGCCGACAGTTTGAAGGGCTGAATATACGATGTTGTGTTCTGGCAGCAAGTGAATGGGTGGAGCACTTTTATTGATTAAGTTGAGGCTAATTGTCATTAGACATAAAGCTTTACGATGCAGTGGCTGGACCTTTCATTAAACACTTTTATTGGAATCCCACTCTAATTCACTTTGACTCAGCATCATAGAGTAAAATATTACTGTTGGTCCTTTGTAAAATTCTGGTTTGCCACCATATTCAGTTTTAAAAATACAGCACTAGACTGGAGAGATGAATAAACATGGCTCTTCTTTCTTGTATTAGTGTAGTTTTTGGTTTTACTTGAAACGGATCTAATGATTTACAGATCTTTAATACAACACAACATGACAATGTTTCTGCAAAGCAGGGGTGAAAATGCCAAAGTGAACACAGACACGCAGTCACTGAACTAACTAAATAAGATTTAAGCATTAAGGCATTAAAGCTGTTTTTCCTTGTTTTTGCTTTATTTATCTCCTTTAAAAACAGCAGTATGAACAAAAACATGCTTTTGGAGAACTGTTATATCCCTAACCTTTTGTATGTGATAATTTTATGTTTAAATATGTGTGCTAATATTGATGGTGTTATACCTTCTAGCATGTTCTTGGTACATGAATTGTATGCTGAGTGGGATAAGGTTTTTTGGCTGTGTAGAAATCATTTTGTATGTTCAACTATAAATGATACAAATGAACTGATGGCTCAAAGACTCAGTTTCAAATGCGGTTTGTTCTTTTTTGAAAAGACCACGATGATTTTAGACCAACATTTGGAATACTTTTTGATCTTGAGCTAAGTAAGTACAGGAAGAGTGTAAGAAACTGACAGACTGTAGGTGTAGCTGAGGCTCACTTTTGATTTAGAGGAGTAGCTTTTTGCCAGCCAGTGTAATCGTAACACAGTGTTGTCTACATTGTGTTTTCCTTCAGGACAATAGCCTACTGCCAGTGGGTGGATAACCTGGAGGAAACACAGAAGCTGCTGGCGATGAGTGGGCCTCTGAGTGACACGCTGAAATGGATGCTTAGCCACCTGAATGGTGGCATGGTGCGGCGGGAGATGTACGGCCACGGCATCGGACGCTTCTCCAAGGAGGAGGTCTACACACTGATGGAGAAGGACATGAGGACACTGGCCACTCTACTGGGTACGGACGCCTGTTCAGTAGAACTAAGACTAACCTCATCAGGACTGTGGTTATAGAGCGATACGCTAATGCTGTTATGCAAGCTGATAATGGAGCTAGTGTTATTTCTTTTTTCCATTGGCTGCAATGAAAATACATGAATTTGTTACTGTGAGCTGATATTTCTCAAAATATTCACAAGCTCCTCTTAATTGGTTTATATTTATCAGAACAAAATGTCATTTATCTGCATTTTTGCACTTGAATTTTATTGAGGTACAGACAGTAATAAATGAAAACAGAACGTTCTGGATGTTAGCTGGAGGGATGCAATATAAGTGTGTTTAGAATAGTGCTTTGCATCGATCTGCTTGTGTCATTACAGCGAACAACAGCTTGTATAAAATGGAAAAGTCATTCCCGAGTGAAAACATTGGTACACTCCACAACCATCTGGCTTCCGTCTTTTAATGTTTGTTACACACAAGTACCAGAAGTGTTCATCTAAAATCTGGCATTTTAACCAGAAGAGCTGATTTCCCAACTTCAAAATGAAATTAGTTTACTTTGAAGTTTGCTCTCTGAAGGGCAAGAAAAGCACACAAATACTTAGCATTGATGATGATGTGTATAAGAGCAGGGATTCCCAACCAGGAGAGATGTCAGCAGCTGCCTGGGGTACTCAAAGATCACAGAGTATTTCCACTTATTTGAAAAATGTATGAATAAATTGAACAAATTTAAAAACAAAAGTAAAAAGAAGTTCATTTCAGTTTTATTTATATAGCACTAAATGACAAGTTTCAAGGCGTTTTATATTAAAGTAAAGACCCAACGATAATAAAGAGAAAACCCCAACAATCAGACAACCCCCTATGAGCAAGCACTTGGCAGAGTTGGGGGGAAAAAAAACATCCAGCAGAGCCAGGACAAGTTGGGGGTGAGGGGAGGGAGACGAGACAAAAGACACACTGTGGAAGACAGGCAGAGATGAATAATAACCGATGAAGAGAAGGCAGTATGGGAGAAATATGCTCTGTCTTTCTAGTCAGTGTTAGCACTCTCTGCAGCAGTTCAAAATGTGCTCGGTGAAATGTGTTTAGGTGGGGGGGAAAAGTATCCAAAAACAACCGTGAACTAAGATTTAGTGCTAGTGATAGATCATTTTGTATTGTAATCTTAAAATAAAGCCGTTCACACACCTGATGCATCAAATTTGTACTGATATTTCATACATTAAGATGGATATTGAAATGGTAAAATAATACTATTTTACCTCAGGCACACAGCTAGACACTGCTCTGGCTCTTTGAAATGATTTCTGTCTCCTCAGATGTGATACTGACTCTGCTAACAAGAGCTTAAACTGCCCCACTGACATCCTATATGTATAAACATTACATGACCAGCTCATATCCCAAGAATTCGGAATATAACATTTTTTTCCCAGCACACTCAGTGTGCAAAGGTCTTAATGATAAACATCTCAAAAAGTGAGCTAAAGGTAGTTCATGAAGTCAGTTAGTGCATCAAAAAAGCTCAAAGTAAAGCGAAAACTGTTGGTTTACAAACACCTTCTGCCAGTACAAGTGGAATGAAAATCATCTGTAGCAAGAAAGCTTTCAACAACACAGATGGAATGAGTTGCAGAGTTGAAAAAGGAGTACTTTAATTTGGTTTTTGATATCTATTATGTGTCTGTGTGTGTGTGTTTGGTTACTTTGTTTCTGTTATTGATTTGCAGCAGGTAAATCATCACTGTAAAAACTGATTTGTTTTAAAGTCTTCTCAGCTCTGCATTAACATGCCACAGCAGATTACTAACAGCCAACATGCCAGTACTGGTGAACAGGGACAGTATCAGCTGGCCAACTTGTTGCTTCATCGCTGCTTATTAATGTTACTAATAGTTTTAATTTAACCATCTTTAGCTGCACAGTGCTGTGGAAGTTCTCGTATATTCCCTTTATCGTTGCTTGAAATTGCTGTTTGTTTTCTGTCTTGCAGGAGATAAGAAATACTTCATGGGGTCTAAGATGTCAACATTAGATGCTACAGTGTTTGGGCATCTAGCTCAAGCCATGTGGACTTTACCTGGAACACGACCAGAGCAACTTATCAAAGGTCAGAGGATCTATTCAGTAATTGCAAATCAACACATACATGCTGTATTTTATCACAAGTTTTTGTATATTACCTTGTCCTTGCAAAATTTAAGCATACTTGTGAGATGTTTTCACTGGTGCATTTTTATGTGTAGTCCACTAGATGGCAGTGCTGTTCTGCTGCAGTGCAGTGCTGCTTACACAAGCTCAGAGAGCAGCTTTAAAGTCTCACACAGGAAACACTGAAGTCTTTTTATCTTTTCAGAGAACAGCATCAGAGCTTGATTCTGTGTTTTAATCCATAATTTGTGATCAAGGTGATTGTGGGAAGAAAACCGGACACAAGAAAAGACTAACAAAGGCAGTAAGCACCTGTGATACCACCTGCTGGTTTCTTCTCTGTCTTCAAAAAGATTTACATGTCTCCACAGGAGAGCTGATCAACTTGGCCATGTTCTGCGAGCGGATGCGGAGGAGGTTCTGGCCCGAGTGGTTTGTTGAGGTGGAGGATTTTTACTACGACGGAGACAGCGAGAGCAGCAGCGGGGGCACCCCCACGGGCCTGCTGGACTTCGGCCTCTTCTCCAGGACTGACACGCTGGACGACAGCGATGGCAGCAGCCACTCAGCCGGACGCACGCACACACATTCCCCCGACTCTGACCGCTCGCTATTTGATTCGGACGTGGGCACAGGGTCTGACAATGATGCTCAGTTTAAAGAGGAGTCAATGCCAGACCTGGAAGTTTGACCTAGGCAGACTGAGACTGACCGAAGGCTAGAACAGTCGGTGCTACAGGCTGCTGTGTGGTTTTGCTTAAATAAATCTGGCTGGAACGATGTGTCCAAGCAGCAGCTCACACACAGCTGAAAGAACTATTCCAGCTCCTCCACCTGTAATGCCCAGCATGTTACAACTTCCCAATGGGCAGACTGGGCGTTTGTATGCGGACGATGCAAAATAAACCTTACAAAACATGCAACTGTACAGTCAGTTCCCTCCCGTAACGTCAGAACTGTCCCTGTGACAGTTCCTCTTTGCCTTATTTGTCTCATCCTAAGATGCAGAAGCTAGCGCGAAAGGTTAACACACAAAGGAACCATCTCATGAAGAGCGCGTTGGCAACAGAAGAGTGCTACAGACATGACAGGTGGCACTTCACTTGCTATGAAATGATGCAACTAATCACCACTCTGCCGTGTGTCATAACGCACAAAACCACTGAAACAGGTGGAGATTGAAAAAGGAACAGCTGCCATGTCTCTGCTGTTAGCCATCCGTGTGCTGAGGAGTAAACACAGATGACATTGAGCATCAGTCCGTGCATTAAGTTGACCCTAAAGTCATTTTCCTCATGCTCCCTCATGCTTCTGTATGTGGTGAAAAAAAGTAATTCAATCATTTTGTCTAAAAGCCCAGATACACTTACTGTATAGGCCTGTTGAACAGAAATCAGGAGGTAAGGTTTGTGCCTATTTCTTCTGCAAGCTTCATCCTATTTTCTGCCCAGTAAGTAATTATCTGCCTGCACTTTGTTATTGTTGAACTTGGAGAGTTTGGGGGGGGGGGGGGGGGGGGTGTTGTTGTTGTCGGGTCTTTTTTTTTTTTTTGGTTTTTTTTTTTTGTAGTTTCTTCCAAACTTCTTGTGGTCTTATCGAAGAGCTGCAGTTCTTGTATTTGACCACTAGATGGAGTCAGCAGTCCGCCTGTTGCCTTCTACATCAAGGTCACTCCAGACTAAGGACGTGCAGTACATTTAACACAAGAAATGTCCACTTCTTTGCTAAATCTCCCATTCATACGTAGCGCGCGCGCTTGTGTGTGTGTGTGTGTGTGTGTGTGTGTGTGTGTGTGTGTGTGTGTGTGTGTGTGTGTGTGTGTGTGTGTGTGTGTGTGTGTGTGTGAGAGAGAGAGAAAGATACTGCATCCTACAACTTAGCGCAGCAACAACTCACCCTCAGCGCTCAGAACATTGAGACAAATGGGTGAAACTCCTTTGCGACATTTTTTTGTTATGATATAATTTATTATCAGTGCCACTTGATATTATTCTTTCTACAATAATTTATTTTTTGTTAAATATATACATATATTTAATGTTATTTCTTTTTCTTATTGCTCTCAAAGAGAGATCTTAATTTGCACTAGTGGAAATTTAATTTTCACCTCATTTCAGTCGGAGGAGTCAGCTGTGAAGGCACAGAATGGAGACTGAATGACGCTGATAAAGATCAAGCTGCAGTGGACTGTGCTGCTCATGTCGGCTGCGCATATGCGAATGTTACCGGGTGTGAATGTCATCAGTGAAGCAGCTGATAAAGTGTTTGCAGACCGGACTGAGTCAGAATACCAAATGAAAAGGAAGCGACTATAGCTTGGTGGAAAATCTTGATTAAAATGTGGACCAAAGTGTCTGGGCCGGGGGGAGCGTTCGTTTTTGTCTGTCACGTTAAGCTCGCTGGAAGTGCTCGTAATGAAAATGTGATGGCTTTTAAAAACTGACTATGGTACATAAAAAGTAAGTGTGACTTGCATTAAAGGGTCTACAAACCCTGATTATAAACTTTTTTTTTTCTCCTCACGAGTGGCACTAAACCGTGCAGATAGTTTTGTTTTGAATTCTCCAGGCTCGGAGTCTCTTTTCTTATTTCGCTCCACGAGATTAATGGAGTTTCATTTTAATTCCTGGAAAAATTAAAAAAAAAATCTTCATTCAGCTGGCTGGATAGATGGTCAGAGTTGCCAGATTCATTAGTTTTTATTTCACAGAAAGAGGAATAAATAAAAAGTAAATGAACAAAATATGAGATGGTTAACTTAAACACTTATTAGCCTAGAATCTTACAGTGCAAACAGGTTTCATAGGTTATATTCACGTGCTGGCAAAAAAAGGGCCCAAATCAGATTCCTTTGCTTAAATACCACTCGTGTTTCTTCACAAAAGCACAAATCACAGAAATCTGCTTTCTTTTTTTCAATTCTTTCATATGGAGCCCTGAAATACAGAGTTTTTTATTCAGTGAAAATCAGAATCCAACCACTCCGGGCTCCAACACTGCCTCCACGCCTCAATATGAAGCTAGGAGTTACTGTACCACAAAAAGCCACGATCTTTCTCTTCGTCCTCTCTGATTAGCCGGCCACTTCTGCACATCAACTTAAAAGTGAACCGGTAAACGCATTTTTTCGGCCTCTTGTCGCTTCTGTGTAAAAGTACGATGCACGGGACGCTGTTACACATGCGTCTCACTGTTTTTCTGATATTGGCTAAGAGAGGAATGCAAAAAAAAAAAAAAAAGTGCCAAACAAACTCATCGGAGGATTAAACCAGAATTTCTGCATAGGGCCTTGGAGTGTGAACCCAGCCTTCAGATGTCTGTCACAAAAATCAATTGACTTGTAAATCATTCAAATTAAATATTAAAGCTAATAAGATGACCTTTGATTTTTGCATGTTTTCGAAACATTTTTGAACATATTTTACCTGTCACCAAAAAAAGTTTTTTTTGAGCAACTATCAGACATTTCTGCAGAATTATTAAAAGCTGTTGGTAACTTCTTCTTTTTTTTTTTTCCAGAAAAGGATCCATTTATTTTTCTAATGCAAACAGAGTCGTGTTGCATTTTTCCCTCAGATCTACAAAGAGGCACAGCACCTCTCCGGTGATTGTTTTGGTCGCGCAGGCTGCAACTTAACTGCTTTTTGTTAAGTCTCACTGCTCTCATTAGTGTCATTCTAAGAAGCAGCTGGCAGCTTTTTAGCTCTAGACAAACTGCTTAGCACCATATGACACTAATAATGACAGCAACTTGCTGGTGATCATAATTGAGCTTATTTAGCAAGTAAAGAGCTAAAATTTCCTTCAGAAGCTGGAGACCAAACCACTGATAAATTTGAGTGAGTACTGTAGTTATATCAGACAGCCAGGAATGCCAATTGAACAACAATGCTCTAAATCTCTCTGAGCAAGTGTATATGTATATATATATATGTGTGTGTGTGTGTGTGTGTGTGTGTGTGTGTGTATATATATATATATATATATATATATATATATATATATATATATATATATATATATATATATATATATATATATATATATATATATATATATATATTGTTAGCTTACTGGATTAATATTAAACATGTCCACCTTTCTAATAATGAGTTTATGTTGGTAATCTCTGTGAGCCAAAGCTCAGGGTTCAGACTGCTCTTAATGCTCCGTTTTAGACATTTTTTTCCACTCTTGGCTCTCACTGCGATCAATGAGGGGTTATCCCTAATAGCTTTGGCAGTGGGAACAGAAGCCGACCCACCAGCTGTTCAAACCTGTTGTTTGTGAGAGGCACCCAATCAGAAGAAATTTGTTTTTAATGTATGAGAGGTAAAAGAGCTTGTTTCAGACAGAGGCCGGACTGAGGGAGGCACTGTAGAAGATACCTAAGGTTTATTTTTAAAACTATGAAGTGGAAGTGAGAGTGGCAGTTCACTTTAAATAAGGGGGAAAAAATCCATCCATTTCCATCCTTATGAAGTAAAAGTGGATATCTCAAAACCTGGCCAGGGAAAACCAAAACTGTCTGCATGTCTATGTATCATCTGAGGAGATGACTTTTATGTTTTGTTTTTTTATTGTTTTGGGGAACAATCCTAGGTAGCTGCCCAAAGGCCAGAGATGAACTGAGACTCAGGTTGTAGAAACAACCTTCTTCAATCATGTCAACCTGTGGTTTGCATTCCGACCTGATCCGCACCAGTCTTGGTTGTGTGCTTCTCAGTCGCTTCATCCAGTCTGGGCATGATATTACAGTACAGTTGGACTGCATTAATCAAGCCATATTAAAACTAGATGTCTTGTTATTGGAACCACGTCATAGCGTTTGCTGCTGGTGTAATGTAAATATTGTATGTGTGACAAAGTGTATCATACTGTATGTAGAGCTGACTGACTGATCAAACTACCTGTGGCAGTCATACAAGCTGGAGTGACTGGATGATTTCAATAAAGACTAGCTGTGACAATTTTAACCACACCCTGGTTTCGTGTTCACTCTGCTTGTGCATCTCAGCTTAACGGAAAGGGGCCGAAGTCATGACGCAGCTTTATTGACACGCACACTGTGCTGTCGTATCCCTAACTGCATATCGTGCATGTGGTGGTGTGTTTTCAATCATGCTAAACCAGCCACAATCACTCATGTGCAGAGGGGGGCTCATTAAGAGTGTGCCATGACTCTGTGGGCAAGACGAGAGGAGAGGAGCAGGAGCAGGAGGAGGAAAAAAAAGATCATTAGGTGAAAAGAGAGAGTTGAACCAGGGCGAAGAGGAAGTAACCAGGAGCAAGTAAAGGGAAAGGAGGAATGAGAACGAACTAGAGGAGCAGGTGGTGGAGAGGAGAGAAGAGGTGAAGAGGCCAGGACTGAGGAGTGAAGGGATAAAGGGAAGTCACTGGAGGAAAGAGAAAAGGAGCATCAGGAGTTTTTTTTTGGAGGGGAAGAATTGGAAAAGACAGGGGTAGAAGGAGAGGAGAGAGAAAGAAAGCAAGAAGTCAGAGCGGAGTGGAGAGAAAAGGAGGGGATGAGGCGGCTGGGCTAGGGGCCCGGGGAGGAGAAGCTAGGGCCACGGATCAGGAACCAAGTTCCCCGGGGACGGAGCAGGTGCAGGCTGCGAGCAAGGCCTTTGGGCCTGAAGGGGCTGCCAGAGCTTAAAACAATCTGCACTGCTCCTTTTTTAATTTGGCTCTGCGAACAGCCCACCCTCCGCACTGACTGTCTCTCCCTCGCTCTGTGCTTAACAGATCAGCGATCCACAAAGAGGGGTAAACACACACAGAGCAAAATTAAAATCGGAACTCCCTTGGCACAGCAAAACAAATTAGAGCAAACAAATTACAGAGAGTCAACACACAAACAGTGGAGCATCTGTGGCTCTCTGGACTACCAGAGCCGGTGGCTACCTACCACACCACCACCACCAGAATCAACCTATAGTACAAGTTCACTACAATCTGCGTATCAGTCCCACACAAACACACTCACACAAGATATCCTTTGAAATCACCCAGCCCCACGTTTAAAACCGTCCTCTGCATTGTGCTGGTTTAGGCTTGTTTTTTGTCTTCAGCATGTGTTGAAGCAGCTGCGGAGGGTTTAAAAGAGACTTCATAATCGTCTTTATGAACATCGGTGTGTAAGACATGTGTACACTTACAGCAGTCTAGCCTCATTTGAGCAACATTAAAAGTATGGAAGAGAGCAACATTTTCTCTGATGGTCAATAATGATAAATTATCAGTTTTCAGTCATTCACCCCTTTAGCTCCAGACAGGTTCTGAAAACAATGACTGGTTGAATTTCTGACACATTTGCTGTATTTTCTTAGGATACACTGCAATAACTATGGTGATCATCATCTAGTACTTTGCTTATATAGTTATATATAAAAACTAACTAGTACAAATTTACTATTTGCTCATGGATGTGGATCCATTAATAAATTAAGTCTTCCAATTTACATGTATTAAGTCTGTTATTGTAGGTTAGCTGTTTTTGTTCTTTTTTTTATTTGTTGGGAGGGGGGTCTTTTTGATGTTTTTTCCATGCGTGTGAGCTCTGTCGGGCTTGGCTGGCCCTGTCCCTTGGCCCTGTGGCCCCTCTGGCCCTCTGGCAGTGACTGTGGCCTGCCCATCTGCCTCCTACTGCCTGGGTCTGGTGGGAGAAAGGCCATGGAAGACCTCCCCACGCCCCTCTTAAACCTCCTCTACTGCTCCCGCACCGAACACCCCCACCAGCCCCCAGGCCAGCTGCTCAGGCCCCGGAATCTGCACAATGCTGCCAGGTGGGCCCCAGGACATGCAGTTGGACCCCTTCACATACGCAAGCGAGCACAAGTGAACACACAAACACATGCACGCTCTCACAATACCAACACATATGCTCAGTAAGCCTCTTTACAAATGGAAGGCCTGAAACACACATGGTTACACGGGTGGCCCACATGAAAAAAAAAACTTCCTCTGATACGCCCACGCACGTTCTGAGCGTGTGCCAGCTCTTTAACACACAGCCTTTGTAGGCTCAGGTGTTTCCCACAGCTCCCTATAATGGTCCGAGTTCACAGGGGTGGGACACCAACAGGTGGCGCTGTTTTCTTTACTAATTACGGCTTTATTTATTCATTGGCATGTGCAGGCTTCCAGATGACTTTGGCTGGCCTGCTCATTCACAGGATAAAAGCCAAAGTGTGTGTGTGTGTGTGTGTGTGTGTGTGTGTGTGTGTGTGTGTGTGTGTGTGTGTGTGTGTGTGTGTGTGTGTGTGTGTGCCAGTTGTTTTTTTCTCTCTCCTCTGGGGCATACGCCATCTCCAGGTACTTTTTTTGGTACTCTAAAGTTTCTTTTCTTCATTGAAATAAAATTATTATGTAATACAATAGTGTGCCATCTATCTTTGCCCATCAGTGTCAGCAGTTAAGCACCACAAACCACTCCCCCCTAAATAAACCTGAATCAAGTCAAGCCATGTAATATAAACAACATCATTAAACATGTTATGTTGCCATACCATGTCCTCTCTGTCTATGATTTCATGTTTGATGTTCCACAAGGATCGGTGTTTGGATCACCTCTAATTTAAAGTTATCATTGCTTTAAAAGGTTAGATTCTTCTCTTATATATTGGTTGTGATGTCACAAAATCTGCTAGTTTTTCATTTGCAGACCTCCAACACCAAAACTGGCCCATTCGTAACATGAAAATGTAACCCATGACAGAAACTGCAAGGGTTTTTTTTCCACCAAAAGTCATGAAAAGATGATAAAAGTCTTTGTGCTCGCAAGTAACTCATTCCACAGCTGATTTTCAAAATCTTTTGTCTCTCCTTTGCTTTAGATCATGCTTTCTTAGTCCTCTAAGAGAAATATGTCTTTTTATCTGTTAGATGTGCCACTCTGCTGTTCATTGGTTGCGTCTAATGTGGGCCCAAAACTGAAACAAAGAGCTAAAAGTCATAAAATTCCCATAAAGCTGATGATAAATGTTGTGTTTGATGATAATTCCACAAGGGTTTTATATATTTCTTAAGGCATATGTGTCATAGCAGCATTTTTACATTTCTTTTCCTGAATATTTTGGTTATATTAACATTGTTTGTTGTGGTGTGATGTGGTGACTTTGTTCTCATTCCCTTTCTTCTGATCTCAGCCAAATTCATAATCTGTCAAACATTAGAAACTTTTCCTTGCCAAGTTTTCTTCACTTTTCAAGATCCTTGGAGACAGAGCGAGCCAGCGAGTCCCCCGATATTGTGGTGTGTCGCAGTACAGAGAGACGCTGCCATGGACCAGACCCTATCATAGCTCCCCTTCTGTCGAGCCATTATCTGTCTCCCCCCGTGCACCTCTTCCCTTTTCTCCCCTTTCCCTCCCCTCGCCTTCCTCTGGATGTTATCTCCAGCTGCTTATGCCCTAATACCCCAATTGTTGTGCTCTAAAAACAATAATTAGCAATCCCAAACGAGACTGAGGGGCGAATTTAACAGCTTTCTTCTGATGTGTTTTTTTTTCTTGCCTTTTTCTTTTTATCTCCCCCCTCCTTTTTTCATAAGAGCAAAGAGAGGTGGAGGGGGGGATTCAGGGAGGTGTTGGCAAAGCCTCTTTAAACTCTCTGGTATTATGGAGGATTATTTTTGTGCCGAGATCCTGGCTTGTGTGCCTGTTTTTTCTCTCTCTCTCTCCTCTCCTTTTCTCTTCTTGGTTGTGGCAGACACGCTAGGTAAACAGTTTGTGTCACACTTGATTGCGTTTGAGAAATTAAAAAACAAGAATCACAATAGGCCAGGGCTGGGGGATGAGGACTGGGGGGACACTGACACCATAAGACCCTGGCTCTTTGGGGACCCCTGGTACGACGTGTGACAGAGCTGCCCTCGCAGCCACAACAATACAAGACCTTGTCCTTCAGAGAACACTCCTCGCTCCCAGTCTCTGAGTCTATCTGCACTGGGCCACCTGCTCTCCTTCTCTCTTCTTCCTCCTCCTCCTCCTCCATGACTCCTTTCAGAGAGATGGTGTGTTTGAATCTGGCTCAATTATTCAAGTACTTACAAGCACAAACACTCTACCAGGTTGGAGGTGTGCAAATGCGTATGCGCTTTCTAGACATATTCCCCTAGTGATTCACATACAAGCTGTGTCTATACACATAGAGAGTGGAACATCTGTGCCTGTCTCTAAAATCAGCGCAAAAAGTTAAAATACAGCAAGCCATTTACAGTAGACACTGAATAAAGCTGAGCTCGAGAAATTGTTATTAAAAAGCTTCTCTCCAAAATGTAATGCCCTCTGTGCTGAAATATAGATCCATAATGTGCTGAAAACAGTTGGGCAGGAGATATGCCCGAAACACACAAAACTGTGTGCAGTTTAGATGCAGTCCCATAGAGGGCAGTGCAATACTACAAAAGAAAAATGATAGCGAGCATAGCTTCGCAGTCCATAGGCGAAGGTGCAAAAGTGTACAGTTAATATAAACTGTGTTGTTTGGCTCTGATGAGGACACAGTTGACTAAATAGGTTAAAGCTTTGAATGCTATCTATTCATCAGTTATGAATTGTGTTTTTATGGTTCAGTGTAATGCTGTGCAAACAGGGACTGTATCTTAAAGATGGCTGCAGCCATCTTTAAGATGCAGTGAAGTGAAAGTGCTTTAAACATGTGCTAATTCTGATAATAGCCAGCAGAGGGAGACTCCTAATGGTTACTATCATAGATCACATTTAATTTTAAAACAGCAAGATGCCCACAGGGAAAACGCTCAGTTCCAAGTTTCAAAAACTTCCCTAACCAATAGATAATATCACGGTTACTAAGCCCCATTACAGTCTATGGTCCATATAGGTCTACATTGTCTTCACAAAGTGTATAGACATGTCTTTTTAAAAGAGTCAATGGAGTGTAAAGACAACAGAAGAGTGTTGCCTTGCCAGTGTCTGAAAAGTTTGATCCCCACATGTTTTGAACCTAGTGC
Organism: Rhamphochromis sp. 'chilingali'; assembly: GCF_963969265.1. NCBI lineage: Eukaryota > Metazoa > Chordata > Actinopteri > Cichliformes > Cichlidae > Rhamphochromis > Rhamphochromis sp. 'chilingali'. The sequence goes on from NC_137938.1 coordinate 17,292,552, forward strand.
GTGGGACCAACAGAAACTTCTGACCTGAAGACCTCGGGAAGTGCTCGGGAAGAAGCATGAGGTTTCAACAGGTCAGAGATATACTGGGGAGCTTCACCACATAGACTTCTAAAAGTTGAAACTAAGATTTTAAAATGAAACCTAAAATTTCCTGGCAACCAATGAAGAGAATCCAAAACTGGAGTAATATGTGACTTCTTGTTAGTGCCAGTTAAAATGTTTGTAATGCTCTAAAAACCGAATCAAACAAAAATAATGCAAATAGTCAAAGCTAAAGTTACAGCTAAAGAAAAAGCAGAAACCAGAGCTCCCACCTTAACCTAAAACACAGTTATAGCTAATACTTAGTTTGATAAAAACATTTACTATATACTACTAACTCCTTGTTATTAATTTGCCATCCCATGGGGCAACAGCGCATGCTGCACTGTGACAGTTGGTATAGTATGGATGGATTGATGGTGCAACAGCTATTAAACGACAGCTGTAAACAGCTGTAACTTCTATTGATCCATTCTTTTTCGGAATAACTATCATACTCTGTCCAGAGTAGCCAGCATCAGTAACTTAATAACTAGCAATTATTCCTCCCACAGAGTGGATCAATCAGGGCCTTGTAGTATACTACATTTAAATTTTCTAAAACTGAGAAAGGTGATTAGTTCCAGGGGCTGTTCTTTGTTTGCAGTCAATTCTATCAACCCTATCTGGACATGTGCATTTTTTCAACAAAAGTCTAATCTGTTTATTGAAATCAACAATGCAATTTTTGCCTTTTTTGTTTGCTTTTCCCCTTAAATTTTAAGTCAGAATTTTATGATAGTGCTCACTGTATTATTGTTCACATGGATTGTAACCTCTCTTATTACTAGTATCTGTGGTGTTTTGACATTAAACTTTACATAATCACACTGCCAAAGTATACGAGTAAGTAATTACATAAAAATTCACAACATGTAACCTAATAAGAAAAATGACTTACGAATGATTCGTTTTTTCAGTAATCAATAAGTAAATCAACTTTTGTAAACAGCACAGTCAGGATGATTCATTAATTAAATATATCTCAACACAGCAGAGCTATTAAAAGGCCCCGGTTACGCCAATAATCACTAAAGCAGACTATATGCTCAAAAACAGGTGACGTTCAGTGAGATAAGCTGCTTGTTAAAACAGAGTTATCGACTGTCGCTGCCACCCAAAAGGTTTGTGCGAGATAAGACACTCAACACAGGCACAGAAATGCTGACGTGGAAGAGAGAAGTGTCATAGCAGCAGTGTCGTAAGAGGTGAGTTCAACTCCAGTAACACCTATTCATGTTACACTCAGCAAAACCTTTTCTCATCTTCTTGTAGCAAATTATCTCAGCCTAAAAACTGCCTGTAAACCCAATTGGAACACTGTTTAAGCTAACATATTAAGGTAGTATCACACTGGTGCTATGAACTTCGTGCTAAATGTATTTCTGAGTTATTTGCCATTTCATTATAAAATAAAAACTTTCTTCAACTGACTGTTACAGCAGGCTGAAAACAGTCTCCAAGTGTTTCAAACAAATTAGCTGCAGCCTCAGAGACCCACGGCTCGTTTAATTTCCTTTAGTCTTTACTTTGTGTCGAAGCATTTACTTTTGACTGGCCAGAGCAACAGAGACTAGCTTTAAGCCAAACACTAACCCATTTATCACCCTTAGTTCTCTTGCCTGTGTTTTTCACTTTTTGTTCTGTTTTTGTTACAATCAATCATGTTTAATTCAATACACCTCACTTTACTAAATCAAATCTGGAGTTTTGGATAAGAGTTTGTGCTTAATCTTGCAGCACATTTGCTTATGATTATTTGCATTTGACAATTTTGCAGGAGTAAACCTGAGACAGGTTCCACCCAAACTGTCACAAACTGCGCCTCTGTCAGGGGACCAACCTAAAACCGGCCTGCCTGCAGCTTGCAAGCCTCCCCCAATATATAATGCGTTGTTATACTGTCACTGCAAGGAGCGCAACCAACCCCATGGAGACAGCACCGAAATTCATTAATCTAATTAAATATGTCGTATTGCCCAAATGAGACGCTGGTATGGCTTTGCTGCAGGATAAGTGCAAAGTAAGGCTGGGTCCCACAAGAGTAGCATACGTGCAGACGTGCGCTAACGCTACTGCGCTTCATTACACTCTTAATTACCTATTGTTTCTAACTAGTTGGTGGCGTTTTAATGAGAATCTACAGGCAGTTAAATGTAATCTAAATTTTCTAATCTACTGGTCCATTACCAAGGAGTCAAAATGTTATTGGTTTTGTGAGTAATCAGACTTTTAAATGGTGCTGATATCACTCCCGGAGGGCAAGGAGTGGGTTTCGACTGTGTAATTGAATTCAGTTTTTTTTTTGTACCCTCCTTCTTCTTCTTCTTCCTCTTCTTTTCTGGGAGCTGAGAGGAAGATTTTTGTGTTACGGCTGGCCGCTCGGGTCGAGGAGCATGTCTTCGGTTCCGGTTGGATCACAGGGTTTTTCCGCACATGGGTCACCATGGCGACCCCTATGAGAAAATGTGTGTGCGTCACAACAGAATGTGTGTTTGCGTGTGTCTGTGGAGTGTGAATATGTGCGCATGCATTTCTGCGAGAGTGTGTTTGTGCCCCCGTCAGCCTCAGTGCTCTGCTGTGCTGTCACCTGCAGCCAGATAAGCCAAAGGATTTATCACCCACTGAATTGCCTTTGAGTGGTGGATAAAATGGCTCCAATACATTCTCGTATGAAAACGCTGCGAGGTTAATGAGAGCCAAATTCACAGAGGGCTAAATCTATTAGGTTTTCATGGACGGAATCAATCAACATGCACCACACCGGCTGATTTGTCATATTGAAGCATTGCCCGTTTGAATTCCAAAACACAATCCTCCTCACAGAGTGATTCACTTTGATTTTGATTGCCTCTTCATCAAGAAGATGACAGCTATGAACTAATTTTCTTTTCTATCATGTTACACACTTATTAGCTCCGGCTGTCCTTGGCAGATGACTGATTCTTTTCCTTTTATAGAGCTACAGTTGGATTTTCCACAGGTCTGTTCAAACAATCACAATATTCTTTTTTTTTTAAAGTCAAATTACTTTGGTTTCATCTTTTTTTTATTTGCATAAAGGATAAACCACTGTCTAATTAAATTCTACCAGAGATGTGCTCGTACTTGAAGATGGATTTCCCGATACTCAGTTGATGCCTATGGTGCATGCTGTATATATTTTCATCTGAGGTAGTGCAATCATTCAAAAAGGTCAAGTTAAAGAAAAACTATCATCATATCATAGTGAGGAAAATGCTGTTATGAATCCACCACCAGCAGGCAGTTAGCTTAGTCCAGCCTGGCTCTGTCCAAATAAAGATGTCCTAAAAAGAGCAGCTAAACATTGATATCAGCTGTCTGGTGCTACTTTTTGAAATGACTGATACAAGTGCTCTTGTAAAAACAAAAGGGAGTGTTTCATTGTAAAAAGAACCACAAAGTCAGCATTTGAAGCAAGCAACAACCTCCAGGGTTGTAAAATTAATCAAACGGTGAAACTGCAGTTCCTGGAATGGCAATTTCAGGCTGACTCCAAGACATAGATGGCTACAGCCTGGTACAAAAATATGCTTTGTTTTTCTTTGGATTGTTTCCACCTTTGGGCAGAGAGTGGGTAGGTAGAGCGGGTCATCTACTAAGCGGACATTTGGTGGATCAGTTCCCCGGCTACACCAGTCTGTATGTCCAAGTATCCTTGGGCTAGATACTGAATCTCTAATTGCCCCCAATGCATCCATCAGCTTCAATCTGTGTGCGAATGTTATACAAGGCCCTTAGGTAGAGAAAAAAAAAACACTTGTATGAATGTGTGTGTGTGATTGGGTGACTGAGGCTTGCAGCAGAAAATGCATGAATGCTCAGAGTAGAAAAGCACTAAATGAGTATGAATCCATTTAACTTCATAACAGCTGTATGGTAGATTGATGTTTTGGGGTTTTTCTTTTTTATAACTCATTACGCCCACACAGCTGTCTGCTGAGCCTCACCTTTACTAACTGGTGTTATTAGATTGGACCCCTCAACCATGTTTGCAGAGTTTCTGGTATGGTTTATAAATGCAGCTAGCATTAGCTAATGACGCTAAGATCTTATCGAAAATAATCACTCATTATTAACACTATTTTGCTTTTTTTTTTTCTTTTCTTTTTGGCTTCCTGCTTTTGTGCTTTCTTTTGTTTATTTTTTAAAAAAATTGTTTTTATTTAAGCTGGCAGTTTAAGCTAGCTTAACCCCAGTACAGGCAGAGCTAGCTTAGGGTGTTAACCATAAATGCTAGTGGTGGTTGCGAGCTAGCTTTTCAGCAAGGTCCATCAGTAATTCACTACTTTTTAAAAACAACAACAACAACAAAAAAAACCAAACAGCATCCACTTGTCAGTCAAATTAGCCAAGCCCTTCATGATGAATAACAATAAGCTCCTATCATACGGAAACCAAATATGCTTATTTTTGCTTTAGGCATTTTCACTTGACTCTGTGGGGACTGAAGTGTCTTTGACGCTAGCTTCATGTTTCCACTTGCCTTGCAAAAGCATATCCAACTTTAGTCCTGGATACTGGACTTTGATTCGTATTCATGGCAATTTTTTATTTTTCATTTTTTTGGGGCGGTAGATTGTAGTAGATGGAGGTAAAATTTTAGGACATGTACAGATTAACGAAACACAGTAAAACTACTTAATTTAGTATAATTTAGACAGAAACTCATTAATTTTATGCAGATGCCAGATTATAATGACGATTCGTTGTTTTTTGTTTTTTTTTAATGTGGTCAGTCAGGAAGTTTATTATTCTTCAGTAGTCTGACACTGGAGCTGATAAAGGATTTCCAACAGCTCAAGTCTCCGCTGGAATCTCAGATCTTTCTTCAATAGCTTCCTTCAGTCTGCGCCATGTACAGTACAAGAGAGCTGGCATCACTTTCTTCACTCTGTGTGGATGCTGTGATGCTCCACAAGAGAAAATGTCTAATCATTGCAGAGGAAAAAAAACAACAAAAAAACGAAAAATGCATTTGTCTTGAGCGTCGCCTACCTTTCTCCCAGCGTGGTGATGGATGACAGCCTTGGTGTTGAGTGTGTGTGCGTGTTTGTCTATCGCAGTGGTGCAAAGTGACCAGGGACAGGCGCCAACAGAAAAAGGCCCTGTCCCCCAACTAATGAGCAGCATTATTCAAATGGAGTCTTTGTTGTCAGTGCACCGCGCTGTAGTCCGCACTCTGCTGTCACAGGCAGCACTGGCTGATGCACCGCTTCCTCATGTTGATGCTCTATCAGTTTATCAGCTATTGAAATGCATGTGGGAAAATAAGGCACCTTGAAAGTGCTGGTGTCATTCCCTTACTGTCCAGCTTGCGCAACACCATGCAGGTGATCACACTGTAGAAAAATTGTGTTATTTATATTTGTCTATAGGCAACACAAGCGAGGATTTTGTTGCACTCGATCGTCAGAGGAGTCAGATGAAAGGCTTTTCATAGAAGGATTACCCTCCATGTTACCAATACATGGTGTCAGCCCAGGATCAAACAGTAGGTGGGCACTGAGCAAAAGGCACAAAAAGAGACAGCAAACACAAAATGTCAACAAATAGAAGAATATCACCCAGTTCGTCTATCACACTAGGAAGTCACATGAAAAAAAAAACTGGGTGAGAGGCTTTCAAGGCCTGTGCCAGCTAACAGGAGCAGTGGTGAATAAAGAAGGGAAAAAAAAGATGGGGAGTCGAAAGAGAAAAATCTGCCCTTCTACAAAGAAGGACAGAGAAGGAAAAAAAAAGAAGGCAGGGTGTTAGATGAAGCTCCTCCGACCGAACCCATCTCCAGCTGTCACAAATCATTTCTGCTCGGGAAGTGAGGGGAGGCGAAATGTCAAAATATTTGAATAAATTCCACAGAAGCCTGTTGAGAGTGGGGCGGTGTGGTGAGAGGGGTATTGTTGGCGGCAATGGGGTGGAGAGGGGATGAGAGGGCTGGGGAATAAAAAAGGGGTGGTGTGGGGGTGGGGGGGGAGCACCAAAGGAGGGGGTCTGCATGAAAAATAGCCTTCAAGGGCCTCAGGAGCAACATGAGCTAAATGGAAATCAAAGGTGTGGCCAATGCAGTGATATTTTAGGTTATTTTAGACGATTTCCTCCCTCATCTTAGATTAGTGATAATGACCGCGTCAGTAGGTGACAGTGTCGATATATTTTGCACTCTCACTGCTTCTGTGCACTGTGTGGCACTGATCGCCTTTCCTCTACATGTTTATTTTCACCAGATTGACATGTGCATTGTGTACAGTACCTAGGTCTTTGTATCCTCATTACACCTGTTAGAGTGCAGTGAGCTGCAATCTGTACAGCTTTGGCTTGAAACGGTTATTTTACCACAGCTTCCCATTCGTTTCACCTGCCATGTACAATATTGGTGTTTTGTGGTTGTTCCTTCACACGTCCTCAGACTGCATCATCCATACCGTTTTCTCTCAAATGTCCTTCCTCATTTATAATTAAACCTCTGGTTTTAGCTAAATATTTATATCATTCCCACTTGACATTGTTAGTATGTTACATGTATTACCACATCTCTGATCGTATCTACAAAGGCACCCTCAGGTAAAATGAAAGTTTAATCTCATCTGTTTTGATAAGTTGTCTAGGACATCATGCGTGTGCAGCGGTCTGCATGTTGCATGTTAATGTAAAACAGAAACTATAGGGCCCATCTACACTGAAAAAAATAACCTGTTGGATTAACATTAAAAACATATGTACATCGGTTGCACGCAATTAAGTTATGCTTTGTCAACCATAGTCTTTTTTATGTTATTGTAACTACACACAATTTATTTTGCAATGAACATGGTTTTTTGTGTTGTTGTTATGCTTTTCATTTCTGTTGAATATTTATAGAAACCACTTGTTTATTGGCCACTAACTGTTTATGTAAAATGTAAAGGTTAGATTATCAAGATTATTCTCTGCTAAGTTTATTTTATATATGAGGGCAATCCCAAAAGTAAGGTCTCCCAAAGCAGTGGTGACGTATAGAAACTGTTCGTACGGCTGTTGGCCACACTGTTGTTATTGGTGCTTCCTCCACTCCCAAACAAGCATGCACGGCTTCGCTGGGATGCTCAATCTTGGCTTGGCAGCCCTATGAAAATAGAGCTCCCATTGAACGCTACCGCCAAGTGCGAAGCGCGCGCAGTTATTCTGTTTTTGAACGCAAAAGGACCACTTTAAAATTCATCGCCAGTTGAGAGACGTGTATGGACAGTTGTGCATGGATGTCAAAAATGTTCGCAAGCGATGTAGAGAGTTTGCAGCCAGTCGTACTGAAATTCACTTCAAACAAAGGAGCGGGAGACTGTCAGTTTCCGACAAGACAGTCCCGAAGGTTGATGAAAACATGCCTGAAGATTGGCAGATCACTCTGGATCAATGTTCCCTCTAATTTTTCATGTGTCTGAGCGAACACACAAACTCCCTGTGCGGTCCTTTGGACCACTGTGAGCAACAGCAGACATGTGCACTGTGGTCACGCCAGCATCGAATCCATCCAAGTGACATGGTTTATTAAAATAATCAAATTACAGCATTTATGTTAGACTACTTTTAATTAACTGCTTTAGCCCACTTACAATTAAAATGTAAAAAAAAATCTTGTTCATGACCTGTGTAGTATGTTAACACTATTGGAAGTAAAAATAATTTGAACTCCAATTTTGAAAACACAACTTTTTTTTTAATTTAATTTTTTTTATAAAGCTCTGACTTGTATTGTGAGTATGAGTCTGTGGTCTGGGAAAGAGTCCTGTAACTCTCTGTCCGCAAGATACAGTATATAATGACCAGTGTTGGGCAATTAATTATATAGTTACTTCTTCAAAAAAGTAACTGAGTTTTGCAAACAATGAAGTTTTTTTGCAGCTGTTTACCTAAAAATGCAGCCAAGGCGGGTTTTTTAAAAAAATAAACATTTCAAAGTATTTACAGAACAATCAGCTGTTCTGCATCAAATTTGATGCCACACAAATTATTTGTGCCACTCCAACATTTTAACCTGCAAGGACATAACCAAGAGACCTAAACTGTGATTAGCATTGGCTTGCTTCTATCACCAAAACATCACAATAACTTATGCTACAATCATTCTAGGGAAAACAGTGGCCAGACATCGCAGCACAACCACAGTTACTGTGACCATGTCCAATGAACTTGCAAACTGACTGCTTTCTAAATAGCTGCTTCAATGACTGAGACCAGGTTTGTGACCACCTGAGATCAGTTGCCAGCTTCAAAATCCCTTTGGTGAATCAAGACGGCAGTAATGCAGTGATCATTTTGCAGTCGATTGAGTTGGCATTACATAAAATGTTTGTGGTAATTCAACTTGTGATTGAAAATGATTGCCCAGAAGCAGAGGGTGTGGCACACTCAGTCTCAAGGTGACGAGAAAAAAAAAGAAGAAAAAATGTCATGACACTTTCTGTTTCTCAAAAGAGCCGTGGCTTGAAAAGTGAACACTGGATGCTACAGTTTCACTGTATACTGTAATTTTACCAGTGTTCTACAAAAAATAAACAAGGACACATATTCAAAGTAGTAAACATATTGTTCCCGTGTCATAACTGGAAAACTGTTCACTTGTACAGCCTGTTCCTGAGAACCAGGGCCTTGTTTGAAAGGCTGTTCCCTTCGAGCTCCATAACCAGTTTCTCTAATACCTTGAAGGTATACTTACAGTGGCTTGCAAAAGTATTCGGCCCCCTTGAACTTTCCCACATTTTGTCACATTACAGCCACAAACATGAATCAATTTTATTGGAATTCCACGTGAAAGACCAATACAAAGTGGTGTACACGTGAGAAGTGGAACGAAAATCATACATGATTCCAAACATTTTTCAAAAATAAATAACTGAAAAGTGGGGTGTGCGTAATCCCCAAAATGTTAACATTTACTGAGAAACACATTAGGTGTGTGATTAGGTGTGTAATCAATGCTAATCCTGTGAGTCCTGAGAATGCTCAAAGAGGTCATGCATTTCTGAAGCGAAATATCATTGCAAAGAAGCAGAATACCATCAGAGCATGGAGAGGTGCTCAACTGTGAACTCAACACATATTCCTAATTCATGTAAAAGAAAAAAAAGTAACCCCCCCAACATAAGGTCTATAATACCACAACAGAACAGCACTAGAGAAGCAGGGATAAGCACCATATATCTGTACAGCAATAAATAAATTTTGCATATTTATCTCCTATGTTTTTTCTCTCTTTACCCCTTTTACTCCTCTCACTCTCTCTATACATCACAGTCAAATAAATTGTTGGGGTTTTGTGTGTGTGTTTAACATAGTGTAAGCTGTTAAACTTTCTCCACAAGAAGTGTTATATGTTATGTTACCAGTACATTACGTTCACTGCCCCAGAAAATGAAATAAAGCCCCACGTCATACACTTTCTCTGCTGCTAATGACTACTGCAAGCCCTTCATAGCTGTCATGCACCAAGTCAAGCGCCTTAAGTGGCACTTCAAGCTTTGACCACCACTGCTCCAATCTTACAAAATGCAGACCCCAAGCTGCTGGATTCTCTTCAAAAACAGGACTTGAATCCTTTGGAGAAAAGGAAAATGGATGTTTTGGAAAAAAGTTCAAGTACTCTTTGATGCAAACATTGACAAAAAACATGACATAGTCTGTTAGCCTAGGCTTATCAACAGCGATGAACCATACCTCACAGGGTTAAGACTCAAATGCTTTAAAGTGAAACTCTTTAGCCAAGCTTTAGCACCTGTTGGGACAAATTGTAATGCTCTTTGATTGTGTTTGTAGAAGGTGTAGCTAATCTCTCATTTGAAAAGGTTTACATACCAAGCCTTGCACCTACTAGGCCGAGCACCAAAAATCAAACCCACGTGCAGGAAACCCAAGGCGGAGGCAGAGTAAAGGGTTTACCAAAGGTTTATTAACTAACACCAAAATGACGTTCACGTTAGGGTCTTGGCCAGGGGAGAGGGACAAGCAAGGGGACAGGTCCAAGAAAGCAACGGCAGCTGCTGGTGATTAGGTAAGTATGTGCAGGTGGGAGATGGAAGCGTTGTGGGAGAGGTGGTGCGGTCCAGGTGGGTTAGGTGGTGTGTGGCAGCTGTCCTGAGTGGTGAAGGTCCCGAGGTGGTGTAAGGGCAGGAAGGCAGGCAGGTGAGGCAAGGAGATGATTCCGAGAGCTGGCGGGTTAACCAGATTTCCAAGATGAGTGGTTCAGTATGATGGAGTTTTCCTGGAGTAACTAGAACACGAGATTACAAGGTTAGTAGAGCACTTGAGATTCATGAACATGAAGCGTGAGGCCTGGTTACCAACATAGGGTAGTTGACGAACTGGCGAGGAAGCAGTGTCAGCAAGCAGATTAAATCTCCAACCTGATTGCCTCAATCAGCTTCAGGTGAGGGGGGCTGTAGGTGGATACCAGGGAGGTCCAGACCTTCAATGGAATTTTACAGCCACACACCCAGACCATGACACAGATATTCCCAAATATGACCCAATCATTTGGACTGAATTACCTGCCGCAATTTCATACCAATCTAAGTTATGGAAGCACTCCCAATTGGCTTTTAGTCCCAAAAATTAATGAAACATTTTTTTCAACAAAAATAATAATTAAAAAAAACCTTCACAGCACTAAGCCTGTGGATATGACCATGTCTCATGTGACTCCTTAGAGAACTGTCTGAAGTTTTAGAAAGCAGCTTTAATGATGTAACTGGGGTTGTTTAATTGCACTAAGATCAAACTAAAATCAGGAGGAAAGAATAAAAAAAGAAAAGAAAAGAAAGAGATCTTACCAGTGGCAGCTAAGTCAGTGAAAATGTGGTATTGAATTGCACTGTGGGAAATGTAGTCTTGATTATATTGGCCTCCACATGTTCCTTCAGTTCTGAGCATTGTTTTTCAAATTGCATTTCCTAGATCCTCAAATACATACGTCAGAGAAATGGAAAAAATCATTAAACAATATGTATGAACTGAATTCCTATAATGTAAAGAATACATGGATCTCTATTAGTTTGGATCATTTTCTAGAGAACGTCTAGATGTCTCTCTGTGTTTTCCTATTTCAATCTGATATATATTCATGAAAATATAATGGAAAGGGTCCAATTTCCCCCCATCTTGCAACATTAAAAAAACCCTACCTTCTGAATCCTGGATTTCTGGTTTCCTGAAATTTGTTTATGAATTCATTCATAACTTTTTATGTAATTCGGTTTACAATGACAAACAGACAAACCATTTACATCCAGTCTGTAGCAGAAGCAAAAAAAAAGAAAAGAAAAAAAGAAATACAGTAACATATAATAATCTTATTGTCAACTAGTGAGAATTGCAATATTATAAATAATCCAATTTGCAGTTTTCAGGCTTACCTGAGATATAACTTTTAAAAGGAAATAAAACTAAACTAAATAACAGAAACAAACGACAGATTTGGATTGTGTAAGTCATCTGATTGTGCTGTTTTGTATGTTTTCCAAACACTACATATATGTAAAATGTATACAACGCAGGGTTGTTCAACCAAAGGGCAAAAAACGTGCAGCGTTCTCACATAATCATATTATTCTGAAGTGAACATTTGCTGTATCAATGCATCAGATGGAAAGAAACTGATAGTGAGATTGGCTGCTGATAGCGTTACAGATATTTCTGCTAAATCCTGTTTTGAAATCAGTGCAGGTGAGTTGTCAGTTGTGGGTATATGTCAAGGTTGTGACATTGGTCCTCGTGCCTATATATTGAATATTGTGCTTTTGTACCCCTCGGGTCTGAACTGAAGCAAACAACATCACCATGATCTAATGTTTAGTTCTGCTTCGTTTCCTGCTGCCCTCCTATTAATATTTATGGTGCGGGTTGAAGAGTGAATTAAGGACAGGTTCAGGTGATAAAGGTCTGGTGATGCTTGTTTGTTCAAAGTCTCTGAATGCATGTTCTCTGTCCTCCCATGTGCATCTACTCTCTTTGTTCAGCTGATCCCCAGGGTGCATTAGAAGTCGCAGGGTCAGTGTCTCCTCTGTTTGCCTCTGAGCTCACTAACACTGTATTTAATTAGGCCTCTAATCAGCCACTAAACACACAATAAAATGAGACAATATGTATCTGTTTACTTCCCTCTCAACTCTCGAACACACATACTCTGCATATTTGCATGTATAGTTCGTAAAAAAAAGAAAAAAGAAAAAGTCATTTATCGGGGAGAAAGATCAAGGTCATGACTCCTCTTCACACTCGATTCCCTGAAACCAATTAAACTGTCGGTCGGTGAAGTTCAGTTGGAGGACAAGGACTAGAAAACAATAGCAGATGACAGCTTCTGTCCGCTATCTCTGGCTGGGTTTTCTTGCAGCAGTAATTATATTTGCAGATTTTGTCATTAAGAGAAGTTTTGCAATCAGTGGAAAATGTTCAAAGCATCTTGGTAGGCAAAGTTATCAGAGTTTAGCTGAATGTCATGTGACAGACTATGATCGGAGGTCAGAGCTGTGCGAAAAGTTAAATGAAGAGAAGAGTAAGTGAATGATGGGGATGCTGCAAGATTTAAAATCATAATGACAGGTAATAGTTTTGGTATATAGTGATGCTCACGTGCGTTTTAGTGTCTAAAAGGAAGAAAGGAAACTTAATAAACTGGTTTGCTCCAGTGGATGGTGGTGACAAGGGCAGCGAGGGTGAATGGATCCCACAATCAGGTTTGACAGGCTGTTAAGTGGGTTTCATCAACTCAGAGCCTAACTCACACACAGCGTTGGTGCTTACTGAATGAAATATCAGTATGATTATTCAGAAACTGCGCTCTCTTGTAGGATGAAAGTCTGGATAAGTAACAAGAAAACCAAGGTGGATAGAATATATTAAAATATTTCATCTAATGACTGAAACAGGGAAATTAGATTTGTCTTGGAGTTTTATACCTGTGTGTGGCCTCAAGGCAACAGAAAAATCTATGGGTGTAGCTGTGTGAGGGGGCGGAGTGACTGATGATTAATATCATCTAAAATCTCAAATCATATGGTTACATCCTGTGACATAGATTTAGATTTCTCTAAGTTCTTTGTCATAATGGACTCTTAATGGAGTTGACTAAATTGTTATTAAACATACTTTAGTATGCTTGAAGCTTTATCATGTCATGTATAAATAAAACACAGTTAAAATTTCATGTAATTACTATTACTGTCAATCAGTACTTGACAGAAGGTGTTATAATTTTTTACCAGATTAAAACTTAAGCACAGGAAAAGAATTAAAAACAAACAAAAAATGCATTGCTAATTTCAATGTATTTTAACGACACTGTAAACTATTTATCATTTGGTAGCACTTTATGGCTCCCAGCAAGGGTGTAATTCTGCTAGAATTAAGATGTTATTAATTTATCTTAAAATACCTATACACTAGCATAAAGGGGTATAATTTCACATTTTTACAACAAAGAAGAAACAATTATACTTTATGCTACTTTGAGTAATGTCAGGTATTTTAGAGAAGAAACAGACTACACTGTAAAAATGGTAAGTAGTGTGTAACGTAAGATACTTTACAAGGAAGAAGATTTATTTATACTGTGAGTAATTTTAAGTAGTGAGAAACTTCCATGTATTTTAGCACAAAAATAATACTTCTCCAACCTACACTGTAAATGTGCAGTACATACAGGGCCGTAGGCTTAATTACGAAGTAGCTTAACTTCCAATCTTATTAAATAATTATACCTTCTTTTGGTGTGCATGACGGATTCTTCACTATTCAGTTGTACTCTGATAATATGTATAAAAATCTGATTACTTAAAATTACTTACAATATCATTTTTTTCTTGTTTCTTATAAAATACTTGAAGTTACACACCATTTAAAATCTATTACCGTATAATTATCTCTTTTCCTGTTATAATACCTCTTATAATTATATTATTATTATTACTTCTACTATTATTGAGTATCTATGGATAAGCATTTGTAAGTAAATATAATTTAATTGTAATTTCAGATAAAATGCATTGAAATTCCATTTAATTCAATAGTAATAAGTAAAATAGAGTAAAACAGACCATAGGCTCTATGCAAACTCAAGTCCTAATGAATTAAACATTCATGTCCATGTTGTTAATTATGGTCCATATTAGAGTCAAAAGAACAGTAAAGCTGGCCAACATTGTGACTGACAAGTCACGCCACATGAGATTGTAGCGTCCCTGGAATTTTTTCTGTAAGAACCACCAATCACATTCACCATGATGTCCTGATGGCTACACCCATCTTATTATGGGATGGACTGCGCCATGACACACACAACCATGTGAGTAGCAGGACAAACTGTGTTTAACTATTCATCTAGAACCATCATCAGATTAGTTGCACACATTAAACCACACCTCATTAACCTGTTAACATGCTCACATTAGTTTTTCATTCAGAGCAACATTGTGACCAGTTACTGCAATATAAAGTGGAAGACACTTTTTTTTAAATTTCTGGTATTTCCATGTTTAGTTTGCGCTCAAATCTGCCACCACCTCTATATCAACTAACAGCAATGTAAATCTTAACCTGCTAACGACTGCACTGCACCTTGCTTTCTCTTGTCAATCCTATACAGCTTCTCAGTTTCCACAGTCCTTCAGCCACACCATTTTCCCGGCTTTAATGCCTGAAACATGTTGACCTGTCGATTAAATATATACAAGTGATACATGTCCAGCCATCTAGAGCTCATGGCACAAAAACAGATCTTTCTGATGCAAATGATGCTGTAACTTGTGATCCGTTTATAAATCAAACTTCTACGACTGCCTTACTCTAGGATTAGTCCCAGAGTGCACAATATTACATTTCATTCCAGGGAAGTGAATTAAAAATAAGAGGTTAGCCACAGTGCAAGGCCGCTTCTCCCTGTATCCAATCTAAACAGGGATGAGCAGGCATGCTCGGTTACTCTTACAGCCTCATGAGACAGTTCCCCATGTGGGGTGACCACACTGCAGCTGGGAAGAAACACACACATACTCTGTTCCATACAAGCAATAACCAGCTTCTCTTCTTCTATGCAAAGAGGCAGGAGAGCAGCACTCTCGTTATTTAACTGGCTTTTGACAGCTGGGGCACAGCAGAGGGACAGAAAGTGTATCAGTGCATGGATGTGCGTGTGAGTGACACAAGGGAAAATAATATATTGTGTGTGTGTGTGTGTGTGTGTGTGTGTGTGTGTGTGTGTGTGTGTGTGTGTGTGTGTGTGTGTGTGTGTGTGTGTGTGTGTGTGTGTGTGTGTGTGTCCAACCTGATTTGCATTTGTGGGTGCTCGGCCATGTGCATATGTATGTGTGGCACAGTGGACCAGAACAGAGCTCTGACAGTAGCAGGACTGCTGCTCGCTGATGCTTGCCTGGAGGAGCTGACAGCAGCTTGGCCTGTCAATCACAGAGCATGCCCAGTAGCCCCCTATTCACATCATCCTTTCTTGTTAACTCTAAATCTGGCTGGGTAGTCTTTATATGTGTGTGTGTGTGTGTGTGTGTGTGTGTGTGTGTGTGTGTGTGTGTGTGTGTGTGTGTGTGTGTGTGTGTGTGTGTGTGTGTGTGTGTGTGTGATGTGCTTCTGTGTTACAGTCTTCTTTTAGACAGAGATCAATCAAGATAAAGTGATGAAAACCCAGTACAGGATTTGCTAAGAAACATGTCATGCTGTGAAAGTTAATCTGATCTTGTAGTAACATGTTCAAGCATCAGCAGATATAATGCAGTGATGTCAAAGTGAAATTGTTCATCACGGTCAAGAACTATTAGTATCACAATCAAAGGACCTTTCTTGCAAGCCATAGACAAGTCTCCTATTTTTACAAAAAAGTGACAGATTTAGCAGGATGGGGTATATTTTTATCTGTAAAGTCTCTATAACACTCTATGACAGAGTCTCTATGACAGAGGGAGAGAACAAGAGAGCTCTTGTGGTCAAAGGTAATTATCTCCACTTGTCACCCACAATGGATGCCTGCTAATGAGAGCTGGACTCATGATTGGTCGCCTGCGGGTGTGTCGAGGCACTCTGGTCTTTTGGTTTTGACAATAGAGCCTCGGTGTGCTGCAGAGACTGAGCAACTGGACAAGTCATTCAACGATGCAAAATGCCAGCCAAAGTGCGACCGCCATCATACGCAAGATCTATTAGGCTCTTAATTATCTGGGGATACAGGGTGGAGAGTGTGCGTGTATTTTGGAATATCACTAAAGTTTTATGAGAGGTGATGCCAAACACTGAATTCTGTCATGGTCTCAATATGATTAATACATGTTCTCTTATGTGCAATATCAATGTAGCAATGTACAAGAGAGCAACCAAATGCAGGAAGCAGGGACAAGCAGAGACAATAAATTAAAATGTTTTTTGGGGGTGACCCAAAAAACATTGTACCCAAAGTCCAAAAGAGAGTTCCCAAAAGCAGCACAAGAACTGAGAGGTAGCCAAATGAAGAGCAAAGAGATGATCCCACTACAGACGTGGAGACACTACGTCTATATAAATACAGGCCATTTACAGACACAGGCAGACCATGTACACACAGGATAGAATGTAGAGGTGGGTGGATCGATCCAAATATTGATAATATCGATACCAAAACTGGTACAAGCACGATAGGATCGATACTTTGTCATTATCACCTAAGCTCAGTTTGTAACCCACTGAATTGTGTGAGGTTGTTTTAGTATACTTTATTTTGGAAGTGAAAAAATGTGCCTTAAACCTGCACTATAATAAACAACTGAACCTTTGTGTGACTGCCGTGTCTTTTTTATTTATAGCCTATAGCACATTTAAACAACAGAAGCTGACCCAAAGTGCTTTAGAGATGAACACTGCATCTCTGCTGCATTCCAGCTCTCCAAAAGACCCAGTTTCCAAATACATGAAAAGCTGAAAGATGTGATTTGTTTTATCAACTAATTATTGTGCAAAGTAAAAATCACAGTGATTTAGTGGTCATTAAAATGTGTTCATAATTTGCAAATTGATGTTGACTCAGCTCATAAATCATGCTGCTGTCTCCTGTATAAGCTGCCTCTATAGTATAAGTATTGGTATTGGAATCTGCAATACTGACCCTTGTTATTGGATTGATAGAAAAATTTGCAGTAAAGCAAGGCACTTGCAGAAAGACCACAGGTGAAACCAATGAGTGAAATCAAAGGAAGCAAATATACAGGAGGAAAGTAACTCTTCAAAGCAATGCATAGGATAAGATAGAAGATAGGGAAGGAAAGAACATCAGAAGCAACTAATTTTAGAGGGGTTTTTTTTTAGCAGTTTTGGGTCTTGTGCCTGTGGCCTTTGGTTCTGGTTGAAGTTACATGATTTTTTTAGGTGTCTGTCCGCTTACATAAACCAAACGTAAAATGTTGCACCTACATTTATTTTAGGTTTTATGTAATGTATTTCCCCATAGTTAATATTAATGCAATAACGAAGCAATAATTTCAACCTCGATGTCTATTACAGATTTCCATCAAGAGTCTTCAAACTGCGAATATGTTTTGTTTTTTGCTTTTTTCCCCTCAACATCACTGTTTGTCTATTACTCCGCTGGTTTTAAAACCAGCAAACGATCTACAGCAGGAGGGCTTCACGAGTTGAAGAAGATGGCTGAGTTTCAGATTTATGAAAAGTGTGATCTGTGTGCTTTTGTGCCCAGGAAAAATTAAACACTTCTTAAACCACCAATAGCTCAGCACAAATTGCTTTAACCTTTGTAGAGCACCACTGTGACTTCACTCTTCTTTGTATTTATAGCCTTTGGAGTGTTTGCCAAGCAATGCGAAAACATTTTCATCTTTTTCTTCGACATGACGCTTTCATCATCTCATGCACCATCTTTTTTTTCTTTTTTGAAAATCACTTGTCCTTCCTGGACACTTCACTTGAAGCAGTCCAAAAACTTACTGCCATGAGGACGCTACAGCAAGCAGCAAACACCGAGTTTTCTTTCTTTTTTTGTGATCACTTGATGGATTTTGTTGCATAACAAACTGTGCAGCTGAAGTTTGCTGTCTGTTATCGTTGAAGAGTTTAGGTGATGAGGAGATGGTGGAGGACAGACTTCTCTTTTGTAGACAAGAGACTTTTAGCATGTGAAAAACATTCAGTTTGACTGGCAGCCCCAAAAGATAATATTCAGTATTTGTACAAATTGTAGCGTACATTCATTAGAGTTACGACTCTTGAAAATGCAGTGGGCATGCTAGCTTTTTATTTTTTGTTTCCTTTTGAGTACACCATGTCTACATTACCAGCTACTTGTTAAAAAATAAAGTGGCATTACAAAACCAAGAGAAGATGTGAGAAAATTGGCAAAATGTTTAAAGGTTTATAGAAATGTTTTCCCGTACCTTTAATTTATTTATTTTTAAAAGTTTCACGGGTGCTTTCAAGTGCTTTTAAATTACAAGACCACCCGGCAGGATCAAGAGTGCTCCAGGAGAAAGAGAAAGCACCAGCAGGAGATTTTTGGTGGTGATGATAGTGATGATGAAGGTTCCTGGTTGCCACCTTTAAGCACTTCTCCCCAAGCAGTTCAGTAAAATGGCTTTCTAAGTAGTCCTAGCTAAAGCAGACCAGCTCTCCACTGCTATTTTCACATGCTCCATCAGAGCAGAAATGACTAAGCTCATTTCTGCTCTAATGGAGCAAATCAGAAATCAATCTGCTCCATTACTCTCTAAGCACTAATACTGCCAAGAGTAATGAACTTCTTGGAAACATCACTGTCCAAAGAGGCTTGAATCACATCCTGACGGGACCAGGAGAAGAGTCAGCGCGCAGAGACATCGCATTCTTTGCTGTGGTGCTGCACCACTTCCTGCTGTCAATAGGACAGTACAGGGTGACCTCATTCCCAGTACTGAACCCCTTGCCACCACTGCCACACGCCCCAATGGCGGAACAATATTCTGGATGCAGCAGAGCAACAAGCAGTGTTCCCTAAACTCCTCTGACCCCCTTTGCTCAAACACCTGCCAATAAATGGGTCCTTCAACGAGAAAGAGTTATTATTCACGTTTGCTTGTGTTTTCTTGTGTTTGAGCGAAAGGCTGTACTCCCTCTTTGACTGTTTTCTTACATTACGTTAGTATTTTAGGACGCTGAAATATGTCTAAAAGGTTGAATACATTTTTATCTTGGTCCTTGTTGTTTAATTAGCTCTTACCTTATACCTCATATCTTTCTTTGTTTACATGACTGGTTCTCCTTTGGTGTGTGTTTTATTTTAAAAAAAAATCTTTTTCAGTTGTTTTAATTTTTTTTATCTCCAAGGTTTAATAAGCTGAAGAATTATTTTCACCATTGCTGACCGAACTCTACCTTTTATTTTTGGGTGTGTGTATATAGTCTACATCTATGTTGTTTGTGAATGGCCTTGAAACAGAATGAAATCTTATTATACTCCTCCATTCTTTTAATGGTATGTTTTAATACACATTACGCTGGATTATCTATAAATGTATTAAAAACCATGAAACTGGGGTGAATGTTTTGAGTGTCTGTTTTAAACCAAAGAACTACTTTTCCCATAATCCTTTGCTTTAAAAGAAGCCGACCGGATGTTGATAATTTGTTGTACATTTAAAGTGTGACATTTAAAGTTCATACGTAACTTCTATTTTTTTTAGGTTTCCGCGTCCTGTTTAATCACACGTTTTGACAAAAACAGTCAAAATTGGCCATGTTTCGCATTTGTTCACGACATTTGAACACAGTCAATTATTTAGTGCCGCACTGGTGCAATGATAAAGAGAAAAAAGCAGCAGTCTTCCAAATTGCATTACTTTCCCCCTGGAGCCTCGCCCCAGTGCATCGTGTTTTGTAGAAATAACTCGTGTAGTGGTAGTAATAATACTGATACTTCTCTAATACTTAAAACACACAAAGATGAAGGGTTACCCAGATTATGTCGCTGACTGTGCTGTGCGCTCTCTGAGTTAATGCATTGGCCGACTGTTACTTGAAGGCAACACAAGGTAAACGTCAAGAATGTTTGATTGTTGAAATCTTTGTGAACGGCTATGGAAGGAAGAGAGTTTTTCCTCGTCAGTGGATTCATTGATCTACGTTCACTGTAAATTTTGTCCTCTTTGATCGCTCGGTTTTTGCACAGCAACCATTACGGAAGCTAACAGTTCATGTTTTGACAGCTCAGCCTGTGTCTGCTAGCTAGCTGCCTACCTAACACTAACTATTTATCGTTAGCTAACACTGACAGCACTAGCTGTGGGAGACTGCTCAGTTTATTGAACAAGGACTTGGGAAAAGACAGTTTCTTCCTGGCAGCTGGCTTAAAGTACGCTTACGTATGTCAGAATTCGTTTACCTAATGTAATGTCGAAATGCCTTCAAAAGTAGCAAGGTTGGAGGGCTAGTTTAGCTAGCTTCAAATGCACAATGAAATATCAAAGGTTACATTGGCAAGACAGAAAACGCTACACTTCCTTTTCTCTTCCCGTACAGTATTAATAAGGCCACATTATTGTCAGAACTGTAGTATTTTTTTTTACAGTATTATTAGTATTTCATGTGTACAGTTAAAGCTAATATTTTAGTTTTATCAAAACGTGGTTGTTGTCTAAACATCACTGGCTTTAATGTAATTGTTTTTTAATGTTAAAGGCGGTTAATATAGGGTTGGTGGGGACTCGTGTCCTGTTATTGCTTGTAGGGCTACTTGTTTGTTTACACATAAGCACAGGATGTCCCTGGCAAACGTGTACTGCTCACTGCAGCCTACAGCTGGGTCAATCTGTGATACTGAAAACCTGTGAGGCAGGAGTGTCAGGCACCAGACCCAGAAGTTTCTGGTATCATGTAGCCACTCTTGATTTGTGGCTACCAGGCACCATTAAGTACCAGGATGTCTTGAAACCTGAATATTGTAGTCAGTGCTAGCGATTTCTGATGGTGTCAAGCGTTAACATGGATTTAACCTCTACAGTTTGCATTTTGGTTTGATAAATGTCTTGCCGTGTTTCATTTAACCACAAACTACCGCATGTAGTTATGAAGAAATGCCACACGCAAGCAGCGGTACAAGGCTATACCTTTCGAAGATTGGCAGCTGCAGAAGTGCTTGGTTTGTTTGCAGAATAAGTATTCATTAAATAAGCAAGTCTTCTTCTCAGAAAGTGTCAAAGTGGTTAAAATAGTGAAGAAATTGCTAGAAATTAGATCCAGCTTCTTGCTGTAATTTGTCAATGTGTAAAAATGAATCATTTGTCTACAAGAAAGCATCAAAATGTAAAAGTAAGTATACATGTATAGTCATGGTAAGAAGAAGCTGCCTGTCTTTTAATTAACGTAATTTTTTATATCAGCACAAATTGCAAAACATGGTTCTTAGTAAGTCTTACCTTTTAAACAAATATAACCTCAGATAACCAACAACATTTTACATATTGCACAACATCATTATTTGTTTAACAAATGAAAAAGCAGAAGCTCTGGGAGGTTACTGGTACGGACAAGCCAGGTATGTGTTAACACAATGCTAGAGAGGAAATACATCAGCAGTGAGCTTGGAGAAACAACTGTTGCTGTCCATCAATCTGGGAAGGGTTAAAAGACCATTTCCAAACAATTTGAAGTCTATCATTCTAAGTGGGGAAAAAAAAGTGCAAAAACATTGAAGACCGTTGCCAATTTTCCCTGGAGTGTATCTCCCAGCAGATGCATCCCAAGGTCAGACTGTGCTTGATGGTACAATTGGAAGAAGTATGGCTTGTTTAGAAGGATTTCAGAGAAAATCTCTTCTTTCTAAAAAAAAAAAAAAACAACACATGGCAGCTCAGCTTAGATTTGCAAAGTTACATCTGAACAAAGCACAAGACTTTTAGAACAGTGTCCTTTAAACAGACGAGCTAATATGGAGATATTTGCCAGTAATGCATGGCGGTGGATGGGTGATGATTAGGGCTCTAAAAGCTGCTGAAACCAGGCATGTGCTTAGTCTTTCACACACTGCTTCTGTATTTTTGGCTTAATTTTTGTTAAATGAGTAGGGATGCGTCATATGTCATGTGATGTTGTTCTCCTGACCTTGCATTTATCTGATTTTAAGACCTGCTACAGGGTGGATGATTTTATCTTTTGTCCTGTTATGTAAAAACCTTATGTTGAAAGCAGGTCTTTTTTTATGACAACCCCAAAGAAATGTATTGAATGTATTGATTATTTATTAGTATAATCATGCACAACATAAAGTAGCGCTTTCTCCACATGGAACGTTTTTTTGTTTTGTTTTGGTTTTACAATCCTTCAATTTATATTCAGCCAAAAATGTATTTTTGCTTCTTGCTATTTTCATTTAAATTTAGGATTCAGATATCCAAAATGATCAAGTTTATATCGGGACCAAGCAGAAATTGGTCCCTCTGTGGTGTCTTAGACCTGCTGTCTTGCTCTTCTCACTCTTGTTTGTCTCTGCCTAACCCACAGGTCATGCATGCAGCCAGCCTTCTAGCCTGCGCTTTGTTCATCCCCAGCGCTTGAGATAATGTTCTACCCGTAGGTGGAGGGTTATCCTCCTACTCCGTTTCTCCCCACTGCCCCCATCAGTCCCAGAGTTCCCTATGTTAACCCTGTTGAGCATGTTTTACTATATCTGTCTGCGGCGGCGCTCCAGGAGTGGAACTCGAGGCGAGGCTCTGACCAGTCGACGGGCTGTGGAATCTGGCCAGAGAGCGGTACTGCCAGTCAGTGTGGAGGTGGAGCAGTACGCCAAAGAGGTTTTGGACTTCAGCTCCCACTATGGCAGTGAGAATAGCATGTCTTACACCATGTGGAACCTGGCAGGGGTGCCTAACGTCTACCCCAGCTCAGGGGACTTCACCCAGACAGCTGTATTCAGAACTTATGGGACGTGGTGGGAACAGTGTGCCAGTGCTCCGCTGCCTTTTCGTCGCACTCCTAAAGGCTTCTACAGTAAGGATTACATTGAGCTAGGCTTTGAGGAGCCCGTCTACCCGACAGCAGTGGAGGTGTTTGAGACCTATTACCCTGGAGCCATCGTCCAGATCCTGGCCTGCTCTCATAATCCTTTCACCCAGAATCCGCCTACTGATGTCAGGTAACAATAGTTCCTCCACACTATGCCATTTCTAAAACTTTACAATACCAGTAAATTGCACAGTTTTCGATTACATAACAAGGCTTCAGTGTTTGGATAAAATCCAGTTGGCATTTCATGGAGTAAAGTACTGCTTGGCCAGAATTTCCACCAGAAAACTACCAGAAACCTGGCAGAGGATGCAATGGGATTAGCTTATTACAATTCTTTATCACGAAGATTAGATGATTAGATGATTTCTTCAACAATCTACCTGCTATAGCACTAACTGCTAATTGTCAAGGGAGTCACACTGCACAGTGGAGCTGCATATATGCAGAGACTGAGCTTTTTTTAATTTCTTAGTTCTGACTTGAAGACGCAGTATTATGTATAGGAGAGCACTGAATCATATTTAGCCATGTTTGCATGCAGATAAATGATTTAGGCTACCTTGATTAGAAAAAACTAAACTGATAAAATTGTATAAAGTCTTAAGATTTGCCTGGATCTTTATTCACTTTTTACAGCTTTAGCTTGGTGTTTACTGCCTCGTGTTAGGTGTTGCCTTATGTTGCCTTGGTCCTGCTCTTGGTGCAGTGTCTCAGTTCATTACTGTCCGAAACAAGTCATAGAATCCCCTCCCCCACAAGCCTGCTTTCCTCTGATTGGCTGCCCCTTTCATTGAAAACATTTTTTTTAAAAACGTGTAGAGCAAAGATTACTAAATGGGGTACATTGTCATTGACACCATAGAGAGCAGAGTATCAGCTTTTACTCTGAAGCCTCAACCTCTGGCTTGTAAGGATTATTTGTATGTCCACTGAGACACACAGGGAGCCAGCAAAAAAAGAAGTGAGACAGAAGTCAGGGTATACAATTCTGATGGAATATGGATGTGGTCAGCTGCTAAAAGCCATTCAAAGTAGTCCCACTATTTAAGAGTGCATGATCAGGAGGACAAAGGAGGAGGGGGGAACAACTAAGCTGTAGTGCCTCTTCACCTCACTGTACAATACCTTGTGCAATACTTTTTGTAAATAGTCAATGGTGCAATAGACCTCAATACTTGAAATGTGCAATTCACTTGTATTTCTATTTTTATTCCTATTTATTCTATTTATCCCCTTTGTATATTTTATTTATATTTGTCTCTGTATTTCCCAGAGGAACCCACCCGAGGGATTAATAAAGTTCTATCTTATCTTATCTTATCTTATCAACACTGGAGTTTTGGACCTGATACAGATTTTTAGAGAGTGTAAAGTTTTGATATCACTATATCATTAGTCTTTAGAATACTATAAATGCCTGATTTGTATGTTTGATTTATATTGAAAACAGACAATGATGGGGTTGTTATTTAGTAACTTTCCAATGTGTTTCACAACCTGTGAACATGTGTTGCATAAAGTACTGATAGTACTGCAAACAACAGAGGGAAAACTGCTCTGCTTGCTAAGCTATGTAAAAACATAATTTACAAGTTACACCGCACAGCTTTAAAAAATTTTTTTTTACTGTAATAAAGACAGTTTTCATATGGGGGCATATCCGACAACATATATGGGCAAATCCGTCTGCCTCTGCTTATTAGAAATATGTTAAGATAAAGAGGCAAACACTGTTGTGCACAATGCCACACACAGGCTTAAGAACATTGTTAGGACTGTATTTTCCTGCTGCTTTCAACGAGTACCTAGAGTAGTGCAAAGTAGTCTTAATAGCATTATATAGGTTAAAGAATGTTATTTTTATATTTGCACATGTTTTGTGTTGTCCAGGTGGGAGGTGTTGTGGTCTGGTGAGCCCACCAAGGTGCTGACTCCACAGGCTCGCCAGTTTTCCCCTAAAATAAAGCATATCGGCTTCCCAACCAACCTGTTGCGTCTAGAGGTGAACAGCTCTTTGCTGGACTATTACACCGAACTGGATGCTGTTATCCTGCGTGGGGTAAAAGAGAGGCCTATGCTGGCTCTCTATAAAATGCCCATCATCGACATCAGTGACCTGAGCGACAGCGAAGAGGAGCTGTCTGATGTGGGAGGTCCTTTCAGGCAAGGAGATGGCAAGCACCAGAGGACAGGAAATGGCTACTTTGACAAACTGCCATATGAGGTGATTACAGTCCTTAATAACAAATCAGAAGGCTTGCGTCATCCAAGCCTGGGTTGAAAGTTTAGATACGCACAATGAAATAAAACTGCATTTTTAAATTTTATTTTTCAGATGTGATCTTGTTTGCTTAGTGGTACAGACAGGAGTATTTTCGATCAGTACCTCTTTAATAAATATTAGGTTTAACCATTCCCTATCACACTCTTCCTATTTTGACAAGCACAGAGATCCAACCTGACTCCTCAGCTGCCGCCCTCATTACTTCTACAATTACTGCCTGAAAGTTGCAATATCTAAAATTTCTTTTTTGAAGATGTTCCAGTCGCATGCACTAGTCTTACATATAGGTTGAAGGTGCTGCAGTCATTTCTCTGCACACAAAACATTTGCAACGCTGATTATTTGAAGTGTTTTAAAGCTTTCCTTATGCACATCAAGTTTTTTCCTTATTATATGTGCTCAGCATGTGTGCACACGTGCACTTTTTTGTTTTTGTTGTAAAAAATAAAAAAAACGTGTCACACACGAACACTGCGGGTTGAACCATTCTGGCACTTTCTTGATCTCGCACTCACAGACAGTCATTTTCATGCCATACAGATGTATCATGTTGTCTGAGGCGAGCTTCAAAACACCAGCAGTACTCTTGATAGTTGTTCTCTTATCTCCTATCCAAACCACTGCCATTAACAGCAGTCTTCACAACCGCTGTGTGTTTGTTTCAGAAACACAATATAGCTATTATCTGTCAGCTGATACCAGCTTGAACACAGTGTATTGTTAATCCACTGTGACACACACACGCACAACCATTCTTTCTCTTTGAGAGACACACGAATGCGGTGCAAAACAAGCCGGCTCACCGCTGATCCTGCTATCGGTGCTGTGTCTCCCAGATAACCACTATTTAGATCTGCCTGACAGAGGGGACGCAATTAACATTCTCCACTCTACACTGAACTATTTTCTCTTCTCTGCTAGGTTCCACTATTCTTTAATGTTCTCTATTATGTGTTATTTTCTGCTTATGTTTTCTTACAAGACCAAACATGTCTTGTCTCTCACCCTCCTCGTATCTTACCATTTCTCCTCTCCTCTCCTCTCCTCTCCTCTCCTCTCCTCTCCTCGTCTCCTATCTTAACCCCTCTCCCCCGACTCCCGTCCACAGCTCATCCAGCTGATACTGAGCCACCTGACCCTGCCAGACCTCTGCCGTCTGGCCCAGAGCTGTAAGCTGCTGCACCAGCACTGCTGTGACCCGCTACAGTACACCCAGCTGAGTCTGCAGCCTTACTGGGCCCGGCTGAGTGACGCCTCCCTGGGACACCTGCAGAGCCGCTGCACCCTCCTCCAGAGGCTCAACCTGTCCTGGACCGGCAACCGTGGAGCCCTTACCCTGACGGGCTTCAGCAGGTCAGACTATCAGCGGGCCACGAATGGCAGCAAACAGGGAAATGACCTTGGAAAGTAGCAATAGAAGTAAAAGCACTTTTTCAAGGAGGAGCATACTGAAACAAAGAAAATCAGTTTACACATTCTTCTGTAACTGATTGAAAAATAAATTAAGAAGAGGATGAAGGACTACTGGGGAATTGATGGCTTTTTTGTTCGTTTTTGTTTTTGGCCTCTTGTCACTCATTTCTCTCAATCTCCCGCCTTAGTTTCATGAAGGCCTGTGGTCCCAGCCTGGTCTGCCTGGAAATGTCATGCTGCCACTTCCTGAACGAAGCCTGTCTCGAGGTCATCTCCCAGACTTGTCCTGGACTCCAGGAGCTCAACCTGTCCTCCTGTGATCGTCTCCCCCCACAGGCCTTCACGCACATCTCAAAACTTACACGCCTCCGCAGGCTGGTGCTTTACCGAACAAAGATAGAGGTATGCGCTGCAAACAGTGTCTCTGCGAAACTAATCGGAGTGATTCGCGTGGACTTCGATCTGTCTTGTTTAAATATAGAGCAGGTCAAATTGTTGTTTGGTTAATGATATATCCGATACCCTGGCTGTTTATAATTTGCAGACTGCTCCTTTTTCTAAATGTATAAAATGTTTTATTCACCATTGATGCTGAGCTGTTATAAAAAAATTACAAAAAGATTTTTAAAAAATGAATTATCTTTCGTATTTTGAATATATAGAATGTCAGAGATTTTCAAGAGGTAGATTCCACACGGTGGAAAGGTCAGAGAATTTAGTCACTTTTCCTGATATTCAAGCAACAGAATTTGATCAATTGTATCTAATAAAGCAGAAAATGCCTTTTGGGTTTGCATCAGAAAGGGCGTCTGGCAAATCAAACATGAGGAGCTGCCCACTGTGCCGACCCCTTGAGATAAAAGAGCAGCCAGAGGCAGCTTTTATCTTCTTAAAGGGGACCTGCTCATCGCCAACTCTGTACTTTTATTCTTGGACTGTATTAGAGTAGTTTTGCATGATTCACAGTTCAAACGAATCCTTTATCTTACACTAAGCCTTGGTGCAAACCGATTTAGCTCATGTCATAACCTCTTTCATTGCTAGGCCACATGAACTGTTACCAACAGCCTCCACTGGCCTCCTCCCCCCTTTCAGAAACTCAGGTTTTACAGCATTAACATACTGATGACTTATGACTTTTCTGTGATAGGGGATCTGTAAGCAATTAAAACCACATTTTCCTCATTTATAAAGTCTGAGGTCCACCTGTGTAACTGAACTAATATAAAAAAAAAAGATCATCATTTTGTTTTAAAGATGTTTTAATCTTATTTTTTTCGTGTTTAGTTAATCATCTGATGACCTCCTTTGTTTCACTTGAAACATGCATATAGTATAGGTTTGAACAAAACTTCCCAAAAATGTGCATTTAATGTAAAAACTAATGATTTCTCCTTAAGAAAGATTTAAGATGAACTGAGTAAACTCTGATTCTACAGGGTGTTGAATATATATCGCATGTATTCAAGCTCAGGCATGTCTGATGTGTAATATCACTGTGCCTTGTTTTGGTGGTGCACCTCAGCGTTTCTCTAGTGTTTGTCATGTTTCAGAGTGACGTTGTGGGCAACAGACAGTGTAGAGTTTCTGCGGTGGAGCCAGGCAGCGTGCTGCAGGTTGTTTACACCCGGACAGACAGAGCGAGCCGTGTGTCTGTTTGAGGCCCTGACATCTCAGCTGTCATTACCTTGTCACTGCTCTAATTAAATGGCTAGCTTACAGGAGAGAGGCACTTATAAAAATGCCTTACACCGAGTCGAGCACACGCGCGCACACGCAGACAAGAGGCTTTCACTTTCATGTCTGACACATTCTCCTACCGCTGAGGTGCATGTGTTGGCAGTTGCAGCACTGAATTCTGATATCTCCATATACTAATTGTAGTGCTGCTCGAGAGGCCTCCGTTTTCACTTTTTTCACTCCACAAGGAGGTGGAAAAATTGTTTCCTGTGCTTTATTAAAAACCTTTTAATCCTGAAAGTGCTGGGTGTGCCAGGTAACAGACAGGAAGTTACTTAAACGGGAACTTTAGGTGACATGACTGGATTTGTTACCGCTACTAAAACCTATGTTGTTTTAAATTATCTTATATATAGATTTACACTCAGGTAAGATGCTACCGGTGTTTTAAATCTCTTTTGCTCCTTCTACCTACCTGGTTTTCACCTGTGCACCTCTGTCTCCGTCTCTCCTTTCCTCCACAGCAAACAGCCATCTTAAGCATTCTGACTTTCTGCATAGAGCTAAGACACCTCAACCTGGGGAGCTGTGTGAGGGTGAGAATGTGCACACATATGAAGTTTCAAAGAAAGCTACAATCTTAACTATTACCTTTCATTTTGGAAGCTTGTCTAAAAGATGCCAGATAGGAAGATGAAAGAGAGCCCTGTGATCCCTGGCAAATGGCTTAGTCACACTGGAGTAAAAGTAGGACAGCAATCTTATCGTAACTGGGAAAAATCTGTGCTTATATAATTGAATTTAATGTTTTTTTGCATTAAAAACTGATTACAAGTAGTTGCAGTACCCACTTGTGCGATCGCACAGGTTGTCTGATGGAAGGCATCCTGTCTGCAAACAATGGTGGCCTGATTCAAACTCACTGGAATCACTCTGATTAGTGAAGGTTTCAAGTAAATGATGTTTAATTTATGAACACAAACAGTTTGAAAATGCAGTCAGCGTGTGAGCCAGTCAGCTGGTGGCCAATTGTGTGCGTTCTGGTTATATTCCTACATAAAGTCAAGGTTTGCTAAGCACCTACAGTATATCACATTGCAGTTAAATCGCTGTCCTGAAGCAGCAAGGTCTCTATTTTTGGAGGAATTGCTTCTGTTGAATTTCTGAGGTTCTCGCTCGACTCTGTAAGTAGTTAATATTGATTTCTGAGTATGTACACTGCAACACATTTGCAATTGTTGACAGTTTGTCACAAGTTAATCACTGTATTAACACAAAATGATTGCATGTAATTGCCAACTTGACCCAGTTCAGTAGTAAGCTGACAGCACAGCTGACAGACTGATAGGCAAATCACTCTTATCACCATCTTGCCACGCCAAAGTCTCTTTGAAGATGGCAACTGACTGGGAGTGGTCAAGACCTGGTCCCTGTCTGTGACAGGATTGCAAGGTCATTGCACAAGGTCACAATCATTTTGGTCATACCTCAACCACCGTTTTTCTTAGTGTGACTGTTGCATAATGCTGTAGTCACACAGGCCTAGACACCATTTGGCCACCATTTAGGATACTCTAGTGGCTAGTGATAAATATGTATACCCTGACTGGTTAGTGAGTGATTACTGGAGGTTTCTGGCTGTTGCCAAGTGAATTCAGATGCAAAGAGGGTGCTGACCATGCACTCTTTGCGATTGCTCACCTTAGTGTTTGCATGGAAGACACCCATTTGCAAACGCTAATCATAGAACGCTAATGAGATCTGGAAAAACGTGCGTCTTAAGACCAAAACCAAGTTTCACTACTGCTCCATGTTTAGACAGCAGTGACATTAAGCTTCTTCCGTGCAAACTACAGTCAACCATGGCAACTTGCTGGGGGCCAAAGAAGTTTTCAGTGCAGCACCGTGTACCTCTTTAGTACCAATTTCACCCAGTGACAGCAAATGCCAACAACCACTTGAAAACCAGTCTGGGAATACACATTTTTCACTAACAGCCGGTGGTTGGCATGGGGTCACTGGCTAATCTTTGTGCAGTCTGTGCTAAGATAAGATAATTGGTTGGTAGTTGTAGACTTCTGTGAGAGCGGTGTCATTCTCCTGTTACTCCTTTAATGATGGCTCATTGAATATGAGGGGAATGGTATACAGCAACTGTTGTGGACAGATATGTATGATGATATTAAAGTACAATACGTTTTATTATTAACATCTTTTAGAATTATTAATGAGGCATTTTAATAAATGTTTAGTGTATCATGATGATAATGATGGGGCATCTGTGTGTGTTTAACTCCCTAAAAAAAGTTGAATGACTTTGATGGAAATATTGATATAATACATGAGAAAATCCTCATGTGGTCTTTCTCAAGACATAACTGTCATCATCAGAAATAAAGTTATGCAACATTTGGCAAGAGAAATGCATAAAGGCAGCGACTCTCTCTGCCAGAGTTTAAATATCCATCACTGCTAACTCTGAGAAATGTTCTTGCTGTCATTTTTGTAGCTGAGTTATCTGCTCGGGCTGTTTTTAGTTGTTAAATTGCATTTCTTTGCTTTCATCTTTGGATGAAACAATGAAATATGGCCAGCATTACCTGACACCAAAGAACAATAACAGCCTCACAAACATAAATCAGTTCCTGAAAGACTATTTGTTTTTGTTTTTTACGGTGAAAGTATTCCGCGTTAGTGCTTTGTTCTTTTGCTCTCTCGAGGAAGCGAGGTTACGAGCCACAAGCCGGGTGATGCCGCTAATCAGCTTTTTATTATCGCAGCATTTCAAAAGTTTGTTCAGAATATATTAGATAGACTATTGACTGACTCATCCTGACAGCATCATCTTCCTTTACGTTATCCTAAAGGCACATTTTTAAAAGCCTGGGACTGTGACAGTGTTGTAGATGAGCACAGATCACAGCACCTCTGCCCGTACATCGCTCACACCGACGTGTACAAATCATAACATCTGAATCGACTGCAGCATACGACGAGGGTGGTTTTGCACATTAAAGCGGGTCTGAATCGTCCAAATGTCCCTCTGGGAACTTGCTTGTGAGCTGCAAATGCTGCATATTGTATAGAGAGTAAATGCTCCTGTCTCACTTACAGATCGAAGACTATGATGTTGTAGCCAGTATGCTGGCCACTCGCTGTCGCTCGCTGTGCTCTCTGGACCTGTGGCGTTGCAGAAACCTGACCGATCGAGGCCTGACTGAGCTCGTCTCAGGGTGCAGGTAGTCACTTGAAGCTACTGTTGTTTATAACACCTGCGGACTCCAGGCATGTGCAAAATAACCATTCATAACAGCTTCTTTTTTTTTTTAAGTGCTAATTTTGCCCCAAAATAAGATTTCAGGAAGCTCCTCCCCCCTCTCTGCTCCTGCCACCATCTTTTTGCTTGGTGGGGAGTTTTCATAGCTTTCAGTTCAGGATTCTTCTCATATAACATCTTTGGTTGTAAAATTGTCCAGGGGCCCGTTCTTCGTACCTCGCTAAGTAGGTTAGCCGGATTAGATTGTTGACGATTTCGCGTGATCCTGGATCAGTCGGTTCCCCGAAGCTCATCCGGGACTTGCTGTCATAGCAACAGAGCCGTAAGCGTAAACCTGCTCGGGAGCAGGTTTACTTTATGTAAACAGGATTAGATCGCGGCCACGCAGGTATGTCCGCGTCATCATACGAAAGCAACAGCGATATTCCACCACTGTTTCACCATAAATAAATAACATCAATGTAACTAAAGACAATGCAGCACCTGATCCATTTATTGATTTCACACAGATACATACAGGTCATTTCCTAAAAAAGGGAAATGTACTATTAACATTCTATTACATGTATGTGATTATTACAGATTTAATTCATATTTCAGAGTAGCAATTGTAAATTACTTCGTGTAATCAAGATGAGAGACCACGGCTATAAAAGCGAAGGTGGATTTGGGAAGTCTGTCGCAGCCATGTCCTGTCCGTATACGCGAGCCACCCATTGCGGAAGGTGCAAGATTGATAAGGAGAGTCCTCAGAATTCAGCGTATATTGCGGGATAGACAGGATCCTTTAGCTCAGCGCGACAGTGTGCTCATAGAGAGATATCGATTTTCCCGTGAGGGTATTATTCACTTAACCAACTTGTTGACGAGGGGGTGCAGGACCACCACCTGTCTTTTTTTCCTCTGCCCTTTTCTTGGTTGCTGTTATAAACAAACAGATTATTCCAGGGTCTCTTTCCAAGAGACGAAAAGCAATATAAGTGATAAATATTACCATTCTGTAGGATATTCTTATATTTCACTTTTACCTGTTCCCATGTTCTAGTGGGTCCTGTCGTGGCTCTAATGTGAAAGAGGATAAAATATAACATATTATAATATAATGTAATATAATATTGGATAATATGGTGTGATATGATAAATCTACCCTACCGCCTACTGGTGTTGGCCAGAGGGGCCGATGGCGCGATATGGCAGCCTGGCTTCTGTCAGTCTGCCCCAGGGCAGCTGTGGCTACAACTGTAGCTGCCTCCACCAGTGTGTGAATGTGAGAGTGACTGAATAGTGGCATTGTAAAGCGCTTTGGGTGCCTTGAAAAGCGCTATATCAATCCACTCCATTATTATTGTTATTATTAAATTACTTACGAGTTTAATTTGTCAGCAACTTCCTGCCAGCCCTCGCTCCTTGCTTTTGCAGCCTTTGCAGTGTTCCCTTGCGTTCTGATTAAACTCTGAAACTCCTGAAATCCCTCACTCAAGAGTTCTTGCTCTGCTGCCGAAAAATACCGAGCCGAGCGCGCTCCGTCGACATTTTCGCCGACCAATCAGAGGGTTGCCGATCAATGTTTCTACTATCGATGCGTGGCCCCTTTTACGACACCCAGTGATGTCACATTACTGCGTCCAGCTGTACTAATCGTCAACAGCAGGTGTGTTCGGGGAACCGGATTAGCGAGCTCACGGTTAGCGCGATGATTTGATCTTGGATGTGTCATTTGATCTTGGATGTAGTAAGCGACGTACGAAGAACGGGCCCCAGGACATGAAATGGTGTTAGTTTCCTCTGCGATTGCTTTGTTTTTGTTAAAACACTTACACATTAGAGACACTGCATGGTTTCTCTGTGAATATCCAAATTTGTCCTTGCGTCACCCCAGTTTACTTGTTGGCTCTGTTGTTGCTCAGGATGTTGGAGGAACTGGACCTGGGCTGGTGTCCCACGCTGCAGAGCAGTACGGGATGTTTCCAACACCTCGCCCGCAGCCTTCCACGCCTGCGCAAACTCTTCCTCACTGCCAACCGCACCGTCTGCGACTCAGACATAGAGGAGTTGGCAGCCAGCTGCCCCTGTCTGAGGCATCTCGACATTCTGGGTAAGATCTCCCTCACACATATGTGGAAACAAACGTTTGCCTTATTAATCATTTGTTAATGAGTGTCAAGTTCGTGGTTATTCGGTCATGACTTATGTTTCATCACGTTGGTGTATAAAGCTCCCCATCAGAGCAGCATAGCCACAACTTAACTTTTTATAAGAGACTTTGTCAGTTGGGCAACTGCATTTTTGATTTAGCTCATCGTTCACTTATCATATTCACAGCAGGCCCATTCCCAGTGTAGCATTTGAGGGGTGAAAAAAACCTTCAAGTTAACCTCGAACACAAACTCAAATAATCAGCTTAATATTGCTATACAGTAGTGCTCAGTAAGCAAAGTTACAGCAGCACACCATAGCAGTAACACTCTAGTTCCAGTTGCATAAGTTGGTGTTTTTGACAGCACAGTAGCTTCAGTGTTAGTCAGGCTATGCTGATGTGTCAGTTCTTTAGTTATTTCAGATGTGCTTCAGTGGTTGACTCGCTGGAAGGTGTGCAAATGATTTTGGTCTGGACTCTATGATCTGTGTGAACAGGCAGAGAGGAACTTTACTTCATTTACAAAGAAAATACACACGCAGTTTCCTTTTTAAGAAGTAGCCAGACATAAAAATATCATTGTTTTTATTTCACAGCTCTGTGTTTTGTTTTATTTTTTATGCGTTTTTTGTGAAGTGTTTTTCACCTTCTGCGTGTCCCTGTTGTGATACGTCTGCCGGACAGGTACACGGTCAGTGAGCGCCGCCTCACTGAAGAAACTCCTCCAGTCGTGTCCTCAGCTTGTCCTCCTGGACGTCTCCTTCTGCTCACAGATAGACATGCGCATCGTCCAGGAGCTCTCTGGCCTCTTCCCCAATGTGGCCATCAAGAAAAGCTTCACTCAGTGACCCCAGCATTGGCTCATTTCCCACTACTGAGATGTAGCAAGTGGAGGGAGGTACTGGTCAGCACATACTGCCCCAGAGTGATTCAGAGGCAGGTCAGATGCAGGAGGAGATTGCAGACCTGCCTCTGCTTGTATCACGGACGAGATCTTCTTTTAGCGGTCAGTATAAAAAGCGGTGGGACTGGGTGAGGAGGATTTTACTGGCTTTACTGATTTAGTGAACCTAAATGACTACAGATTTGTAGGAGCAGGATTATACAACATAAGACACTTGTATTTTTGGGTGGGGGTTTTGTTTGTTTGTTTTTTAAATCAGGGTTGTTGCAGTGAAGCTGCCACATGTTCCCACAATATGAATCAGCACTTACAGTATGTATTGCCAGATAACAAACGGCAAGGAAATATGCCTTACCACTAGAAATCACACGTGAAAAAAGCAACATTTGAGAGAAAACTTCTTTTAAGCATCTTTTTAGGAAAACAAATGGAACACAAAGCATTCTTACCTGTTACTGGACTTCACATAATAATATTAGCTACATATCAGGGCCTTGGTCAGTGCCTTGTTTGATTGTGGAATATGAACAGGCTGGTTTGTACATGAAGGTCTTTCCGGTGGTGTTTATCACCATTCACTCACTTTCATTGAATCATAGTGGATGGTGTTGTGTTCAAAGGGGCTTTAAAGGTGAAAACAGCTGCACTAGATGCAATGCACTGTGGTTAGTGTTATTCTTTTATTTTTTTACTTTAATGAGACTATCACAAGTTAATATGTGTTGCTACAAACTGCAGGATCATCATTAAATGTCCATGCACTAGAGATTTAGCAATGGCATGTTTCCATCAATGGGGAAAAAAATTGTTTTCATTTCCACATGCTCTAAAATTGCAGGAGTACAGAAAACACCTAAAGGCATCAAATTCAAAAGATATGCACACTGACTCTTTTGAAATAAAAGCGCAGAGAAGTAATGAAGATCTTATTTAAGATGACATGAAACAAATCTAAAAATCTTTTCCTCTCCAACTCTCAGTTAGGCGCTTTTGGTCCAGCAGTTAATATTTTTACTAGGATAATATGAAAGAATTTCCAACTGTATTACCTGGGCAGCTGTTAATGTGTCACCACATATCAGACACTTCAGATGAATGTAGTAATATTCTATATTAAGTCCGAGTGTTAACAAGTAAGAAATACAGGGGTAGTTATTAACTAGAGGCCTTTGTTGGAATACTGTAGAGAAAGTCATCTGCAGCTGAAGCAGTTGAATGTGTTTGGCTGTATACAGTACATCAGACAATTCAGTGGACTAAATGAAATAGAAAGTGTTAATAATCGGGGTGCTTGCTAATTGGTTTTGTTCAGACCTCATAGGTTGTGTAAACATTTCAGCGTAGGCAAATTGGGGCCTTTAGGCTAAAGTTTTGTTTCCCCAAGTTTGAAAGTCACTGGCTCCTCCGCCGAGGTGAGAGCTCAGGTGGGGGAGTGTTTTCAGTGCTGTTTTTCTGTCAGCAAGTTTACACAAGCTGAGTTTCATGAAACTTGGAGAGCTGGGCCCAGGCATTAAAATTAGCTGCAAATGCAGAACACCTTCTTTGAAAGTGCAAGATAGGCCCTCTGCAGTGTCATAATGTTAGTGCTGTTTCTGTTGTCGTTCCTGTTGAGTTCTGTCACTGCTGTCTGACTGCAGCCGACTACATAACCCACTCCGATCAAATTCTACCGCTGAGAAGGAGTGCTGTAAATTAAGCCGAGGACGTAATGTTAACGTGTAACGAGTGTAAGTACGATATGTGACCTCAGTATTTGTCCTCAAACTCAGGGGCTATATATAATCTCATGTTCATTAAATGTCACTTTTTTTAAAAACATGTTTTACTCCAGAAACCAGCACAAAGGACATCTTTACAGAAAGTAACACCAGACTTGAGTTAGCTTTAAGGTTACCGGGCTTTGGTGTTGCTCACAACAAACACACACGTGACACAAATCGTCAGTTTGCGCTGGCGTAACAGAGACGTTAATCAGAGCTTATTGAGTGTTGAATGTTGCAGTAATTGTATGAAAAATGTACTGCTGCTGATTATTTATTTTTTGTAATATATGAAGCCAAGGCTGCAGTGTGGGAGAAGTGCTTGAAGAGCATTTTTGTGTTTGAAACAAACTTGAATTTTTAGTTGAAGCACATGCTACTAGTCAATATTTGTGCCTTATGCTCCTGTTTGAATGTTGTGTCCAAGTGGTTTAGATTGTGGTGAAGTGCTTCGCTTTTTTTTTCTTCTTTTTTTTTTTTAATGCCCTTCAACCAAAGTAATAACACATTAATCTGGTCGTCATCAGTCTCACACCTATATTTGACCAGTTTCTGTGCCATATACCTTATATCAGCCATGTTAATTATTGCAAAATATAGAGCTATATATGCAAAAAATGGTTTATTTATATTTCCCTCGGCAATGAAAATGTTATTTATACTCATTATTGGTGGATGTTTAAATGGTAATATACAATTTGGGGAACTGTTTCTTGGGTTTTTTGGTATTTTGCCTAGCTTAGCACTAAGACTGAAAGTATGCCTTTACCCTAGCCTAACATGAAGTGGAAATGTGTTTTTAGCCTGGCTCAGCATAAAGACTGAAAACATGCCTTTAGTCTGACTTAGCAGTAAGAGTGAATGCATGTCTTTGCCTTAGTTTAGTTTACCTTAGTTTGTGCAATGCTAGTCCACTAAACCTCAAATCACGCGGGCCTACAGACCAATCAGCAACCTGCCCCCCGGTAACCCAAAATACTCCAGAAACGTAAAAAAGACTGAAATTCAGATTTGCTCAGTGATCGATGTTAGAGAATGTACATATTTTCCCATCTGCCAGTTGTTTAAGCTTTAAGAAATAAATATGGCAGCGACATTTGCGTTCTGCAGCTACAGTCATTACCTTTCTAAACACCTTAAAAATGACTTCCACTCTGTTCCTGCTTCCAGTCTCTGTGCTGAGCTAGGCTAAACCCAGAGCGGTCCTGGCTGCGCAGAAGTCAATCACATATCGATCTTCCAGTCTTGTTATTGGTGTGGGTATGGTTAAATTGCTGCATAAGAGTGGGAAATTAATACTTGGTTTATTTCCAGTTTTGTTATAAACAGGTGTGGTAACAGTATGGCACACCAGGCCTTTCACTAATGCATCAGTTTTGCCCAGCCCACCCAAATTTTTAATACATTTTGATGTTTTTTTTTTTTAAATTGTTATTTATCCAGGTAAAGCTCTCATTTTGAAGACCTGCTATCATGTAATTATGTAATTATGTCAGTAATAACTACTGCACCACAATAAAAACACTGTCACTGTTATACTTTGTACAGCAACTATCTGCAACAGCATTAATTTGCAAAGGCAAAACTATTTAAAAAGTGAGCACCACTCTCAGATCATCACTGTTTGACCAGTGATGCAGTTTGGTGTATTTTTCTGAGGTGGCCCTATGCTTCTTTTTTTCTTCCTCTAATGAATATGCAGTCTCTCTTCTCCCACTCTGGATATGTGATCAACCTTTGTGCCATGAACTGGGAGGACCTGCAGCGGCGCTCCCTCCGCTGCAGCGTGAAAGCCACTGTTGTGTAAAGAGATTGTGTGTCTCTGTCGCGATGAAATGCGGTGCTTCAATTTCACCAGGTTTTAAATAAACCGAAGGCTGATGACTGAGTGTGTGTGGCTCATTTTTGATCCTGTAGGAGCAGAGATGTAAGCAGTCTGACTGTAGAACAAAGTGGCTGCGAAGGCATTAACTCGCTCATATTCTATTTTCTCTTATTCTTCAGCTTCATTGAACAGCACGCCACTGCCGCCGAAACAAATGGAAATTGCTCCGCTGTATCATGTTGGGGCTTCTTAAGAAGAGAGTCGTCTAAGTGTGATTTGGGGTTGGAGGCGTGGGGGGGGGGAGTAGGCTCGTCTACTGAATCCACAACAACTAGCAGAGCCATTAGTCAGGATGAGTGACTGGATAGTCGTTGCGGAATGATCCTTTTTGCCTTAACCCTCTGCCATTTTACAGTCTATTAATACCACAGGGAGAAGTGACATTAGCTTGTCTTCTTAACTGCCTTTTAATGAATTGTTTATGCCTAGTTTAATGATGTATATTGTGGCCCTGTAATGTGCCCTAATGACGGAGAACGAGGCGGCCTCGGCTGAAGTATTAATTTGGACTGCCTCCCCAATGATTATTCCTCAGCCACTAACGTCGCTGCCGCCGCCGTGCGTGCTTGCGCGCGAGCGTGGATGCAAACGTGATTCATGGAGGCTTTCCGCTCTGCACTACAGCTTGATTTCTTGCTGTCACGCTCCTCTACGAGCCTGATATATCCAGGGGGGGTTCCACAGCAATTAGTTCAGCTTTTTATTTGTCTTTCAAGTGCCTACAGACATAGCTTGACGAATCTGCAAGGGGAATATATGGATGGAAATATTGTTCCTGAATAATAAATCCAGCGTTTAAAAAGTAAATGGGAGGGGGGTAGGGAGTGGTGTCACAAGGTCTCTCCGTTCCTTTTTCTTCCCCCCCCCCCTTATCTCCAGATGGTGTGAGTGACACAAGAGCATACCTGGACAAAGCTGACAGCAGAAACAGTCTTCTCTGTGGTCTACCTCTGAGCCCTCCTCAGGCTGGGATTCGACAGGCCTCAGACCTGCCTGAGGGAGACCTCACCGTGATACCCATCATTATGTGGCTTGGTGCTGCTTCTCTAGTTTCCCTCCTTGGACTCTAATAATGAAGACATCCCTGGCAGTCCTCACCGTTGTGTCTGAAGCTTATTACTTTTGTTATGTTTTTAAGGATATTGAATGTCAGCACTCAGTTTCTTAAATCTATTCCAAGCACTAAACTCAACAGGGTGGTGTTTTGAAGCTACAGGGGTACACTGTTTCTTTAGCCGTCTGTGCATCCACGAGGATAACTGTTTTTATTTGTACATGTTGCCAAACTGTGATACCTCGCCCTAATTATTGTAAACAAAGTGCCACCACACAGTGACTCTTCAGAGATCCGATCTGATGCTGGCTGAAGAGATGCGGTGCTTGTTTCTCAAAATGAACTCACTCTATCCTGTTACATCAAGTCCCTCTTTTTTTTTTTTTTTTTTTTTTTTTTTTTTTGGTCTCCTTTCAGAAAATTGATTTTCTAGGACTTAAAAAAAAAAATCTGGCCTCTCATTGCAGGCTATGGCCTCAGTGTTGGACGTGAGTTACAAGGAGAGACTTTCCTTGCTGAGATTGTTTCCTTTGAAGAATTTTTAGGAGCCTGAAGTGTTTTTTTTCCCTTCTTATCCCTCTAATCATAGTGTGACCCGTCAGCATTATCTCGGGTCTCCTCGTTCGAAATGAACAACACAGTTTTTCTTGTTTTGAACCAAACAGCCATCCTGCAGATTTCACACCAACTTTGACCTGGTGGCACAGATGATTAGAAATGTATTAAAGTGACATCTACATTATTAAAACAGAGGGTTGCCTGCAAATGCTGGCCTTAGTCACGGCTTTTTTTTTTTTGTTTTCCTCTCAATAAACAGAGAAAGAAGTCAAAGTGTGTGTGAATTTAGAGAGTAGACAGTTTAGTCTTACTCTTTCAATATTTTCAGCTTTGAACTACAACTGTAATCCACTTTAATTTT
Organism: Rhamphochromis sp. 'chilingali'; assembly: GCF_963969265.1. Taxonomy (NCBI): domain Eukaryota; kingdom Metazoa; phylum Chordata; class Actinopteri; order Cichliformes; family Cichlidae; genus Rhamphochromis; species Rhamphochromis sp. 'chilingali'. Next base: position 17,332,959 of record NC_137938.1, read on the forward strand.
AGACTTTTCCTGTGTGAGTATCTGTCTTTATTAAATAAAATAATAATATAATATCCATCCATCCATTCGCTTCCGCTTATCCTTTTCAGGGTCACGGGGAGCGCTGGAGCCTATCCCAGCTGTCATAGGGCGAGAGGCGGGGTACACCCTGGACAGGTCGCCAGTCTGTCGCAGGGCTAACACACAGGGACAGACAACCATTCGCGCTCATATTCACTCCCGCATTCACACCTATGGGCAATTTGGATTAACCAATTAACCTATCCCCACAAACTGCATGTTCTCCCCGTGTTTGCGTGGGTTCCCTCCGGGTACTCCGGCTTCCTCCCACCGTCCAAAGACATGCAGTTTGTGGGGATAGGTTACAATATAATATAATATAATATAATATAAATGTCTAAATACTACCAGTGGCTGGACTAAAAGACAGCGCAGAGGCACTAATTGTGGCAGCAGAGGAACAAGCTTTAAGTAAAAGATCCAAGGCCAGCCAGTAACGTTTACTTTGGTCCTCTGGAGGTAGTTCTGCAGGAGCGATGTATGTCTTGGCTCATTGTCAAGACATCCATCGAGAACCAGTTTTGCTGCTGCCTGCATGAGGTTTTCTTTTTCAAAATCTTCACATATGCTTCTTCATGGTTCCTTCCACCTTGATGAGATTCCCAGTTCCAGGTGTATTGAAGCATCCCTACAGCATAACACTCCCACTACCATGTTTCACTGTGAGCAATGTTCTTTGAATTGTATGTCTTTTCCTTCTGTCTCCAAACATAATCAGCGTGTCTGTGTCCAGAGAGCTCTAGTTTCATCTCATCTGACCAAAGGACACAGTTCCAGTAAGCATAATCTTTCTCCAGGTTGTCCTTGGCGTACTTCAGTCTGGCTTGAATGTGTCTTCTTTCTCTTGTCCACGTCACAGTCCACTTATATGCAGAATTCTAGTGATAGTCTTCTTTACGTCAACAGTCCTGACTTTGCTAAGTAATTCATTCATGTCTTGGCAGTTGTTCTGGGTTCTTCAGACACATCTCTCACTAGTTTGCTTTACAGAGTCTTTGAAGTTTTTTCGCTTCCTGTTTCTGCCAGGCTTGTTCTGTACTGTGTGGCTCTCTTTGAATTCCTTGATGATACATCTCAGTCCAGTTCTTGACACTTGGCGGCTTTGTGATAACTTTGTATATCCATCTCCCGCTTTGTGAGCATCCACAATTCTTTTTCTCAAGTCTAAACAGATGTCTTTTGTATTTGGCATGATGTTTTCTCCACTGAAGTTTTTATATTGTGTGTAAATTGGAAGATAACCCTCAGTTTTAAATTGCTTTTACTGCATAGAGCAATACAGAGGTGAAGCACATCATTGCACAGCAGTGGTTTGTGCTATGGCTCAGTAAAAAGGGGACTAATAATATTGACCCTGGTAATTTTTGGTTTTTTGGAAATAATTCTGTGATTATACAAATATAATGGCACTGTTAAAAAATTTTTTATGTGGCCAATGATACATTTACAGCCGATATAAAAGCTTTATTTGTCCACCTAAAGCTTCCTGTTCTTACACCGGGCCTTCACAGCGTGGGTCTGGCACAGGATGTGTGCGATGGCCGTGCTGAAGGATGAGCATGTTTCACAAACAGGCCGAGCAATTATAGCCCGAATAATTATGCGCTGAAGGGGAGACACGACTCGCCCCGTTGATCAGCAAAGTTCATGTGAAGTTATAATTAAACAATAACTCGTTTACAAATGAACGCACACGCGCGTTTGTGTGCTTAAGTGTGCAAAGTGTAATTAGCTGCGATGCATCTGAGTGAAACCGAAACAACAACAATGTCAAATGGTGGAATTATGTTCAGCTCGTGAGCTTGTATCACTGTTATCTGTGTGTGTTTCTGTGTGTGCGTGGAGGAGGTGTGAGTAAAGAGAGACTGACAGATAAGTGAGCGATTGTTGGGCTGATTGGTCCTCACAGGACTCAGAGATGGACCCTGATGTTTGATGCTTCGTACAAACGCATTAAGTGAAGATCACTGTGGAGGGGATGGATGGCTAAAACCTTCGTGTTCAAAATCAATTAGACCCCTGAAATTCACACTGAAACATTGCGTAGTTACACACACAGTGTTAAACTAGATTTCTGTGATCTGAGTGAGATTGTGTATCACTTTTTTGATATGTATCCACATTTGTCGAATCACACTTACACCTAACAGCCCCCCTGTTAGCAAGTTAGTAAAACCACTAATTGCACATGCTCATCTAGTGGCAGGGCTGAGCGTGCTGAGTCAGCGATGCTCCTTAAATCTCACACTGTACACCCCTACTTCATTGCCCACCGCTGGAGACACTGGTTCTGTCACTAGAAGAGAACAAAACCCTCCAATGCTGTCGAGGTAAGTTTACATACAGACGAGGCTTATCTAATGGAGGTGAGACATGACAACCTGACTCATACTTGTGTAAAAGAGTCTTTCACAATCAGCTTGTAGTTTTAACGCGGAGGGCCCACAGTGAGCACGAATCTGGGCAGGGATGTGGAGCTTGGTGGAGGCTTGAAGAATCACTTGCACTTTGGTCAACCCCACACAGAGACTGGCCAGCTGTGAATGGCAAAGATATAACCAGTGGAAAACTGCTCCACTGCACTTTTATTTAGATTGAATTGTAATTATGAATTGTAGTTGGACAAACTCCCTCCTTTCATGGGGACCAGGGGCGGAGCGGGGGGGTGGCTTACGGGGCTTAAGCCCGGGTTGTTTTGTCAGAAGCCCGGGGTATTTTGGAGTGTAATTTTTTCATAGTTAGATGCCTGGCTGACAACTGTATAAAACAAAAAGTACACACAATATTCGAAGCACATAGTGCACACTGTGGGAATTTACGACTGTGCGTGAATCCCCCCCTGATATTGGTATGATCCAAGCTCAGGCACTAAGCGACTGAGCGAGGGGGCGGGGCAGCTGCTGCCCGTGAGTGCGCTGTTGGAGAGACGGAGCCAGCCATACTAAGGAGAGCTTAAGTTTGACCAGGTACCAAAGCAAATCATTCGTACCGTACAAATAATGTAAATATGACGGTGCATCACGAAAGATTGATATGAAACTGATCACTTGACCAATATTACGTTACTTGCTCTTCAAGTGAATCAACAAATGGCAAAATGAAAAGCTGAACAAATGCTATTTTTTTTAGAGAGTCTTAGCTTACGTGTGTTTATTTCATATTTTCAGTTCTTACCCTCCCCGACTAAATCGGTTTCAGTAATGCACTGAAATATAAGAATGGACATTAGAGGGTTCTTTCAAAGAAAAAACTCAGGTAAATGTTATTTTATATATTGTGCTTTGTATGTTGTTCAGTATATTTCTATGCAAAATAAGAGGGATTTCAGCACACAGCAGTATATTCACATTTGTAACCAGATATTTACATACACTTTAGGGAGAAAACATAAAACATTTTTACTGTACAACATCAATTTAGAGTAAATTTTTGTTTTAGATAAATATTGAAATATATTTTGAATTAGTTAAATTTCAGAATAAAGAGAGACAGAGCTATTTTTATCACTTTCATCAAATTTAGGAGTACATGTACACTAAATTTATTGTTAATTAATAAGAAAACTCCAGACGATTCCATTCTGAGCTGAAGAAGCTTCTGATAGGTTAGTAGAGTCCATGTGAGTAAATTGGTGGCACACCTGTGGATGCATATAAGGCAAAACACAGAGCCTGTTTCTTTGACATGGAAAAATCAAGAGATATCAACCAAAACACCAGGAAAAGAACTGTGGAGCTCCATAAATGTGGCTCAAGTTTGAATACAATTTGGTGCCATTTGCAATTAAGAAATACAGATAGTTTCTCTCTTTACTCTTAAAGTTAACAAATATGTTTTTATATTTATCAATCTAAAAAAATAAACATTTAGTCTGATTTGATGTTACAATTAAAAAAAGTGTTTTTATCTGAAGAGTAAATATCTGGTTTCAACTGTATATTTGATGATTGTCAGCACAAAGAGGGAGAGAGGAGAACGAGGACAGAACAGATGAACAAGAGCAGGTGAGACACACATGTTAGTCAAATGGTTGTTTACCAAAAGTATCACCGTATCATAGGTCCTCATGTATCTCGTACCTAGTGTTTCTTTTTAGGTTTGTTATTTTTCAAATTCTGTATTTATTAAGTTCTGCAGGCTTGTTTGCACAACAAGGCTAAATAATTATATAAACTTTTCTCAATCTAAATAGTGGACTTTGGTAGAATTAAAAAAATAAGTGTAGTGCAGGTCTATGATGATTTTTAGTGCTATCATCTAGTTCTGATTCTGGTTCTGTCTTGGTTAAGTCTTCAGTAGTCCTGATTTTGAACTGTTGTAGTCCTGTTTTAATTCCGGATCAGTTCTGGGTCTGGTTGAATTGGGGTTTAGTCCTCGTGTCTTGATACAGCCCTGACCTTGTTCTGCCTTGCTGCTTAATTAAAAAACTAGTTTAAGGTGTCCTGCACATGTGATATATATTTTTCCCTATATGAAGTCATTCTTTTTTGAACAGAGCCTATTAATCTTTCAGTCATTTCTACACCCCCCCCCCCCCCCCCCCCCCCAAAAAAAAAAAAAAAAAAAAAAATCCCACATGCATACTACTCTTTGGGCTAAGCCCCGGGTGTTTCAAATGTCTGGCTCCGCCTCTGATGGGGACGCTAACATTAAAGCCTGATTTTATGGAATTAATAAACTGTAACATCTTTTCAACTTTTAACATTTCTGCACATTGAATTTTTCCCATTTTTGTTTTGTTTTTATGAATGAAAAGTAATGTCCTCCATCTGGTCGGACAGTTAAAGGGATGAACAATGAACCTGACTTTCATCTGTCAGCTTAGTGAAATCTTTTTTTTATTTTTTATTTTTTTTTACCTTGCATTAATTGGCATAAGAATATGAACTTAAAAAAATACCCCAACAGTATCCCAACATAATATCCCCAAAGAACAGAGAAGCCTTCTATTCCACGTTTCTGTCGTGAAAGGAAAACTTGACCCGACCTCCTCCCGAGGCTCCTGCTGGTATCGCAAGATGGCGCTAGAGCATCGACCATGTGTCCCCCCCACCCCAACCCTCCCGCTTCTCTTCCTCTGCTCGGTTCAGTCAGCGCCACAGCATCAGCACAGCAGCTTTCCCTCCTTGCCTGTGAGCCTAATGGGAAATTTCAAGTCACCTAAATAAAAAGGAAGGTGTAATTAACGCGACGCGCTATTAATTGCATCTGCTAGAGAGCGGATGAAGGGCGCGAGGGCGCACTTTTTTCCTTTTTTAAAATGTTATTTATTTTATTTATTTATTTTTATTACAGAGCTTCACAAAAGTCTACTTCAGAGATCAGAGAGTTGCAGAGGGGGCTTTAAATGCCGGGGTCATTTCATACCAGGCGTCCAAATGGCAGGTCAAACGGTGAGTGGGGGTGGTGATGATGGTGTTTCTTCCCACATCAAAACAACGCGTGAAGACGCGCTTTCTGGCAAGCTGGTATTACATCATCATCGTCTCGTATAGGTTAAGTTAAGCACATTAGCGTTGATTAGAATGACACCCACCTTGAATCAGAGGATATCTGCATATTTTTTATTTTTCTGTTTAAAGCACACGATTGGTTTTTAGTTCTTTATGATCAGCTTTATTGATAAACACTATCAATACCTTATTAGCTACTGATTGCCAATCCACCTCTCTGTTTGCTTCTTAATTCTGAGAGAGAAAAGAAGCACTTCATCCATGCTCGTGAGGCTGCAGACATCAGAACAGGAAACGGATCCGATTCTAATTAATATTATTCTGACAGGCACAAGGCCCGCGCGCAATCACGCACATTTTTAAGCAGGAACTTTTGCATTTGGCTGTCAGATCCAAGCTTGAAAAAATAGTAATAATAATCAGCTAGGCTAGATTTTCACACACGTGCACACAAACATCACACCAATGCTTACTGTGGGGAAATAACTCACTCAAGGGAAAGGGGGAAATGCCATCAGGGTCACCAGTGTCAAACTCACGGTCACCAGAAGAGAAGAAACAGAAGAAGAGGGTTTTTTTTCTTAGTATTTTTTATGTTAGCACATCGGGACAAATTTAAAGCGTTCAGGTTTTATCTGAAATCAGGAAAGCATCGTCGCGATGCGTTCAATTGCCAGTCTTTTAACCCTCATTTAATCACGACAGCCTAAAGTTGTGCTTAGGGTTGAAAGCTGACTTCATAAGATACATTTTTGTCTTCTTAGATTAATTAATTATCTTAAGAAATAAACTAGACAGCGTCATTCAAGGGAGGAGAAGAGGAGCAAAAGAAGGGGGGAAAACTAAATAAAAACATCTACATCTGCTCACAATCTTTGTGTGTAATCCTGCGTGATAAAAGAAAAAGTCCACATATTAGTAAAAGAAAAAGATTACCGCATTGGACCGTGATTCAGCCCTCCAAAATGACCACTTTTTAGTCCTCGGACTCCACTTTGGGAAGTCCTAATTTAACCCTAGATGGAAGCTGTGGTTTTCCCAGCCAAAGCCAGTTCATTTAAAAGCAGCCTCGGGGCAGAAACAACACATCATCGGCTCACAATCTTCCATTCATCAACCCTGATTTTCTCTCGGCCATTAATTCCACTCAAACGAATGGGCTCAAAGCAAGAAGCATATTTTTTAACAGCACAGCTGTCAGGCAACTCAGTGCAGCAGCTCCCTGATTTGCTGGGTTTCACGGAAATATATATATGTGTGTGTGTGTGTGTGTGTGTGTGTGTGTGTGTGTGTGTGTGTGTGTGTGTGTGTAAATAAAATAAATACATTTAGCCTCGACGTTGGAAAAAAGCTGTTTAATATCAACCCCGTTATTTAAAAATGTGCAAGTCCGTTGTTCATGTGTCAAGTGATGAAACACCTGCAGGCATTCCTCACCTCTGCGTCATATCTACCCCAAGTTCATCCAGTGAATATGACATAGCCTATTCCCCCCCCCCCCCCCAAAAAAAAACAAACAAACAAAAAACAAAACAAAACAAACAAACAAGCAATTAAACAAAAACAGCAAGAAGAACAGCGTTGGATTGCTACAGGTCTACATCCCACAACTTGTATTTCCAGTGAATTGTGACTTGGATCGATTGGTTTTAAAGCTACTGGAAGAAAGATTTCAATGCCATGATGGTTTCTGCTTGTTAATGATATTATTATTATTTTTTCTGCAAATGAAACACAGAGAAGGAAGAGGAGGAGAAAAGAAAAGCAGTATCCACATGAGAGGGGAAAAAAGTCCCTGGATTTCTCTCTTTGCATAAAACAAAAAGGCGAGCTACTGCACGGAGAAAAACATGTATATACATTTAGCTGTGACGGTCCAGGCTGTGGCAATCCCGCTATTACAAAAAAAGAAAGAAAAATAGGTCTCTCTTTCTGTCACCCCGTCCCCTACAAAACAAAAGCCTTCTCGGCTCTTCATTTCTTATATATCTCACCCTTTGTCTCTTCTGTAAAAGCCACCCAGAATAAATTACAATCTCATTAACAAAACTAAAAAAAATAACATTAAATAAAATGTCTACGCGCAATTTCCCCCCGTTACATAAAAAAGGCAAAACAGACGAACAAAAAGGCTGCATGGTTATTGTAAAATAATAATAATTTTGATCATATGCTGCAATTTTTGGAACGCCACTAAAATATGTTTTGAGGACAAATTATTCGCACATTAATTTTGTTTTGTAATCCTCCCCTTAGATCGTTTATTTGTGGACATTTCTCTGCTATATTTATGTGGATTCACTCTTAAAGCACTGTTTTTATTTCAGAGCGGGCGCAAAATGGCGAAAGCAAACTCTTACTAGGCGAATTAAGCCAAAAAAAAATTAAATAAATAAAAATAATAATAATGCAAAATAAAAGTTCAGAGGAATTTAAAAAACAAACAAAAATAGCAGACATTTTTAGACGTCAAAATTAACGCGTTACCAAAAAAAGAGAGAAAGAAACAAAAAGAAAAAAAGTCCGAACCATTTAAAAAAGGTACACAAGTGCAAGGCGGTGGGTTTAGGCTATGGACTCTGAAGCTCAACCTGCTCGTGTGTGATTTTTGTTTTGTTTTTTGTTTTGTTTTATTGTTTTTTGGGGGGAGGGGGACAAAAAAATGAAAGAAAATGGGAAAAAGTGCCCCAGTGAAGAAAAAGCGAGAAAAAGAGGGATGACTTTTTAAAGTTATACAATATTTACAAAAGCGGATCCAAACTGTTCTGTGAGAGTTGCTTGTGTCGAGATCTGTGTGTGTGTGGAGCCCATCCTGTTGTGGGGAGAAGAAAAAAAAGAGAAAAAAAGAAAAAGGTGCCATATAATCCAATCAATCGCCACGGAGCCCCAATCCTGGAGCTGGGAGACGCTCTGAGGGGGGAAATAATAATATTTAACGCTTGTTGTGTGGAAAACACGGACTTTGTTGTTTAGACTGCTGGCTGACTCACGATAGAGGTCACACACTTTTTATTTACCACATCTCTGCGCTCAGGCCATTTATACTGAAGAGTTTAACCAGTGAGCTGCACGTGCACTAATAATAATAATAATAATAATAATAATAATAATAATAATAATAATAATAATAATAATAATAATAATAATGTGTTCTTAACTAAATGGTGACCTCAGTCCACACAGAATAATTAAAAGCGGTCTGGCTGACAGATGGGACTCAGGCGATGCTCACCCTCAGCTGGACTCCACTGCACTGGGGCTGAAGCCTATACCGGCCTCCACTTTACTCCATTAACGCAGCTCCTTTGACCTCCCACTGCACTACCCACACACCCATCACGGCTGGACGCACAATTTAGAGCCACAAAACTAAAAAAAAAAAGAAAGAAAAAGAAACGAAAATAAAATAAAAGATTAAAAAAACGTCTTTGATTTCCCTTTTACGCACAGCCCCAAAAAGGTTGGAATTGATATATATTAAAAAAAATAGAAGAAGAAAAAAAAACTGGAAAATGGAAGCTTTTCTTCTAAAACCATTCTTCCCCTCCCCTCCTTTTTTCGTCAAGTATAATTTCAGTACACAATAGGGGCTACACCTTGAAACTGCGTCGTCTGGAGTCACAGTGCTGGGCATGTATCCTCGGAGAACATAACACGGGCTTATGTTCCTTCAGCTCTGCGAGAGGGGAGGACAAAAAATGTCCTGTCCTCCCGTCACTCGTTTTCCATTTCTCAGATATTCACTGCAGATATTGTGTCAGTAATCACTGCAATCTATTATACATAAAACACCCACTATATCGTTTCATAGTCCAGTGATTTATATATAACCTTGGGGGGTGGGATAAATTAAAACGGTAAACAAGTCCTGGAGGAGCCGGTCCGGCAGAGTTCATTGGACCGGGGTCTGGACCCCGTGGTGCGGCGGCGTGTCCCCGTACACATCCTCGCTCCCCGGCAGCGCTCCTCCCGGAGGGGTCATGCGTTTTTCCTTCTGTCTCCTGTTACAAAACCAAACCCTCACCACTTCTTTCTCCAGGTGCAGACTGTCCGCCAGGCTGATTATTTCCGACGCTGCCGGTTTAGGGCACTTCAAAAAATGGCTCTCCAAAGCTCCTTTTACGCTTACCTCGATTGAAGTCCGTTTTTTTCTTTTCCTCCCCTGCGCCGCGATTTTGTCCAGGCTGGTCGGGCTGCCCGAGGTGGAGTCCGCCTCCTCCAGCCACTTGTTCAATAGAGGCTTCAGCTTGCACATGTTTTTGAAGCTGAGCTGCAGGGCCTCAAACCTGCATATGGTGGTTTGCGAAAACACATTTCCGTACAGGGTCCCCAGGGCGAGTCCCACGTCCGCTTGCGTGAATCCCAGCTTGATCCTGCGCTGTTTGAACTGCTTGGCGAACTGCTCCAAGTCGTCCGAGGTCGGCGTATCCTCATCCGAGTGGTCGTGGTGGCTCTGCGGCCGGTGCTGGTGCTGATGCTGGGACGGAGGGTGGCCGTGTTCGCTGAGGTGCGGGCTGTGGTGGTCTTCGTGACTGTCTCTTAGGTTGTGGTGGTGCATCCCCTGCCCGCTGCCCGGGATGAGCCCGTTGACGGTGAAGCCCGGCTGAGAGTAAATAAGGCTTTGGCCGTTTGTCGTCGCCATGCTCTGTATGTGCGCCGCCGTGGTGGTTCTCCACGCGCGGGCGTCGTGGTGGTTCCCGTGCGTCTGGTGCACCAGGTGGGGCGGCCGTGACTGGTGCTGCAGGTTGCTGCTGGAATTGTGCATCTCGTCCCGGGCGCCCTGCACCGCGGGTTTAATGTCCTGCTCCGCGCCGAGCGGGCTCGAGGACCACGGGGCTCCCTCTCCGTGGGACAGCGCCGTTATCCACTGGTGTGCGTGGCTGAGCGTGTGGCTGTTGCTCTGCAGCGGGTAGTCGCTCTGCAACAGGCTCTGCGCGTCCCGGTACGCCGTGGCTTGCTGCATGCTGCCGGGCTCCGAGTGCACGATGGATGCGCTGGAGGTGAGAATGTTGTAGTGGTTAGACGCTGCGGTCGCCATGACTCTCGGAGCCGGACTGGTCGCTCTTATTAAAGGAACCTCGCATTTGACAGAACCTCTCCTGCCCACAGGCGGCTCCCAGGCGCTCTGCCAAGTGGACGCCGAAGCGCACCTGGACTCCGCCCCGCCCCCCGCCGCTCATTGGGTACGGGAGGATGATGGACGGGGTTACCAGGGGCAACGGCGCGGCGATTGGCCGCGTGGAAGTCTCAACAAACACTACTGTCTTTGTTGGAGAGGTGCGAGCCGAGGCTCCCGTGGAAGCGGAGAGCCGGAGTGCAGCATGGGGAGACGGAGCACCGGGATCAGCAGCGCAGCTGTAAGATCCAGTTCATTTACTTTGATAATCTCGTTCTATCCAGACTGAGACTGCAGGGAGTCTAGTTCCAGGAGACCCGGAGCTCTTCTGTATTTAACCATTCAATCCCTAATTTAGGTGGACTTCAGATTTTTATGCACATTTATGGCATTAAATACTGGAAAAAGTGCGAACCCTTCTGATTTGCGCATAACTTTTTCCCCCCTCAGTGCCATCAAGGACTAGACGGCGTTTTGTGTAGTCTACATTTGCAGTAAAGCTTAGTTCCGTCTGACATCTTTGTTTTAGTGCAACATTTCTGCTTGTCGTTGTAATGCATGCATATTCATATGTCTGCTGCTGTTCGTGCAGAGTTGTCTGTGTACTGTAAGCAGGAAAAATGCATCATATTGCGCTGTCTCTCCTCGAGGATGAATATATATCTTAGATGAGCCAATCATTTTTTTATAATGACTTTTTATAATGACATATATTGGAATGAAACTAAATGTAACAAATCTGTCACACAAGAAGCTTCTAAAGTGAAATATTTGATAGAGAAAGGAGCTCAGGCATGTTTTAAACAATTTGATTTTATTTAAAAAAAGACAGTAACAAAATGTTAACAAACTTTTGAACATTTGCTGCCATGCAGACTGAAATGTATTTAAAGTCTTCAGGTAAAAACATTGCGCTCTGCTTAAACTGAGGTGTGTGCCATTAGCTGGCATCAGTCTCAGGTGATTTTTGCAGCTGGTAATGGGGACTGGGATCTTTAAAAGCATCGGCTATTCAAGCTGCACTTCCTCAAACACTGACGCTTTCCTGTAAAAGTGTAAACTAGTATATTTTTTCCCTTCACCGAAGGCTTGTAAATGTAGATGTCGGTCAGCTGTCTTGACTTTAAAACTTTTAACAGCCCATAAAGTAAACAGATCAACTTTTGTGTCCAACTAGGCTGTAAAGTGAGTTTTACAAGTCTGTCTTGGTGGGAGAGGCTACATGCTGATAAAAAGAAGGAAGCCCCCTCCCAGTTGAAGTTATGGCTTTCTCTCTCTATACATATATAGCATGGAGGACTTGCAAAGTTTAGTGATTAAAAAAAAGAGAGACATAAAACTCTATCCAGTGTGCCCTTATTACATGCAGTTTAAAGGATATTATGAGGGACTAAATGGCTGTTTACAACACTGTAAAGAACCTGTATATGGGGCCATTAGAGCATGGTGCAACTGTACTGAAGGCTTATTCACTTCACTAAAAGAGATTTCAAAATTATTTTCAGGTCTTATATAGAACGATTACAGAGTTAATATTGTGTGAACACCTTCTCTGGTTGCTCGTCATCCACTAAAGTGAAACTAGAAAGAAGTGAAGAGGAGGATTAAGTCCAAACTCAGGCCTCTAGTCCAGAGCAGGGAGGGCAGGTTTCCATCCTGTCTCAGCTGTCCCCCCCCCCAACCCTCCAGTGTCAGCTTCGGGGACCAGGACTTTGTCCAGAGAGGGGACATTCCTGGCCAACTGCTGCTGGTTGCCATAGGGAGAGGTAAATGAAACAACAGCAGTTGCATCGCTGCAGCTCTCCCCCACCCCTGTTCCCGGACTATCTAAAGGCCTCTATTTAGAGAGGCTCTCTACTGCGGGGACAAAGCTTTTGCAGGGATAAAGGAGGGAGGAGTAAAGAGCACAGGGCCCTGAGAGGGAGAAAGGGCTAGAAAAAGCAAAAAAAAAAAAAAAAAAGATGAGAGAGATTATGTCTGTCCTCAAAGCTGCTCCTCACACTCCGCTGAGAGAAAGCAAACTGTGAAAAAAATGACAAACACATCTTGGACATTTTTCACTGGCAGAGGCACATGTTTAACTTTCTAACTTCTGAGGCAGTAATTCTGCATGTTAGAAGACATTAATGATTCCTGCTGCATGTGTGCAATTAACAGTACCTTTGGTTAGTCTATGGCCTACAACAATTCAGTCCACCAGAAATAAAGTCATACATACTGGCCACAAATTAAACCTATAAATCAACGCAGGCAGTTCTTCAATATCCACAATTTATAACTTTCAAAGTATGCAAATGACTCAAACTGTAATTAAACATTTTATTTAATAACTTTGGACCTGCAGTAAAATTAAGAGGCAATAAAAAAGCAATTATCAAAGAAATACTTTTCACCCCCCCCTCCCAAAAAAAAAAAAAAAAAAAAAAAAATTCTAGCCGTGCAACGAAAACACAAATGGTGAATATTCACGCTCACAAATCATTATTAGTGATGTTAATTTATTCAAAAAGTTCACACAGGAACACATGTCGTGTATATAGACAAAGGTCTGGGAACAATGCAGGGCCATCCAACAAAGAGCAAGTGCTAATTGCAAAATGTCGCTTCTCTATGACCTGAATTGCAGTTTCAATTCATATGCTGATTTAAGTTGAACTACAACTTTTTCTTTGCACTTTGATGTCGGTTAAGTGGCCAAAATTCTCATTTCTGATCTTTTATGCCACAAAATATGAACAAAAGACAAGTAACGTAACCAACTTAGAATACATTTGAGACTGTTAGCTGTATAGTAAATACATGTTTTGTCAGCAAACTTTCAAAAAGAAAGAAAACTGCCATCAGCCCTGATTCATTGCGGAGATAAACAGTGGACAACTGCTACAATGCTTTCTGATGGTCTGTTTACATCAGTAATACGCAGCAGCATAAAGCGAGTGATGATGAAGAGCAAAAACACACGCAAAATCCTCGTATTCCATGTATCACTCGGGCTCTTCAATTAAGTATTACTGATTGGGCCTTTAATGGATCTCATTTCAGAGGCTAATAATCTTTCATAGGAGTGAATCCAGCTGCACCGACAGCACATGAAGAGGCCAGGATTTAAGTCATACCAGGAAAAAGTTTCCAGGCACGGCTCAGTAATTCATTCTGGTAATATTGAACATTATTGTGGTGTAACATTGAAATCGGCCAAATCAAAAGAACATTGTGGTAATTAGGCTGTAATTCAAGGAATTACCACATCGCCACACAGGCTTAAATAGTCGTGTTGGGAGAAACGCAAAGCACATTATTTTAATGGCGTAATATGCAAACTATGGCTCGTTTCAATTACGTGGCTTAACAATGCATAAATGATGCGAGCCTTGTTATTTGGACTGCAGGGTCCGTAGTTATTCAATCACACAGAGGGGCCAGCGTTAGGGGCCACGCTGCCTTTCCTCTCATGCACCGAGACGCAGTGAGGTCGCTGCCAAACTGCATTTAAGGGAATAAAAATGAACAGTAGAGAATGTAAGCGTTAAATTAACAGTAGGATAATTATATGACCCGTGTGCTGTAAAGATTCAATTTCTAACGCTCTAATTAGGCGACTGTCTCCCCATACATCAGCTCACATCCCTCTGCCAATTTCTCACCAGAAAGCGTCCTGTGAGCGGAAATAATTTGATTTTATTAAGACACGGCTCGTGTAATGAAGAAAATCAAAGGAGGGGCTGGTTGAGTATGATATGTTTTTTAAATCACTGATTGTTCCACGATCTCAGTCCGCTGAGTCCTATTTAAAGACGAGGACATTGGGGTCCAAACTGAGGGAGAGAGGAAGGCGAGGCCCAATCACTCTTCGCTGTCTGTGAACGCCAAAGAACGATTATATTAACCCGTGTAATGAAAAGTATGTCCACCGCCCACTGCAGAGAGAGGATACAGCACCTTAACGTGTCAGACCTTTCAGAAAGAAATTTGTAATCATGATTATTTTCACAGTCTTAACTAATGAAACTTACTTATCAGTTTCCAGAACACAAACAGCCCAGAACACAGTGGGGTGGGTGGGTGTGTGTGTGTGTGTGTGTGTGTGTGTGTGTGTGTGTGTGTGTGTGTGTGTGTGTGTGTGTGTGTGTGTGTGCGTGCAGTAGGAAGGTTTTCACACCCATGTGCTGACAGGTATGGTTAGGTTTGGCTGTGCTCACCTTAAACCTGCCTTGCATATGCATGCACAGTATAAAAAAACAATTCATGACATCATCATTTTGAAAGCCAATCACAACTCAGTATGCAGTTTTGGTGTGATGTGATTTGAAAGCCTCCATTCACTGAAAACAGGCTTCTTGGTGATGCAGATGCGTTATCTTGTGTCCAGTAGGTTAACTTGTTTTGTTTAATTTTTTTTCCAGTGAAATTTCAGTCTAAAATAAACCTTCAGTGAAGCTGCTGAACTTTATGTGAGGAACAACTTGCTAAATTAAATTAATTTAATTCCCATCATAAACATTTATTTTTGTCCAGCCGACAGTCCAAAATCCAAAAAGATTCATATGGTTACCTTAGAAGCCGTAAACAGTCACTAGATATTCATATTTGAAAATCTGATTCGTTTTTTTTACCTTGTATTTAAAAGTCTAATCAATATCAGAAAATACTAGAATTTAGTTTGATGATTTATAATAAAATATAGAAACAATACTGTAACATCTGTAGAAAATATATTTTTAAAGTAATGTAAATAATGTTATCATTGAAAATAATCTATGACTTTTCATAGTTTAAATGAAACAAACTCAAAATACCAGTGGACAAATGTTTACATAACTGTACTAAAGCACACACAACAAAAAAACAATTATTTGCAGCATTACCACCTATGAATTACTAGCACAATATTGATATATCTTTTTTTTTTAAAATATCACGGTTATCTCTAATATAATACACCTCTAGATTCCTGTATGATATCCAGGCTTTCTTTGTAAAAGATAAAATCCAATGAAGCACATTTAGATTGTAACAGCTTTGTGTTTAATGCAGCAAAGATACAAACAGTCCCCGCTGGAGCATTATTGCTCTACCGTGGTGTCATCTTTGGGGAACAATCGTGATGAAATGGAAATCTGTTTACTTTGCATTTATCAGCTGCCTTGACTTTAGCTGATAGCAGAACTGATACAAAACCTTCAGATCAGAAGAATACAATCAGTGTGGGCTCATTTAAATACAAATAAAGTACATGCCTTATTTTTAATTTATGCAATAAAATAAGATCCCCTAATCCTGAGTATATACAGCCAGAAATATATGCAGCGAGCACAGATCACTTCCTTCGAAGTAATAACAGAGTTTTATTTCAGATTAGCTGTTCGGATGTCAATAATTCTCGCCAAGGCCCGTTTCGAATCTTGCATAACGAGAGCCGACCCACGCCTTTCATCCTTACTGTAATTGTTGTGTGCATCAAAGACGAGGGAGACTGACAGGCTGTATGGGAGGATTAATACAGTGGGTGAGTGACGACATACTGAGGCGGGAGGCAGGAGCGAGAGAGGGAGAGGAGAGCGAGAGACGAAGGTATGGGGGTGAGGAGGAGGAGAATGAGAGAAAAGTAGGAGAGGACAAAAAGTGGGGAGAGAGTTAACGAGAGGGACAGCATTAATTGTGTGCTTTGTGCCGGGGCTCTTTTGCTGAGTGTGGCTGTCGAGGTGCGGGCGCTCACCCCTCCAGCAGCCCGCCGTGATCTGAGCCAGCTCTCAGACTGCTGTATTCCAATGCAATTAGGCCACTCAAAGGCCTGCTTAAAGCTGCACCCCCACCACACACACACACACTGATAGCAACATCCCCTGTGGGTCCCCTTCATTGTAGCAGGGACGTGTATTCTGTCCCTCTTTGAGGCCTTGGATGAAGAGACCACCCCGGGGAGCTGAAAAAAAAAAAGCAAGGATTACCTCTCTTTCTGTCCCCTTTCCCTCTGTCTTTCTCTCTCTCTGCCTCTTTATCTTCCTCTCTTTCTGGTTTCACCTCTAAAGTCTATCAGCTCGGGCAGGCAACTGAGCTCAGCTCCCGTTAGCTTCTCCAAAGAGACACAAGTTGGAGCTCCTTTTTTTTTTCTTTTTGCAGGAGGAAACAGAAGAAGAGGAGCAATGAGGCATTCCTGTGATGGATGTCATTGTGGGACTGCTCTAGCAATACCACTTCCCTCTTCCTCTTTCATTATTCATGCAGTCATATATTTCAACAAGTGGCGTGGGGCTAGCTCGCTAGCTCGTCCCCGTTGGCACAGGCGCCGCAGCCTCAGTCAGTCTGTCCCCCTCTGTGTGCTGTATTAAGAGAAAGCGCTCCATGATAGCAGAGCTCTCTTGGCTGGCTTTCAGTGCGTCTCATTCCCCAGAAAGCATTTAAAACAGATTACAAACCTAACGCTACACCTCCCCAATAAGAGAAGAGAGGAGGAAAGAGGAGGAAAAAAAACCTGGCACATTAGCACCTGCAATACTAGTCAATGGCATCAACAGATTAACGAGGTAATCCACACAATGAGGTCTTTGATTCGTGTGGTTTGGCAGGCAATAATGCCAGGCATAATACACACTGTTATTTCAGGCTGTCCCAGCACGAGAAAACCTGGCAGAAGCTGATCTCTCTCTCTCTTTTATTTATTTATTTTTTGTTCTTTCTATCAGATGAGCTTCTTTTTTTTTTTGAAGATTTTTAACTTGTGCATCTGGCGCTTTTGCCCGTTTTCTTGTCGGGGAAATAACCTGCTGGCTTCTCCTGTGGCACATGTGAAGCGAGGAATCACAGGCTTTCTGAAGGCTGTTTAAACAGCAGGGCTGAGGAGCTCTCCATCGTCCTTCCCCCCTTATTTTTCTGCATAAGGACGTGTGTACAGGATAAGTGTGTGTGTGCGCGCGCGCGCGAGTGTGTGCGCGGAAGATCTCGCAGCCCCATCGCTCATGTGCGGCTCGATTAGCCCCACGTGCCTCGTTCGTCAGACGTGGAGGCAGAGCAGATGGCAGAAGACGCACCGTGTTACCATGCTGGAGCACTATGTAACGCTGCTCTAATTGAAACATCAATACTGCCCTGTCAATACACTACTGCTACTTTACAAAACACCTCCACCAACAGACCTGCACTAGACTGGCAAAGAAAAAAAAAAGTTTACCGCCCGGGGTGAAAGTAACTTTCTCTGTAACGCTTCCTGGTCTTTTTAATCTCCTAATATTAACACTTCACTTGCTTTCTGTTTGTATACAGCTTGTGGTGTTAAAGGAAGCATGCATGGGAAAAAAAGAAAAAAGAAAAAAGGAAGAGATCCTCCTCAGCAGTATCTCCACTGTGGCAAAAATTTTAATGAACTGATAGAAAGTTGAGAGAGCTCACATGGCTGTGATCAGTAATTCGACGTTATTGGGAATTCAGTGGAGAACAGAGAGAAATTAGGCGGCTAGGAATTAATTTGTTATTTGTCCAACTCAATGAGGAGTGACGCAGCCCCCTTTAATGAACGGGGTAATCCATTTCTTATTGCACGGAGCTGAATTCACCCTTCATTGAAGTGGAAAAAGACAAACATATCTTCCACTAACCTTTGCTACTTCCGAAGGCAAAACAGGAGTGGGATCGGGGGTTGGGGGGCGGAGACGAGCGCTGCTGGAGCTATTTGTTTTTCAGAAACAGGGTTTTGGGGTTTGTGTAGGCGAGAAAGTGGGTTTCAAAGCCGACCTACAATAAGTCATCTTTGCTGATACCGAGGCCACAAAGTCAAAATACAGTACGCTGACTTGATTCATGATTAACTGGCTTTTCTGCACTGTGGAAAACTACAGTCTTTACGAAACTATGGTTCATGGTTGTGTTTTTAACTCCCTTCCCTCTGCCCCGCCCCCTCTCACGCCTTTCTGCTCACAGATCCGTCATCTGTTGGATCTAAAACGCTTGATTGTGCCGACATCCTGGATCTTCTGTGAGGGCAAGGACCTGCGCTCCTCATCCGCGTCGTCCCCGAAGGTCTCGGTTTCAGGAGGCTCCCTCTCAACAGTAGGTCTTGTTTTCTGGGCAACATGTGTGTCAAGTATCTGTGGGACAGTGTAAATAGTCATAAGATAGCAGTCTAGGGTCTGATTTTGCTCTTCAGTTCACTTATTGGGTAATTTTATAATATGAAAATTCTCCTACAATCGAAAACGCTGTACCTGAGTGGGTTACATTTCAATAGGGAAAAATCTCTTTAATTAACTGAATATCACAATAGTTGCCAATTCAATTAAATAATTGTTTCAGCTGTTAAAAAACAAACAAAAACAAAAACAAAAAGACCAACCACATATCTATTATGAAAAAAAAAATAAAGCATTCTGGTGGCCAAATGGGCAGAGTGCCATGTGTCTAGCGTGCAAACTCACATTCCTCGAATTCATTAAATCAAATCATTTTCCCTTCATCTATTCCACTCCTCAGTCTTCACCCCCCCTAACAGAAAAAGCACAAAAAACCCAAACTATAAAAATAACCTGTGTTTTAGGACTGGTGGGGGTTGCAGCTTACCTTGAAAGCCAGACTAGATGTCAGGCTCGACTTAACCGGTCTGTCTCCTCGAGTTTTTCCCATCTGGTTAATGAAACAGATGTTTCATGTTAAAGACAAACAAAATATGTACAAAATATGGCTCTGTTGTGTGGGGGAAGCGAAAATACACTGATTCCTGCATTTCCCATAATGCAGATTTCTTCCAACCTGGTAATGAACCATATTTTTCAGCTTCTTAAAGTTATTCCTCACCGTGACACCAATGTCTTTACAGGCTGAGCAGCACTCGGCTACACTAGCAAGCTGCATTCATGTGCAAAACCAGTAGAGAAACTCTAATTTCTAATAAGCAATATTTTATTTTTAGTAGCTATGGTACGTTATTTATTCTTGTTAAGGCTCCTTGTGGGCTTCCATCTGCTGCACTTCTCACCACCACCACTTGCAGCAGGAGTCGCGACTCCTTTGACATCCTTTTCCCCCTCCTTATGGAAGTCAAAAAGCTGAGAAAACACACAGAGGAAATGGGCCACGAGCTGTTCAGAGGAATCCAATTCAACTCTGTTTTTGCAAGAAAAAAGGCAAGGACAAACAGCTGAATTTGAAATCAATCAAACGCTGGCTCTGTCCACAGGAGCAACGTTCAGGCTCTGGTTACGATTTGATCTTGGCTCAAGTTTTCAGTGAGTGTTGACGTCTCCGAGTTGTGAGGAATCCCGAGCCGGCAGCTTACAGCGGGGGTTTTAGTGATACAGTATTTACAAGGCATGAGGAAGTGGGAGCGCTGCAACAGACGGCACCATACACGGTGCTTTCAATTATTTCTCACAGCATTCATGAAAATAGAAGCACAGCGGGGAGTACAGTATGAACGACAAAACTATAAAAAGACACGGAGTGAAAAGAGAACTCCCAAGCTAAAATAAATGGCGTTGTGTGCCGTTGCTTGGTGGAGAGCTCAGAAAAATGCATGCCTCCCAAAAAGAGTCAGAAATAGCGTAGAGTACAGACCAGAGTAGGGGTGATGGAGCAAAATGGATGCATAAATAACTGGAAGGAGGTTGAAGTTTGGATTTGAGAGCATCTTATGAATCGGTTTTTAGAGTTATGTTGGCCTGATGCTCTAAGTAGTGGGCATCAAAGAGCCTCTCATACACGCAGATCCATTCATAATATTAAATATGAAGGCTTGATGGAAACTTGCTGCAACTTACATGGGTTTCAGAAAGGAGAACACCTGCTTTTTAAGTTTGTCGCTGTTAGCATGCTAATTCGTTAACATTTGCTAAGCACAAATGAGGCTAACGGGAATATGGCTAATTTTCTACTGTAGGTTATTGTTTGTGAACCTGCCACCTTAAATTATTGGCTTGATGATAATGCTATAGAAAAACAGACAGAATACAAACATTTCGGCACATAATCATCATCAATCCGTCCTGTAGTTGATCGCATATATTTTTGGGGTCTGGATCAAAGCAGTGGACTGACTCCCAGCCCTACTGACCTTTCAGCTCATACCGCTATGCTGCTAACATGGGTGAAAACAAATGAAGCACCCAGTCCAAACTCATGATGCTGTTTCTTACATCAGAGTGTTTCTCTCTGCACTGCCATGTTATATTACAGTCTTGCAGTATTTATATGCCTTGATAACTTATCAAACAAGCGCAGTGTGATGCTGCAAACCTCAGCTAAGGCTAAAACCCGTTCCAAAGTAAGAACTTAGAACAGAGACCAGATTGTGATATTTTCTTGACAACACCAAACAAAAAAATAAAATTGCAATAACTTTGCGTGAAAACAGACCAACTCAACCGATCACATTACCTGTTGGCAGAGGTAATACGATTCAACAGCAACAGCAACTTCGGGTTTATGTTGTTTGCTGTGTATTAACATCATTCATTGTTCAATTAACAAAATTTTTTTTGGCATCAACCTTGATTGCTTTATTTAAAAAAATATATATACATATTAAAATGAAAACCCAAAGATATCTGTCAGACTGTTTGTTTTGTAATTGTGTCACAGAGTTCCCAGTTCAGATCAGAAATGATGGTGGTGAACACAGTGTTACTGTTATCCAAGAGCAAGGACGACAACTACGATGAACAAATAGAAAAATCCACGACCACAAAAAAAAGAATAAAAACAACCTCCAGATGAAAAGCTTCAGATTGGTAAATTTAGCATATTCAAGCGAATAGGCGCACACACCTACACTGCATCCTTTCTGCCCTCCAACACATCACCGCAGACAGACGACAACCAGCTTTTCCTCGAGCTGATCTTTCTCTCTTCTCTGAGATGAGAAGATGCTGGTGAGTAGAGAGAGGGAGAGGCTCACAGACAGAGACGTTTGTTTCCCAGCCCTTCCACCGTCTCCGTGGGACGACCCTCCCCATCCACCCCCAACCAACCAATCCCCCCCCCCCAACCTAATGGATCAAACAAAGGACATCATTTGTAGGCCAAGTCTTTTTCTGAGCGTCTCTCTCCTCAGCTCTGCATACCAATCCAATACAGCCCAAGGAAAAAAAGCCACGCTGTGGTACGAGTGTGCGTGTGTGTGTGCGTGCATGTGTGTGTGTGTCTCTGGGCCGGGGGTTGGAAGGTCTGTTTGCCTCTCCGCCAAGCATCGATTTATCCTTTTCTCCAATTTATTTCTCCTCCTTGCCTCTGCAATCCATTCAGATCTGCCTCTAGGGGAGGAACTCGGGGTAAAGACGTTGTCAGGCCTTGCCGTTGCCTCCTAACACCGGCTCAAAACTCATCTACAGGCCCGGGGACCGTGTACCCCTGCAAGGACACGTCGGGCAGCAATGTGTGCATGCAAACAGCTACCTGTCGTCCGGCGGCACACTTCTGTCAAGGCTGTAATTGGCCTGATAATGCAGCATAAAGGACAGTGACAGGGGCTTGTGAATTTGTTTCAGCTCAAACGCTGGGGCTGGAGCAATGATTAAGTAGACCGCAAAATGTCGTCTAATTTTCTAAGGAGCGTTATACCCTGGTGTTTTTTCTGCAGTAACAACTGTTGGAGAAGCCAGAATGATATTTAATTGTTCCTCATAATCAGGCCTAGACTACGAGCAGATATGATGGGAATAACAATATCTGGAGTCCCGATTCAACTGTCTGATCCTTATCTCTGCCTGTATGATTCTGACATTTTCAGATATTATTACTCACACTCAAGGATTTGTATCCTAAAGCCTCGACAGTGACGACGACGGCGCTCAATAGAAATGCTGCATGTGCACAAATCCCACGGCTCTACCCCCTATCCACACACACACGCATGCACGCACGCACGCACGCACGCACGCGCGCGCGCACACACACACACACACACACACACACACACACACACACACACACACACACACACACACACACACACACACACACACACACACACACACACAGAAACACCCTTGACAGAGATCTGTGAGCCATTCTTCAGTGTCACAGTGAGCGACGCCTGGCACATCCTTATACCTGAAGTTGATCAATGCAGATATGTCCAGGGGGAAATTGAAATCCATAGGAAATTAGGCGACGCAAGTGATTTATTGGAACAGTAAATCATGGTGCCTGTGATGTGTGGAGAGTCTGTGTTCCAGCTCTGTGCGCCATACTGTACCTTTCCTCTTAGTGACATGGCGATATCAGCAGCTCGCACCTTCTTCTCCCTCTCCATTTGGTAGATCCACTGCAGCAGGTCCATAGGAGGGGACTGGTCCCTCTGGAACAACCACCCATGAGGGATAGGGTGATTCAACCCCATGGACACAACACTCTGCAGGGGTCCCTCTGAAGTTAAAAATAGAAGCACAATTAGATTGCTGTATGCCTCACTACCTATGTTTCTATCTACAGTACATGCCAAATATGTTTCTATTTCATTTTTAAAATAAGACAGGAACGGTTCTGTGGTCTGTAAATACATAAAGTGTGCTGGAGTGGCTCTAGCTCAGGTAGTAGAGCGGGTCACCTACTAAGTGCTCCAGTCTGCATGCCAAATATCTTGCCCAAGGATGCATTCATCGGAGTGTGAATGTGTATGAATGCTAGTTAGGTAGCACTGAAAACCTAGAAAATTGTGATTGGGTGAATGAAAAAGTTGTATAAAGCGCTTTGAGTGCTCAGATAGAGTAGAAAAGCGCTATATAAGAACCAGTCCATTTACCATTTCTGAGGTTAGTAGCAGAAAAATGTTATTCAGGCAGTTTTGCTAAAATAAATGATATTGGGTGATATTTGCCTTGCAATTTCATTTTGCACATACATCAGAAGATTTTATCGAGTCAATCCTGTTTTGTTACAGTTTACAAACTGTTATTTTCATCCATTGTTGTGCAATATTTTTATATGCAGGGTTTTACTTGCAGGAGGAGTTCTTGTTCTTCCAAAGAGCCCTTATTTAGATTGATATTAAAATCAGCAGCAGCTGATTTAAAACCAGATTTTTGAATTTATACTTCTGTTACTCAACAAGAAAATTTACAGTACTTTTTTGTTTTCGGTGAGATACTGCAACACAGACTCACTGCCTTCACCCCACCAAGGGCTCACTGTGAGCCAAGAGAGTCATGCAGGAGTTTTCATTGTTAGCGGCAGACTCTGCCATTTCAGTGTCAGACTCAAACTGTCTACCCTTCAAAAGGGATTCCCTGCATGAAGATGCAATCCAGCCTTTCCATTTATCTCACTGACATCATCCTCTTTAGTTAGAATAAGTAAGCGCAGTGACACAACATATCCATCTGTTCCTTGCATTAATAATATCAAAGAATGTGTAAGAATCATTTTGCAGAATTAAAAAAAGAAAGAAAAAAAGCAGGAAGCATGTATTCTATCATATTACAGAGTATAATATTGTAGTAATAGAGGCACACACACATAAAAAGCACTAGTCTGTCCTCAACTTAGAGGATGCTTCTCAGCTTTCTGTGTATTAAAAGATCCCTGTAAGGATGAAACTGCAGGACAGAGTCACTTACAGCACAAACAGCAAAATGAAAAATATATATCTGACAGAGTATTTGTAGTTGAGGGGACTGAGTTCATGCACAAATGTTCAAATAAATCCACAAGCTTTCCTTGAGAATAAAACAGAGATAGTGTGTAGTGTGAATCCCGACTGAAAAATCAGCCCCCCACCTCTCAAACACTCCCAACTCCCCCTGCCTTTGCTGTTTTTTTTCTCTTCCAGGTACATCACTTGTGTTCTTCTAGCTTGTTTTTGTCCTGCTTTAATTGCTTTTTCTTTTTTTTTTTCCCTTTTGCAGCGAAGGAAGAAAAGACAACAACAAGGCGGTGAGGGCTGCAGCTAATGGAGAGGCTGTAATTGTGAATGGAGGCATTCATCTGGAGACATCGTCCGTGAATTGCGCTGCACAATACCCAGCGCCGGGCTGCTCAGATCACCAAGCAGTCACCAAGCACGCGTGCACACACGCACACGCGCACACATATAAACATGCTGAACCCTCAGATCACTGGTGCTCAGAGGAGCAACGTAATCACACTTCCGCAGAGAGAAAGACATCGAAAAGGGGAGGAGAGAAGGAGAGGCTGAAGAGGGGGGAGGAAGGGAAGAAGAGAGGAGAAATTATACAAGGAGATAGGAGGAGAGGAAGGGGGAGGAGGAAAACGGAATGGTGAAATTGATGTTTCCTACCATTTGATTTGGGCCACAGAGCCCAGGAGGCAGATCAGATAGAGCTACATGCACACACAGAATCAGCACATGCAAAGAAACAAGGATGCATGCACACCATCCCTCTTCCATAGAGCCCATACATGAAAGACACGCATGCACAGACTCATATACAGAGGCATACATTTAAAGCCATAAATCTGTACAAATATTATGTAAATAACCTGTAGAAGCTCACAGAACCATCTCACAAACCCCATAATTTCTTCTACCTGCTTGAACATTTAAACACAAACACACAAATGCACACACACATATTTTTTAAAGAAGACACAACAAAGCCTATAGTATGGAAGGAAAAAAAAAGCCCTCATCCCGGCGAGGCGAGACGAGACGAGGCACCTGTCAGCTCGGTGGTTCCTGCTACTACAGAGAAACATCAAGAAACAACAACTCAATTAAGCACACCATCCCTGTTCAATTACTGCCACATAATCACAGCAATTTACCTTCACTTGCTGCACAGCCACCAAACAAACACACACAGAGGCACAGGCGCACATACAGAGGCGGTTTCCCCTCACAAACGCCAGCAGAGACACAGCCGCATCACAAAGACTGACCAGACTGGCTTCATTCTACACATCATTAATGTGAAGCTCATCTGGAGGCATCCGCAGGCTAACCAGCATCAAACAGACACGGAGGACGACGGCAGAGAACAATTTAAGTGAAATGCTTATTCACTAAATATGTGATGAACAGCAACAGCACTTCCCAACATGTCCATTACAGTACTGCCACCACTATAAATAGCACAGCTTCTGTCTAGCAAATGTAGCTCGGTATATTTAAGGGTACGCGCTGTAAGTAAGTAACAGAAATCATTTGTGACCCAAATCTGTTCATCTTAATCACTTCTTGCACATTCTTTATGACACCAGGGATCTCAAAATCATCAGTAAGTTGCTATAATTATCATCATCATTAACTAAGAGTGAAATAACCTTTCCACAATGGTCCTGTTTGCTATTGGGCCTTGCTTCTGATATTCTTTTTCTGTGAGTGGCATAAAGATTTGTTATTTTATCTTTCCAAGAAATCAGACAAATTTTGTGTCTTCAAACTCCATCCATACATGTTCAGGATGAGTGAGAATGCCAAATGTGAGCCATGGTTTCACCCATCATCAGCATGCAACCTAAATAATTCTTCTGTGTCAGAACAAGAGCAAATCCCTCCCTGTAAAAAGTAACAAGCCTAGGTAGTAGTGACGCTGACTTAAAGGCATTCAAAATCTGCAGAAGTCTGTTATACACTAACACAAACATAGCAGCTAAAGACCACATGACCCAGGGTGATGCTGATGCCATCTGCCAAAGATTAATTTTTAAAAGGTAACAAAAAGCAGAGATCAACAGGCTTATAGGATCACGCAGAGGAGAGACATTTTTGGGACAAATCTACAGTTGAAGTGCTGTTTCAATGATAATTTTCTTGTGCAGCTAGTTTTCATCAACTTTGCAGTCAGTATTGTGATGATGTAATAGTGTAACATATCACTTTCTACAGGGAACTCATTAATTACTTTAAAAAGTACACATATTAAGTACAATCAAGTCTGAAACATACAAATTCATATCTTACTAAGTTTAAGTTTACTGTTTCTATGACAAACTTCATATTTAGCAGACAGATTTGGAAAGCTATTTATAAAAAATATGAAAACGCACTCTAATCTATTCTGCACACAGCGTAATACAAGCTAGTCTGGAAATTAGAATCATCCAAAGTCATGACTGAGGGTGATGCTCAGGGCACAGTGTGGCTAACTGGCCCACTACAGAATGATGTCACTGGGGATACGACTGAGGAATAGCAACACTGTAAGAACCTGTGAATGAAGTGAGTGTGTGTGTGGACAGCAGATTGACTAACAGCTTGAACTTGGGTTAGATCCAGGAGCATGGGGAGGGATACATGGATGGATGAAGAGAGAGGGAGGAGGGAAGAGGGGGGGAGCCATTGATTTCTCAACAGAGAGATCAGCATCTTGACAGAAAGAGACGAGTGAGCAACGGAGCAAGACACACACACACAGAAAAAGAGAGGAGATACCCACTGCGGCCCTCGGGTGAAATTCCATGACTTTTCCATAACTGAGCTTGAGTACTTTTATGTCCTAAAAACACACCTTCTTCCTAATTTGGGCTGAAACAGGGATGTAATGCGAGGAAAAAAATAAATCTAAAATAAATCTAAACTTTGACAGCACTTTGGTTAAGGTGCCTGACTATCAGTAAAAAGTGATATTCCAGGACCTCCATGACCAGTGTGAACCCCTGTTGACAGAGATCAACAAGAAAGTCTGGGTACGTCTCTCTCTCCCAGCATGCCTCGGTGAGTCTAACAAACCTGAAACCCCCGACAGGGACACAGAGGAAGGCGCTGTGGCTTTATGCTGTGTGTGGCTAACAAGATGTGTGTGTGTGTGTGTGTGTGTGTGTGTGTGTGTGTGTGTGTGTGTGTGTGTGTAAGTTGTGTGCAACAGGGAAGCTGACACACACTGTGGAGGAACGGGTGGGATTGAGAAGGGGCAGCCAGGGGTCACGCTGTAATTACACATCATAGTCCCTGTGGTCAGTCCACTGACTTCCTCTGACTGCGGTGCCTCAGCCACACGAGCAGGGATGGCAGGTGGTGGTGGGAGTGGATGGTTGTAGGAAACTTGGAATAATAAGGATAGCACATGTTATATCTATTTTCAGATTTCTATTGTTTAATTAGCTCGTGTATTATTTTTTCCTTGTCCTGTTTTTTATATTAACTCTGTGCATCGTTTGCAGTACGTCCAGCACACATGTCACACCTCTACAGTAACTCAGCCTCCGTGCCCACCTCAGAGTGTACCGGTTGCCGTTTTCACATACCGTGCGTGGTCCTGTGTGGGTGGTAGGTGCCATAGAGGATGAGTGTAACGCTGTGTAGAGCTCCGGCTGCCTCCTCTTCACTTGGCCTCGCGCAGCTCCTCACTGTGCCCTTGCGGTCAGTCACCTGGAAACAATCACCATGACAAAGACACCATTTCACCAAAAAACCGATCAATCGATCAACAAGTCAATCAATATTTTATGTGAAAATGTCCAAACACAGCAATACTAAAACCAAAGGCAAAGAATGAGAAGATCTGGCAGTATGTGAATAAAGCATGTAATCGTTAAACTGAGAATTTATCTTACAGTAAACTATTGGATGAACCTTTTCATGATGGAAAAAGTTTTTTTTAGGAAAGCGCCAGACTTCTCTTATAAAAAGGTGATGAAGTAATGGTATACATAAACATGAAATGGATTTTGATCGTAAATTATCATGCAGGAATTTAGTGGAATACACCGATCCATTCTGGCATAATTTAAATATCTAACTTTAGTTCATATCAGCTGAATTAATCCCAGATGCTTACATTGGATTTTGCACATGCGTCCCAACAGAAGCTCTGGTCTCAAGAGGTTAAGAAAGAGAATAAACATAGTAGCAGACTTCCCAGCATGCATTGTTACAGAGATAAAACTCCCCAGAGTCTCTGTCCGTTACTTTTACATTTATTAAAGCATAAAAACTGTGAACTAACGCTTCTTACTTTGTTTAATCAACCCACATTTTTAAGGCAGGAAGAGCTTATGTGTTAAAACCAAAGTGTAGATTACAAAATCATAAAGTCTTCATACAACAATACAAAAATAAACTCGATGGCAACCTTGAGTGTATAATGTGGATGGATATTCAGTAATGTGTTTTTTATAATGAAGATATCTTCTGGAAAGAAGGAATAAGGAATACTGTTACTGTAAGCATCAGTCTCAGCCCAGAATTTCACATCCACAGTTTTTAGTTTATTTATTTATTATTTTTTAATTGAGTTTAAGAGTTTAAGTGAAGGACAGAAGTTATTCATTTACTCTAAACAACCACAAAGAGTATCGACATGCCAACTGTTCAGCTGTTTTGAGGGATGTTTTTGGCTAGAGGTGGGTGGGGGTGAGATCATGTGACAGCTCAATCTGATGACTTAGTACTTAAAACTTGTACACAACAACACAAAAGACTTGTGACCTTTAATTTACAACGAAAAGCCTTTGACTGTCACAGCAGCAAATGCAGCGTGTTGCAGCAAAAGTGCAAGTTGAGGTCTGTAATCTCCAAAGGTACAAGATGAATCATTCCGTAATTTTCAAGGCAAAAATTAACTTCATCCCTACAAGAGCTGGTCAAGAGCATTCAACAGTAATCTTAGAGAAGCAACTGTTGCTGCCTGTCAATATGGCAAGTGGTATAAGAACATTTTCTTTAACAATCTGAAGTCACCATTCCAAAAACAGAAACAGTATTCATTAGTGGAAAACATTCTAGACAGCTGTCAGTGAAATTCACCTCAGCATCAGTCCGTGCAATGCGCAGAGAAAAAAGATCCAAAAGCTACATCTCATACTCTAGAGCTCACTTAGCATGTTAAATGCTAATCATGACTTGCAATTAGAAAAAGGCTGAACAAATATAGCCTGTTTGAAAGGGTTGCCAGGAAAGAGCTTCTTCTTTCTATTAAAAAGCAAAACAAAACATGGCAGCGCATCTTAAGTTTTTAAAATTGAATCTGAACAAACCGCAAGACTTTTGGAACTATGTCCTTTGGACAGACGAGACCAAAATGGAGATGTTTGATGTGATGTTTTGTCCAACTGTCAAGCATGGTGGTGGAGGTGTGATGATTGGGTCTCGTTTTCAGTCACAGGACCTGGATACCTTGCAGTCATTTGGTCAACCAACTGTCGACTACTGCCATACAGACCTAGATCTAGATTTAATCATGAGGCCATCTGTCTGACAGCTAAAGCTTGTCCCATATGTGGTCAAGTAACCGGACAAGGATCACAAGTGCACCGGCAAATCTACAACAGCAACAGAGTTGCAATGGCGCAGTCAAAGTCCAGCCTTAACCCGACTAAAATGCCTGGCAGGACCTTAACAGATCTGTGCATAAACGAATGCCTGCAAAATTCAATGAACTGAAGCAATGCTGCAAAGAAGAGTGAAGTCTTCAACAACAATGTGAGAGACTGATAAAGTCATACGGAAAACTATGACTTCAAGTTATGGCTACAAAGGGTGGTGAAAAATATCTTTTTCACTCTGTCATGTCAGTCTCTGACTTCCACTTTCAATTACATCAAATCATTATTTTATTCATAAATCAGGACAGTATTTGGATAAAAAATGGAAAAACGAAATCTTTTCTGTAGCTCAGCCCACAGATAATTAAAAGAAACATATCTAAATTACCTGACTGTTATGAAAACCCACAAAATCCCCTTTTAGTCAAGCATTGTTCAAAGATGGCTTTATACCATAAATCTGCTACATCAACTGTCCAGTGTGCCTCTCTGCCTGTGTGTGTGTATATTCTACGCAGTGTTTGTGTGTGTGTGTGTGTGTGTGTGTGTGTGTGTGTGTGTGTGTGTGTGTGTGTGTGTGTGTGTGTGTGTGTGTGTGTGTGTGTGTGTGTGAGAGAGTGCTCAGAGCAGATCGGAGGCCAGGCATGGCAGCCCCCAGCTGAGTGCTGCATTGATTTGTTGTTGGTAAACAAACAGCTGGATGCTACAGGTGGATCGATATGCCTTGCACGCCTCCCCGCCTCCCAGCAGGACTTTCTACTAGGTTGACATGGCTCTCTGAAGAGCTGCAACCCTGCTGTCACCGGGAAACCTCACGAGTCAAATATTTCAAATTCCAGATTGTTTCTAATTGAGCTGAAGTTCGTTTTACACATAAAGTTATGTTCCTGAATTCATAAAATATGCTTGTGAGTTCCATAACTTTGTAATCATTTTGTAAAGCACATATTTGGTGTCAACTATAAGTGCACCTTATCTTCATTATAACTGAAGATAAGGCAAAAATTAAGAAGCAGTCATCCAGCTATTACACTGAAGGCGTGATGAAAATGATATTTAACTACAATGTTATAAAAAATGTGAGAACTACATGTGGAGACAAAATCGGGGCATAGAGGATAGAAAGATGTTAAACTGACTTTTAGACAAAAGGGAGACAAAGAACATGAAAGGATTAGCAGAAGTAGAGGAACAGAGGGGAAAGTGGAAGGATTTCAAAAGCCAGAGAGAGAGAGAGAGAGTGAAACTACAGAGACAAAAAGAAGTTGGAGAGGGGGATTAGTGATGGGCGAGAGATGGCAGGATATCGAAACGGGTGAGTGTCAGGGTGATGGGAGCGAGACCCGGTGACTGGGAATGATGAGGAAGGAGTTCAGAAAGAGATGCTGATACACAGGTAGTGGAATTGTGAAAAAACAACAACATAGGAACAGTGAGAGATGGTGAGAGTGGGAGGATGATAGACAAAATGAGATGAAAAGAACAAAAACAGAGCACAAATTATGCATTTAGCGGAGAGCATCACTGAGAAAGACAATTAAATGGAGACGTGCAAAGAAAAGACAAGAAAACTGTACTTTATGATGTTTTCAGTGCTTCTTCCCAGAGGAAGTATCAACTCCTTTCCAGGACACCCCGCTCCACATTTATACAATCATACACCTGGAAGATACTTTCACCACAAGTCCATAATTCTTAAAAGTACAGCTCCTCTGAGAAAGGACGTGACTTTGCACCGTGTTAAATTTCTGAATCAAAGCAAAGCTCGCTAGCAGCTACATTAGGCATCACTGCTGTGTCATTTCTCCAACCATTTCTACACCATCCTCTCCTTCTTAAAAGTTGACACCTTTTTACAAATACGTACTGATTGTTTTGCAGGTGGCAGATGTTTGTTTAGTCACTGTTACTATGGGTGTTAATTCTAAATAAATGGCTTTGTTAATTCTGCCAAGAAATGGTCAGTTTGTGATGATATAAAATACTTTCCTGAGATGTGTTTCCACATTTTTTAAATATAGATTCACTTTAATCTGAACCAATTATGCCTTCACTCTTTTTTCTCTCATGCAGTGGGGGAAATACTTGTAATAACGATTTAATCGCCTGCTAATTTTGTAAGTTTGCTCACTACCAAAGAAATGAACAGTCTGTAATTTTGTGCTAGTTTTATTTTAGTGGAGAGAGAGACAGGATATCAACCAAAAATCTGAAGTTATAAATTGATTTGCATGTCACTGAGTGAAAATAGTATTATTTTATTTATTAGTATTATTATGAAAAAAGTAGTTGATCCCCCACAAAAAACTTGACTTGGTATTTGGTGGAGAAACCCTTGTTGGCAAGTACACTAGTAACACGTTTCTTGTGGTTAGTCACCAGGTTTGCACATCTCAGGAGGGATTTTTTCACTCCTCTTTACAGAAACTCTAAATATTTTAGGTTTCTTGGCTGCTGCTTCACAAGCTTCAGCTCCCTCCACAGATTTTCTATAGGACTGAGGTCTGGAGACTGGCTAGACCACTCCATGACCTTAATGTGGTTCTTCTTTAGCAGAAGGTGGCAACTAAAACAGTTGCTACCTTCTCACCAAACTTCTTGCTGATGGACTTCACATTCCAGCCTTCTGCAGGTGTACAATCTTGTCTTGACCAGGTCTTGACCATGGTGGTGGAAGAAGCTGATTCTGTGGGCAGGCTAGCATTTTATTCACGTAATGAGTTGAGATCAGGATATAAGACATCTAATCGTCTTATTTATAACGATATAAATCACAAAAATTGAACATTTTCTGTAAATTCTGTGAATCTCGGGCAGCTCGACTTGCGTGAAGTGTTTCCAGCTGGGCGTCATGTACCCGGAGTCGAGTGTTTGACCCAATCCATGAAACTATATATTTTTCTACATAAGTTGTAACGGCCGCAGTTTTCGTTGTATTTATTACACGGTGTGCTGCGGGGGAAAGCCCGTTCCAACGTTTGCATCTAAGGTTTATTTTTTAGCACATAACGGCTCTTTTTTGCTTCTCATCCGTAAACACTCTTCATACTGTTTCACGTGATTCCGTTTATTTTGAAAAGTCTCAACAGGATCTTGAGCTTTATTGTGAAAGGCGTATGTGGAAAATAAACAAGCGGACACGCCATGGTTTTATCGTCGTTGTTGCTAACGACAACGCATGAAAACAGGCGCATGTCGGTCTGTAGTGTGGTTATATTGAATATAAGAGAAAGAGAGAACTTTAAGAAATAAATATAGCCACTACAGTGACCATCAAAATGATGAAAAAATATTGCCATAAACAGTTTATTTTGCGACACCACGAAACAAACGATAGCGATGAAACGATAAATGGCTTTTATATCATCGTTATATCGAACAGCCCTAATCAGGAGTATCTGAAATTAAGCAACTGATTGATGTAATCTGTGTATCACATGGGCACACAGTCAATCTGTGGGAATCAGAATTGGAGATGGGTTGTAGGAGATCAAATACTTATTGCACTCAATGTAATGCAAATCACTTTATGACTTTTATGTAATGTGTTTTTTTTCTGGATTTCTGTTTAATATTCTGTCTCTCACAATTAAAATGATACTAGCATAAAAACGAGAAATGGTTTATTTCCACCACTGTATATTTACTGTTAAAATAGTATGTGATCATAATAAGTACATTAACATATTAACTCACTCACTCACTTTAGGAGGGGAAGCCAATCAAGAAAAAGTTGGCTTGAAGACTGACAAGCTAAATTGACAGACGTATAAACTGAGGGGCCAGTGCCCAGTACAAGAACAATGAAGATTATTCTAAGCTTTGATTTATGCAAAGCTACCGTAGTAGACTCTAAGAATAAAAACTATCAAGCGAGAAATGAGGTCCCATTTTAAAAGACTTATCAAGTCTAACTTCATATAATTTTATATAACAGAAAAATTAAATCTGTAATTTAAAAAACAAAACTGCTGCATTGTCTGTTAAATGTTATTTTCTTTTCACAGATAACAGAATATTAAATAATAAGGTTTCCCACCCAACAGTTCAGTCTGCAGTTGTACTAACAGGTGTAAAATGTGCAACAGGAAGTTGCTAGACAACGGCACACAGGGCTCAGTCTACTCTCATGGAATAAACAGAAGCTTCAAAATAAAACCTCCAAAAAAAGAAACCTGCGATTGTTGGCAGTGTTAGAGAGTGAAGCAGTGTCAGATGGGAGGGGAGGAGGAGTCTTGCTGCGTCTACATATGTAAAGCAGCAGGGAAGCAGCAGTGTGTCAGACTGAGGCTCTGGCCCAACCTGGGCTCCTCACTGCTCCCTCCAACACATCAATCATCCAAAACAGGGCCATCATAGCCACGCTGCATGCTGGGAGACACACATGCACAGACACACACACACTGCAGCAAGCTTACATGCAAATGTCTGCACAAACACACAAACACTGCTTCCATCAACACAGACATAAAACTGCGCACACACACAGAGTAAACAAATATTCAGTGAATTGCAAACACGCGCATGTACTGCACCCTCGCACACGGCCAGCTTCTCAACAGAAGAGACACACGAATATACAGAATAATATGCTGCAAAAGCACACACATACAAACACCTAGAGTGCAATGAATTCACACAGACACACACACAAACTAGAGTCACACTCTCTGTGCCT
This sequence comes from Rhamphochromis sp. 'chilingali', assembly GCF_963969265.1. Lineage (NCBI taxonomy): Eukaryota > Metazoa > Chordata > Actinopteri > Cichliformes > Cichlidae > Rhamphochromis > Rhamphochromis sp. 'chilingali'. The sequence continues at coordinate 17,367,415 of NC_137938.1, forward strand.
CCCAGTCTCACACAAAACAGATAAACAGAAATAGGTATCCTGTGCCCACAGGGTGCCCTCGCCCCCGACCATCTGCGACGGGTGCCAACACACAGTGGGTGATATTTACATGGAGACCCCCCTCCACTACTCCCCTTCCTACCACAATCACACACACACACAAATTTAAAAAAAAAAAAAAACGAAGGGAAGGGAAGAAAGAAAGAAAGAAAGAAAGAAAGAAATACCCACAAAGGGCCGCTTGGATCGCTTGATCTCCCAAAACTCATTAAACATGCAAATATATGTAAATATATGCACCTCTAGAAATCCACCTTGGGCCAAAGTGAGTGAGTGTGTGTGAATGAAAATGCATGTTTGTTTGCGTGTGATTGTGTTTCTACTTCAGGCTTTGACAGTGTTTCTGCCAAACTTGATACTGTGTGCAAGTACGTTGCTGTTACAGTAACGACAGAAGATGTTCTTACACTGGTTTTACCAGAGGTCAGCAGTACTTCTCCCCTGTACAGGTAGTACATAACATTGTAGGATAACTTTTTAAAGTCCGAAAAAAATCTGCCTTTTAAAAATGGGACCTAACATCACCTCTAAGAATATGAGACTGCAGCGAGTATGTTTTTCTCATTTCTGAATTATTTTTCAGTGTAGAGTTCATAAAAGCCCCAGATACACATTTTCTCCTTCGACAAGTTAAATCCAGCTTTCCAATTAGTTACTATAGTCAAACCACATTCAGTTCGATTTTATTTATACAGCGCCAAATCACAACAACAGTCGCCTCAAGGTGCTTTATATTGCAAGGTAAAGACCCTACAATGATACAGAGAAACAATCAGATGACCCCCTATGAGCACGTACTTGGCGACAGTAGGAAAGAAAAACTCCCTTTTAACAGGAAGAAACCTCCAGGAGAACCAGGCTCAGAGAGAGGCGGCCACCTGCCAAGCCTGAGGATGAGGGGAGGAAGACAGGACACAACATTCATCGGGCCTGTACAGTTAGACTAAAAACATAAAATCCAGTTAGTGTAATACTTTTTCAAAATGCAACGTCTAAAAAGTAAATATCAGAGCACTGCAGCTAATAGCACACGCTTGTATTTAATACCAAATATGATGATGAAGCAAATAAAACAACCTTATCGTAACAGTCTGGTGTTTTTAACGAACACCATCTTACCCCAGAAGGGTTTATCATTTACCCAGCGAGAATGAACAACACAAACTGTACCATATTCATAAACTCAAGGTGGAAGACAGTGGCAGAAACTGCGTAGTTAATACTTTATCTTCAGGTTTTTCTATTATCACTTAGTCACGGTGTATGTGTGTGTGTGTGTCTGTGTTTGGTTTGTGTAATCTGTTGGGGAGACAAGAGGGGAAAGACTCCTGAAGGAGCACAAGGGATGAAGATGGTAAATATATGATCTGTCTATCACAGACAGCAAGGGTGGCTGTTTGTGTGTCTGAGCGTGTGTGTGTGTGTGTGTGACCACAGTGCTGCAGGCTAAATAGTGCTATTATATTCCTACAGCCGCTCTAGTCACAGTCAGCTCGAGTCTCAAAGTCCTCTGGGAATCAGAGATGTCGCTGCTCAAAGACTGCTGCCACACTGCTATAAACACACACACACACACACACACACACACACACACACACACACACACACACACACACACACACACACACACACACACAAACCTACCCTGTGGGCATGGCAGGTGGGGTGGGAGAGCAACGTATGTGTGTTTATATTTTTGCCGTGTTTTTTTCTGCTTGTGTGTTTGTGTGTATAAGGTCTCAGTGAAAGTGGAGCACAGTAATGACACCCTTCTATAATATTCTTTGAAAACTCATTGTATCAGGCAGCAGAAGGAATAGAAAAAAACTGCTGTCAGTCATAGTTACCAATTAGAAGAGTTGTTACTGTACCACACACGCACACAGTAAAAGACTTCGTACAGTGAAATTACAAAGAGGGATACTTCCCTCATACCTTTCATGGTCAGTCACAGTGTAGTTAGGTTTTTTTAATATTCTCAGGTTTTAAGATATCATTCGTCCGTCTAGGGCTGGGACTATTGATGATATAAACCTAATCATAATTGAGTTCATTTCAAACGTTGATTTAGTGTAGCAATATTAGAATAAGCACAAACTAAAAATTGATGACATCATCTACAATTTAACTTAATGAGCCCCCGATTCATATACATGTGACACATGCTCTTTTAACAGCAAGACATGATGCTTCCAGATTCTGTTTCAATACGAGTCATAACTGGCCTGAGATATGAAGCTCCCTGACTATAAATAAACTAGTTATTTAGAAAACATTTATCCTTGTTTAACTTGTATTTTGCAGCTCACATAAATCTCACTCCTTTTACAGCTCCTGCTAGGAAGTTTGAAGCTTAAAAGTCTTTAACCTCAACAAAATTTTAACTTAAAGTGTTCAGATTGTTAAAAAGAAAATGTGCATAGTCCACATCGAGGTCTGTTGATTATCAAGGAAAGTGGGGACACTGATTGCGGTGGAGATGAATCTGGTTAAATAACACTAAAACCACTGGTGACGACATTCACCACAGAGAGGAAAAAATGTCTACATTTGGGTGAAATTACCATTTTATCTTCTTATGGGCCATCCTTAATGACAGCGTGCATATTGTAAACTGCACGCTGTCATTAAGGATGGCGGTGGGATTTCCATATTGTGCAATACTGTCTCTGGTCAACAGTAAAAGCAGGGAGGTGAGCTGAGGCACCACAGATGGCGGTAGAGTGAGCACAAGGGAGAGCAGTTATGACAAGAGCGAGAGAGAGTATGTATTTCCAGCCCCGCATTCCCGTCTCCTTCACAACGCTAGAAGGTCAGCTGAGCCTCGAGCCAGAACACTCGCTCCCTTTTCACTTCAGTCCCACTTTTATTCCTAGTAGAACCACAGCGCTCTTTGACAATTGTCATCATGACGAATCAATACGGACTTCTCCACAGACCCCGTGTCCCTCAGCCCTCGTTCTCTGCCGCCCTTGAGTTTTTAAACACAGATCCAAAACATAGTCCAGGTAAAGTCCCTTCCCAGGGCTCCATGTTATAGGTTACCCTTGCCTCTCTCTAAAACTCCTCTTTTTTCTTAGTCCTGTATGTCCTCTGGTTCTCTCCATGTATCAGTGTCAGATTTAATTGGCGTAGCTGCTTGTCAGAGGCTTTCTGTAGCAGCCTGCCAAATGTCAAAAACCATTAAAAATGACAATTTGTGTTATTTAGCAATCAATATCTATACACTTTCGGAAAAGAGAGATTTTGATTCATATAGTTGGACATTGTTGTTCAACTTTAGCCATGTAAGTCCTTGGTATCCCCCTCCCCACCCCACCATGCTAACGCACTGTCTCCTTTTCAAGCACCCCGTATTTGTGAGAGTGTGTACATGTTGCTCTCCAATCTACGGCAGAGCTGACATCCAGCATGAAACCAATCAGTGTGTGGGTGTGTGTATGGGCTGATTAGTGGCGTGCTAAGGCATGCGGCACGTCAGATGCGAGCGTTAATTCGTGTTGCGAGCATCGCGGCGACTTGTCTCGGCCCTCCGGTAATGAGCAACGGCACCGTTATGTGGCTCGGCTTCACGGTGCCTCTTCCCCATCTCTGCGACACACTGGGCCCTGGTAATTGGTCACAGAGGGGACAGTAAATCTGTACGAGGACGTGGGAGAGACACAGAGACATGGAGCCAGAGAAAAGAAAGAGTGTGTGTGTGTGTGTGTATGTGTGTGTGTTTGCATGTGTGCGAATTTGCAGGAGGAGGTAGGTGACGAGGACGGAGGGGGGGTGTCTTTCATCTTCACAGCTTTTTCTTTATAAACCTCCAACTGTTTACAAGGACTGACGCCTATTTGCACACACACAAATACAGACACACACACATTTCTACATAGCGAGTCGTCCCCCCCCCCCCCAACTGCTACCACCCACACATATATACAGTAAATGACCTCAGCGCGCTACTGTCTGAGAGTATGGATTCTAATCAGATGTCGGCAGTATTGTGCCTGTCAAACCCGGCCAAGGTTACTTAACCTTCCAGTCTTAATTTCCCTTCCATTTTAGCTCCTTCCTCCATATCAAACATCAGCACATCTATGAGAGAAAAAAAAAGAAAGAGTGTGGGGAGGAAAATGAAGATTGCCATGCTTGGCTGAATCTTGGAGATGAAAGTAGAGGATGATTCACATTGCTATTGCAAAATGAACTGAACCAAGCTGAGCTGAGCTGTGCCGGGCTGGGCTATTTTTAAACTTCTATACAACACAGCTACTGGAAGAGGACAATGTGAAGCGGAGCAAATTATTTCTATATCATGAGGGAAGGTATGCGAAACAAGGCCTCCAGGAGAGCAAAATTAATATATAAACTATGTCACAAAGATTTTGGCTACTTTTTCTTGTCACTTCTTTACTAGTTTCCAAGTCATATCAGTTATTAAGAGACAGACAAAAGGCTTTTAGTGTAATTACTACTTTTTATTGTTCAAAGCTAGCCAAATGTTTTAACATGCTGTATAAAACACATGAACATGTTATTAAGAACCACTAACAATGTTAGCTTCGCTAAATGCTAACATCAATTGTCATTAGTGGTCATGGGGACAATAACAAAACAGATGTAGTGATGTTTAATGGCTTGTCTTCATACCTCAAACTTGGATGTTGGAATGCCAGAGTTAGCACGTTACAGCAAGGAAAAACAGGATTTGTTTTGATTCTTAGCAAGGCAGAATCATTCAGGTATCGTGAGCAATGCAGTATAATACTTTTATTTGCACTTAAAAACACCACTGCAGCACACTTATTCAGGAATGCACCATTACTTGCTATCATTTGCTAAATAGCAACCAGGGCTAACAGTTAAACACTGATAGGAGCAGCTTTTCTTTCTCACCTGGAGGCTCCAGCGGCCTCGTGGCTGCTCACCCCAGCAGTGCACAGTCATGAGAGTCCAGTTCTTCAGTCCAGCGGTGGAGGCATCATAAGGCCTCGTATCCAACAGCACCGACACTGTGCCACCAGGAGACACCAGGCTTATGGATAGGTCACCACGGCACGCTGCGTTGATACTCACTCTCACCTGTTGAGAGACAGATGGCAAGCTCCATGAAGGAATAGTTCCACATTATAGGATATTCACTTTCTCATCTTCTTCCTATAATAAGCTCGATACAACTGTTGGGTGAGCTAAAACATGAAAAAGCTGCTAGCAGCCACTTAGCTCCCTTTAACATAAAGGGAAACTGTCGATCTGATTCTCTTAATTAGCCTGACTGTTTTACATGTATCATATTCAGCTTTTATATCGGTTTGTTTAATCTGCTCGGGTAAAAAACTTGTATTTTTTGTGTTAACTGAGAGTTTCTACCAGAAGATTTACAACATCATATTGATGAGAGGAAATTACTGTGCTGGGGTAAAAGATAGCTCCATTTATAATGTCCTATTAAACTGCAGATTGCTGTTTTATACTGTTTTAAATATTTTTGTGCAGTTTAAACAAAAAAGAGACAACATAGCAATTGGCGAGTTTTTGCTGACAGATTCTGCTAACCTTGCACCAAGTCAATATTAACTAATTTCCGTTGTTTCCATTTTTTCCCCCAGTTTTAGTCATGCAGATTTAACCATATCTACACTGTAGCTTAATATATATGAGACAACTGGCATCCATGCTTTCATCTGACTCCCTCCAAAAATGGCACATTTTTCTAGCACTTTCTTTGAATGTGCCTTCTCAATCAATTTGCTGTTTTAATCTTTGACATCCTAGATAAGACATGTGATGAAGGAACAAACAATGTACTTCCCTCCCTGATAAGGTCCGCTGACTAATTATGAAAATAGAACAGAGAGTGCTGTATTGCTTAAATCTAAATCTAAATCCAATAAGTATTGTCTGAGATAATGTGGCACATAGATGAACAAGCCAAAAATATGTCCATAGCCAGGCAAAGACAAAGGGAAGCAGGTGAAGAAAGTATAATAAATGGAACACGATTGTGCAGGATATTAGCTAAATGATTTAAATAAGCCCATATCCCCCGCCACCACCAGTAGCACCCAGTAAACACCCTCCCTGTCCCTGTTCATCACAAGCAGCACATCTGGTGTGACAATGGCACATCGCAGAGAGAGCCGCCAAGCTGCAAAAAGACTGACAGCCCGCTCCTGTTTACGGCGTGTTACCACGGCAACACATCCATCAATCACACCTCGCAGCGATGGCCTGACCCACGCTTTCTGCCAGGGAGCAGAGCCGCAAAGATGAAGCCTTTTCAATTTGCATGCTGACACACTCTCGCTCGCTCTCCTTCTCTCTCCTTGCCACAGAATACTCGCACAAACTGAGCCACGCACAGACACGTACAGTACGTATGCCTGCTGACACAATCAAACATAAACACATTTGCATGTATGTGCCTGTGCTCAAGAAAACTCAGTTTTGCCATTTTCTGCAAATTACACTGCCAACACATTGCACATCACAGTATGATGGTTTTTTTTTATCTCCTCTATTCTCAGATAAAGCACATGACACTGAAACCCCAAAACAATTTATATGGCATCTTCAAGCTCCCTTGACTGTAGGCAGAAGTTAACTTTTGAATGCACTTGTGCTTGATTTCTGTCCTGTCAAGGGCAACAGGAACATTGAAAGACTATAGGAGCAGATTTACATCACACTTAAATATTTTAAAAAGCATCTTCATCAGTCACTTTATTAGTACACCTGTATGTGTAGCATGTTAACGAAAGTATCTAATCAGCCAGTTATATGGCAGCAGCTCAAAGCATTTAAGCATGTAGACAACTTGCTGAAATGGAGCATCAGAATGGGGAAGAAATGTTACTAAAGTGACTTTAAATGTAGCATGGTTGTTGGTGCAAGAAAGACTGTTCTGGGTATTTCAGACGATGCAGTGATTTTCCCCACACAATCATCTCTAGGGTTTAAAAGCAATGGTGTGAAAAAAAAAACGATCCAGTGAGCAGCAGTTCCCTGGGGAAAAAAATGCCTTGTTGATGCCAGAGGTCAGAGGAGAATGGCCCGACTATGTTAGGCTGATAGGAAGGCAACAGTAACTCGAATAACCACTTGTTACAACCAAGGTATGCAGAAGAGCATCTCTGAATGCACGTTTCTTCAGAAGAAGACCACACTGGTCCTGTCAGCTAAGAACAGCAAACTGAGGCTACAGTTTTCACCTGATTAATGACCTAATTTCTGCTCCAACACTCGGATGATATGGTTGGAATTTTTCATAAACACCAGAAAAGCATAGATCCATCCTGCCTTGCATCAGCAGTTCAGGCTTCTGGTGACACTCAGTGACTGGACTGACACACACACACACACATACCTTCACACACTTCACTACCTCAAGCACCTATCTGTACAATGTCACGCAGACACACACACACACATTAATACATCAAGTTACTTTTTGCACAATGCTCAGTCTTTTGCACAACCCACTGTCACTGTTGCACTTTTCTATTGCACTGTTGTGTCTGCATTGTTCTGTTCTGTCTGGTGTTGCACTGTTTTTTGCAATTTTTGCACACTTGCACTTTATGTAGTCCTGTGTTGATTGTCTGTTATATGTACATGATTGAAATGACAATAAAACCACTTGACTTGACTTGACTTGACTTGACTTGACTTGACTTGACGGTGGTGTATTGGTGTGAGGGATATCTTCCTGGCAAACTCTGGGCCCTTTAATACTGTTTAAACACCAAAGTCTACCTGAGTATTGTTGCTGACTATGTCCATGCCTTTAGCAGGGTAACACAGCATGCCACAAAGCTCATATCTTTTCAGACTGGTTTCTTGAATGTGAAAACAAGTTCAATGTACTCAAATGATTTCTACAGTCACCAGATCTCAATTCCATAGAGCACCTTTGGTGCGTAGTGGAACGGAAGATTTGCATCAAGGATGTGCAGCCAAGAAATCTGCAGCAACTGTATGATGCTATCATGTGAATATGGATCAAAAACTCTGCGAAATATTTCCGGCACCTTGTTGAATCTGTACCATAAAGAATTAATGTAGTGCTGAGAGCAAAGAAAGAGTCCAACCCTAAACTAGCAAGGCGTACCTAACATGGAGTGTAAATGTATATGCCTATGCTATTGAAAAAAACTCACTTTTGGAATCTTTCTTTGAATTTTTCTGTTATAGTTTAACATTTTTGAAAACAAACCTGTTCACTTTCTTGCTGTAATTTTTTTATAGATTGATATGTTATGGCTCATATCATGCACACAAAGACAAAGGAGAAGGTAAAGTCTTTATAAAGCCTTTAAAAAATGGAAAGGAGACAAGTAGCCTGCTTCTGTTTTGCTGAAGTCCACCTGCTAGCTCCTCTGAAATTCACTAATTCACTGTTTTCAGTTTTCCGTGTATGCTTAATCTGGAGAAAACTTCTCAGTGAGTGGAGAGTAATATTTCTTTGCAAGTAGGTGAATAATCACATTTACCAAAAACAAATTAATGCCAAAAAATGTTGTAAAATGTCATGTATTTAATCAAAAAAATAAAAAATTACCCACCTGGACATGCTCAAGAGTGTTGATCTCATTAGCCCTTCCTCGACAGGCTTCTGATTGGATGTTCACATTGACTCCTTGCCCTGGATAAAAGATTCTAGCCAATACAAAGTCATTACCTCTGTAAGTCGAAAGCCTCAAAAGCCTCTTCTCACATGCTCATTTCACTTTCATATGTATGCATAAAGCAGTGACAGGACAGATGAAGTTGAGTTAAAGATCATGGATGCTGATATCAAAACCAGTTTCTTGGGGGCTAATCTGAAAATCCTTAGCAGATAGAGTCAATAAAGTTTTTTTTGAAAAAAAATCTTTGTATTTTACCTGGCAGGATCAAGCGTGACTTCTTGTGTGCACTTCTTCTGTGAAGGAACACTGTGGAAGTGTGCGGCCTGCTGCACCATCAGCCCTGCATCCAACAGTCCAAAGCCGTACCTGCAACAAGGAAGGAAGAAGCAGTCCATTATGTGTATTTGTGAATATGATGAGCAGGAGCATGGTGTTGCGTTTTTATCCTCACAAACGTGAAATTGGAGGCTTTTTATGTGGGTGGCTGAATGTGGCTGCAGGAGCAGAGTAAGTGCTAATGACTCCGACACGAGGAGGCAACAAGTCATTGACGAAGATGATGTTGTCCTCTGACACAATCGCTTCCCGCTCTGTCCGTGCTGAGGCTGAGGGCTGCTGTTTGTGCGCCTGTAATTGCCTGGAGGATTGATTCTGAACAATGTGCCATCTCACGGACTGTAATCAAGCCTCATTATTCATTCGTTACTACCCCAATCTTGGGGCTGGAGACACAATGGCCGACCCTTAAGCGGCGTTGCTGCCTGGTGACTGTATGACCACTGCTTATCATGCTCTCTTCTCCACTTTACTACTCATCCCTTTTGAATCTTCCCCTCTCATCTTTCCTCTTTGGCCTCTCTTTTTTACAGAGCAGCCTGCTATTCAGTCTTGGTTTCCTCTCTAAATTCTCCTTCACCCTCCTTCATCAAACACAAATTTCTTGCATCAGAACTCTTCGCAGCCGCCTCAGTGATGCTGAAATCACAGTCTTCGTAAGTCTCTCTTTAATTCTCCCTCAAATCTTTCATTTTCATGCAATTCTCCGCTCACCGTTCCCTTTTGTTCAAATCGCGCTCCTCAGACTGAGTAACGGGGCAATAACAACCTTCATCGCCCCTCCTTCTTGGAAATTCAGAGGGGGTGACAAAGAGCTAATTCCTGCCATTATTACCATACAGACCTTATGACGTTAATCTGCAATAAGTGAAATTCATTATCCTGATGACGGGGTCTCTCGGAGCAGCAGAGCGAGAGACGGAGACAGGAGAAAGGAGAGAGCTGATCAATAACTCAATCTGCTGCCCTGCATGGGGCTCCATCTCCTCTGTCTCAGACTGTCAGTGTTTCGGAGGAGGAGACGCAGGATCTGCAGCCCGCATCATGCTCGTCCTAACAGCACGCAGTGCAATCAATGGACACAATCTAATCAGCCACTATCACCACCAGTGACTTTTAGCATGTAGGGCCCGGCATAACAGCATTAAGCAGACGGCTGTTTGGGGTTGAGGTGCACTACAGAAGTTCAAGGTTATTCAGAGGTTTTGTGAAAGCTGTGAAGAGCTTGAGCAAAACACAGCCGACAACAGCTCAGTGCAGAGAAGTGATTCCTCGTCTTACCCCCTTTATCCTAATGAGTTCTAAATGTGCTCATTGTATATAAATGAAGATGACAATGTCTTTATTTATTGATCAATGTGTGTTTAGAAGTCACCAAAACTGAACTGATGACTAGGAGCTGTGGCCCTGAATTTGCCCTAATACATATTTAAAGATGGATTGCTGTTATTGCTTAATATTTTTTTGTGTTGTCAGTGCACCAAAAACTAAAGTACAATGTCTCTGAACTCTTTGTAATTTACTCTTGAATATTTTAGATAGACTGTTTGATTGAAAACAAAATCTACATGTGAAATCTACACCTTTTTGCTGAAAATGGTGCAAAAAGAGTTTTTCCTTCCCACTGTTGCCAAAATGCTTGCTCACAAGAAGTCATATGATTGTTGTGTTATTCTCGTATGCATTATTGTAGGGTCTCCCTTACAATATAAAGGGCTTTGAGGCAACTGTTGTTGTGTTGTTGGTGCTGTATAAGAAAAATTGAATTGAATTGAAAATGCATAGTATTTAAGTAGCAACAAGATAGCTGTTGCACTGATGCACATTTGAGGTTCGCAGCAGCTTCAACTATTTGGTAATGGACAGATAAACCAATCAGGCATAATATTATGATCATCTGCCTAATATTGTGTTGGTTGGCGTTGGTCTCCCTTTTACTGCCCTGACCTCTCGAGGCATGGACTCCTAGACCCCTGAAGGTGTGTTTTGGTATCTGCGCCAGATCCTTTAAGTCCTGTAAGTTGTGAGGCAAGGCGTCATTAGATTGGAAATGTTTATCCAGCACATTCTACTGAATTGGATTGTGATCTGGGGAATTTGGAGGCCAAGTTAACACCCCAAACTCGCTTCTGTGCTCATGTTATGTCAGACTCGCCAAGTAGTAAGTCTGACTTTTAGCTTTTTTAAACCTTATTTTGGGCAAAATGTTTTTTTTAATTTTCAGATTTAATAATGAACTTGTTAAGTTTCAGTGTGACCAGTGAAATTAAAGTTACAGTTCTCTTTCTAGTCATGCACACAGGGGCATTGAAATAACTGCTGATTGCTGACAGTTGTTTCGTGAAGAACTTTGGACAGCTTATTAAATGTCATGTTAAACATTAAATGTCAACACTACATAGCAGTTTGTAATGCTCTGAGACAGGAGCTTACAAGCCACAAACACTATCTAAGCAGCAGCCATAGAGCACTTCAAGGAGCAGCTGTCAATACTTGAAATTCCGAAAGTTACCAAAATAAATTAGCCAGATAGGGGAATAGTTGGAAATGGGAAAACACAACGGAAACACTAGCACTAAAAATAGATTACCCAAGATATTTCACAGTGTGGAGGAAAATTGATACCTTGACTTCTCATAAAACAAACTGTTGGTGACCAGGCCTTGCCACCATGCTCCCTCTTAGTGATTAAATGTATCCCTCCTACCCAGCGCCCCTTAGCAAGAGTTGTGCACCTATTAAATCGTATGGCTCCCACAGATCGATCGGGCTTGCCCCAGCTCCACAGCCATAAACCCAAACCGGCATACAGTGTATCTGATAGAGAAAGCTGCAGGAAACAAGTTCCCCCACGAAAGAACATGATGAAAATGACAGATTTTATGTCCCCTGCCATGTCAGTGAAAGAGCACTACTGAGCCGGGGCACTTTTCAAGTAGACTCCCCAGCCTTTTCAGACGTCTCATCATCAAGAGCAAGGACTGGAGAGAGTCGTGCACCTTCTAAATAGCATTGTGATTTCTGGAACGAATTTGTGAGTAGTTTGATATCAGGATTGCATGTGATTGAGATTTTTATTTTCTTTCATTTTTTTGGAATCCTGCAAATGTCTTTAGGATAAAACCCACATAGTGTAAAGCATATCAAGTAATTAGTCAGAAAAACACAGTCATCCAATTTTCAACTTGTTCCTTCTCCACCTCCTGCGTGGTCGGAAGGAGGCTGAGCCAAGCCGATTACAGAATGACAGCCGATCTTCTGTCCACGCAGCACGAAGCATGTTAAACCCCCTCCGACCCCCCGCCTCCTCACATATGGAACCCACGGTCCTCACATTTTCTCTATCCACTTTCACTCCTCGATGGCAAATGCCCTTCCAATCTCTTACTCCCTCCTTCTTTTTATCTATTAACATGAAGGCCACTCCCCCCACCCCCCACCCCCCAACCCAACACACACACACACACACACACACACACACACACACACACACACACACACACACCGCTCCATGGGGCCTCTTTGTAACTGTCGAGGAACCCTTTTCACTTTTTGTTCTGTGGGGTTTCCCAGGTCCTTTCTCTGTTGATATTCACACCATCTGCCAAAAGCAGAGGAAGGTGCACACAAACCCAACTCGCACTTAGACATAGAGATCTTTGGGGGTTAAGGTCTTTCCTTCGTCTTTTTGCACATGGCGCTGAAAACACAGCTTTAACAACCTCTATCCTGTAACCAAAACAGATTTCTGCAGCTACCAGGGGACCCAGCTACGGCGGTCTCAACCCTTGTTTGCAGTGGTACGTCCTGCTAAGTCCCCCCCAATAGAAGTGGCTGTAAAGAATCACTCAAGCCGCACTAAGCAGCTGCCTGTGAGTTAGGTCATTTTCCCAGGAGCCACAGAGTGGGCATTGGCAGGACCTCAAAAAAGGGGGACACCATCTGTTCAGTGCCTGAAAAGGTTGGTGACACCTTCTGTGGTACCAACAACTTCTAATTAAGTGGCCAGGAATGCTGCAGCAGCTCCAACACATGATTGGTGGACTTGCCTTAGTTACCCTCTCCATCACATCTGGGCACCCACTAATGAAAAATGATCGATGAGAGAAAACAAGATCGCTTGGTGAAAGTGATGTGACTGTAGAAACCTAAGAAAAACTAGATTTTCTTTTGTGTGGGTTTTTTGTTTTTGGTTTGGTTTTCTTGCCCTCCTTTTGTTGCTCTTAATTGAATGTTTATCAGGAGCATAAAACAACTGCATTAGCCCTTTGGTCAATCCCAGCGTGGTTGGTTTCAGTTATATCATAATGTACTAATTTCATTAACATTAGGATTTAAATGAAATAACAAATAGACTTAACATTCTTCTGATTTCCATCGCTCTTGCAGCCAAATCTGCTGCTCAGAAATGTTACTAATTAGGCTTATTAAGTAATTAAGAAGAGGTCTTAATTATATCTGCGCCACTGGGACCTGCACGGCTGTAATCATGAAATGCTGTGCTGTGCCGCGCAGCTCAGCTTTGTTGGTGTGGATGTTACACAGTTTCATCCATTAAACTGTTCTGAATGTGTGTTGGGTTTTTTTGTTTTTTCTTTTTTTTTTTTTACAAAGAAAAAACAAAAATAGATTTTGAAATATACTTTTAGTGCTGTATTAGACAAATATCTGCATGATGTTAAATTACAGAGAGAGAAACACTCAGCAGCCTTCAACAGCACAGTCTCAAAATGCCAAGTGAATTACCTTGTGAAGAGTTAAAAGTTTAATGAAATATATTGCGGGGAGGAAAATGAGGGGTTTGGCACGGGCATGGGACTTAGTCTCGGGAGAATGGGCCCCGAACAGCCCTCTCAGTTTTCTATAGCCATCAGTCAAAGCAGCAGCCACCCGTTCCCGTCTTTTACACAAGGAGACTTCTCTGGAAGCCATGATGATCTATACCCCATGACCTCACTCTCAGTGTCCAACATATTTTGATTTGTAGCTCGAGTGTTATTCAAACACAAATTCAAAAGAGGATGAAATTCGGCAGAGAGCTTTTGTTGGACGCGCACCAAGGTACAGTCCTTTTGGATGTCTCTGCCCTTGTGTGGAAGGAAAGACGGAGTGCGAGAGAGAGAGATTGAGTAGCCCCTGCACTACAAGCTTGGCAAAAGATTCCCACCCGGGTCCCAAGCGTTTTTCTTTTAGTCCGGACAAAGCAAACACCGAACCAGGAGCCTTTGTTTGTCTTTTCAAAGGAATGGAGATTTAGATGCCACATCACTAAAACGTGACAGAGCAAACGCACATGTAATGATTAAAAAAGTCTGTTTTTGTACGTTGGTGACATCTGCTACATGATTTCATCACGGGAGCCACGTGGACTTTAAAGATTCTGTACACCACATGCAGGATTAGAGAATATAATTTGATGACAGGCTTGGGTTATGGGTCATTTTTGGGTGCACATATCATTACTGTTGCACATGGAACAAATCATAAAAATCATCTAGCAAATATGCATAATTTGGAAAGAAACAACAAAGAAGTCAATATGGAAACAGTGCTGACTTTAGTGCAAACCTAACAATGAAGGATACAGCATATTTGTGGTCAGTAGTTAATACCTAAGATCATTAATCCATAATTTTATAAATATTTTAATGCTACTTGTTCTAAGAAGTTCAGCTTGGTTCTGGCCATTAGTCTACAGCCACAGCAAAACAATTTCACTTGGAAAAAAAGTGGATTAAAGATGAGTGTGCGGACTATAATGGAACTTTATTTTTTCTGAACCCTCCCCCCACCCCACCAGCAAAATATGAGAATTGCTACTTGTACATGAATTATGCATCAGTTGAGGTTTAGAAGAGTGCAGGGTCCCTTCACCCACCCCCTCTTGTAGCGCAGTAGGGTGGAGTGGGGTGATATGTCTGTGTTTGCGTGTGTTTGTGTGTGCGTGTGCAGGGGTTTGGGTGGTGGGGTGTACTGGCACCCCTCTGTTTGCCTGCTGCACCCCCCTGCAGGGAGACACGGCACCCCCTGCAGGAGGTGCAGCGCTCCGCTTCCCCCTGTCCCCCAGGGCACGCAGAAACATACATAAACACACGCTCGGCATATTCAGCCCAGTTTATCTGCTGACCCATCCATCAAATGCACATCCACACACACACACACACACACACACACACACACACACACACACACACACACAATTACCATCAACATTGTGCGTCTCTGCGTAGAAGTAGAGTTATTATTCCAACACTTCAGGCTCACAAATACAGGGACACTTTAGAAATGTGTGGAAATTTGCAAAAACTTGAGAAGTACGATCATTTATGCAATTGAACAAAACTTGTACGTCTAAATAACCAATCATAATTTCAGGTCGGGGGTCCGCAGCTTATCCAGACTGCCCGTCTTCTTCTTTCTGATTCTGCCAAATTCAAATTAACACAAGGGCTTTGTTTCTCCTGCCCACCCACGCTCCCACCTACATAAAGAACCTGCACTTCCTCTCAATTATCCAACAATTACCTACACATAGATCTACTCTCCTTCATAGGAAACAATATCATTGCAGAGCTACTCCGAAATGAAGTGATAGTGGGGACTGTTAGTCTGCGGATGAGCTATTTCTTTAATTACCCTGCACATGCACACACGTTCTCTCGCTCTCTCTTCTAAATAGTGGCGTACATATAGACCACAGGCTCAGTCACAGAGTAATTGGCTCAGCAATGAAAAAAAGAGCAGCTCTGGATAATTAATTAATCTATCTGGCTGGGGCAGAGACGCGAGGCCAGTTTTCCAACCCCACCAGGGAGCCAGAGAAAGACCCGCTGCCCTCGTACGATCTATGACCATGACGAAACGGAAATGGCTCGCCACAATGCGTTAGGTGTGTATGCACCTTCTCACACAAACATACAAGTACATGCGCGGGGCTCTCATATCAGCACAGCCTCACAAAAACACTGCAAAACATGCAGGTATGTGAACTCTCAACTGTGTGCTGCACTAACACGCTCTGGATGTGGATTTACAGACCTAACAGAGTTGTGAGACTATTGATCTCCGGTCAATTCTGCAGACAGACCAAATAAGAACAAATCAGACTGGTCTTGTTCAGACTCAAGATTGCATTGCTTTTATTTACAGAGATACAGTAAATGTAGTTAGGGAAATGCATGCAAATATTTTGGCACTTCTCCTTCCCACGTCCCACTTTTTCTGTCGTATTTTTTTACAGGTTCACAGGAATGTTAAAAGGACATGCAGACATTAACCGATGTTCACTCCTTGCTTTTAGCACAGGATGTTTCCTTGGGTCAAAGAAATCATCTTATGTCAGGTAGGAAACCTACCTGTTGACTAGAAGTCAAATGTTCTTGTTTTAAGATGCAGTGTCTTTTTAGCTTTTCACAGCTCAGGAACCATCAAAGTGAAGTGTGTATCACTTGGATTTTCCTTCCACCTTCATGTGGTGCATTTTGGAAAATTGCCTCCTAACATGGACCTATTGTACTTTTCTATATTTATTGTGATTTATATTTTACATTCTCTTCAACTGAGTTTTATTTATATAGTGCAGTCATCTCAAGTTGCTTTATATTGTAAGGCAACGGCCCTACATTAATACAACCCCAACAATCAGATGTATGTTTACATCATATATATTGAACCAATCCGTTCAATATCTGTGAGTGTCAAAGTTCAGACTTCACATTTGAGCAAAACACTCAGTTTCAAACAGTTTTTTTTACTCTTTAGTCGATAACCCTAATTATGTTCATGCTCACAACCTGATGTTTAAACCTTGTGTTTGCAAATGGAAGCCAATCAGAAGAAGGGTGGTGTTTTAGGAAGAGGAGTTAGAAAAGCTTGTTTGAGAGAAAGGATGAGCTAAGGGGCTGACCCAGCAGGCCTAGTACAAGATAAGTAAGTAATATTTTATTTAAATGTGGGGTGCACAACAGGGAGTTTAGTTCCTGGTGTATGGATAATTAGCTCCTGGAACAATCAGATAAAAAAAGGTGTTTTTCTTTTTTCATGAAATTGGTACAGAAAGACCTGCTATCCATACAAACTGGTGATACAAGTGCTGAATGTAAGCTGTGGAAACAGTAAAGAGACCTCTGGCACATTTTCACCTGCTTCCACTGCGCAAGGAGAAGGGAGGAGTATGCCTGAAGATGTCAAAACTCAAGCAGTGCTCGCAGCACAAAGAACAACGTCACTGTGGAGCAAACGTTGAAGCACGTTATTCTGATAGTAAATACCATCTGTAGAAGCACAGGAACACCATATTGCATTGAGTAGATTGGGAAACAACGTCAAATAGAATTTTTGGTTATTTAGATCTTGGCAGAGGAGTTGAGGTGAGGAGTGGAAGGCAAGAGTGGAGCGCAGCTTTTCCACAACCATAGACAGTTTGTCTCTCAGACTCGGGGTGGGATCTGGAACTTGAGAGTATTTTCCCCCTCTTTTTTTTTTCCACCACAAGCCTGTGTTAGTGGTTGTCAGATCTAACAACAGGATGGGAGAATAAAACACACACACCACACACACACACACACACACCTCAGCTGAGGAGGGAAGTGGCAGGTACATCACGTCTATGGTAATAGAACAGCAGATGGAACTGGCAGGCACACACAGCTCCTTGTGCTTTGAGACATGCACACACATGCTCTTGCATGCGAGCGCACTTATTCAAATGTTACAAAAACACACTGACACAAACACGCAAAAATAAGCTGCTTTTACCTCACAGTGCTAAAATATCACAGCTGAAAATAAATACACAGCCTTAATCCACACACGCGCTTAACAAGCTAGGAGTTTGACTTTCTCCTGCCAAAATTGCTAAAAAGCGCAGGTCAGCTGGAATAAGATTCGTATAAGAAAAGGAGACGTGTCAGGATGTTGGTCCGAGAAGGTGCTGTCTGTTTCTGCTATGTCCCTGTGGGGCAGCACATGAGCAATGGCTTTGCCACTGGCCCTGATAATCTAGGAGATAAATCATCTTTAGTCACTCTCTAACAGCCTGACAGACAGACAGCCCTAAGTACCTGGGAGGGTGGCAAAGGGACACTTTAAAATCTCCAGTGATGAGGGGGTATCACCGTGAAGAAAACAGTTAGCTGCCCCGAGCTCCCTCATATTTCCCAGAGTTTCTGGCTGCCATTTTGGCTCCATCTCAAGGCGCTATTCCGGCTCTATCTCATGTCACCGTCCTGGCTGCCATTCAATTCTCACGTTGGCTCCGGTTCAGCCTCCATTCTGGCTCAGTTTCAAGCTCCACAGTGGCTGTTTTTCAGGGGGCTTCATTGTGGCTCTGTTTCAGCAAAGCCACCCCTCCACCACCTCCCTCCCCATTTTCAGTTTCAGCACCCCAGGTAGCTGGCCTCCTGCCCGGCCTGCAGATCAGTGGGAGATCCAGGCTCAGGCCTTTTGTTTGGGGTGGCATTTTGCCTTTGTTTTCCCATCTCGCCTGTAATCTAAACACCCAAAACATCTCATGCTTGACAAATCGGCCCTGAGACGGGGGAGCAGCGGAAGACAAACGGCTGGAAGCGGTTCAACCCCAGGCAGGACTGATGGTGTCCGACTGGGCCTGACCTCCCAAAGGTTAAAGACACGTTCACTTACAAAGCAATCAATTACCCAGGCTGTGTGGGCGCTTTTAACCAACCTCCCCTCCTGCCTTCCACACAGCCGGCATTATTGATGAGGGTCCCAGCATACTGCACACTCCAACCTGGAGTGTGTATTACATTTCACAATTGAAATAAATCTCAGATTCCTGGTGTTACAGTAGTGCCTACCTGAACGTCTCTGCTGCTTTATGTAGTCTTGCTGCCCCCCCTCTCCCACCCCCCTCCCGCATCCTCCTCCTTCCTTCCTCCCTGCCTCTCTCCCTCCTCTCTGCAGGTTGTTGTAGCAGGTTTATTCTGGTAGTTGGGCTCCGTGGGCCTCGGCAGGCCCCTCAGCTGTTCCGCTGGGTTTGTAATTACCATTTCATTAAGAATGACAGTTTCGGGGGTTGAAGCACCATTTCATCCGGGTCTCGCGGGGAAGACGCTTGCCAAATTTACAGTGTGAGTGGCAATTATCTCTCTTCGTGTCTGCAATTCACCATTTTGTACTTAGTGGCTTGACAACGGCTAGGAACATTTTGCTGGAGTAATAATAGGTCTGGGATATTTACACTGTAGCCCACTCAAGCTTAGCTCTGTGAACAGACTGCTATGAGCTATCAGAAGAGATAGAAGCAAGCAAGAGGAAATACTACAGAGACAAGCACTACACCAGTGTGTACACAGAGTAGGTGTGGCAATAAAACGTGCTTTTTAGAACGCTGAAGGAAAACTGCTCAGTGTGGAGCGGTGCAGTTTGACTTTGGAGGCTCACTCTGTTTCACATATGTGGTCTTTCGCAGTCCAAATAAGAGCTCATTTAGTATATTGTTTTGGGTTCAGTCATTAAATGTTTTTTACGGCATCTGTAATGTTTCTCTTTTGGCCACTTGACAAAAATGACTCTTAACCTCAGTGGAGCTACTTGGTGAAATTATAAAAGTTAAAATGTGTGTTTTTCTCTTCCAATGCGGGGCACATAGGAAAATGCAACACTTTCATTATATTCCCAAATGCAATATATAACTTACCAACGCGGCTAGTCAGAAGTTTATCACCTGTTATTGTGAAGATGTTTTAAAGTATGTTTTTAAAGTTTGACCTAACCCCCAATCCAACCCCAGTTAATGGGCTAGGATAACTGGTGGTACTAAATTACCCATAGATGTGAATGAGTGCGAATGGCTGTCTGTCTTTCTGTGTTAGCCCTGCAACGAACTGGTGACCTTTCACCGTATGGCAGCTGGGATCGACTTCAGCACTCCTACGACCCTAAACTGGATAAGAGGAAGAGAATGGGTGGATGGATTTTCAAAGTTTGTTTTCAAACTGGATTTTCAAAGTGCATTATCTTATACGTGAACATGGCATTCTCATCCCTATTTTTCCTTCTTTTCCCATAAGGGAACTCTTTAGAATTTGATTGCAGCATTAGACACGAGGGACCAAATCTGCAGTCTCAATCTTCCAAATTTTTCCCCAAAGTGCTCCAAGAAATGGCTGTAAAGAATAACAGATACAACTGAACATTATTAATGCCAAACAAAGGTCATTCACAGCCTTTAAGGGGATGAAGTGAGTTACTGACTGCAGCTCAGATCACTGACTCCCATGCCTTTGCAATGTGCTTGCTTTGCGCACATTGACACATAAGACAAGAGCAGTAAGATTGTACAAAATGTGCATTCATAGTTCTGTTATATCTAGCAACACTCGTAGGTGAAGTGAAAAAGCAGCAATCACAGAAATTCATATTGTTTAACCTCTTAAGCCCCAAGCCTAACTGATCTCCTGCCTTTTGCTCCTGTATCAGGGGGCGTTGGGGCTTAAGAGGTTAACAACATGAATAAACTCTCATCCTGAAAGATTCTTATAATGCTGCACTTTGCTGTTCAGGTAAATGTGACAGAAACAGTTGTTTAACCCACATAAAACAGGAGCTAAAAGTTGAATTCATACTGAAACGGTGCTGCTTAAACTATACGACCAAAATGTGACTGAGAATACATCTGATCACAGACTTCTCAAGAAAGAGATGAAATGAAGGCCAGTTTGGACATGAAAAATGATTGTGGAAACCAATAACTACTTAACTTTGTTTCATTAGACAGACATAAAAAAAAGAAATATTTATGCTTCTGAATATCTATGCAAATATCTGTGTTCAGCAAACAAGAGACAGGAAGTGTGTGTCTCTGTGTTTACTCCGCTCTCTCTTAAGAACAAAAAAATGGCAGCCATCAGCCTCGCTGAGTTATAGTGACATGACTCACACAATGTCTACTGCGAGTGACGGCTGCAGCTCTTTTAATTGCATGTCTGCGCTGAATGATGGGATACTTAATTCCTACACATTACACACAATTGCTTTTTCGCAGTGGCAGAGGCCCGGGGAGGCAGCCGAGGCTTTCCGTGGCCATATGGAGAGGGAGGCAGAGCCCAGGCTGAGTGATCGGGAACTTTCCGCCTTGTCTCTGTACCAGAATGGCTGCTATACTGTACTCAAGCTGCAGGACAGGCACATGAAGACACACAAACACGCACACACACCTCAAACTGAGCACGCACAGAAGCGAGATGCGGTATCGGCTAAGGCTTAGTCTTAAAATGCTAGCAGATACATAAGCTCTCTCTCTCACTTGCAGTAATGTGAGCACAATCTGCACGGTCTCACACATACTGTACGCGCTCTCAGTTACATACACACTGTAATCTCACACGCAGAGGACATGCAAGCACACACAGGGAAACTCACATGTATTTTCTCAGATACAAACACTCACGCGTGCATGTAGATGCACACGTGCACACACACACACACACACACAGTCCTCTGTGTGAAGTGTGTTGACAGTCCTGTCAGCTCACGGTAGCACCATCAGGCACCCTGCTGTCC
Source organism: Rhamphochromis sp. 'chilingali' (assembly GCF_963969265.1). Lineage (NCBI taxonomy): Eukaryota > Metazoa > Chordata > Actinopteri > Cichliformes > Cichlidae > Rhamphochromis > Rhamphochromis sp. 'chilingali'. The sequence goes on from NC_137938.1 coordinate 17,388,954, forward strand.
TGTGAATGGGTCAATTCTCCTTCTTCTTCATCTCTCTTATCGCTCTGTCACATCACTTGTTTTCTGTTGAATCTGTGGTAAGAATAGAGCTCGAGCGCTACAGTAGCTGGATAATGCAGTATCGCTCTGACCCGAACTTTACAGACACAGGAATCTCAGTGTCTTAGTGTAACCAAACATACTGTACCCACATGTACGTGTGAATTCAATGGGGGGGGGGGGGGGGGGGGGGGGGGGGGGGGCAGGTATAATGGCTGAAATGTGCATGTCTTTGTGGATCTATCTACGGCTTTTGTATTGACTGGAGGAGCTGCATTAATTTTGTAGACATCTGTTGCCTCTTTTTGTATACGATTCAAGTAGCGTTTTGTGTTTTTTAGGATCCTGATATAGAGGGTCAATCACTGGATAAAGCACTGCTGTTAGAAGAGTACAGGAATCAAAAGTAAATGGTAAAACTTGCCAGACAGGTAACCAGTAACTGTTAATTAAAAATATATGGAACATATTTCTTGAGTACTATGAAGTTCCATGGGCAATCACAATCATTAAAATGATACTTTCCCTGTAAAACTCTGATAATTACATAAAGCAGACCGAATCTCAGCATTATCTATGTGGCAGAAATAATGCAAACCCAATGCTCTCCTCAGGTGCAGTGGTTGACAGCTCTTAGAGAAGCTAGCATTACTGTTCAATGATGTGTCCCTGGAAATACCTCGGCCTCCACAGATCCTAACACACCTCAGTGCATACACAATTAGGGAAGAGAGAGACATGTAGTATATAGTGAGGAAGACAGAGAGCCTGCTAATGCATTTAGTAGCCAGGCCCCGTTTAAGAAAAGCCCTTAATGACTTTAATTGATCTTTATTAGCTTCAATTAGAAAGGGACACTGGGGAGGAAACAAGGTTGTGATTCCTGCAGACGGCTCAGTGGAGGTGAGCAGGATCACAGCAACAGTGGGAGACAGTTTCTGAGAACTATGCTGGAAATAAATTTACAGCTGATGTAAAAGCAAAAGGCATAATAGTGGGATTATGTTTTGATGACCTATCGAGCTGAAACCTTGTCATACTGTATGGCATAGGGAGTGACATTAGCATGTTACACTGTGCTGCTAGGTGTAAATTATATTCTCTAACACCTTAAGCAGCTGCCTGAGAATTAATTTCAGAACATACTATAACTTGAACTTCATTTATCACAGGGAATATATTACTAGAGTGAGACTATGTATTCAAACCAATGGGGGAGAAAGAATGTGAGGAGGTGAAGGCGAATTATTGTACATGCAAACGTTTTAGGTGCTTCATCCATCACATAGTAACATCTGAGGAACAAGACGAAGCTGTCCACAGTGCCCTGACCTTTAAAAGACACAGTGAGTCTGGGCTACAACAAGAGACAGAAGAACTGTAGCAACTTCTTCCTGACGCTTGGCTTCGAGTGATCACAAACCAACGAAATAACAGAAACATGTTTTTTAAAAGCACCCGACTGAAGCTGTCACACAGTTCTCAAGCAAGGTGTCAACACAGAAAACAATCAGCAAAGTGAAGTTCCAGTTCAAAACCGGCATGCTATCTTTGGATTAGCTGGTTTGACAAAATTTAAAATGGTTTTCAAGATGGCGGCTATCAAATTTCTCTGTTAACCAAGCTTTCTGCCTCAGGCTCTGGGCCAATTCACAGAAAGAAAAGGAACATTTCATGCGTCATTTAACTTCTGCACAAAATGGATCAATTGAGCACCGCCTACTCCAATCAGGGACATTATCAGAGGACTGAGCGACAGATATACAAAGAGCCTAAAAAATATAACACTAAAATGCAACACAAGTAATGCTCCAGAAAATTATTCTGCAGATTTGATTATTAGAATCACACAAAGCAGTAAAAAAGGCCTAAATATACCTGTTAATACATTTACCATTTACCAAACATGACAGCTGCACATTAGAGCTCTGAAACTTTAAATTGCATGCACTTGAAAATGAAAGGTTACTCATTGTTCAGTTCTGTCACTCTACACTACAGCCTAATAAAGCAGACGTGGGCTTTAGTTTATTGCTACGTATTGATGTGCCATCCTGGAGGAGTTCGACTAACTGTGCAATCTCTGCAGGGTCCATGTACCAGTAGTGACCCTGGCCCTAGCCAAATGCAAAACTAGTGAAAAAACAGTCAGATAAGGTAAGAGTGGCCTCAACATGTAAAACTATTCCTGTTTTGGGGGTTTTCTCATTGTTGCCCATCTAGTGCACCTGTTGTTAAATTCATTAACACCAAAACAACAAACTGGTTTTAAACCCACTGTGGTACATGCCTGACCAGATCAATGTCCCACAAGTTTAACTGATGTGATGCTGTACTCTAATTAAAAAGTGTTCCTGCAATCTTTCGGAGGACTGTGTAAAACATATGCCTGGATAAATTTCTGCATTTTAAAATCTGATTGTGTAAGTACGGAAGAGAACAAAAGTCTTAACACTGGTCTAGTAGTTTTTACTTTCTTTCATAAACACTTTAAAAACTAACTTCCAAGAGCAAATTACACATTTCTCATGATTTTCTTATATCACATTTGGAAAGTAAATCTACTTTTTGTTAGTTTAGGGAAAATTACCATTTTTGCTTTTAATTTAACAGAGCTGCATTTTGCTTCCCATATGTGACAGCTGACTAGAGTCTGGCAGCCCTATAAGGTTCACTGAGCCAGTAACAAAGGGCTTTGGTAATTATGTCAGAGCTCCAGCTCCCTTGCATCAAAGTCATAGACAGTTATATAAGATGCACAAAGCTAGCATAATGTCACCCACAGGTTTATCAAGTCTGATTCTAAACTCTCGAGAAGAGGTTTTGCGCTGTTGCCATCTTGGCGTTTTGCAAATGTAGGTAGCTTGAGGTAACTTGGAAACAGCAAGCTCACTGGCTAACAAATCGTGACTGAGCATACCCAGATAATGCTGCTTTCTGAATGACCAGAATTTACTAAACCGAACTAATTTTTTTGTCAGGTAATTGTTTACACAAGACTTTTATAGGAAGACTTTTTGTAACCGCAGGTCCTTGCCCCCCTTTGGGGGCCATTACAATGAATGCAGCCAGACACGTCAATAGTGGCTTTGCTTTCCAGACCAAGCTATGTCCATCTTAAATACTGTCTATGGTCAAAGCGTGTGCTAATGTTTACAACTACGAGACAAGAATAACTCCTCCTGGTCATAAAAACAGAGTAGGAGGGGGAAAGGACAGCACGTGGCTTCTGGGAAAACAGTTATGTAAATACACTCATCGTCTTTCGTCTCCAATATTTGTGTCAAGACCAGAAGTCTTAATGTGTTAGCTTGCAATGCTAGTCGAGCTAGTCTGTCTGTCTAGCTGGAAACAACATCTGTTGGTCTGTCTGCGTGGAATTAAATCCCTACTTTGAATACACATAATATTCTCCCATTCTTGAGCCTGATTCTAATGGAGTCGACTGGATCACATTCAGGTTTGGATCACAAAATTAATGGATTTTGATGCAATGAATATAGATTAAATGCAGCTTTTACAAAACAAAAATGACCTTCTGAAAGCTTAACTTCTCTAATAACTTCATACATTTCAATTACATTTCTAATTGCTATGGCATTTACATGCTTTGGTACAGCATCTAAACTCTCCTTCATAACTGTTGCATTTCTCTTACACCCTAAAACAATGTTAAACAATATTAACTCTAATATACAAATAAAAAGACGGATAAAGCAAAGACAATATGCTCAGAACTGAAGTGAAAATCTCCATCCAAAACAAAACAAAAAAAAGAAAAAAAAAAGAAAAAAAAGAAAATCTCCATCCCATTCACCGAGTCCTTCCTCCAGCCCACCATCCATGACTTCCTCTTCCCAGTGCCGTGTTTGTGTTTCTAGAGGGAGCTGGCTGACCCCTGACCCCAGGCTAATGAGAGCGATAACGAGGATTAAAAGGGGGTGACTGGAAGGTGTCTGAGAGTGGGGTTTAAACAATTACACTGGGCTGCCAACATGCCTTTCTTCATGACTCAGGAAATTACAGTCTCCCTCTCTTTCTCCCCCACACACTCTTTCAGTCGGCACACAAAAGATAGGGCTTATGGAAAATAATAAATTATCTCGGGGCCACGTTAACTTGGATGTAAATCGCTGGGCAATTATGTTTTAATAGCCCTTTAAGAGAATGAGTAATTGGGTTGACACTACTGGGGTTGATCAGGCTCACCCATCTCTCTTTCCCTTTGTGGCCGGTGGAAGAGAGCTGTGGGTCTGCGAGGCGGTCAGCCGGCAGCACGACTGCAGCTAAGGTGGTTAGCCTCTGAAAAACTGTAACAGCGATATCAGAGAATCTGGATAACTATTTTCATTCTATTAAAATGAAACCTTTTCTTGCTCCAAAAAGACATGCATTGTCGATATCTTTGTTAAACATTCTTCTTTATTCTCAGCATATTTCCTTTTTTGCTAAGATGTTCTCACTCTTCGTTTGCCAGAGATGATTTTATACATAAGACTTTCTCCTGATTAAGTTTTTGTTTTTGTAAAAGGTGCTTTGTCGCTAAGAAGACCCTGTGGCTATCTGTGTCTACCAATGGAGGTGGTGTTCATATACTACATACTTGAAAAGAAGATGTTGCAAAGCAGTTCAAAAGCTATATCTGTACGGTCAGTAAAAATTACATCACTCTACTAAATATAGCTTTTAAAATGACCGGTTGTATTTATAATAGGAGGATATGAAAATATTATAATCTTAATTAAATGAGCAAGGTATCTGTAACAAAAACAAAAAAAAACCTCTGTGCATGGAGTGGGAGGAGAGCCAGATGCTGAAAAAGTCTATTTATCACTACCATGAAATCTGGCAACCCACTGGCTATGTTTGATGACAATGGGCAAAACTCTGGCTGTTGTAGCCGGTGTATATCAGGACCAAGAGTTGCTGGAATTTTTTTTTTCTACAAATACACATTTTGAAAATGTTAATTAAAAGCAAAACTGTCACCAGAGAAAAGACGGTGGCTTCAAAATTTTATTGTGACAAACAAACTAGCGAGCTAACTGTTAACTAACTCTGTTCAACTTTGTAAATACTCCTTTTCATGGATGTCTGGATGTTATACTTTATTGTAACATTTTGGAGAAAACTGAACGTTTCATTTAAGATGAAAGAATTTGGAGTGTTTTAAACTGTCAGTCATGCCACAGTGTTTGAGAAGAAGAAGAAGGGTTTGGAATGGCTAATGACGTGAGCGTGTTTAGATTACGAGTGGACTACTAACAGAAACCTGAATTCTTCTTGTACCAAAAGTCTCGTCCCTTACCTACAGATTCTGTATGTTTCTATGAGGACATCTATTAATAGTCAAATTATGTCATCAGACCTTGTAATTTAGCGATCATAAAGGAGAAACGAAAACTCTGGAACCTCAGCCATAATTCCATTTTCTATTAAAAAAAATTGAGTTGCTCAGAATGCACATTCAAACCAACCAAACCACTGTATTTATAGCACAACAGTGGATACTGTCACTGTTTTTAAGGGTGACAAAGTAACATCTTAGTTCACTTAAATCATCAAGAAACAGAATTTAAATAAAATGTTAAATTATATTTGATAACAAATATGTTGCAGGTTTTTATGTCAATCTATATATGTCTGAGTATAATTCTGATTAGAAGCTTAATCGCCATTCTCATCCCTACTATCAGACACACACACACACACACACATGCACACACACGCACACAGAGCTCAGCAGGCTCCTGACCAGCACCCTTCAACCTCTGAACTCGGGTCCAGATTGTGACCTCTGGATTATCACCGTGTGTCTTGATTTGGCCAGCCCCGGGGGAGTGGCGGTGTAGGTAGAGGAGGCAAAATCGATGGAGAGAGGGAAGAGATCACAACAGGCCAAACCTGGTGAGCTGAGAACCACCAAATGAGACTGGAACAACACGAACAGCAGGGGTGAGGAGGAGGGAAGGAAAGAGGATAGAAAAAAAATGGAAAAAAAATTGTGATAGGATCTGATGCTAGGCTGAGTTTGACATGGAAGAAGGAAATAATCAAAATCCCCGGCAGGTTGTCGGACCTTACCGCAATGAACAAGCAAATGGTGGGATAAACCTGTATTTATCTTCTTATACTTTCATCTCGGGAAGAAGACAAACGGGGTAGGAAATCGATCAGATGAGCATCTGTTAGGCTTGGCAACAGTCGCAAGTCTGCAGAAATGGATTTTAAAGCCCATTTTTCAATTTCGTCTTCATTACTGTGAGCGTCGTGCAGGCGCTTAAAGGACACTTCCACAGTAAAAGAAGAAAAAAGATCTGCGTGTGCATTGTGCAGGCTACTACACCTCAGTTCTTTGCCCTGTTTCCTTTCATAGATCCACAAGACGCAGTGAGTGCTCGACGTGGACAATTTCTGTCATGTTTTCCCACAGAGGTAATGGAACAAGACTAACAAGTGTTTTTCTTTGATAAAACTTCCTGTTATTTAAAAATTAAAATGCTATCTATGTAAGTGTTATTTACACAAACACAGCAGAGGTAAAAAAAAGAAATTGCAACTTAATTGTGAGCGTGTGTTTGGTCTATCACGTGGTGGGGATGAGGCATGTTACATGTGTATGATGCAGCACAGCTCAAGTTGTCTTTTAAGCTTGCAGGCTTCACCCCATTTGTGTTACAATACTGCGATCACCTTTGAAATCTGCACTCAAAATGATTTAACACCACAGCAGTTACAAGTTTTCACTGGCTCTCTTCTTGTCAGTGTGCTTACAAGAATTTACACAAAACCTGTGGTTGTCCATTTGTTTACTGAATTCTACCAGGATATTTTAGACAGTGGGGACTTTATGACTTGATATGTTAATCAAAAATATCTACAGACATCATTTCTAGAAGCCAGGGATGGCATTTGGTATCATCATCATTTATAAACAGAAAACAACTGTTACTGCTTTTTGTCGATGTGGACAGTATAAAAGATTTTACCGTATAAAAATTCATCATAGCGATAGCTTTTAAAGGTCCTTCGTGTGCTCACAAGGCCTTCTACTTAGTATGCTTCCTGCACCTGCGTGTCTTTATATCTGAAACTGTGTCATTGTGCCTGTGTGTATCCTTTTCCTCTACCTCCCATCCTCCCGCTGTTGCTCGCCGAGGTTCTTTTATTCCCTCCTGAGCAGCTCTGTCACCCATGTCGCCGGGGGACAAGGAGAATGTCGCGTTTTTTCCCCTGGATCAAAAATTTACGAGCAATTAAAAGGCGGCCGACGCCCAGCATCCATCAACCCCTGCGTGCAGCCAGGTTGGGTGAGGGGGACTTGCAGTAAACCACAGGCTATATACTTTTATATCTGTTTTCCCTCCGAAGAGGGAAGGTTATGACAAAATTATGTTTTACTGTTCCTGGATCCGACCACGATGTAGAAATCTTTCATGAAACAGGCTCGTTGGAGGTCAGAGCCTTTAGAAGGGAGGACAGACAGAGAAATATGTATGTGTATGCATGTAAAAGTGTGCGTACTGTTCATGTCGGGTGATTTTCAAAACCACGGCAGAGGCCTTAAAAACAAAAAGAATAGCTCTTCCAGTTGCTGAGGGAAGAGTGACCTAATTACTCTGTTGTTTATTACTGCAGAGCTCTGATTTATGTCCCCGGGCTGATGGAATTTCAACACTGAGTCTTCCTCGTCAATAACGACACATTCTTTCTGTATTTGATTACGCAAACACACACAGCCCTGCACAATGATCCATTGCGACACACCTAATACACAAAAAGGCACGCGAGGCCTCATACATCAACGCAGTCACTCTTTCACTTTTTCTGGCTCCTCGCGACAGGCCCAGACTCATTTGCATCCTTAATTGTGTTGTAATGTACTTTTAATTTGAAAATGGAGGCAATTAATTATTTTGATATGGAACAAAATGCCGCAAATGTAAACATTCTAATAGTTCTCCATGAACAGAGTATCATTTTTCAAAAGAGGGATTGAATCTTATCTCATTTTTTAATGCCACAGTTTTTTCCCTCGTTTTTTTTAAAGACACCATTTCACCACTCATGCATTCTCCTTGATATTCACTTTGGGTTTTTTTGCAACCGGGGCAGCGTTTCTTTGATCTATTCCACCACTGTTATTTTCTATCTCAATCTCCCACAGGATAATTACTGTAGTTGCACCTATGCTATCAGAAGAGATTAAATGAAATTAAGCCCGTCTGGACGCTCTGCTTGTTCTCCGTACGTCATCCCTCTGCTGCAGACTCTCCTCCTTCTATTTCTAGGTTAGAGAGGCTTCGAGTGGAGATGTGAAACGCAGATTTGTTGCTGTGTTTTTTTTCTTCCCTTCGCAGACCATGTGATCAATAGGTGTCAATGTTCAAAGACTACAGAGCAACGCCAGAGGAGAGGAAAGGAAAGGAGAGAAGAGGGAGATCCATTTGTAGAGTTCCTAGAAAAAAAACCTGACAAATTCACTCCCTCAGTCTGATAAACTCAGCACGGAGAGAGACCGGATGGATGCGTGTTATTCCTTTTTCGTCTTTTCACCCATTTCCATCACCTTTCTTTCCCTCTCCCCTCTCAGACTCATACACACAGTTTTTTTTGTCCTTTTATATCTCTATTCCCCCCAACACCCCCCCCCCACTCTCTCTTCTGATTCTCCTGAGGGTGCTGGGAGCCGGCTGACATCACAGCCGGCCCGGCAACAACCTATAAATTATGAGTGACAAGTCTTTGGACCAATAAAAGCACCACCATATTTCATGCACAGTAAATCTGATTGCAGATTGCTGTGGCGTGTGGCGGCTGACATGTTTATTGTCGTCATGGCAGTGGGAGCAGAGGGTGGAGAGGCGGAGGGTGGTGGGTCGCTCCCCAACATCAGAGTTGTTTTTTTTGTTGCTTTTTACAAAAGCTCCCAGTCTATATGGAGGTCAAACAGATGGGAACTCTAGGATGCGTGCGACCCATTCCACCCACCCAACGCCCCACCAAATCCCCCAACACACACACATCAATGCCAACTCACCCAACATCTATAAGGAAGCTATTTTTCCTGCAGCTTTAACAAAGCCATGCAGTCGATGCTTTCTCTGCAGCCATCTGTCCCCAATCCGCACATGCTCCCAACAAAACTTTTAAAGAGGTTACATCCAGCAACTCTGATTTTCCTCAATTAAAGCGAAAGCTAACTTTTTGAAAGAAGAAATAATGTTCTGCTCTGTTGTTTGCGTTTTGTGTCCATCCTGCGAACACCGTCTCGCTCTGACGGATCAGTAATCCTCTGCTGTACAGCCTCTAACTATTGATGCTGTTTGATTAATGTTTGCTAAAAACTGCACTTCAAAGCTGTTATTTGAATCTTCACAAGAAACTCGAGTTTGCGACAGATTGGCGCTGACAGCACGGCAAAGTCAGTCATTATTTAGAGGACTAACATGCTGATTTCGGTAACAAAATGAAACTTTTGGACAATAAGAAAAATATTTCTTGATTTTAGAGGAACAGGCATCAGCTGAAAGACGCGGATCTGCATGAATACTGTGCAGTTTCAGTTTCTCTTTCCCCTCAACCCTAAACTTGCCGTGGCAGATGGCTGCCCCTACCTGAGCCTGGTTCTGCTGACTTCCAGTTAAAAGTGAGTTTTTCCTTCCCGCTGTCGCTAAGTACTCATTTTTTGCCAGGACAACATTTTGGGACTAAATTATAAGGAAGCGATGTGTAAAAAAATGTAATTTCTATTAGTAGATTACAGTTATTTATCTATTACTTAGTTATTTTGTTGTAGTGTGAATGGCCATGGAGGAAAACTTAAGAAAACAGTTTTCCCAAATCTATGCCCTTTTCACATGTTCCAAAGCCTTCCACTCAGTGACACTTCTGCTAAAGGGAGCTGTGTAACTGTTGGGATTGGGTCTTACCTTATAATACCTTAAGGTAAGGTCTTACCTTACCTTTATCTTAATATCAAGTGCCTTGGGGCTATTGTTTTTTGAGTTGGTGCCATATAACTAACAGTGAATTGAATTTCTACAACATAGTATTGTTGCTTACTCCTAAAGTGGCCCTATACTTTTTTCTTATGTCTGTCCTATGCATGTCTAGGGGCTGGTCATTGTAAATATGATCAAAGCTTTAAATAATTGGGCCAGCAGATTCGAATGTAGTCCCTGTGAACCATAAGCTCTGGCTTCAGATTGCTCTAAACACTCAGTTTCAGACAGTTTTTTCTACACTCTATGGTGTCAGTGACAGCAGATACCCTTAATTTGGTCTCCTTATACATACAACTGCTCTTCAGACCTGCTATTTATGAAGGTGAGCCAATGAGACAAAGCTTGTTTCAGACAGTGGATGAACTAAACGAAACAAGGACGAGTACAAAGATTATACATAAGAATAAATAAGGATTATTTACACTAAGAATCATGCAAGTTCCACTAGTTGAGTCCAAAAAGATTTAAAGTTGAAATTAGTATAACAGATCTACTTTATGTCTGTCCAAAGCCTACTTTTAGAAACATAATTCTGTACAGTTGGACTATTTTATGGTAATAATATTATTAATAACGAAAACACACTCTGCTCTTAATCATTTTCTTCTTGATTTTATTTAAGCCATCTTCTTCTCAGGACCTCAAGTACTAATGAAAGCATCTCTTGTCTAACCTCATACAGCGACGCGCTTCAGGACTGTCTTTAATTTTCTTAAACCTGGATCCTCTCGTTACAGATATCACATCTAATCTTTAATGTATTGCAACAACCTTATTGATGGTAAGTGACCCTGTGCTTGTGGCACTGCCTGGTCCACCCGTCCTGACGCATGTAATAAACCATTCTTTATAATTAGTGTGGCCGCTGCAGTATGATCAGGGCATTACAAGTCCTCTGCCATAGCCCCTAAATGGGCAGATTTCAACAGATGCCTGCTGGTGTGATCGGCATCATTATATTTTAATTAATCCATTCTTCTCACAGCAACACAGTAATTACAATCTATTTTATGACATGGCATGCTGCGAAAGAGGGGATGGAAGAGAGAAATAAGAAAGGAGTGAGCGAGAATAACAGCGAGCAAAAAGGGAAAAGGAGAGGAGAGGAATGTTGAGGAAAAAAAACTACAAAGAGAGGCGAGGAGTGTTAGTTACAGCAAAGATGAAGAGAAGCAAGTTTAAGGTGAGTGAGACGGTGAGGAGGGAAAAGCATCACTAACACTATGACTGATTACCGGTATGTCATCGCCTGGCAGACACTGTGAAAGCATTGTAAAACCGTTTATGGGATGTCTAGAAGAGCATGGGTTTCTCTCTCGCTCGCTCGCTCTGGTTCTACACTGAGAGAGAGAGAGAGAAGCTCCAGTCCCTCCAGCCTGTGTCTGTAAATCACTGCAGGTACGGACACTCAGACACGCTGTGGGTGTGATAATAACATTAGAGGATTACAATGACACTCCTCCCCGGACAAGATCACCTGTCTCAACTGTCATAAAACAGACTGCTGCTTTTTGTGGTTGAAGCACTTTATATATGAGGAGAGTGTGGAGGTGTGAGCACAGACAAAAGTGGTGTGTATGTGTGTGTGCGCGCATGTGGAAACAGCATCAGTGGATAGGTAGTAGAAGTCTGGTTGTTATGTTAACACCTGAGTACTAAGGTTAAACAGATAAAATGTTAATATGTGTTAATGTGTTTGGAGATTTTCTCTTACTTATATTTTTTTATCAAGCCAGAGGCTATATGTGGTTATTGCTCCCAGTCCACAGTGAAGGCTTCAGCCTGCCTTGTTTGCAGTGTCACACATCAGGTCACTGCTAGAGGTTAACTCTCAGATATAAACTGTACATAAAAGATGGACACTGCTCCCGGGCATTGCAAGTGAAGCCAACAGGGGACTGCATAGGGGTGACTACTTTGGTTCAGAATAGGTTGAGATGTTTTTACACCAGTGGTGTTTAATCGGTTTAAATCAGGTTTGTTTTCCCCCTTTGGTGTGGATCTTTTGCCCAGCTTGACAAGCTGGACATGATGCTGCTACTCAACCTTCTTGTCAGTGTTTCCAAGAGGTCACTTGTGCTGTTGCAGTACAAAAAAAAAAAATCCCCAGTGGTTGGTTAAGTATATTCCCCAAAGAGCACAAACATAAAAGACATGCTAGTAAAACTATTGACAAGACTATCAATACTCAATGAATCAAAAGGAGCTTAAAAGAAGATCTGTAATCACTCACCTGACTGCTTTCCCAGATGTTCAGCTGTTAGACTGTTCTTTGCATCACCTCCACATTCCCACACTATCAAACTCAATGCTGACATCATTACACTAGTCCAATCATCTTCTTGCCCACCTTCATTGAGCCAATGAGCCTCCACTCTATGTGCTTTAAATCTCAGCGCTCTTCCAACATTCTCCCTTTCAGAATATCACCTGTGCAACCCACCTCCTCCTCATTTCTGCCTTACTCGAGTATCTCAAAGCTCCATCCAAGCCGCCACCACCACCAACATCTAGCTTTCAGGGGAGTCATTTCCTAAACCCTATCACCACTGGGGTTCTGTTCTGCCACGATGGGTCATCGGAGCCTAACCACTTAATAGATTAATTCATTTCTCTAATATAGCTCAATAGATTCAGTGGCCAACATAAGTATCTATAACGCCCCAGACTAAATAGAGACTGACAAATTTGCAGGATGTGCCCTTCTAAATATAGCAGTTTCAAAGTTTTAGTGATGTTTTCAATGGTTAAGAAAAAATTATAGTTCATAGGTATAATTAATGGAATCCTACTTTTTATAAATCTGCCCATAAAACTTCCTTTATGCTCTAAATATTTTATCTTGCTGTATTATATTTTACGCCTACAAGATGCCATGAAGCATACAGCACAGGTGTAACGTAATTGAAAGATTATCTTTATTATCGGCACAAGCAACATATATCCTACAAAGGAGCAGCTGATGGTTCATCTGCATTTTTTATCTGTTATTTACAATTGAGGCAAAAAGTCACCAGTAATAACTGTAATTAATTAAAATTATTCAATCCCAGGCAGTAGGAGATAATGATTTTGAACTACTTTGCTTTTCAGCAGTAAAAACAAGTATTTAGAAATGAAGGAATACTGCTGAATTTCTGAATTCACAAATATGCAGAAAAAGGTCAGAAAGTTTCAAATATGACTGTTACACAACAGCAGCACAAACTTTTAAGTCGAAATTGTGATGTTTTTAGTACCTTTGACAGCAGCTACAACTTCTCATTATACAACGTTGCCCGCAGTAATTTGATATCAACTTTTAGTAACTGAAACTACGTCACTAATCGTTCACACTACAAATTCCAAAATACTGATACTGCCAGTGCTACCCCTCAGTCTCCTAGTAGATGTACGAATGGTATAAATTTGGAGAGCCCAGATGACATCTCTTTGGAGTTATCATGTTCAGAAGATTTTCAGAAAACTTGACCTCTAACCTTGAGGTCAAGGTCATTTTTAGGAGATGCACTTATGGTATCAAATTGAAAACCTCCCTGAGGTTTCTTCCTGTTAAAAGGCAGATTTTCCTTCCTGCTTTCACCAAGTGCTTATTCAAAGGGGCCCTTCTGATTGTTTGGGGTTTCTCTGTATTACTGTAGGGTTTTCATCTTACAATGTAAAGTGCCTTGAGGCAACTGTTACTGGGATTTGGTGCTATATAAACAGAACTGAATTGATTTGAAATGAATTTAATGAAATTATTTGGCCAGATGACTTTTCACATTTTAGTTAAATAAAATATTTGTTACATAGGCAAATATTGGAGAGTGAGAATATTTACAGATAAAGCGACTGTACAATTCATCTGCCACAGGAGATGCACAAAACTATTTAAATCATTCAGTGGATATATGATGTCATCTGTTTTTCCTATTGGATATTTATTTGAAGTTTGGTAATTATGGGCTATTGCCAGAAATATTTATAGTGATGCTGGCAAGCAGAATGTAATTAGTTAATCATTGAATACAAATTATTGTTGATGCTAAATTCGAGATATTGTGTTCACGAGAATGGGACAAACAACCTGAAAACAGTGAGAGAGCTGAGTGAGTCATTGTTGGCAGCTGATGTCAACAGTTATAATAACCCTTTTTTAAAAATAAAAAACATAAAAAGGAGGTATAAGGCAATGAGGTGCAAGTGAGGTCAGAGGAGGTGAGGGAGGCGTTGTCTCCTGTTGCTGTTGCAGCAGATGAGTCATCTACAAGCTGAGGTTCATGAACAAGAGAGCACTTGTGCTAGCCAATCGAGCTCAGAGGTTCTGAAGTGGTTTTGTATTATATAAACATCATGAAGGGAAACCTTTTCCATATGATTATACAGAAGAAAAAGACAACATTTGCCTTTTGTCTATCTACATATAAAATAAACTGACTAAGAAACATTTTATAATCTAATCAGGAGGCGAAGAGAAGAGGAGGAGACAGCAGAGCAGATAAGGAGTGTCACAGAGAGATGAGACACCAAAAAGAGCTCCTGGAGAGGTGAAGAAGAGGAGGGTATCAGATAGATAACACACAGAGTTAACGCAGTTTGTCACAGTTCATTTTCGTCACAGCTCAAACAGGGCCGTTGTCGCACAAGAGAAACAGAAGCTCGGGAGATCCGGATTGGTCGATTTTATTTTGAAGTATTGGCAACGTACAGTCAAGCCTATGACTGCTTTATTTACATCACGGCTATAATTCTTCTGTTCTCCTCTTACTGTTGGAAATAAACATGACAATGAAGATGAAAGGGAAGTTAGACTGCACTTGTTTTGTTTTTTACACTTTATGCTAGGGAACCATCTTAGGAACCTTTACTACATTCATTGTACTCATATATATGCTCAAAAATTTATTGGGTGAAAATCTAAAAAATTTCAGGGCTGGGCAGAGCCATCCCCACCCACCACCAAATATTTCAAGGTCCTTACGACGCCCATGGGGGTTATATTTTTGCAATTTTTCTTGGACTGGAGAAATGATTTTATAAAGTCTGTGCTGTCTGCACAACCTTGGGTAAGTAAGCTAAGTAGGCGAGATGCTGGCAGACTGCTGGGACTAATCCCAGTGGTAACGCCACATGTTTGTGTTGCATGCATGTTTTACGGTACCTATGGTGAACATGGTATCCTGCTGCATTGATGTTCCAGCCAGGCTCTTTAGGGTCGGGGATCTTTGCTGTCTTGGCGATCAGATGCTGAACATCCCTCCACGTCAGCTCAGGACTAGGGCAAGAGACATAAAACAGAATATCATCAAACGCATCTTTCCTTTCGGCCTGTGTTCTACACCGACTGAAACCACAGAGGAAACACTTCAACTCTGCGTGATACTCTGAAAAGAGACCTGCAGGGAGCTCAGCGCTCCAGTCTTGTGCAGAAAAAAGCTGGAGGACGGTTTTATGGGGTGTACAACACACTTTATCAGGCCCACATGTAAAGCTTGCACTGTATTAATGCAAAGGTTTATTGATACATAAACTGCCGCGATGAGACGCTGCCATACCTTTAATAGCAGGTCCTCTAGACATAAAAGCACCTACTTAAAGTCAAGCTTACATTTTTAATAATGGTGTCACTAAAAACTGTGAATCCAACAAAGAATATATGAGACTTTAACAAAAGAGCCAAGAGAGTCGAATGTAGAAAAAATCTTCTTTTTAATCCCGGGCAGGGGAATTCTAATGGAGCGGACTCAAGTGTCATGTCAAGCAATATACTAATGGAATCCAATTAAGACCTTTAAACTGTGCAGAGAGCTGGAGGATATTAGCTCAGTTTTCTATAACAAAAGACCAAAGGGTCGTCAATGAGGGCTTTTTCAGGATATAAAAAGCATAAAGGAAATTGGGTTTTTCTGCTTTATCCACTCATTATTGTTCCCTAAGAAAATGACTTGAATGGAGCATAAGAAAACCGCTTGGCTACCCATTCTGAACACCTTTTCTTTTTTTTTCCTGTTCCTGAGGAGAAACGCTTCTGCTGTGTGCCTCAACATCTGTACACAGGCACTCATTTCTCCAGTACAGAAGGATAGAAGGAAGGTAATTAAAGGTATACTACACAGCTAATTTCTCCCATCATTAATGATAAAACTGCAACACATCATGCATGCATCCGGCTCCGCGCTAAGGTGTAACGTCTCAGTCAACGGCGAAATCTGCACTAAGACGTGGAGATTTAAAAAAAAAAAAAAAAAAAAAAAAAAAAGGCCTTTGGAAAGTAAAAGGGGGAAGAAACCCACAAGTAGCCTCTTCATTATTGTGCGGCTGGGTGTTAGACATCTTGGGAGATATCAGGCGCAGATGTAAACAGATGTATTCCATTCACGTATTTGAAAAAAATAAAGCAGAACAAAAGCGGGGAGAGAAGCTTTCATTAGCAGCATAAAACAAAACCCTGGCAAGCAGCACGAACAAGCAGCTAAAACAACATGATAGGAATAATACCAGTAACACTAATAATAGACGGATAGAATGAAACAAAACACAACGCACAAACAATTATTTTAAGCTTTGATTTCAAAGGGATTGGACTGTGCACGTGTGTGCGTGGGGTGGTGTGTAAGCTTTGTACTTTTGAACTGTTGCTGCTCACCGCGTGCATGCGTGTGTGTCTGTGCGCGAGTGTGCGGTCTGTATTATATATTAGCGGCAGCAGCGTGATTCCGATGTGTGCACTCCCCCACCTCTATCATCAGCACCACCACCACCACCATCACCCCTCTGGTGGAATCAGAGAAAGCCCCGCGGCCCCGGCTGGTTTGCATAAAGCAAACAAAATTAAATTTGCTTTGCTAAATCAAAGCATGTATGGTATTCCAAGCTGCTCTCTCTGGGACAAATTACTTCAAACGGCCTCCTTTGTATCATAACAGAATTAAAAAAAGAAAAAATCAGCCCAATCAGCGGCTCTCCAAAACTCTCGACTCAGGAATTAATTATTGAACCGAGGGCTTTTCTCTCTCCTAGCAGTCAGCGACACAGATCTATTTATTTTGGAAAAGTCGTTTTGCTCTTAAAAACACACTGTTGGCTGAGAGCGCAGTGCTGCTATCTCCCTCTCTTTCTCTCCCGCTCTCTCTCTCTTTCTTTCGCAGTGTTTTCACTCCTCTTTGCAGCACAGCCCCTGAAGGGACGTGTGAATAGGTTTAGGCCACGAAATTAAAATGAAAACCCCACGACCAGCATCCGCCATAGTGCTGGTTAAACAGAACTATTGCTTATGCTGTAATGGACTTAAGATGAACTGAGCTGTTAACTTGTGAGGTTTATTTCAGACAGAGGTGGCTGGGTTTTTTTCGCTGCAGGAGCTCTTTGTAGGAATGCTAGATGTGCGTTTCTTTCTTTCCACTGCTTTTAGTTTAGTTGCCACAAGTTCAAAGCACTATTAAAGTAGAACAATACAAGTTAATTATGGTTTCTAAACTAAGTTTTGCCAACATCTCTAGTAAATCCACTAATTATTTATGACATCCTAGATGTATTTATATTTTTGACCACCTATTGTATGGTGGAACAGTGGAGTAGTGGGTAGCACTGTTGCCTAGCAAAAGGTCCTGGGTTCAAATCCACCATCCACAGCCTTTATGTGTAGAGTTTGCATTTTTTCCCAGAGTCTGTGTAGATTCTTCCTGGGTACTCTGGCTTAATCCCACAGTCCACAGTTAGTGGTGTTAGGTTCAACTGGTGATTCTAAACGGGCCATAGGTGTGAATGTGATTATTGGTGCCTCTCTGTGTTGGCAACCTGTCTAAGTTGTCCCCTATCACCCTATAGCAGCTCCAGCCTCCTCGTGACACTGAACTGAATAAGTGGGAGAAAAGGGATGGATGGATGCAGCCAGTCTCACACGTAGAGTTTAACCAAAAACATTTGTGGGAAAACATTGTCTAAAGTTGAAATGCATCAAGTAGCAGCAACATGGTAAAGTCTAAGGGGGATTCTTTTTGAAGCTGTTACTATTTTGTATTTTTAGTGCGCTTAGAAAAGCATTTAACTGCAGACTGACTGCTACTGCAGTGAGTAAATGTCATATCTGGTTTGATGCCATTTAACAGCGCTATTACCAATGTACATTTTGGTGCATCCCCACCAGAAATGCGATCAGCTATTATCTACAAATGTCATATACGAAATCAAAAAAGCACAGATAAAACCGTTACTCGTGCTAGCTTGCAAAACAGGCTGCAGTAGATGTTTATAGTGAAGGACTAGGTGGTGAAATACAATAGCTGTCAAGGTAGCAGCAATATGCTGTTTCATCTCTGGACTCATCACATACTGTTCCTGCCTAGAAGCCTTTCTGGTCATACTTTAATGCAACAGGTACCATGATAGCATCCCATTCTTTTTGATGTACCTTTATCATTATTTCCAGCATGCACGGCACTGTTTACCATTTTACCATACAGAAAGCAGGTGATTACATGAAAATCAGCCAGAAGACGGGCGTCCTGTCTGGGACATGATTATAAACTGAAATTTTACTTTTGTTTATAACTTGAATTTTCAGTCACTATATGGGGAGTGAAGATACCACATTTCATTATTAAGTTTAAAAAACAAAGCTCTCTTTCACAGCATTAACTGCATATTATAAGAAAACATCTCCAATCTGCAAGTTTTGTTGTCACAGTTAAATGTTCCACATCAGTAAAAACACCAGCAGGGCACTTTTTCCTTGGAGCCTCATGGTGTCCATTTCAGATATAGAGGGACTCCTATTGAACTCTGTCTGACTATAGAGTTTATATTACACTTCGGAAACACCAGCTGTGTTAGAACATGATGCTGACCCTGACCAAGCAACAGAGTGTCCTGATTTGGGACTGAGAACTGATTGACTGTTGTTTGCTAGGCAGATACCAAAGCTCTCCAGTTAACATACTTTCCTAAAGATTGTATTTGTAACTTTAACTCCGTCACAATGACTGCATGCACACAACACCAGCACTTACCTGATTCTACTGAAATGAACTAATCCCAACTTTTTTTTTCTTTTTAAATGCCGCTCTGACTTTAAGCCTTTAAGCTGAAATGTTTCAAAAAGAATGCTGGGATTACTTCTGCTGCACATAGGACAAACATATGACAACTCGTACACAACAAACTAAGAAAATACGTGGACGAACTCGTGTTTCCTGTCATGGATTATCTTACTCTGTCGAAGCTGTTTTCACTAGTGTGAAATTATAATTGCTGACAGCGTCGTCTTCTGTGAGCTAAACTGCGACATTCGGAATAGAGGAGCCGAGTGATCGCTGGTCTGCTGGGGCAGAGTTCGGCTGTATACGAGCAGCCCCTCAAACCCTAACAGCCGTCATCTCCTCGCCAAGGCTCACAAAGCAGCACAGCAGCCATCACAGTGAGCACACAACTGTTTACAAATCCCCAGTTAATAGGATCAGGCCTCATTGACTGGGCCGCTTCGATGTGTCTGATGTAATCTATTAGCTGTATGATAGTCAGTGTCTCAGTCCAATCGATAAACCTGGGCCTCCATATTGCTCCACTGTGGACTGTTACTCCTCTTTAGTGCTGCTTAGAATGCAGGCTTAGTGGCTATAAAAAGTGTGTGCTTGTGCGTGTGTCTGTGTGTATGCTTACCTACTTATTCTTGTATTTTAGATACAATACGCACTTGTATGAAATTTTGAGTTTTTTAGTATTTTTGCTGTAAAACACAGCTGATGTGAAACAGTTAAAAATGTTAATTGTGCCGCATTTCAAAGCATTAAGGGAAGAAACGAGACACATTTGTGTGTTTTGTGTAATAACATTGACACTAAACATGTATAACAAACATGCATCTACACACAGGTGTAATACTCTACCATACAACAGTCCATATGTGTGTCTGAATGTGGCTTTACTGTACGTGGAGTGTCTGGGAGTGCATGTTCATGCGTGTGCGCGCTGTGTTTTTGTGCGCAAGTGTGTCTGTAGCTGGTATAACTGGGTTTCCAATTAAGTTGAACCACAGGCTGGATCAATGCTAGTCCTCTGTGTGCAGGAATGAGAAGCCCTGGGCCCTCCGAGCATGCCCACGAATAATTTATCACTCACACTGGGCCCAGGCAGAGAGGAGGAGGAGGAGGAGAAGGACTGGCATGAGGAGAAGGAGACAGGGAGCGTGAGGACAAAGTGTCCAGCCCGGAGAGAGAACGGCAAATATGGGCAATCGAGGAGACAGAAAGATGGAGGGGTGAAGAAAGCAAGAGAGAGCAAGACCCAGAGGAAAACAATGTCAGCTCTCGATCATTTAGAAGCATTACTCTCCACTATTTTTTTTTTCTTCCAGTAAACAAGCATTGAAAATGAAATACTGTAGGGAGCACAAGCTATGTAATTCTTTTAACCATACTTTCAAATGCTGTAAGCTGGAAAGAGAGAAGAAAAGATAAATAGAGCCATTATTTTACTGTCAGTTTTCCAAAAATCTGTCACTTTCATGTTCCCACAATATAAAGGAAAGTCTTGTTGATTTGACTATATATTTTTTTTGCATGATCAATCAATAATATTTTTACAACTCCCATCTGGGTTATGATTTACACAATTTTACAAATTTAGCTTAACACATTGTAACTTGTAATGATGTTTTTTATACTCCTCACCCTTATCATAAACATGAATGTCATGGTAAATTTGGGCCTTTATTACTTTTCTAACTGTTCTTTTTTCAAAGACAGAATTACTGTACAGTACAAATCTTTATGGATTTAAAAATTAATAACTGGGTTGGAAAATCATTTGGGATCTTCTTGAATCCAAGCAGGGTCAAATTTATGCATACATAGTCAAATATATCCAAACACACAAGGAGAATTATAGATGGAGTGGTCTTATGGAGCCATTTCTAAACAACAGCTAATTCCAATATCAAACAAGTAGAAATTATTCTGATTTGTTACCACTTTTCTCCAAAGAGGATCTAGAAGAAGACCTAAACTGTCACCCTTTGATGAGAGGAAATGAATTAGGATGTTAAGGAATGACTTTGGAACCACCGACGCTCAAGCCTGCCATGAACTGGAAGCTGTTGGAGCAGCTTTGCATCCCGTGTGTGAGTTTTGCATCGCCATAGACTGAGAAGATACCAACCACGAAAGAAGCCCCTGGTCCAACACCGACATCTTCAAGCTGAAGTGAAATTTGCAGCTCCCTACACGGACAAGCCAAAAGCCTTCTGGAGAAAATTATATGATCAGCTGAGACAAAGATTGAGCAGTTTGACCACAGGGACAAGACAAGTTTGGGGGAGTAAACGTGAGGCTTTCGAACCTGAGACCACTGTACCAACTATCAACCATGGTGGTGGTAGCATCATGCTCAGGCGCTAGTTTGCTTTCAGTACACAGGACAAAATGTGTGGAATAATAAAGGAGGAGGACTACGTCTGAAGTCCTCAACTTCACCTCAAATCAACAGCTAGACCAGGGATGTCGAATTCAAGGCATCGAGGGCCGGTGTCCAAATTTGGCCCGCAGCCTAATTACATTTGGCCCGCGAAGCCATACCAAATTATTATTAGAGCTGGCCTACTGGTATTATACAGCCAATATATATATTGTTTAGTATTAAGCTTTGCTTGTTCTATATTCAGTTTTTCAGCAAAATGTGTTTGAGTCCATAAGAAGAGATTTTTTTTCAATAAATATTAACGTTAGCCCGCGACCTTGTTCCAGTTTTGAATTTTGGCCCACTGTGTATTTGAGTTTGACACCCCTGTTTTAGATGAAACCCTGGGTCAACACACCTGAATCAAATGATTAGTTCAGGCCTCTGGAAAATTTCAAGACATGTTGAGGAGGTAATTTAGCCATATAAATCAGCTATGATGTATCAAGGACTAGAGATGGACCGATCCGATATTACGTATCGGTATCGGTCCGATACTGACCTAAATTACTGGATCGGATATCGGAGAAAAATAAAAAATGTAATCCGATCCATTAAATATCACGAAAGCACCTCACAAAACTTGCAACACGCCGTAACTCACCTCAGAACGTTAGCACGTCGGAGCAGTATGCATCACGTGATAGAGCGGCTGTGGCATGCAGGACCTGTCGGTGGTCTGGATAGCATGTGGAGCTTCGCTAGCAACCCGGCATTTCATCTCCGACAAAGTTATCCCCGAGAGAAGTAAAGCAAGTGTGTAAGTCCATCTCTGAATGTTTGTAAAGCATTCCTGCGTTAAGCTTAACAAGCGACTGCCTCTCCTGCTGCTACTTCAATCATGAAACTGCTTAATGATCAGCTGATCGGCTTTTCTGTCGCGAGTCCGTGTCTCTGGTTTGTTTTTGGCCCACTTTGCACCAGAAAGAGGAAACCAGCGGCTGAACAACAGCAGCACATTTAAGCTTGATCAGCTGTTGTTAGAATTTATTTATTATTACTTTCTACTCGAGGATCTTTTTCTACGTAGCTGACGCTGGTAACTGTGCAGGGGCGGATCTAGCAAAGTTTAGCCAGGGGGGCCGATAGGGCATTAACAGGGAAAAGGGGGCACAAAGACATACTTTTCTTTCTTATTCTCATTTAAAATGTCTAGCTTTTAATAAATAATTATCCGAATCTTACACCCAAAGTTTTAATTTGATGTAAAATGAATAGAAGTCAATTACTGTATATAGTGACTATTAAGTCTAATATATATACCCTAGTAAGCTATAGTACTTTTTCCTTTGAGAAGGTACCATCTGTGCAGTCTGCAATTTTGTTGAAGAAAGATGTTGAATCTATTTAATATTTCTTGAAAAATAATTGATTTCTGTGCATTTTTTTTCACACTGCATCAAATTAAGGTTGATTACGTTGATTAAGCATCATGAGGTGGAGTGTGAGGGGTGGTTCCCTATTTTTTATTTATTTTTGTTGTTGCTGGGAGTTGGAACCCTATTAGTTAGGTTGCTTAATATTTACGCTAAGTACTCTTTAAAATACCAGAATAGGGAGGATGGTGTAGGTTTAAGTTTATTAGATTGATCAGTATTGCTGAACTATGAAATATTTTTTTTTTTGCATATAGGTATAACAGAATAGCTTTAGTGTAGTTGTTGTTTTAAACTTGAGTATGAACTTATACAAAATGCAGCAAGATATTTTTAAAAAAACAGTTTTGTTGATTAAAAAACACTATATCGGATTCATATCGGTATCGGCAGATATCCAAATTTATGATATCGGTATCGGTATCGGACATAAAAAAGTGGTATCGTGCCATCTCTATCAAGGACACATCTAAAACCTGCAGGACACCCGCCCTAGAGGCCTGGAGTTCGACATCTGTGAGCTAGACGGTTAAAACTTAAACACAATAAAGTGTTCCAAAAGGACAATGATCGCTGGCAGACATCAAACCTGGTTTTAGGATGGATAAAGCAGGCCAACCTTGAACTTCTGGCCTTCTCAAAACCCAACTTCAACCCTATTGAAAGTTTGTGGAGCATGCATGCGTGGACCACGACAGGAAATCAACCAATTTAAATGAACTACACCAATCACTACTGAATGTCTTATACTAAAATGGCTTCTTTCTCTCCAATTAAATTGGCTTGTAAGTTTTTGTGTGATCCTGCTGACAAACAGTCAGTCAAAGAAATGGCAATTATCACGATCTCCACCTCTGTTTATGCCTTGGTGGAAGAATTATAGTTGAGACACATTCAAATTTTGGCCTCATTTTGACCTCTGATGAAAACTAATGGGTTCACAAATGTGTGCATCAAATCTGTCAGTATATTTAGGTAGTAATTCATCTATCCTAAACCACAAAAGTCAATCTGAAAAATGGTGCTCAGTGTAAGACATTACATGGCTATCCACTCATTGGTGGTTGGGCTATTTCTCAATATAAACCTCAAATTGAAAACATGGCGAGTAGCCAAACATTAACCATTATCACCTCCATCTCTAAAGTAATAGGTTCCACTCCATCATGCATCCTAGACGTATTTGCAGCTGAAAGAGACTGAAGCATTTGC
Source organism: Rhamphochromis sp. 'chilingali' (assembly GCF_963969265.1). Classification (NCBI taxonomy): domain Eukaryota; kingdom Metazoa; phylum Chordata; class Actinopteri; order Cichliformes; family Cichlidae; genus Rhamphochromis; species Rhamphochromis sp. 'chilingali'. The sequence goes on from NC_137938.1 coordinate 17,413,021, forward strand.
ATGCACCCTGATGCTCGCTTTACAGAAGCTCTGCATGTGCGATTTTCCTGTTCTTTTCTTTTTATGTTAGCAGTAACTGAAGGAGAAATCACTAACAGTGGAGCTTGTTAGCCAGCAGGGTGTAATGTGCTGGTACAAGACGAGCAGCAGTTTAAACCTCACTGTCTCATCCCAGGCGGCACATCTTCTGCTTGGACACTTCGCATTAAGATCTGCAGAGCTACATCACAGCTCTAGTTGAAAAGCAGAGAAACTAACACACATGCAGATATAGATTTGCAGAGAAGCACAGAGCTGCCCACATAAACAAGCAAATGCACATAACAGGAGCAAAGTGCACACACACACACACACACACACACACACACACACACACACACACACACACACACACACACACACAAACACATTAATACAGACACATTTCACACAATATAAGAAACACAGTCTATCTCAATGACCCAAAAACATACGCAGATGTATAAACATACAGAGAAACGTATAAACGTAGATACAGCACATCAACTGCTGAACAGTTACACACATATATATACACTGTCTCCACCCTGTGGAGTGTCAGAGTCCAATATTACCCCTGCCACTGTCTTTAGCTCATCTCTATTAATCTCACAGTAGCGAGGCGTGGACTGGCAAGAAGCTCCACGTCGCTCTGTAATCTTCTCTTAATGTGCTGCACTCTAAGCCTAAGTGAACCCATTTGGAGTGACTGTGAGCAGACTGAGATTCCTCCCATGTTATCTGAACAAGTGTTACTAATGGGTTTATCAATTAGGCAAAGTCCAATAACTGCATGCCCGCAATCTCCTTTAAACACACTCCACTAATGTCGCCCTGAGTTCTGTGGTTAATGGGTACATGTGTACACGTGTGTGCTTGTATGATTGCAAGAACCATGACCAGTGCGTATGTATGTCTGCATTTGTGTGATTTATACTTCTCTGTGTGTGCGCGCGAGTGTTTACGCCGCATAAACAGATGAGCGGCTAATATGCTTAACATGCATATTTGGATCTTTGCATAACAAGTTGGGGAATTATACTGTTCAATGTGTGTTTGCACATAAATAAAATCCTTTTACGTATAAAATTGTATCAAAGATATCTCTGTCTCTGTATTCATTGCTTCCTTTTCTAGTGTATAGTCAATATGTATATGCTCCCAGCTTTGAATATTGTATGTGCGATGTATGCATGCATATTTTCTAATGACCAACTCTTTAAATTGTGGGAAAATATATGAAGTATGTTGTTGTTGTTTTAAAGGTGTTAATAGTTAATTTTGTTTTCTCATTTCACAGTAATGTAACTTGATTAAAGTTAGTACACTGGTCATTATTTTTAGTCATGTAGAGGTGGCAATGTTGGTCTCTCAGTTAGTTACTCAGTTGGCTGGTTCAGACTGAAATATGAAAGGAACTATTTGGAAAAAAAGCCGGGTGTTTTTTATATAGTCATCAGCCAGCTTTTTCCTTTAGTCACACCATGACGACATTTTTGTGTCTGAGCAAACAGTATTCAAAGCGATACATAAAGCGTGGTACTCACATTCATGTTCCACTCAGACTGAACAGACTAGAGCACTGCATGATCGCAAAAAGCATGGCAGCCCAGAAAACAGATTAAATCCTCTCTGTTGCAAAACCTGTCAGTGATGTATGAATGAAATAAAGCTAAGAATGAATGTGACTCGCATGTTAAACAGCCAGGCTATCTAAGGTATCGTCTATAAGGCCAATGAGTTTTATAAGCATGTTAATCCCACACGTATCTTACAATATGTATAATAGCAGTATCGTCACATGTAGGTCATTAAAAAAATCCCCTCTTGCTGTGTATGTATTTGTAAGAGGGCATAGATGACACTAACCTTCGCTGGTAGGCATTAATATCGGCGATATCATTGCTGACGATTTGTGTATGTGTGTGTGTGTGTCTGTCTGTCTGTGCATGTGGCACACTGGTTAAGTAAAGACCAATTAGAGTGAGTGGATTCACTATTTTTATGTGCACCAATAAGAATACAGGCTGATTACCCCTTAACCCCCCAGAGAGAAGGTTTTATGTAATATTTGTCTTTTCAATTCAAAGGATACAGACAGAAAGAGAGAATACTGGAAAAGGGAAGATAATAAAGTATTCTAGAAAATGATGAACATGATTTTCATGTCCAAAGTGAAACTGTTATATTGCAGCTGATTAGACACATAATAATCATTTATTTGTGGTCTTTACCATAAGAACAATGATTTTCTTCTGTCTAAGCAACATTTATAAAAAGCCAGCTTTTCAGAAATATTATTATCCAAAGAAAATACACTAATAAAACAGCTGATCGAATGCCGTTATATTCCAGACGGATGCTATTATCAAAATTCAACATATGGCATGAATTTGCCATAAAGCACCTAGAGCTGCAATGCATTGATGGCTAAACTGCCCAAAGAGACAAAAGTGCTTAAGAGATTTTATAAGTTCTTACTTGAGCAAAGGGAGCTAAATGATAAAATTGATCTGATCTGATCTCAGAACAGGTATGACTCGGATTAAAGAGGAGGCAATCCATCTTTCTAGACAGCCAAAATAGTCAACTTGAAATGGATGGACAGAAAGGTGGACAACTGCATGTCCAAACTAGGAGGTGGAATCACAGCAAAGCCCAATCTCCATCTCCTCGTGAGCAAATGGATAGACAGATTGATAAATGGACTGAGAGAAACAGAGATAAAGTGACAGACACGGTGATAAAGTGAACAAACACAGACAGAAAGACTGACAAACAGGATGAGTGAAGAATTGATTTGGTCTCATGGTTCATTGGACAGCCGTCAAAATGGATGGAGGGAGACGGATGGCAAAACAGGCAGACAGGCCAACATAGACACTGACACCTTGACACAGGAACAAGTTGAAGGCTATTCTGAAAGCACAGAAAGCAATCCATAGAAGCTTCTTTATATCAGTACTTAAGAGAGTGCATGACCGCAATGCCAGCAGAAAATCTTCTGTATTGCCAGTCTTGTTTTTTTTGACAGTCATGATCTCTTTTTTGAAAAAAAAAGATCACGACTCCAGGAAAACAATTAATCAATCATGAGGAGTGCAGTTTCAAGACAATTATAGCTGGAGATAACAGAGTGATTGACAGAGGCATAGAATCATTATTAGGCAGCAGTAATGGGTAGATTTTGTATCAATAACCCTGCGTATATGTTCACAATGAGCCAATCTGCAAAAAAAGGTTTAAACTGATGGTATGTGTGTTAATAGTGGAGGTGACAGTTGAATCAAGGATTTGCCTCATATTATAAAGACTGACTGCAACTTGACACAAGCAGCTCTGTGCATTGTAATAAATACTTTGCTAACTTATACATATAGTGGTGTTAGCCAGCTTATGTTAGAGCCTCCTTCATACTCTATGAACTATGCATGTCTGTACCAGATTTCATAGGAATCTCTTCAGCACTAGTTGCGATATTTCAGAAGCACAGTGGTGTACCAACAGGCTAAACACTTTTAATCAACAGTCACGTGGCCAGCATCGCTCGGATGCCGAGACGCATAGTTTGTAGAGCTTGCCGTCTTTCTGCATAGTCGATCGTTGCAGACCTCCAAACTTCACGTGTCCTTTAGATTAGCTCAAGAACAGGTTCGTAGACAGGTTCATTGAAGGTGTTGCCATAGCTGAGCAGCTGCATCCAAGCCTAACATCACCGAGCACGATGCAAAGCATCAGATGCAGTGTGTAAAGGACGCCGCCACTGGACTCTATGGCAGTGGAGATGTGGGCTCTGAAGTGAGGATTCACACTTTTCTGGGTTTGGTGTTTGCCAGGAAAACATTACTTGTGTGACCGCATTGTATCAAGTCCAGAGTTTGGTGGAGGGGGGATTATGGTGTGGGGTTGTTTTTCAGGAGCTTGGTTAAACCCCTTAGTGGAATGAACTCCTAATGCTTTGGCATATCAAGACAATTTTGATATTTCTTGCTCACAACTTTGTTTGGGGATGGCCCCTTATGACTGCGCACCAGTGTACAAAGCAAGGTCCATAAAGACAAGGAGGAGCAAATGTAGTGTGGAAGAACTGACTGGATTGCACAGAGTCCTGACATCAAAATGCCTTTGGGCATTCTCATGAAACATCAGTGTTTGACCTCACAAATGTGCTTCTGGGAAAGTGGTCAAAATTCCCATAAACACACTCCGAAACCTTGCGGAAAGCCTTCCCAGAGAGTTGAAGTAGTTAAAAAGGGTTGGTCAACATCCTATGGATGAAGAATGGGATGTGATGGCAATACAGTGTAAATACACATTACATACAAATTGTCTGCATATACTAAGGCACAGGAAGTTGTGGATGCTATACATTAGACAGGTTGTATCTGATTAATGAAGATAAAATAAAAATACTCTTGAATGTGCAAAAGTGAGCATAGTAGAATATATGGATTTGTGCGTCTGAGGGGAGAAAGAGTGAGACACAGAAAGAGCAAATGTGAGAAAGAGAGCAAGAAAGATATACAGAGAGAGTGAGAGAGAGGACCCAGTTCCATAAAGACGTGAGCAGAATGCAGTTAGTCTGAGCAAGAGAGGTGATATATAGTTTAGTCAGTAGCAGCGGGTCACGACAAAGCCTTTAACAGTAATGTCCTGGGAGTCGTCTCGCCCAGGGGACCCGCGCTCCATTTTACAGCCAAGCGACTGAGACTGAGAACGCTGCAGCATGACAGCTGGAGCAGTAAAGCCGGCCTCTAGTACCATCTATAACATGAAGGAGGCGTAGACGCACCCGATACCACCACAAAACACCAGGCTCGAGGCCACACCGACAGCTGGCGAGTTAGGAGGGATGAAGAATAAGGGGGCTTGGGAAATTGTACGAAGTGGCAGGCAAGACAAAGGAGTGAGAAGAAGAAAAAAGAGTGAGGAGATAAATTTGCAGATTCAGACAAAGGCAAAAAACAAATGCGTAGGAGAAAATAATGATCTACATCAAAGGAGGGACCAAAATAACAAATAGAGGAAAAGGAAGAGAGTAAGGGGGGAAAAAGGTAGGAAAGGATCAGAGGTGTAGAATTTTAATGTAGAAAAACAAAACAGAACACTGTTTATATCTGTTTATGTGTTCCTTTTAGTCGTAAAATCATCCACTAAATGACTCTGTGAATTGTTAAAATCATTAATATAAAGTAAATAAATAACCCCAGCTTTGTTTTGAACGTTTAAACAGTGCAAACAGGCATTGTGAGACAAACTGTATCATATTTTATACAAAACTGATTCTATTATAATAGAAATAATGACTAACAAAATAAATGAAAAGAAGAAAAAAAACTGCTTGTTTGACATAAAGCTAAAAGTTTCACCTAACTGCACCAAACTTTAGCAATAATGATCCTATGTAGGGCTGGGCCATATCATACCATTCACAGTAATACCGGTATAATGTTGGGCAACGATAAGAAAATGAAATATCGCGACAGAATATGGGTAAAACGCGCATGCGCAATGCCTTTGTTTTCATACACAGATGGCGGAAAAAGCATGGCGGAGAATGAGAAGGGCGAAAGTGGATCGTTGAATGAAACGGATGAACCAGAATTGGTTTGTAAAACTGCTGCAGCTTCAGTGGTGTGGAACTGGTTTAGTTTTCGTCCGTCAGATACACAACAAAGCACTATTTTTGGTAGAGCATGCTAGCGGGCTGTCGTTATTACCGTGTTGTTTGGAAAATACGGCACACTTAAAATCAATCCTTTGATTTTTCTAATAATCGACAGTGCCCCTTATAATCCCGTGTGCCTTATGTATGGATTCTGGTTGTGTTTACTGACCTCGAAACGATTTTATGTGGAACACGGCGCTCGAAAATCTGTCAAATGTTTTAGTACGGCTTTGCAAAGCTACGAAGCCGCAAACGCTTGATGGATTGTCGGAGCATTACGGCTACCATAGTCAGGAGCCTTGCGGAGTGATACGTACTGTGCTTCAACATAATATTACCGTATTGTGTGTGTATAACCTCTTTTTAAGTTTTGTGGATATCATACATGGTTATGCTGAGGATATGTCGGCCAATCTCCACTGAAAATGCCTTTTGGTTAAACTGTCAGCAAGGAATTTGCACTGTTAAATTTTTATGTAACTTCAATGCACATAAAAAACAGCTGCTTGTTGAAGTGAAAATAGATTGATGTTTTTTTTTTGGGGGGGGGGGGGGGGGGGGGGTTGCACTAATAAAGTTGTGGAGTTGTAAAGTATTTTGTGTAGTGTCAATTATATCGTCAGTTATATCATTATCGCAAATTTTCAAATGTATATCAGGTCATATCGCCCTGCTCTAATCCTGTGTTTTTATTTTAGAATATTATGCATAAGGTCTTGAGACCATCTGGCCGTCACACCAACAACAATTTTTACTCCATTACTCAGCAGTTGTGAGATGGACCAGCCTATTTTCAAACATAAATACCGTAAAGTTTCACAATGTGTGTTCACAATGTTTGTGACGCACAAATACAGATAGAGACTGTCTATGCTATAGCAAGTGTCAAGACAACAATATTGGCTTTGTGAGATTTCCAAATGGTAAAGCAGTGCGTCTGCCACATACTAACATCAGCCAGCTAGCATATCTGCAAGGGCAATGTTTACACAAGCAAAAAATCCTAGTGTTAGCATGTTAGCATTTGCTAATTGGCAGTGAACTTTAAAAGAGGTTGTTAGCAATGCCTTTACCGATACTGAACAAATGCAGATGTTGGGTAAATGGATCACAACGTCATCAGGACATTCTGACTGGGCCTGGGCCTCTGTAAATCAGCATTCAGTTAAAATTTAAAGAGGCCTAGTCAGAGAAAATGTCCTCAAACAAAGGTCCGAAATATCATGCATTTCCATGCGCATGATAATTTAGTGTAATATATTTGAAAGTAGTCTAACAGTTTAATGTCTGTTTCCAGGGTTTTAACTGGTTTTAAAGTAAAATAAATAAAGTAGGATTCAACAATACATCAATGTGTGCTGCTATTAATAAAATATTAAAGTAATAATAAAATGTTCTTTCCCTATTTTGAGTAAAATAATGTTTACAAGCAAAAATAAATAACATAGTTTTTGAACAATTAGTTTCTAGACAAAACTCTTCTTGCTCCCTATCTGTTTTCCTGACTTACTTCATCTGACTTCTGCATCTCAGAGTTTTCTGTTTTCACACATGCTCTGAATAAATGATTTCATTGGCTGAGTAGCATCATGTGGGATAAGTTAGAATGTACACGATTGGTCGGTGTAAATAACTTAACCCTTGCACAGATTAAAATAACCATACCGTAAATAATTATAAAAAATTGTCAAAATGTAGTAATATGTCTAGATCCGTAAATAAGAGCATCTGGGTCTGGACCGTGGTCTGCCTGTTGCTAACCTGAGCTATTGATGAACAAATCAGCAGTGAACATGTGACCTGCAGGGGGTGCTAAATGAAAGATCTGATGATCGCAGGTGTTATTAGGATTCACTATATAGGCAGCACAAAATTAATCCTACATAAATTAACACGATGTGAAATTCAATTTTATATCATTATTTGATTGTAGAATAAGTAGGAAGAAAAAAAACTCACTTTACTTCTAAGGCAAGAGCCAGAATCGCTGCAGCAATCGGAGCAGCACTGGATGTTCCTGGAAAGTGTGTGACACATCCATCACCAATGTTGGTCACAGTCACCTGGAGGAATCACAAAGGAACTAATTTTACATGATATATTATATTACATGTACCAGTATATATGCTGCAAAGGGGAGGTGCACGTGAGCTGTTTGCAGCTAATTAAGCCATTACTGGTTCCACACTATAGCAGCTACTGTGTCAACAGCGGTTCTTCTGTCATTAGAACACGTCAACACAATTTAACAGTAACAAAACAACTGCATTCTGGTCTAACCACCTTCTAATGTGAGGTGGTAAAGGGCAGACCTCCCTGCAGACGAGGGTGATATCACACTGATAAAATTGGCCTTTCTGTTTCTGTAGCTGGCGCTGGATTTGTTCCTGGCTTTTCAGTGTTACCTCCGCCATCAACACCTCTGCTTCTTCCTCTCTCTTTCTCAGCCACTACAGCCACGCTTTACCTCCAATTAACACTCGTTGGCTCCTGCGTGTCTGCATGTGTGTGCCCAGCAGTCACCTAGGTCATTTGGCAAGTCTCTATAAATACCACACCAGTGGCTGCTCTTTAACAGGCTTCTTACAGCTCACAGGAGCCAAAGATCAGGGCTGCTGGCACTGATGTGCACACATACACATACTGTATATACATTCATTAATGATAAATACTGTTGTTAGATGTGTTGGGAGGTACACACACACTAACCAAAGGTAATGAGCTTCCCACGCTGGTCCCTGTCAGAGTGACGGCCATCACTCCAGGGCAGGGCTCTCCAAAGAAGGTGGGCTTCCCAGTTTGAGTGACGGCGCCGATGGCAATGTTGTAGATGGAGTTAACATATCCATCTGCACCGCAGTGGTCATGCTGCATTCCACCATTACCTGCCGCCCACACATAGATGCTGCCCTTCCCACCTCGGCCCTGAGAAAACAAACAGTGGGATGTCAAAGAGAATGAAAAAAAGAAAGATCTCACATACTAACAAAAAACTGTATTTATATCTAAAACAAACGTTGTCAACAAATGTTTTATTGGAAAAGCTGTTATTGTTTTATGTGTACAACATATGTAAGTCTTTCATAAAATATCTTTTAAGCTGTTTGCTTTGTAGCTATTTTGATGGGTTTTGTCATTTGCATCCCAACAAACTTTCCTTTAAATTCTAGCACTGAAAGCTAAAGCACAATGCAAGCTTTACAATAACATACTGTTACTCCAGCTATGTGGTAGTAGTACTGTTTTTATTTTTCCTATCATAATGTAACATGGACAGTTTGTTCCTGTAATATGTATTATCATTTTATATGTATAAAAACCCATGTACCCTGAATTCAGACTAGTCTTTCTTGCACTTTTTTATATACATGGTAAAGGGAATACTGCATTCACAACACACTCTGATGATGAAACTAGCCAGATGTGATAAATTGCTACAACAATCTACAAAAGTCATAGGAGTCCATTGCTGGCTTATGCTAGCTTGGCTTTTTGTGAAAAGTTGTTCTCAAAAAATGCAAAAAAAATTTCAGTCTTGATGTTTTCCAACAAGAAAAGGCTAAAACCAAGATTCTTACAGTTCTCAAGAGAATGCAGCAGGAGGGAAAATGTCATGGTTTGATCCAGAATATGAAGCTGTATCCCGATCGCATACGTACATATTTCAAGATGTCAACTGGGACCGTTTGAGCTCTTGTTCCCAGAGTTGGGACAACATCTGAGGAGTCATGACCCAGACCAGTGTCTAGCTGTGTGTCTAAGTTAAAACAATATTATTTTACCATTTTTATATTCTGTACTGGTGCAAAATTTGAGCTATGAGTGCACTTTTTCCGGCTGAAAAAATGAATGCCGCAGATTCATTCAGCAAACTCACGTAGTCAAAATATTCTCACAAAACTTTACGTGTCTGGTGTTTAAAGGCCTTAGCAGAACCCAGTGTAATGAAAATACCATCACATTATAATGAGATTATGTGCTGCTTACTGCCCAACTGTCCATGGTCCAACCCACATGGTCCCTTGAGTTGCTACATTTTATGTCTTCTTTTTGGTGTTGTCGCATCCTGTGCTAAATTTAGGTCTTTTTAATGCAACATTTTTAATGCCTCATGAGGCGACTAAAATTTTCCTCAAATACTATTTTTTCCTCAAAGGCATCAGCACATGAACCTTCACAAAGGACAGTGTAAGGAGCAGCTCTCACAGGGCATCACTAAGACCAAAACAACTCAAAGCTGAAGCAGTGAAGAATAAATTAAGAAATATATTTTCTGTGGTGTCCACTTGATCTTGAAAGCCAGTACACCACTGAAAATCAGGCTCATTAACTTGTGAAAAAAATGCTGAAACTGAGGGACAGCTAGTAATTTAGTTCTTTTTTTAGAAAGAGTTTGTGGAAAAGGGGAAACATTTGAAACAAAAGGCCTCATCCAGATTCAAACCAGGAAGTTACCATTATCATCCTTAACCCTTAGTTTGCTAAAAGAGCACACTTTTACTGCAATATTGTCTTCAGAGGATGATAATCCTTTTTAAGAACCCAAAACATTGAGGAACCAGGATTAAAGTTACTCACATATGCTTGAAAATCAGTAAGCAAACCGTGTTTTGAACATTTTATCATAGAACTGTGTTTCCAGAGTCAAGAGTGAAGTTGTGCTTAAATTCTGTTCTTCGATCTTGGTTTATGGCACCAAAAAAACTGTAGTGCAGCAGCTGTATAAACATTTCTTGTGCTGTTTACTGAAGCTTAAAACTAAGACTTGTGCAAATAAATCCTTTACTGGCTTAGAAATTAGACTTACCGCTGAAGAGAATAACATTTCAGCTAAATTATGAATTGGTGATACTGGACATTGACGTTGTTGCCTTGGTGACAGGCACTTTCAAAGGAAATATAATTAAAAGCAGTTTTCTACTTTTCCAGAGCGGTAAAGAAGTAGCGAAACAGAGAAAACCAGAGCACATGGAAGATGTGAACAGGAAACACAGAATCTAATAACAGCAGTGCAATCTACAAGTACCCAAGAAGAAGTTTGACTGAGACAAGAGAAGATGTAGCCTCTAGCGCTATAAAAAGACGTGAAGCCAGTGGGCAAGTATCTTAACCCTGCATTATTATTCATTGCCACCAGGGGGGCAAAACCTGTGGTTTGGTCTCATGGAAATCTATGGAAAACCAACTCTCTGTCCTGATCTCTATAAACACTTTCCTGATTAGTTTATGGGTTATGGGCTCCTAAATTTGGGTTATCTACATATTAGAAAGGAGAATTGTCCAGGGTATGACATGTCAGTCACAAGTCATTAGCCAATGAGAGTGCAGCTTCACAGTCACCGTGCTTGTCACATCTGGTTTCAAAATACCAAGATGGTGACTGTGAAAATGCTCATGTGAAGGATTCAAAACTGGATGTTACAAACCAGCGAGCAACGCCATGATCGCTATATCCGTCTTTCTTTAAGTTTAAATGATGTCCCTGTGAATGCCAGGACCCAACATATCCCAGAAGAACACGGTCTCTAGAAGACTAGTGTTATTCTAGTCATCTGTCATTAGTTTCAGTGTCGTGGCTGATCAGTGTATTTTTTGTGTGGGAGGTCATGCTCTTACTGTCTATATGAACAAACAAAAATAGTCACATGTATTGGAAGTGAATACCAAATAAATGAAAGGCCTGGATTACAACACACACACACACACACACACACACACACACACACACACACACACACACACACACACACACACACACACACACACACACACACACAATATTCATCTAAAAAACAAAACAAATAGTCTGTTTTGGAGCAGTCTGACTATGTGGCAAAAGTAGCAGATTGACTTTGTTACAGTACGTGTCATGAACGTACTCTCCGTAAGATATAAATAAATAAGGAAATGAGGATTTAAATCTGGCTAGGAAATCTGAACACTCGACATTTTGTCCTTCCAATCCCAGCTCCACTGACAGTGTGACTGTCGGCTTTACATCTGACAGACAGCAGTGTGAACTTAGAGATGAAAGCTGTGCCTTGTGAGCTCCTAGCCGGAGGGCTTGCTCTGTCAGGCTCTGCGGCCCGTCCATCTCGGCCCCGTCGTCCCTCGGGCCCCAACTGCAGACGTAGATGTCGATGAAGTGGATGTTGAAGGTCAGAGCTGTGGCCTCCATGGCATCCGTCACAGAGCCATCCAACAGGCGGATACCTGGTCACATCGAAAAGGTCACAGAGATCAGAGTTTGGAGGAAGGCTTGTGCAAAATGAAAAAAAAAAAGGAAATAGAAAACAACACAAACTATAGCTATATCTCATCCCCTCACTGTCGATATATTCACATTCCTCTGCATTTACTGATTGATACTTTCTGACCACCATTATAAACTGAATACAATGATTAACGTATGTCTCAAAAGAAGTTACTTCATCAGTTTAACTGTGAAATAAGAGTTTGTGAAGCTCAGTACTTGCAGTGCAACTGTGTCTGCAGCAGCCATGAACTATTATAATGTAATGTCAGTGGACAGAGAAGCTACAGTGAGAGTGAGATTTTTCTTCCATTTGCCCCGAGGGACCCTGGGGGGTGTCACCCCAAGTTAGCATGCTATCAAAGCTGAGAAAAGCAGCCAAAAACATCCCAGTATATACAACCTACAGGGTGAAACTATGGATTACTTCACTTTACCCAACATTCGGTAAATCTGCTACTGGAAAGTGTGGAGTGTCAGCACTGCACAAGTTATCAACTGTTTTAAGATTTCTGATCGCAAAACTGGAGTACATTTATGTGGGGGTGGGTCTCATTTAGGACTGCAATCACTGATATATTTTTTAACTAACATTTAAATAGTGTATCATAACATTTTAAGCTGATGTGGTCCCTCCCACATCCAACAGATAAAGACTCACATTAATATTTATATACATCTTGAATCTAAATCCAGTATTCACCATCTTTTTAGTTCCTGCATGTCTCACTTTTAGCAAGTAAATGCTCACCAGCTAATCTCTATTTGTGTGAAAAAAAACATACTTAATCTTTTTTTTTTTTTTTACTGAGAATGGCAGCTTTCAAAAATAAGTATACATTTTATTCAACAATTTGATAATGGGTTAAGAAGATTAATGGATGGATGGATGGGGATTTGAAAATAAATGTCATGTTTGAAATAATACTTCAAATAATCTCTCTACTATCGTGTTGGTCGTCACAGCTACTGTCTACCTGTGATGCAATTAAATTTGGAGAACTCAAATCCCTAATACGGCCAGTTGAAGTGACAGGGTCAGACATTGTGAAAGAATCCGATAGAGAAAATTTTTAATTGCATTAAATGTGTGATTTTTTTTTCTTTTTGATTTGCAGTAGAAACTATACAGTAATTAATCCAAACCACAAGTCAGATGTGCATTTAGGTTTCTGCTGCTTGTTGCATAAATTCTAAACAGTGGATGTGTCCTTTGTAATTGTAGCTTGACAACATCACTCCAATTAGAGACTGTGGATAGAACAAAAGACTGCTGTCATTAGATGGCAGCGACTAGAGACAGTGGAGTAAAGGAAGGTTTACAGGAAAAAAAGTCTCTTTCTTATTTATTAGACCTGGCTAGCATTAAAGAGTTGTTTTTTTACATTAAGAAATGGAGTTTCTGTGCTGAGATGTTAATATGCTCAAGAGCTGGGATATCTGACGAAGCAACTTTTCAGAATTAGGTCGTTGGAGAGGCATAGCCAAGAACCACATGTATTCAGCTTAGCATCTATTATTGCATGTACAGTCAGTTTAGATGAAAAATACATGTTTTCAGATGGAATAATGCACATTTTCTAAGGTTTTGAAAAGTTTGTGTGGTGACTGTGATGAAAAACAAGAACACAAATCGTCAATACAAACACTACAAACAGAGGCAAAGAACTTCACTTAGCCAGCTGTGTGACAGCTCAAGTCAAAACATGCATCTTTCATGCAGGTCTTGCCCCTTCGTCTCCTGTGTGCCATACAGACTGTTTATGAGTCAGAATCAAATGGAACCAACAAAGCAAAATCGAATCTAACTGTGGGAAGAAATTCGTGCTCTCGCTCCGTCAAACTGTTTTTCTTTCGCTCTCTTTTTTGCATGAGACGCTCATCTGCCTGTGACAAACGAGGACGGGTCAGAGATTAAAGATCACAGAGCAGAGTTCAAATGCCAGAGTTCAACTGAGGGATTCCTCTTCTCATTTTCTCTATTTCGTGCTGATGCCATCGCTGCATTAAACTCAGTTTGAGTCATTTAGGATCTGAGAGCTGCAGGAAGTGTTCTTATTCAAACACATTATGTACTCCTCATTAACTTGTGGGTTACAGCACTCTTGGTAAACCCTGTAAAAATCTTTGATTTCACAACGGGAAAATGGGCAATCTTATGTATTCAGTTCATTCATCCTTTTCCGATGTTACTACCAACACTAAAAAAGCCATTACACTAAAAAATGAGCTGTTAAATAGGGGCAGCATGCCTGAATAGCACCCAGTCAATATGTAGTGACCTGTATTCGCATAAACCTAAAGCCATGTTCACTGTAAATATATACACAGGCGTTGAAAATTTATACCGACAAGGAAAACTTCACTGTGAAAATTTGGCACGATTTCCTGAGATTTTCTGCCACATTTTACAGTGTTTCTGCTCGACATTTTAATTTTCACCTAAACCAAACATAAAATCAACCGTTTTACTCAGCATCATTTCCATTTGCATCTGGAAATGATGCTGAGCATTTTTCTTTTCTCTCAAAAGTAATTCAGCATGTGGATGTGATATTTTGGTTTTTGGAATATTTGTTACTTTCGAGTTTCTGCCAGTAAAGGTGAGTTTGAATTATTTATCATTTCATAATAAAGTAAGTGAGACCTTGTAAAGTTAGAGCAGGTGTATTATGCATGCAGGGTTTTTCCTCCAAAGAGGTTTTAACCACAGGCAAAGAAAAATCACAGCATTGTGCTAAAATTATTTCCTTTCCTCTTTTTTTGTAAAAACTAGTGGTTTATAATTGGTCAGAAATGAATAGATTTCTGTTAGATAAGGTGCTGGCCCTACTGTCAATCCCCAAAGGTATACTGAGCACCACTAAAAAACCCTTTCTTCTGTCTTTACCAATAGAGCTGCACAGCTGTCCTAAAGTCACAAAGCATGCATTTTTCATCAAGTAAACGAATAATATTATTAATAATAATAATAATATAGCACCAATGTAGTATAACAAGTGTTTTAAAAACTGCTTCTTATGCCATGTCCTCGTTTTGGCCAGTGCAGCACACCCACAATGCACTGCCTCCTACGGTCTTTTTAAGGCTGTATTGTTTTCCTCACCTCCAATCCTGGCATTGAAGGCGATGCCCACACCACAGTAGGAGTTGTTGGCCTCCATGGCAACTTCCCCTGCACAATGGGTACCGTGACTGAGACAGAGGGGGAATAAGATGTTAGCCACATACAGAGACTAAATAAGCTGAGATGAGCGTTTTCTTTTTTGGGGAGGGGTTTTAGCCTGAGCACACGCAGTAATTATGGCATCTCCTCAATATGATTGGCTCACATTGTCAGAAAAGAACACTAAGATACTGGATGTCTCACCTCCAATAATCAAAGCATGAAAAAAACAGGTAATATGTTGTAGGTTGACACCAGACACGTGCAACGATTTAGTTTTGAAATCTTTAATTAGCAAAAAGAGAAATTGACCTTGATATCATGTCTTGAGCTACAGTTAGTCAGTTAAGCTTTTTCATGAAATGACAGCAGCAGACTTCCAGTGTAACATGATAGATCTCTGATTTCAGACAGGCAAACTCAAGATTCTCACATTCTAACCAACGTCCACTGATTCTTTCTCTGTGAGAGGACAGCTGTCGCTTGTTGCAGCCAGTTAAGCTAGTTTTAGGTCCAAGAATTAGCTCGGTTGCTTAGCTTGAATGTTTGCGTCTCACGTTAGGGCCACTATACACGACGTTTGATCAGTTTCCTGGTTTTGGAAGGGAGAAATATAGGGATCGGATATCTAGAGGTAAGAGTAAAAGGACAGGAGTCATTACCTATTCTCCTCATTTCTGACAGGCATGGGATCGTGAGATGCACGCAGGTCAAAACTGGCACGGGCCTCCTGGAAAAGCGAGACAGAAAACAAATGCGGAGTAGTGTACGACAGCATAACCCTCAACACAAAACATCAGGATGACATGACAGGAAATGAAGCAATCCCATAAAAAACTCTCGATAGTGGCACTTGAATTAGACTGTCAACATTTTTCTTCTGACTGACGGCAATCACTGTCACTGAGGAGATGCTGCTGCGTGTCGGTGTGGTTTATGTGTGTGTGTGTCATAAAAGTGAACATGTTTGAATGACTTGTTTGCCAGTGTATATAGGCATAACGGGAGGAGGATGTCTTGGCAGCAGACTGTACAAGAGAGCAATTATGTATCTCCCTCTCTCTCTCTGCAGCCAGGCTTATCCATGCCAGACAATCTGCTGTGACAAAGTACAAGTTGGCCTGCACGCTTCAAACTGCCTATAGGATTATAAATGACAAGGCAGGAGTAAACAACGCTGCCACTTCACATATGCTTTATGGCCAGCCAGTGTAACACCAGCCTCGCAGCTTTATAACTATATGAAACTTTTATTGTCTCATCTTTTAACGAACAGAGAAGCAACTCTAGCTGAGAGAAAAGCCTCTAAGATAATGCTCAAATTCATTTAAGGCACATTGATTTTGAGTTTACTCACAAAGTTTTTCTTTAGGTCCTTGTTTGTGTGATCTAAACCTGGAAAAGAAAACAGAAAGAATATGATGGATTTAGTTTTGCAAGTAATTTTTCTGGTTAAAAGTGTATTTCTTATATTAGATCAGCACAGACCTCAATTTCTCAGTCAGTCAATATCATGGTACTTACAGTCATGTCAAAAAGAACGTGCGCTCTCTGTCAATACTAAGGATTTACATATGTAAACACGATGTTCATCTGTGGTGATGCACATCTTCTCATTTATTTATTTAACAAAAGGCTTTGCAGGCATTTGTTTTTCTACAAAGCTCTCTTAAGGTCCTGCCACAACATTTCAATCAGGTTGAGCTCTGGACTTTGACTGGGCCATTGCAACACCTTGTTACTCCCCCCCCCAAAACCATTCTGTTGTAGATGTGCTGCTGTGAGTGGGATCATTGTTTTCAGTTCTGCTCCTTGGCATCGTGTGAACACACACCTGAATGTTTCAGACCAGCAAACTGCCAAAACATCTGCTTTTACAGAAATGATCACATAGTTAATCACTGCATTTGATTAGGCAGCACCTGGATGTAACTAAATAATTGTCAACTCACACACTGGTTGTCCATTATTGTTAAATTATCACATGTAACATGTCAACGTTGTTCATCTGAGGTTCTATTGAAAAAAATTATAGAACCTACCAAGAACCAGATTATTTTTTGCCGTGTCTTAAATAAAAGAGGTTGCGCTTTCTTATTACAATGACTGTATCCTGTAATTCTTAACACTTCTTATTTTCTGTACTTCAGTGAAGGTCTGAGAAGGCAAAGGTGATGTTTCTCCTTGTCTATACAAGCTGTATGTTCAGAACACAAACTCATGTGATGACTCATTTCTAAGAAGCAGACTGACATCAACTGAGTCATCTCCAAAGTTAACATAGTTCCTGTCTCTGAGCTCACTTATACAGAGTGGTGGGCACAGACTATATGCCGGAGCTGCATAGACAGAACACATTTTACTCTGACCCTCTGAGGTTAACAAGTGAAAGTCCACTTAATGGTGTTTATATGAAAATAAAATGTAGAGGAAAATTCAATGAATACAAGGCAGAGAGCAAATGTGCGTCAGGAACTGAGACAATTAATGATCAACCCCAATATGCTTAAAGAGATCGCTTCCTCATTTTTAATGCCTGGTGCATTGGATAAGTGCACTTTTTATTTTATTACATTCTGTAAAGCAGTGCTGTTTCAAGTCATTGCAACTTGCTGTGTGGTAGACAGGTTATTAAAATTTTGAATTTTGAGTGCTCCACTAATTGGTGCAATTAATTTGCCAGAGTGTAGTGGTGAAGTCCATTTTTTAAAATCAACTTTTGTCAAGACCCGTGTTTTGTACGACAAAGCTTCGCACATGATTGATGAATGAGTGAACGAGTGACTGGGGGCAGAACAATCCAATCCACCAAATCCATTTGTACTGCCGTCCTTTTGATTTCTTATTCTTTTCTCTTACACTACACCTTTCTTTGCATCTTTTCATCATAGTCTCTCAACATCAGTTGCTTTTTGCTGGCTTGCCCCCTCCCATCGCCCCTCCTCTTCTCCCACCCCATCCACCGCCACCACCTCCATCTCTGCAGCATCAGGGCTCCTGTGGTCTCAGCGAGAGACAAACGAATGAGGGCCCCAGGAGGGCCGCGCCTGCTCTGCCACACATCACTCACTCTGTCTCTCAATCACACACACACACACACACACGCGCACACACACGCGCGCACACACACACACACACACACACACACAGGACCTGCCAGCCTTTGTCCCATGCAGGCAGTGCCTCCGGGTTGTCATGGTAACCTGCAGTCGGTCTCGCTGTGGAGGCCTGATTGTGTTGAGCTCAGGCGGGATGGAGCCTTGGGAGGGTGAAGCCTCATTGGAGCCTGCCATACTGTGCCATGCTGAGCTATGCCGTGCCAGGTCAACCTGCTACATCCCATATATAAGCACTGATTCTTTATTCTCCCCTGTGCGCTACTTTTCAATTGCCACAAATGAGTTTCACCTCAAACCAAGACCTTGCTAAAAGCCAGGAGACAGAGACAATAGGAATCAAATACTGGGCTAGAGCCATTTATTTGACTAGAACTGCCAATCCAGAAATACTGCATTTCACTTTCAGACTGATGACATGCAAAAGCAAAACTTGGAGCCAGTTTCATTTCAGGTTTTACCCAGAAAAACCTTAATTGTGTGTTTATTTGTTTGTTGGCTAAAAAATACACTCCAGGTACAGTGCGCTAAGTCTTCTGAACCAAAGTGAAGAAAAAAAGGAAAACTAAGAAATGTCATTTATTAAAATTCTTTCCTGAGTTAAGATTGTTTTGTCAAACTATTTCTAACCACAGTTAGTGAATTGTTGAACAAGGTGACACGGAACAAACGCAAAACAGAAAAATATAAATAAATAAAACATATGTGATTTTTTTTTTCAACCTCATGAGAACAAGAGAAAGATCTCCCTGGCAGACTTTCCTCTTGCCTGAGCCAATTTGGCTTTCCACACTGAAAACGAGGCCAAAAGATGATGCTGAGGAGGTTATTGCTGATTTAAAGTTTAAGGTGTGTTCAGTAATACTATGGTCCAATAAAATATCATCACATAGAATTAAAGAGCTATGAGTTTGTTTTTCTCAGTAACCCCACATCGTGCTATTTTTTTTTGTCTCAATTCCCTAAATTTCATCACCAGCGAAATCAGGAGAATCTAACTTAGCTTCTGCTCAAACTGATCAATTTTAAAGCTCAGAATCTCCGAGCTTTGATGCTTTAAGATGCTACTGATCATTTAAAAAGCACCAAAATATGCTGAAAGAACTCAGAAAGCACTGATCTATATAACCATGACTATGGTCAGAGAAGAGAACACCACGTGTTGATCTGCTCAACTCAGAATAGGAAGCTGTAGTTCACACGGACTCAACAAAATAGAAGACTGGAAAAATGTTGCCTGGTCTCAGTCGTCACTTCTGCTTTGACATTCAGATGGTAGAGTCAGAATTTGGCATAAAGAAAGCAGAAACATCAATCCCTCCTGCCATGCATTAATAGTTCAGACTGCTGGTGGTGTAATGGCACACTTTGGGCCCCTATAGTACTGGCTGAGCATCATTTAAACACCACAGCCGAACTGAGAATTGTGGCTGACGCTGACCATGTCTATCTCTTTATGACCACAGTGCACCCTTCTTCTGATCGCTGCTTCCAGCAGGATAATGTCACAAAGTCAGATCATCTCCAACTGCTTTCTCGAACATGACAATGAGTTCTCTGTACTTAAATGGCTTCTATGTTAAACGTTTCCAGAGGAATTAATGTAGGGAGTTCAGCCTAGTACTAGCAAGATGTGACTTAGAAAGTGACCACTGACTGTATACCATGATCTTAACATGAAGGGGAAGGAGGAAAATTTGTCTGTCAACATGGAATCAAGAGTGTGAAAATATTAGAATGGACAGTTTGGAAATGCAGCTCAAAAAGCAGTGCAAAGCTGCTGTTACCACAAGTGAAGAGAATGACTTTTCTGCAGGAGGCAACAGAGCTTGTTTTATTAAGAGTTCATATTTGTTTCATCTCAATTATAAGAGAGACTCCTTGGTGTGCATTCATGCATGTTCTGACTGCGTGTCAGGAACTTGCAAAAAGACAATCGCATCGAGTCACGTCAGCATTTAAAGGCTGACACCATCACTTCAGCAAGTTTGTGATGGAGATATCTTTGGGAATTAACGTCAAGCTGTTCAGGGGGGAACAAAGTAACAAGTGAGGAAAGGACGAAGGGAGGAGGGGGTGAGGGGGAAAATGACTGGAACTATACAATCTCCACTTAAATACTCCTTAGAGTATGTGTGACTATCATAATTACAGGATGTTTTGGCATATAACAGGCATGTATATAAGATGATAGTTTGAAGAGGCTTACAAATAAAATAGTATTAAAAATATAGACTGGAGGGCACCAGTTTAGCTCACAAGTTGAGAAGGTCGGGTGGTGTTAGCTTCTTGCTAGCATCAAGTTGGAATAATTGACAAAGTATTTAACAAGTTTTATAAATTGTAATAATAACTTATGGCTAATATCAGTGCAATAAGATGCAGAATCGCCTGTTCCTGCCTAACTTCTCAGCTAAGGCTTTTGTGCTCGTGCACACATCAGCACAGCAGTCACATCAGTTATTTGTCATGCTAACTAGGTAGCCAGAGAGAGTTTGTAAGTAAATGTGACCTTCAATTAAACACATTTGTTGCTACAGTAGCATGAAATAACTGGCTAACTACTGTTATCTTGGAAACCTGTATCTGGGCTAAATCGACTTTACTATTTCACCAACTGCACTGTAAAAACAAAATTGTAATATAAAAGTATTTTACTGTGTATTCTTCTAGAATATCATTAAATTTACATCAATAGACTGTGATTTTACATTTCAAATGTAAATTAACGTAAAATCACTGTAAATGTAATAAAACATAATTTTCTTGTTTTTTAAATGTATTTGTCTGTACATTTGCACATTTAGATTGTTAAAATACATTCACAAATGTATCAGAATTTCACAAATATTTGTCCGTTATTTGAAAGATTGAACTGTTAAATTCAAATGTAATGCTATGGAAAAATATATAAAATGATTCTTATAAACTTTTGGCAGTTGGCAGTTGGCCTTGTGATCAGAAGGTTGCCGGTTCAAGCCCCGGCTCGGACACTCTCGGTCATTGTGCCCTTGGACAAGACACTTCACCTACCACCTACTGGTGATGGCCAGAGGGGAATTATAAAGTGGAATTGTAAAACGCTTTGAGGGTCTCAAAAAGCGCTATATGAATGCAATCCATTATTATTTAAACCAACTGTTAACTGTATATTTCTGTACATTTAAGTATTTTTATTCATATTGCCACATTCATTGACCTTGTTTATAGGTAATTTCATTGTTTAATCACATTAAAATGTTCCTAATTTAATGTTTAAAAGCACTTGAAAAAGGCAAAATTCCATGTAAAATTAGGGCAACAAACTTTTTAGGATTTTTTTTTTACGGTGTGGACCCATGTCCTCATTTTAGGTTTGACAGCGTTTTAGTAGGTAAAAGTGAATGCTTTGACGTGAACTGAGCTGCGGTTTGGGGAATGCCTCGAAGCGGACTGGCGATGGCTCCCGGGCCTGGCAGATCCCCCATGCACTAAATAGAAATGAACAAGTTAAAGATTTGAATACAAGGAGGGAGGGAGGCTGGGGCACGTAAACGGGAATGAACTGGGGGAACCTATATACATGACAACCGGAAGGAGCGTGTTTGGAGGCGTGGTCCTGCTCCTGAAATTCGGATGAATAATCTCCAATTATGTCATGACCCTGTGCCTTCTCGGCTGACTCTGTATGGCTACAAGTGTTTTTGTTGTGCTGCATCTCTCTCTCTCCCCTGCACTGCGCTCTACCGGGGCGGAGTCATGACGGCTCCAGCCCCTGGCTCGGACACCTGCAAGCAATCATCTCACTCACTTCTTAAGGCGGCTGCTGAGAGTGCTTCCTCGCTGGATTATTGTGTAACACTCGTCAGTGTCATCACCTATCTGAGCCGTTTTTCGAGTTTCTGTCGTGCCACTACTTACCTGCCTTTCCTCTCTGTGCCAGGATTCTCGCCAGCCTGAGGACCGCCGTTGGTGAGCTAAAGCCGGAGTCCGAGCTACCTGAGCTTCAGTGGATTTTGTACATAGCCCTCTTCTTCCCGTGCCTGTGCTTCCCGGAGACCCTCTTCCTGTGCCCCCTCACCTGTATATATTCGCATCTGGTGTCTGTGTGTGTAAATAAATCACGAACTTAAGTGACGGTCTGCCTCCGAGTCCCTCCTGAGCCTGACAAATTATGATTGCCTCACACACCACTGTACCACATCATCAAACATAATTTCACTAGAGACATTCTGTGTGAAAAGCAAACTCGAGTTTGTAAAGTAAAAAGCACCAAATACCAATTGGATCTCAAAAAGGCTCAAGTCCACATTTTACTAATAATTCCAGAACGTAAATTGTATTCATTTTGAGTGATTCAGAGGTCAACTTACTCTTATTATTTTCCTTTGTAACCCAGTTGCAGTTCAACAGTTCAACAGTGCTTCTGTGTTATTTTGGATAGTGTTGCTCATTGGATATTTTGCTTGGAGTTACTTTGGATGGTTGAACACATCACGCTTCATTTTTTCTAGTTTTCTCCATTTGTACATAAGCTCCACCACGGGTGCTCTGAGGACTCCCGGAGCATTAGAAATTTCTTTGTAAGCCTTCACAGGATGATGTTTTTCAAGCACATTCATCCTGATGTCTTCTGAAATTTCTTTTGGCTCACTGTGTTACTGCTGAGACATTTTAGCCAACTTCATCCCTCTGTCCTATTTTAGTAACGATTTTACAGAGCAGGACTGGTAATCAGATCTTGCTGTCTCCAGCCCACTTGCTAGGGACAAGGGAATTTATAAAGTTTCACAAAGGCCCAGGTGAAATTAAATACCAATTTTAGCTTAGTACATAGAATTATAGTGTTAACAACTTGTAATTTGTGTTCAGTCAGTTTGTCTTTATGCTAGATTTTATACAGTTTAGTATGAGATAACAGAGCTAAGCACGTGTGAATGTACATGGAGGTATCTGATTGTGCAGGGGACAGAGGTGTATTAGGCGAGAGATTGAGACACGTACAGCATAAGTTGGTGTGTCAGGGGGGTCAATTTGAGCGTCAAAACACACGCCCTCAAGTATTTTCAAGGATGATCCAAGTGGAAAAATGCATTCAGCCAGGTGTATTCACTCAGGTAGCACCATACTGCCATAAATACAGCCATAAACACACTCCAACACAGTCCAAGGTCTTCTGAGTGTGAAAGTAAAAAGCCACGTCCCACAGTTAGATGGAACACTGTAGGTGGTGGAGCCAATGCAAAACCTTCCATGAATACAAATGCTTTGAACCTGACTGACCCAGTCGAGATTGTGACTGTGCGTGTGTGTATGTGTGCGTGCTTTTTTTTCAGCTCTGCACGTGTGTCAGCATTCAGCAGCAGCAGCAGCTGCACTCCATCTCCTTGCTCCTGCAGAATTCACAACGGTCCTCAGGGTCAAACACACACACAAATCAGACATCGAGATGTGTCGGAGGCCATTTTGAGCCGACAGTGAGTCGTGCCTGAGCCGCCGCAGAGAAAATGAGCCGACATGACTTCAGAGGAGGCCCCAGCTACACCTGACCCCCCCTCCATCCCCTTCACACTTTGTCTGTTTCTCGCTTCTTAGCTCTTCTCTGTCGGAGTTGTTACACCCCCCCCCAAACAAAAAAAATCCACCAGAAGTCAGTGGGCTGCCACAAAGACATGAAGATGGAGAAGGGGAGAGGTTAAAACACACGAGGGAGGAGATAAGCCATAAAATTTTGATATCAACATTTCTGTAAGGAAGCTTCACATGGCTGATGATTTGCATATGTGACTGTGAAAGAAAAAAGGAAAGGTGTGTACAGTACGTGCATGTGTGCATGTGTGTGAGAGAGAGAACTGCTTAGAGACAGGGGTGTGTATCCACCACCCACAAAGGGTGAGACTTCCTGGCCCTCCACCTCCGTCTCATTAATCAGCTCGGTATTTAAGAAGGGCTGGAGTGGACACTTGCCTGTAATTAGCTGGCTTTGTCAAGAATGCGCAAACGTGTGTGTGTGTGTGTGTGTGTGTGTGTGTGTGTGTGTGTGTGTGTGTGTGTGTGTGTGTGTATGAGAGAGAGAGAGAGAGAGAGAGAAAGAGGTTTAAAAAAGTTTTAAAAGTGTGGCAACGAGAGAGATCTTGGGGAGAAGGCAGAGTTTGATGAGTGAGAAGGATGGAGAGTCAGATAGAAGGAAGAGGAGAGAGGGAGCGTGGGTGATGTAAAGCCTGGAGCAGGCTAGTGCAGGGAGAGAAGAAGGAGAGTCGGGAAGTAGGAGAGAAGATTGTCGGGAGGAGTGGGAGAGGTGACAAAAAAAGGAAGGGTAAAAAAAGAAGGTAGATGAGTGAAGACTGACAGCAACCAGAGTTGAGGGAAAGATGCAGAGAGAGGGACAGAGCAAAGGAGATGTGGGGATGGAGAGGTGGGTTGACTTCTAAAGTGGGATATTAGCATTCAAGCAGTACCGATTCACCCCCTCCACACATGCCCACCTCCACCTCAACCCAACGCCATGTCTGCTCAGCGGCCGGCTCTCCCCTCATGGTGGAATCAGACACAGAGGTTTAAGTTCAATTCTGAAACGCTTCCTTCAATGGAGATGTCCACTTTAGAGAAATATCCTTGTTTTTCTGTGGTGTGTGGGCTCCAGCTTTTCTCTCAGCTCCTACATTACTTCTGAAATTCATAAGCAATTTTTTTTTACTAGCAAGTTAAACATTTCTGTCAATCAGTGGGTACTGCAGGACTTGAAATTTCTTGTTATTCAAAACGAGTGCAAATCCAAACGGTGCCACACGCCTACATGCAGAGATAGCAATCCAGGAGAGGGTAGACATACAGTGGAGCCGCAACATGAAAATGCGAAGCTAGAAAAGGAAGACGTTTAATTCTGTAGGCAACGAGTCGACGTAAGTTATGTTGAAACAAACAGATATTTCAAGCGCCATCACCACTGTTTACTTGCTATATCGTGACTGCCGGAGACTTCTGTGCCAAAGTCTGCGTGGCCCGTTAACAAGTATCTTAGTGGTTTCTGTTTTCTCTATCCCAGCGTGCATCTAATCTAATTTTACAAGAAGCTTACATTTTGAGGCATGAAATCCCCCTTGTGACTCTGCATTAAAGCACATCTTCATTTGAAATTGCCCTCACAGATAAAATAAAAATTTTTGTTGCTGCGGTTTATTTGTTATCAGTGCTGTTTCAATCCCCTGCATGGCAAAATTTCATGTTTTGAACACAGCAGGAAAATCAACTACAAAGTCTCGAAAAGAGAAGCAAATTATTTTATTTTCATATGCTAGCAATGATGTCCTCCTGTTTCCTGCCTCTGAAACCCTTCCCGAGCTTCATCTATTCTTTAACAGCACGGCTCACTGCAAGACCCAAAACAAACATGCAGGCATCAGTAAGGACAGATATTGCGGATACAGCACTGGGGCAGATATGGGTTGCAAAGCGGCTTGCATATGTACAGCTACTCTGGGCAAGCTAAAACAGCTTGTGTGGAAGACAATCCGCTCAGTTATCAGTGTGTTTATGTTAAAACACACAGAAAAACATAATTTCTAGTATTTTTATTACATGCCAGAGTACTGTAGTTACTCAAACAGGAGCACAAAATGCAAACTTAACCTTTAGATTAATACGCATTTGGTTTTATGTGTGTAGGGCAGATCAACTATAGTTTGGAGCAGGCAGGAAATGTGCCACTCAGTGCAGAAGTGTGACACGCTGATGATGGAGCACATAGATAAGGTACATTGAGCTTCCAAAATGTAGTCAAAAAAACAAATAAAATAAAATGAAAGAATATCAGCATCCTTACAGTTTAAGATGCCTTGTGATTATAACGTTATGTTAATACGCAGACTCTTTCCTGTTTGCTGTCTTCTTCTGACAAGTATAAACATCTTGCCTGCTTCAGATTCATTCACTCATTTTGATGTGATGCTAAAAAGAAGAATTAAAGACACTGGCAGCAATACAGACTGTCAATCCCAGAATGTAATGACATGGCAGCAGTTAAATCTATATTTGATTTGATATTTGGATTGTCTAATAAGTTGCCTATTCTTCATAAAGTGGATCCCTCGGGGTAAAAATGGGCTTTTTTCCCCCTCATACTTAACATATCTACAGGTAATCGCATTACTCCATGAGCATAACCCAACACACATCACAGTCACAGAGAGAGAATTCCCCATAGCTTCCTGCTGCAGCGTCTGCATATATGACTTCCTTTAAACTGCTTCCCAGCTCCTCCTCTGGTCTCCTCCACCGCTTTGATCTCATTTGACTAATTATATTCACAGAGAACGGTGTTGACAAATTCATTTTGAAATCCATTAGTCCCGTGGCGTTGTTTAAACAATGTGCACGTTAATGTCCATTGCTTTAATACCCCCCGATTCACATTCTAATAGCTGTCTGATAAATCAGGTTATCTGCGACACCTTCTACACACCGTGAAGAGCGGAAATTAGAGAATTATTAACTATCCACGGTGTTCTTTCGTGTCCGGGTGTGTTAGGAAGAAGAGGAGAGGAGATGACAGAGCAGAGGAGGGAGAGAAAGAAGAGGGGGGGAGAAAAAAAAAAGCAACACTGGAGAGAGAGATGAGTTAAAGGAGACCAGAGGGAAAATCACAGCGATAATAAGGAACATGAGGAGCAGCATTACAGCAGCGGTAAATCTAGATGAAACTAAGACAAACACTAAAGAGGAAGGACGGAGGGCACAGTGTCAAACATACATCAGTTGAACAAGTAGCAGATCAATTAAATAACGAAGATTCTTTTGGTCACTTTATTATAATTACATCATCACTTGACTGCAAAGTCAAAGCAAGTAAAAAAATACACAAGTGAGGTTCCACCAGTCTGACTCAAGCAAATTAATTGATTTATGGACTTAGAGGCATTGGTAGGAAAAAATAGAAAGATGTTCAGCATCTGTTTTACTACCAACTGATGTTGCCAACCTTCCATGTTTCATTCTAAAGCATAAACAGAGAAGTTTAATGAAAAACCCACACATGTGGCAGCTGTAAATGACACGACATCATGTTGCTCACCTCTTTGACTGTGATCAAACATCAAATATTATTGGTAAACCGTTTGGCTCTGACAGAGGCACTACCCTGGCATAACTAAGTCTTTTACTCTTTAAAGCGAGCCTCTGAGCAGTAGAGGCAGAAATAGAAGGCTTTTAAATGGGTCTGATCTTTTTTATGCTTGTTTTCTTCACAGCAGTGGATTAGTGCAGTGCAGATTATCTGGACAAACTGAAGAAGACTCAAATTAAGAACAATAATTAAAGTAGAGAACAAAAACAGTTCTGCAAGGCTATACTCCCCGAAGTATGGTTCAAATACCAACGGCACTTTACGTGCCTCAAAAGTTGTCTTACCTGCTGCTTCTAGGGCTGTTTGATAGTGGGTAGAGCAAACCTGCTGACTCTCTAAATTCACACAAACTAAAAATCACTGGCAACTGCAGTATTACCCCTCAGTCTCCTAGTAGATACATCTATGGTATCAATTTCAAAATCCTACGTCACCTTGTTCTCAGGTTACTGCATTCACAGTATTTTCAGAAATCTTCTGACCTTGAGGTCAAGGTCACTGAAATTCAAATTTGTCCAAGATTTTAAGTAGATACACCTACGGTATAAATATGAAGCCCGTAAATCGACTAGTTCCACAGTAATTGCGTTCACAAACTGTCCACGCTGCCCACCCGTGTGCCTGTGATGAGAATTTCCCATGGGCAGTTACTGCTGAGAGGTAAAAATCGCCAAATACATCCAAACTTTGAGGATTTTTTACAAGACAGGGCAGGTTTGCAAAAAAACAACAAAAACAAACAAACAAGCAAACACAAAGAAAGACCAAAGAAAACTGCATATTTAACCACATTAATTTGCACTTAATTCCACCACAAACGAGACATCTTTCACAAAAACTAATGGGACCTGCACTTAGCCTGACTACAAAGCAGGCAACATTCACAAATCCAAAAAACCTACAATATATAGTTGTCACAATAAACACAGCAGCCTCTCCCCGGCACATTTTATTTCACAAATTGGTTTATTGTGCATTGCACTAAATTACTAAGCAACTGAAACAGCCTCACGTATGTTAACACAACAGTGGGAAACTAGTATTTGCTGAAACGCACCTCATTACAGTCACAGCTTGCTTTGCTGTATGGGGATTTCTCCAAAATATATGTTGATCTTAATTATTGATGGCCTGGAATAATAAGAACCCTCGTTTGCACGTATTGGTCTGTATCACTGTTACACAGAATAACATCATAGATGTGTGGCCGTGGAGATGGATGTCTGTTTGCTCCAAAACCGCAATACAATTTCAACAATTACAACTGCTTGTTGAATGTTTCAGTGTTCCACAAAGCCTCACTTGCCTATACCTAACTGCAACTGCTATCTATATAATCAGTAGCTCCTCCCACTACAAGAAATATCAGTTAAATACCAATTAAGTGTCACACTATCATATAGCAGTGCTTAAAAGGACTGATTTGGCTGTTCCTGGCATCCAAACAGGCCATTTGCAGTCTGGACAATATGAGAAACAAAAAAATCAAGTGCAAATATTAAAAGTAACATTTTTAATCAGGCTTACTTTAGGATTTCATATGTGACTTGGATGCAATAAAAACACAGCAAGATCGCAAGCAGTGTTTTCTGTTTAGAGGTCATGTACTTCAAATCAAATCAAATCAAATCAAATCACTTTTATTGTCACATCACATGTGCAGGCACACTGGCACAGCACATGCGAGTGAAATTCTTGTGTGCGAGCCCCACAAGCAACAGAGATGTGCAAACACAACAACACAAACGAGCAAAATACAAGAATGGCCAACCTGAAACTAATAAATATATGTACAATATATAATAGTGTATGCATTTCTGGATGTGTATACTAAATATTTTCCTACGTGTGTGTGTGTGTGTGTGTGTGTGTGTGTGTGTGTGTGTGTATACACATTTTTACAAATTAAATAGTAAAAATAAAATAATAATAATAATAATAATAATAAAATATATAAAATATACAGAGCTGAATATGTGCAAAACAAGTGGCATTTATATACAGTGTGGAGTGCATAATGTTGAATACACATACAATACACATACAATAATGTTGTATACATAGTATACAGACCAATACTTCTCTGTGACTGCAGCTTTTCTGCAATATTTCAAAACTCAACTCTTTTCAGCCACCAGAAAAATGAAATTCCTTAAGCAAAAATCATTTGAGCAGCTGATCTGTTATGTTTAATACTTCTTAGAGTCCCAAAAACTCCACAGCAGTTTATATTATCACGAGGCATGATTTCACAACTCTGAAGGGCGATTTTTAATTTTGTTCTGGGAAAGCCTGACTCACAGACTAAACCTTAAATGTTTATTTACTTATTTATATTTTTTGTGCATTATTTTTGCTGGAACCTTGTGCATCAGCACAGGTGTCATGAAATAAATAAATTATAATTGTAAAAAAGTGCTTTAAACTAGTGCAATGCACACACAACTCTACTTCCAGGTTCCATTTTGGTTTCTGGGTCAGCAAAATACCTGGATTTTATTTTAGCTATGATGCTAACAAAGCTTACATAGAGGCCTTTATGTCCCTGGTGGGTTTTTTTAGTAGCAAAAGATCAATATAAAAAAAGCAGCAACTGCTAGCAGGTTTCTCATCCGAAGCTGCCTCACATCATTTTCTTTCACCCAGCTAATTATCGTTACCTCAAAAACTTTAGTTTTCCGGTTAATGTGATCTCTCCAAGCCACTGGCTGTTCTTATTGAAGCTCAGTAAGCTTGTAGCATGCAGCTTGAATTAAATTGTTTTCTGATAATTAAATATAAAAGTCAGTTTATTCCAGCTGCTAATGCTAGATTAGCTTGATTAATGTTTAACAAAATTCTTGACAAACAATGATTATTTCTCATCCAACAGCAGCAGTTGTTTATAATACTCTAAATTGGATTTATATTGGTTAAATTTCATAAAATACTATCTCAGCCGAAGTCCACAAGCCACAAGTACCACAACTGACACGCTGTTGCCTCTCCGCTCTCCCTCCTCCTCTCCTGATCTAAACTATCTGAAAATTTCTACTCCACCTCCGCTCTCGCCCCAATCTCCAGCCAAATCCTGACTGCGACCCCTGCTTCTCCTCCTCTTCCTGCTGTCCCAGTTTCCTCCTCCTCTGCCTCTAAACTGCATGTGGAACATGAGGAGAAAGTCTTTCGGTGTCACTATCCCTGCCTGTGGTGCCTGGTGGAGTGTGTGGATTAGACACATAGGCCTGATTAGCTGCTTGTTTACCTACCACCACCACCATCGCTATCACGACCACAGGGCTTCAAGGGCAACACCGGTGGATCATCTACCCACACACACACACACACATACATCGACCCACACAAAAAACAGCTCATAGACACACTACGCTGAGCCCTTCTGGTGAGTGTCTGTGATGTGTGCGCCATCATGCCCCCGTTGAGTCGCCCACCATGGCACAGGGCTCTTAATTAAGAGGAGTGTGTGTGCATGTGTGTGTTCTTGGGGGGCGGAGCAGCTGGCAGGAGGCACTGGGGCCAGAGAACATCTGCAGGAGGCCGCAAAGCAACGCGCCTGCACGCGCACACATCTAAAAAAATAAAAAAATAAAATAAATTACACACAAACATGAGGCTATACACACGCTCAGTGGTTGATGACAACATGCATAACTACACACACTGTTGCCACTTGACAACTCACACCTCTGAGAACAGAAACGCAGAGCTACACACTTGCAGGCACGCCCGCAGACCCATTCCACACTGCCAGCGCCACTGCCACCGTACCAGTGGGACTGTCACCATAGCAACCCAGGACTGGTCATGTCACCCTGGTTTAGTGAGATGGGTGACAGCGAGAGAGATTGAGAGATAGGCAGGCGATAAAAAGAGCAAAAGACAAAGACGGAGAGCGAGGGGGCATTTAATACCCTCCACAATACTCGGCCTGAGTCTTGTTTTCGAAACAAAAGGCGAAAGAGAAAGAAAAGAAGAAAGACGGCGTGAAAGAATCCAAAGGCGTCTCATCTGAAAGTGAGGAGGTCAGCAGCTTAAAGGACTTCACACGCACCATACGACCCTCAGAAGTCAGCCTCCTTTTTATCTGTAAGTCGAGAGAAGCAGTGCGGTTGTGAAACAAACACATACAGTACACGCTTATACACACAGGTGATGTCATCATGATGATAGAAACTGGGAAGGCAGAGAAGGGGAATGGGATTTTGTCCTTGCTATGGGGCAAAGGCTACAGCTGAGGGTAGAGGATTAAAGGATCATATCAGCCTTAGTGAGTTTCCTTTATCTCCCGCTGTTATCTGTGTCAGGCCTTATAAGGAATTTTGTTTTACTGTTGACCTCCATGACTAGGTGTCATATTTATAGCCCGTGTGTTTTAGGACCATTTACATCGTAACCTACTAAAAATTACAGAGATGGAAAAGGTAGTGTATCAATAACACAAACGCAACAAAGTGGAAGAGGTGTGTGATGTAAGTGTCCACCAAAGAGATGCAAAGCACCAGAAGAGGAAAACACTGGAGGAATGACAGTATAAAGTTCCTAAAAAAACAAGAATAAAAGACTAACTGATATCATTTTCCATCTGAGGCACTCTTTTACATTAAACTTCTATGCTATTCTTCTATGATAGGTAAATGACACCAGAGAGAAGAATTACTGCTATCAAATACATATCTTACCGTGTTTAAATCCTAATCTTTGCATAGCAGAACGAAATGTGTGTTGATTACCATTTTACTTTCTTTTTTGTAAAATTCTGGCTGGTAGCATCATTTCAGTTAAGCTCAGTTCAATTAAACACAGTTCAATTTAATTCAATTCAGTTTTATTTCTGTAGTGCCAACCCTGGAGGTGCTTTATATTGCAAGACCCTACAATAATAGAGAGAAAACCCCAGGAATAAGATGACTTTGGTGGGAAATTATCTGGGGGAAGGGAGACTGGACAAAAACACACTGTGGAAGAGAGCCAGAGATTAATAATAAGCAATGATTAAATGCAGAGTGGTGTGTAAACACATAGTGACTGAACAAAAAAATACACTGTGCATCATGCAAAGCATGCAGCAGCTAACGGATCAGTGTCCCCTGATCCACACCTGATTATAAACGTTATCTAAAAGAAAAGTTTTAAGCTTTATCTTAAAGTTGTGAGGGTGTCTGTCTCCTGAATCCGAGCTGGGAACTGGTTCCATAGAGGAGGGGCCTGAAAGCTGACGACTTCCTCCCATTCTACATTGATATATCCTAGGAACCACAAGTAAACCAACAGACTGAGACAAAAGTGCTCTGTAGTGGTGATATGATACTATGAGATCTTTAAGATAAGATAAGGGGCTGACTATAATGTCAATGAGAGGAGAATGACGTTAAATTTGAATCTGGATTTAACAGGAAGCCAAAGAACAGAAGCCAATATGGGAGAAATACGGTCTATCTTTCCTAGTATGTTTGTTGCAGTGTTTTGGATCAAGTGAAAGCTTTTCAGGGAGTTCTTAGGACAACCTGATAATAATGAATTACTGTAGTCCAGCCTTGAAGTAATAAATGCATGAGCTAGTTTTTCAGTGTCACTCTATGGGATCCTTTTTTTTTTTTTAAACTTTGTGCAGAGCACATGGAAGACGGAGGCGCAAACAGGTGGGAAAAATTCAAAGCGAGTCGTGCAAAGTGAGTTGTTGCTACTTTGGTGAGAAAAAAACGTGTCTTTGCAGTGAGAAGAGACATCAGAATCACACCAGTTTCTTTTGCCACTTTTGTGATTTTTACCAGCAGAGCAATCTATTTACATGAAGAAATGAGAGAATAATGCAAATAATAAGACTAAAACAACCTAATTCATCACCCCCAGCCATTTAAATCTGTGTAAGGAATGTAAAGACCACGTTTGAAGCAAGAACGGCATTAAAGTACCGTGCATCTATTAATTAGAGTGATTCCTACACTACCTGTTGTTCACAGCTGCTTTGTACCGAGTGAAAAGCTTTGCCTTCACTTCATTAAATCCTTGCAGCCGTCTGCAGCAGTAGCACACAAATGTTGATAAATCTGCACCCTCTGATTTAAGAAGTGCCGCTCCAGAGTGCATTGCTATTACACACGGCTGTCCACTGTGTTACCTTTAATTATATCATATTCAAATGACACCAGGCTGCTACAAAGGAACCCCCACTGAACACTGCACACATCAGACTTCTCCCTAATGACTCAGTATTGTTCAGTTTATGTGGGAGAAGTCAGATTACAGTGGCTCATCAGTCCTGTGTGTCATTGCCTCCTTTCCAGTGTTCTTTTCAGCAAAAGCAGCATCTCTTGTTTTATTCTAAAAATGCATTATGATGCAAAAACTGCTGCCACACTGTAGTGTATGAGGTGACCATCAATTTATGTGAGATAAAGCGAAAATGAAACTCAATAGCTCAGATTGATGCAGTCATATAAATGGCTTTATCAACGCTTTATATCATTTATTTCAGTGGTGATTAGTTAAATAAAGCTGCCACCATCTGGCTCTGGTTGCAGCTTGGAGGTGTTGTGTATTCAGGTTGTGCCACTCTGCACCATTTAGACAACAATACAGAGAAAGAGGAGAAGCCTCTTTCCATTTGTTGGACTGCTTTCTTCAGCTGTCATTGTGATTGGCACAGCTGTTTCAGAGTGATGTGACAAGTGATGCTACTGGCTAAGTAAATTTATTAATCACCATAACCCTGATTTATTTTCCACACTGTCATTTTGCACTCTGTCTGCTGCTAGACCTGTATAAACCCATATAGCAGCTGCACTCGACACTTGCTGCTTTCAGCCTGTTGTCTCACTTGTAGGGAGTTGAGTCTAATTGCAAATCTGCTGGATTTCTGCAGGTTTGAGTCCCATGCTTCTCGTTTTGCCCACTTTTCCTGTTTCCATGCGAACAATTTGTTGCATGCAATGAAAGTAGCAAGCAGTATCATAGTCAGTCTGGGTGGGGGGCTTCCAATAGTCATCAATGAAGACAAAGAGGAGCGAAAAGCTTTTGTTTTTCTTGCTGCAAAGTCAATATTTACCATAAAAGGCTAGCATTCCGCTAATGTGTGCTGATTGTTTGTCAAGTCAAGTCAAGTCAAGTTGGCTTTATTGTCACTTCAACCATATACAGTTTAACAGTACACAGTGAGGCGAAACAACGTTCCTCCAGGAACCAAGGTGCTACATGCAACATAAATTTACAACATAATTTAACAGAAAAACTCTAAACTAGCTAACTAAGAGGCCTAGTTAGCTGGCTAGCAGAGACAAGACAGACTGACCTAACATAAATTGCAACATAAATTAACAAAAAACTATCTAACTATCTAAGGATGACTTTTTTTGTTATCAGACAGCAGACAACAAAGTGCACGTGCAAATGTGCAAACAAGAGCAGCAAGTGACAGTGTGACAAAAAAAAAAACCACAACGTAACATAATAATAAGGTTTTGTGATGATGAGTTGAGGTAGTGGAGGAACAGTAAACATTCCTTAGTGTAGCAGCAAAAATTAGGAAGTGCAGAAGTTAGTGCAAAAAGTCCAGTAATAATATTGTGCAAAAGAGCATTTACAGGTTGGTGTGTACGATGGTTTGGTGGTGTAGGTCAGTGTGTTTGCGCTTGTGTTGATTAGTCAGTCCAGTCTCAATGTTTTGAGGTAGTTGAGTTAAGCTGAGTGATAATGTTAGTGTGTGTGTGTGTATGTGTGTGTGTGCGTGTTTATCAGTCAGTCCCTTTTTGCTGAGGAGACGGATGGCTTGTGGAAAAAAGCTGTTGCACAGTCTGGATGTGTGTGCCCGAATGCTTCGGTACCTTTTTCCAGATGGCAGGAGTGTGAAGAGTGTGTAAGAGGGGTGTGTCCGATCAGCCACAATGCTGGTGGCTTTGCGAATGCATCGTGTGGTGTAGATGTCCTCAATAGAGGGGAGAGAGACCCCGATGATCTTCTCTGCTGTTCCCACTATCCAGTGTAGGGTCTTGCGGTCTGATATGGCACAGTTCCCAAACCAGACAGTGATGCAGCCACTCAGGATGCTCTCGATAGTTCCTCTATAGAAGGTGGTCAGGATCGGTGGTGGAAGCCGAGCCTTTCTCAGTCTTCTCAGAAAGAAGAGACGCTGTTGGGCTTACTTGTGCAGGGAGCTGGTGTTGAGGGACCAGCCAAGGTCCTTCTCCAGGTGGACGCCCAGGAATTTGGTGCTGTCGACGATCTCCACAGAGGAGCCGTTGATGCTCGGCGGTGAGTGGTCGCCTCGTGTCCTCCTAAAGTCAACAACCATCTCTTTTGTCTTGTCAACATTCAGAGACAGGTTGTTGTCTTTACACCAGTCCGTTAGTCTCTGCACTTCCTCTCTGTACGCTGACTCGTCGTTCTTGCTAATGAGACCCACCACGGTCGTGTCATCAGCGAACTTAATGATGTGATTTGAACTGTGTGTTGCTACACAGTCATGAGTCAGCAGTGTGAACAGCAGAGGACTGAGCACACAGCCTTGTGGGGTCCCAGTGCTCAGTGTGGTGGTGCTGGAGGTGCAGTTCCCGATCCGTACTGACTGAGGCCTTCCGGTCAGAAAGTCCAGGATCCAGTTATCCGGTTATGGCGGTATGCAAATTGCAGTGGGTCCAGTGAGGGGGGCAGCAGGGTCTTGATGTGTCTCATGACGAGCCGTTCGAAGCACTTCATGATGGTGGGTGTAAGTGCAACAGGACGGTAGTCGTTGAGACAGGACACAGAAGACTTCTTGGGCACGGGGACGATGGTGGTGGCCTTGAGGCACGTGGGAATGACGGCACTGCTCAGAGAGATGTTGAAGATGTCGGTGAGAACATCTGCCAGCTGATCAGCACATTCTCTGAGCACTCTGCCTGGGATGTTGTCTGGTCCAGCAGCTTTACATGGATTGACTCTGCGTAGAGTTTTCCTCACCTCAGCTGTAGTGAGACACCTGGTCGTTCGGAGGAGGGGTGGTCTTCCTCGCCGCCACGTCATTCTGCCTGTCGAACCGAGCGTAGAAGTTGTTCAGCGCATCTGGGAGGGAGCCGTCACTGTCACAGGCAGGTGATGTCGTCCTGTAGTTAGTGATGGCTTGTAAGCCCTGCCACATGCGCCGTGTGTCGCCGCTGTCCTTGAAGTGGTTGTGGATTCTCTGGGCGTGTGCGCGCTTCGCCTCTCTGATGGCCCGAGAAAGTTCGGCCCTAGCTCTTCTAAGCGCCAAGGTTAAGGTTTGTTCTTTTTTTTTCTTTTCTTTCTTATTATAACAGAATCTCCATGTGGTGGAATAGAAGTACCCGGGCATCCGCATCAGCAACAAACTAGCAGATGAACACAGGGGGCTGTGTAAAAAAAAAAGGGGAGCTGCTGAGGGAGCAGCATCTGAATAAAGAAGGCTTGCCCAGTGATTGTGATTGCAGGCTGGACACTGTTGAAGAAGTGGTGTAGAGGAAGTGACTGACCAAACCTTGAACATAGATATT
Organism: Rhamphochromis sp. 'chilingali'; assembly: GCF_963969265.1. Lineage (NCBI taxonomy): Eukaryota > Metazoa > Chordata > Actinopteri > Cichliformes > Cichlidae > Rhamphochromis > Rhamphochromis sp. 'chilingali'. Next base: position 17,449,824 of record NC_137938.1, read on the forward strand.
GACTGACTACTGACAACACACTGCAACACTTTATTGGAGATGCAGCAGAGCACTTCAGTGAAGGTTTCTTTAACAAACACACAGTAGCTGTATTAGCAAAAATACCAAAACTTTCAGGATAAGAGGTTGACTCCTAAGCCAAGCTGGTGATGGATGAGTGTGTCAGAATTGTATGATGTATAGGAGAAGGTACAACTTGATCTCTGGACAAAGCTAATGCAACGTTCCATGTGTTTAGACAGGAGTAAAGCTTACGACTTCAATAAGCTACAGTGCCCACCCACCCAGAACAGTCTCCAATTTTGCTGTAGTTTTATTTGAATGAAGAGAGACAGAATATTAACCAAAAATACAGAAAAAACACATTAGATAATAGTTTTACATTGATTTACAGATAATTGAGTGAAATAAGTATTTGATGACATAAGTATGACGTAGTACTTGGTGGAGCAACTCTTGTTGTTAAGCAGAGCAGTTGGTCACCAGGTTTGCACACATCCCAGGAGGGATTTGCTGCTTGGTAACTGAAAGCCTAGCGAGCTCCACAGTCTGAGGTTGGCTAGTGCACTCCACAAGCTTAATGTTCTTCTTTAGCTATTCCTTTATTGCTTTGGTGGTTTGTTTTGGGTTAGCCACGACCCATCTTCAGTGTTCTGGCTGTTCTACAAGATTTTGCAGTATATGGCTTCATCCATTGGCCCCATTGGCCCCTTATTGCAGTGAATTTGTAACCTTAGCAAAAAAACAACCTGACCACCATGTTCTTCGGATCGTACTCATCATTTCTCATTTTGAAACACGGTGGGTTAAGTTGATGCCAAAAAGCTAATTTTGGTTTCATCTGACCACAGCACTTTCCTCCAAGCCTTCTCTGAATCTTTTACGTCACTGGCAAACTTAATACGAGCCTGTACTTGTAGCTTTTTTGAGCACTCCATTACAGTGAAGTGTGTTACTAATGGTGTTCTTGGTGACAGTGGTCACAACTGCTCTCACATCATTACCTTTCCACTGATCCACCATCTTTCCATGATCATCCTCGCCCCCATGACGCAGGATCTTACATGGAACTTCAGACCGAAAGCAATTGATGTTCATTTTATATTTCATTTTTCATTTCTGAATAATCACTAAAACAGTTGCCACCTTGTCACCGAGCTTCGTACTAAAGATTCACACGCACAGCCTTGTGCAGGTCTGCAATCTTGTCCCTGATGTTCTTTGACAGCTCTTTGATCTTGTCAATGGTAGTGGAGAGGTTAGAATGAAAGAAACTGATTCTGTGGACAGGTGTGCTTTATACATTTATACTTATACTTTATACTTCCTGGCTGGCTGTTTGGCTGGCTGGCTGGCTGGTTGGTTGGTTGGTTGATTGCAATCTGTGCACCACATAGGTACACAGATAATCTGTGAAAATCAGAATTTCTAGGTTGTAGGAGATCAAATAGACATGCAAATCAATTTATATCTTTTATATTTTAGTAATATTCTGGTTCTCTCCATTAAAATCAAACCACCATAAAAATTGGAGACTGTTCATTTCTTGGGAAGTGAGCAAACTTACAAATTCAGCAGGGGATCAAATAATTATTTGATCAGCTCATCTCAATTCATAATTGAGGAACACCAGTACTGGCATTAACACTGGAGCATCGCACAGTAAAAAAGACCTCACACTTTCTTTCCAGTGGCAAAACAAATGTTCACATGAGCAACAGCTTTACGTTTCCCTGAAAGATGAAACGAGACACCTACCAATCATCTAGCCCGTGGCCTCGTTTGTTTACAGTAAATGTACTAGGGTATCACTATTAATGGTATAATGATCTTTAAAGACGCGAATCTAAGCCCCCTTTAAATCATCGTGTGTTTGTGCTTTCTGTACGGGCATTTCATCACTGCGTTATATAATGGGGTGGGAGGGGGGTTCGCTTATTAGCTGCTGAAGCTGATTTGCCTAAGGACAAAAAAAATTCATGTACTAACTATTAAAGATCACATCATAACAACAGCATGTATGTGGAACTGCCTTAGGGCGTTTTGGAGGTTTAAGGTGGCGATCTTTACATTTCATAAGAGGACGACAGTCAGTACTGAAGAAGCAGGGTTGATGTAAAGCGTTCTTTGGCTTCCATGGGAAGAAGGTCAATACCAGTACAATCCCTTGGGTTTCAAACTGTCTGCACATGAAACGGGAAATGGTGCATAACAAAGCCAAGGACGCACACAAACACAGAGACATACATGCATCAGTGATTCTGACTGTTCTAGTTTGTGTGTGGTACAATAGATACGTTTGATTTTTTTTTTTTATATGCATACATGGATGTGTGTAAGAGGGATTTAATGATGCAACATTTAGACATGTTCATTCATCAATATTTGTGCTCCATGGACTTTTTTTATGCAGTATTGATCTGCAGTGAGAGCATAGAGTATGCATGCTTGACCCTTTACCCCAGACCCCAATAAAATCATAGGGCTTCATAATAAACAATGTGCTCCTCAGTTTGAACTGGCTGGCTGAGCAGTTATTGAACTGGAATGGAAAGCTACACCAGTCCAGACCAATATGACACAGAGTGACTGTTTACTGCTACTGAGCTCATTTCACGTCCAATAAGAAGCTTCAAACTGTTTGAAGTAATTGAACGCGATCACTTCAACATGATAAAGATGATTTTTAAGATTTATACTTATAGTTATGTATGAAAATAAACAATACTCCAAAAGTCTTTTTGCAGAGCATTTTTTCTAATTGATGTTCATCTCTCACATTTTGGATATAAAATGTTATTGCTTCATCATTTTAGTCTATTATACATTGTTGGAAACCACTAAATTCTAATCAATTCATCCTTGAGTCCATGTGGACGTTTGAGTCAGATGTAATTAAACTCCATCAAGGTGTTCTGTTCACAAGAACTAGACCAGCATGATGTAACTGTAAATTTTGCCCAACAAAATCAAATCAGTTCATTTTCATCCCCAAATGAATGTTACTAACATTACTGGCACAGATTATAAACAACAACAAAATAAACTATCACAGCTATGCAGATGACACACAAATATATATCACAATGTCACCAGGAGACCGAGGCCCTGTACAGGCTCTTGGTAAATGCATTGAGGAAATCAATGACTGGTTGTGCCACAATTTTCTCCAGCTAAACAAAAACAAAACTGAGGTAATAGTCTTTGGCGCCAAAGAAAAACGATTACAGGTCACCAGAGAACTTCAATCTATACATCTAAAAACCACAAACCAGGCGAGAAATTTGGGTGTAGTGATGGATGCAGACCTAAACTTAGAAAAACACATTAAGACAATAACAAAGTCAGCTTACTATCACCTCAAGAATATATCTAGGATAAAAGACCTGATGTCTCAACAGGACCTGGAAAAACTAGTCCATGCATTCATCTTTAGTAGGCTTGATTACTGTAACAGCATCTTTACAGGTCTACCTAAAAAATCAGTCAGACAACTACAGCTCATTCAGAACTCTGCTGCTCGAGTCCTCACTAAGACCAAAAAAGTGGACCACATCAGTCCAGCTCTGAGGTCCTTACACTGGCTGCCTGTCCGTCAGAGGATAGACTTTAAAGTTCTGATGCTGGCCTATAAAGCTCTGAATGGTTTAGGACCAAAATACATCAATGACCTCCTGACCCAGTATGAACCTTCCAGATCCCTCAGGTCATCTGGATCCGGTCTTTTATCAGTTCCCAGAGTCAGAACCAGACACGGAGAAGCTGCATTCAGCTTTTATGCTCCTTATATCTGGAACAAACTCCCAGAAAGCCTCAGATCAGCTGAAACACTCAGTTTATTTAAATCCAGGTTGAAGACTCACCTGTTCTCAGCTGCATTTGAATAAAGCACCAAATCCACACTTTAAGCTTAAATTTCAAAACTTACATTTAACTACTGATTTTATCTACTGTTCTGATTTTATCTGTTTTGATTTTATATACTGTTGTTTGTTTGTTTGTTTGTTTGTTTGTTAATTAGTTAGTTAGTTTATTTGCTTGTTTTAATCAATTTTAAATCATGCTTTTTATTTGTTCTTGTTTCTAATGTCTCTGTAAAGCACTCTGAATCACCTTGTTGTTGAATTGTGCTATACAAATAAACTTGCCTTGCCTTGCCTTGCCTAACAAATTTGAAGAAATTCTTTCAAATCATTGTTGAGAAAAAACACATAATGGCTTCAGAGCAATGGGATACAAAGTGAAATGATTATCCCAGAGCCCAGATTTTTGGAGTGGGACTGATTCTTGTGAAGAACAACTGAGCTACATGGTTTTTGGAGTACATTCACTCCAAAAGTGAAAGTGGATACAGTCAAATTCGACATATTAGGTTGCAATAAATACAAAATAAAATGGGATTTCTCAAAAACAAAGATAAATCATTTAAAGGTGATCACACTGACACAAGTTTAAAATGTTTTTAAACTAGCCATGGACGTGTTATAGGACTGATAACTTTGTTTATTAATGGATGCTTTGGTCACTAGCCAGAAAGTAAAAAGGATGTAAGCAGTGCACTAACAAAATATCATTACAAGATGTTTGTGCTAGCATACAGCTCTTAATTTAATTAATTGTCTATGTATTCAAAAAATTTAAGTCTAATATTTGCTCTCCTTTTAGTCTTGCTCTTTACAGTTGAGAGTAAGTGTAGAAAAGGCTTCTTAAATCTCGGTGGATCTGTTATTTTGAGTGACAAAGAGCGTTGTATGTTTGTTCATTCGTTACCAGCCGCTCTTCCCCATGTGAAATAAAACCTGATTACATGGATATAAAACAGATCCTGCTTAGAAAATCTGACTCAGGCTTACAAAAAGGAGTAACTTTTTTCAATATATGCCAACCAGAGTGCTGTTCTGGGTGACAATGGGTGTCAAAATATCTCGTTGTTTACATGCTGTTATTTTTTAATTTCTGCCAAGCCTGTAAAATTGTAAGAAACTGTTCAAGCTCACTGTGTGCATGATCTCCTGCACAGGTGTGCGTGCGTTTTCCACAGCGGCGTGCAGCACTGACACATATACAGCAAGTACACAAGAAAGGCTGCTGTTAAAGTAGAGCAGGAAAAGCCAAACTTTTACAGTAGCGGGATGTCACCACAGGATTGCACCTGCACTGTGTTTCTATTTGATTACATTCTTTGTGTGTACCCGAACACATCAGATGGTTGCTGGCGTGTTTTGGGAGCTGGCAGGGAAAAGAAAAAGTGATTGTTCAGGTTTCCCCTAAACAAGTGATTCCATTTTCCAAAAGCAGTCAGCATGCACTTCATGTTTTAGATTTCAACACAGAGATGCTGGGTTTGATGTCCAGCTGCATTCGTGTATTTGCGGAGGTCAGTTGCAGGAAGCTTGTAGCTGCCCTTACCTGGTCCCCGTACAAGGAAGAAAGTCAAAAATGGCACTTCATGTGCAGCACAAATAAAGCAATGGTCTGAATTTGTGAAGATTTCGCAGAGAAGAAAATCTGTTTTGTTGCCTCTGATTAACCAACACAGCTAGGACGAAGATATAAACATGCTATGATTAATGCAGGAACTCTGACATAGAAGATCGTAATAAGGACATAATCTGTGTGCACATGCTTACTTGTGTGCGTGTGAGTAATAGATAAAAGAAAACAGTGATTACAGCCAAATTCAGCATTAATGATGGTCTGACATCAGCTGTAGCTGTGGGATCAAATATTCCGCCTGCTAAATAATGTAGCGTAAGGGGCCAATGACAGTCCCATATGGACCAGAGAAGGCACTGTTGGATGCCTAATGTATAGCAGGTACTGTAAGTATGTCAGCAACTGCTGTTAAATACTGCTGGAGGAAGGATCACTGCCAGTTCTATACAGTATTTATATGTGTGTGTGCGTTCGCAGATTTGAGGGTCCCTGAGTGTGAGCGTGCACATGAACAGGCTTGTGTTGTGTTTGTGATTATGTCGCCAATGTGTGTCACTCATCAATAATGTACAGCTCTTGGTTCTCTCCTCTTCAAAGCTAGTGATGCTCTAGTGTTCCACATAATTAATTCTCCCTGAAACACACAAACACATGTGGGTGCACACACACGCACAGAGCTAAACACAGCTGAGGAAACAGCAGACATGTACACAAATAAACGAGCGTGACTTCTAAGAGGTCACTGAAAATTCGAGCCAAATAATTGGCTCCAACATATAACACATTTTAATCTATATTACACTAAGGATTTTTTTACTCTAATCTCAGTTCAACAACAATATCTTTAAGATATTAAATGGCTGGAGAAATGTGTATATGATACTAGAAACAGAACTGAAAACTAAATCTCTACCCACCTCTTCTGTACAAACAAACAGATTTTAAAGTAAATGTTTATTGCTAATAGATCTGAAGAATAATTTGGATTTACTCATTTGATCTGAATGTTTTACAAACTTTTAGCTATCTAGCTCCTAGTTTGCAAGTAGCACAGCAATACCTTGAGTTACTTGTATAATGGCACATTTGAATTCACTGATTTTCCTTTATTTATTTTATTATTAACAATAAACTTCATGAAAGTCCAACGCCAGCAATGAAATCCTGTATTGTATTGTGTAGCCTGATATGTTCTGTTCTCTGTGCCACAGTTATCCAAACAGTTATGCAAAACATCAATGGGACACACTGTTGCACTCGATGGAACATTCCTTTATTGCAATGAGCGTGGATACTGTAGCTGATTTTGCCACAGTCGCAAGTTCCCCTTCCTGCTGCAGTGAATACTATTGGGACACAAAATTCACAGCTGAAAATAGTCCTTTGATGGATGCGCTATTTATTCCTGTTTGAGTCCTGTTTGCTCAGAAATGAAAATGATTTACTCAAACTAAAGTTTGTCATGTATTTTTGAAGCTTTTATGTTCTACAGGATTAGTGGACAGACAGCGTAATTAAGTCAGAAACTACTGAGAGCAGGACCAGTGCATTGTTGCATTGGTTCTTTTCCATGGAGTTGCTTGACAATACCAAAAATATTAGAGTCTGACTGATACAGTTTTGAAGACTGATAGTGATCACCAAATACACTAATATTTGGTAATTTAAAAATTCAATATTCCAATAAATCTGTCAGACAACATTTTATATTTCCAAACATAAACAGATTTTCATAATATTTGTAGTTTATTTACTTGGTTATGCTCTGCTCTAATCTCTTCGGATCAACCAGCGATTTTCCAAACTCATATCTCCAACTGGGAAATTGCAAAATACCCCCTAGTGGCCAAATTAAACAACGTCACCACCAGTAACATTGTTGAAGGGTGTTTCTCCTACCTCCCAATGACATACCAGTGAGGCTCTAAAAAGTTAATCACTAATCTTATTCTTTAAAGTGGACCTATTTAACCTTTGCTCAGTTTCTGTTCTATGCACACTGCTTAAAAATGTCAAAGGAACACTGTACAAAAACACACACACACACACATATACATATATATGTATAGAATCAAGTCAGTTCAAATTGCGACATATTGATCTGGTCAGTTAAGTGGAGGATGGGGTTGTTAATCAGTTTCAGTTGTTTGTGTGTTAATCAAATTAACATAAGGTGCACTAGAGGGGCAACAATGAGAGTGATGATCTGGTCCAGGTCTGGGAGGAGATCTCCCAGTACACCCTCCAATTTCTCATCAGGAGCATGTCCCAGTGTTGTCAGGCATGCATACAAGCACGTGGGGGCTATACAAACAACTGAGTGCCATTTAAGTTGCTACAGTGAAATTTCTGCAAAATGGGTTTCTGCATCTTTTTTTTTCCACTGATTTTTGGGGCGTCTTAAATTTAACCCTTTGCAATTTGACCATTTTCATTCATTTAAAATTCTGTGGGATGGTGAAATTATACGTTAAGCTGGGTGTTAAAAAAACAAGCCTCATCTCCTAATGCATGTAGCTGTCCAAGCCTACACAGGTGTGTAGAACATTTTCTGGTCTGTCTCCAAACTCTCTCTACCACAAGAGGACTCAGCCTGAAGACACATTTAGACAGCACTCTGGCCCAGAGATTCATCTCCCTGAGTTTATCAAGCTTTACACGCTTCTCATTTTTAATAAACCAAACATTATGCTTCCCAATGGTGTGGTCTTTGTTGTAAAGAAAAAAGAAAAGGTTCGAATGCAGGGCTTGAACATGATTCATTTATGCATTTGTTGTTGTTTTAATCCATAAGTAACAAGTATTCTCTTTTTTTCTGAGTGAGTGGTGCATCCTCCTTACTCTCAGTCTCATGCTGTCCAATCTGAAATTCATCACTGGATGGCTGAACCACAATGAAGAAAAGACTATATGTATTCTATTCCATAAAAAAAAAAAAAAAAAACACTGTATGCTAACCAACAGCAGTCATAACTTAATATAACAACATTAAGTTATGACTGCTGTTGGTTAGCATACAGTGGGGTTTTTTTAAATATTTTTTTATTGAGCGTTAAGAATGTAATACAAAGATAAACATGTAACAAAGTCACAGTGCTCCTTTTTATATGTGTACGTCACCCCAAGAACATATTGGACACCAATCCAGAGAGAAAGAAAAAAAAAGAATAAAATAAATTTAAATGAGGTACATCAAAATTCACCATATTTAAAGATGTGCACTTAAAAGGCAATAGTTTGCACAAAATTAATCGCCATCACAACAATAAGGGTATACGGTAGCTGCCAAGCAAGTATCAGATGGGAATGGTTTTAATTTTCTCTAAATGTTTTAGCAATGTATCCCAAACGGCAAAGAATCTCTCCTTCGACCCCTTGAGAGTATACTTTATTTTTTCTGGCTGTATAAATTGTGTCAGGTCACTGAACCACAGAGCCACTTTGGGTGGCTTTTGTGACTTCCAATACAATAATATCCTTCTGCGCGCAAGCAGTGTAGTGAAAGTGATTATGTTTTTGTAACTTTTCCTTAATGTTCTATGTCCTCTGTCTGTAGCACCAAATATACCCATAACTACACTGGGTTGAAGATCGACATTCAATGCTTCAGACAGTGTTTTGAAAATTGTTGACTGGTAGGCTTTTAAAGTTGGACATGACCAAAACATATGTGTTAAATCTGCAGAAGGATTTCTACATCTCTCACAGCTTGCATCTATTTTTGGAAATATTTTGGACAGTCTCGCCTTAAAGTAATGAATGCGGTGAAGAATCTTGAACTGTATGATGTTTAATTTAGCACAAGAACTGCTGTTGTTTACCCCCAGCTCCTTCTCCCAGTCCGCTCTGATCTTTGCCATTGTTATATTCTTAAAGTAGGCTATACAATTGCTAATTCTTGAGATACGACCTTTAGGCTTAAATGTGAGTTTCAACAGATCATCAACACCAGGAAATGGTGTTATATTTGGAAAGTTGGGGTTATACTGCTGAAGGAAGTGGCGAACTTGGAAGTATCTAAATAAGCTGGGCCGAGGGAGGTCAAATTTTTGTGACAAATCCTGAAAACCTGCCAAGACACCGTCATTGTACATGTCAGAAAAACTGTGGATGTCTCGTCTCTGCCAAAGAGCAAATTCAGAGTATAGTCTGGCGGGAGGGAAAAGGTGATTATTATGAATAGGGCTCAAATGGAGAAGATTTTAAACCCAAAGTTCTTTCGAAATTGAGCCCATATTGTGAGGGTGTTAATAACTAATAACTGCTGCCGTGAGGAGATTGGAAGGCTGGAGGTGACCAAGGCTCTAAGGGAGGGAATCTTCATCTGGGGTGTGGAGCCAATAAATGATCTTTTGAACATTTGAGGCCCAACATTTGTGCATACAGTGTTTTAAAATAGCAAATTAACAGTAGCAGCTCGCTCTGGCTGTGGCAACATGTCAAGGAGACAGGTAAGGCTGGTTAACACTTGCTGTTAACACTAAACCTTGAATATTTTGCTTATTTCTCTACCCTCATAAACATGAAGCAATAATTTGGACTAAAATTGAAAACTGAAATAATTAATCATGAAGGAAAATATGTTTGATATAATGATGTAAACAGAATGTATACCAACCAAGTAAATTTCATTCTAACTAATTTAACATTTTATACTGTAACAAAATTAATTGGAAATTTTACATGTTATCCAATTATTTTTTAAGAGTAAAGACTTAACTACACTTCACTGTGGTATGAAAACTATTGTACTATACTATACTAGTACAAAACTATTGTACACGAGTCTGTTTATATTAATGACTAATTACCAAACAGCAGGGTTCTATCTACGTACAATCACATATTGCAGTTGTTTGCCAAACACTTACCGCAATTCGAACCCCTGCTGAAGCAACTTTTACAATTTGAGGGCTCTAGCTCTAATATGCTCACACCATGGATGGGTAGTTTTGAACAAAAAGCCCCGCCCACCATCTATCTTCTTCTGTTTTACCAGATGAAAGCCAATCAGAAGACATTACCTTAAAGCAAGCTGAAAGGAGCTAAAACAACTCGTTTCAGACGGTGGATAACCTGAATGGGTCAGTATAAGACAAATAAAGATTACTCTGAATGGTGAATTGAGGAAAGTTACTCCAGCGGAGACCAAGAAGAAAAAAAAAACAGAACTGGAAAGGCAGAAAGGGTCAACCTTAAGTTTTTTTTTTTCTGGCACACTGACTGAAAATACCCGGGTGACTCATTGTGTATAAAAATGTGAAGCTTTTATTCCATATTCCCTCCTACAGGCAGCATGTAAATGCAGAAGATGTGATGTAATGCAGCACAAATGTAAAAGCAAACACAGAAACACTAAAATAAGGGGAAAAAAACCCACAACACTTAAAGTCGTTTGTAGATAATGACAACTGGAGACACGAAAACCAGTGAACTGATTTTTTTTTTTAATTAAAGATCGCAAATTGATGGAATCTAATCGAATGGTGTTATACACAAGTCTCACTCTTCTAAACTCATTTACAGTTTACAGAACACACAGTAAAGTGAGGTGATATCACAAACTCTAATGCTCTGGTGTTTCAGTTCAATTGTTTTTTAAAATTTTCTTTTTATATTATTTCTTTTTTGGGGTGATGGATTTTGGCTTTAAGACCATTTTTCTTTTTTTTTTCTTTCATAATCAGCAAACCCAGATGAATACAGAAGCTGACAGATAGGGAAGATAATCATCATGATCATTTTTCAAGGAAAAAGTAAATGGCTAATAAATAATCGAGCAATGACGGCCTTAACGATAGTAATTTTTTTGTGTGTCTCATTGGATTTTTCTCTTCTGTGCTTTTTATTGAAATGGATTAAAATAGTCAGACTTTCAGGGCCGAAGGATCTATTTTCTGACAACTGCGTGCTTTGAAATCGTGCTGCTGTGAGAGATGAGTACAATACACACAGACAGACATGAAGAAACACATCTGTGCGCACACACACACACACACACACACACACACACACACACACACACACACACACTCACACACATACATACATAAGAAGTGAGTGGTGTTGATGCCAGCTTGGAGTGATGGTAATATCACAGACTGGAGGAGCTGCTAATGAACAGCGCGAATGGGAAGAAAGGCTCCAGCTCAATCCACTAATTGCCTTAAAAGCTTTTCGTACAATTTACCCTGTCAACAGAGATGGTGGTAGTTGTGTGTGTGTGTGTGTGTGTGTGTAGGTGAGTCTGTGTGGGTGGGATGTGGGATAAGAAAAAGAGATAATTCTGAGAAAACATATTGTAAGAAAGCGAGGAAGAAATACACAATGGTTTTACACCTACGCAGACCCAATCAGACACGCGGTCTCACACATACACCGAGACGTCATATTTAGTCCAAGCCAGCAGCTTCAGCTACAGCCAGACATTTCACTTCCTTCAAAGGAGACGTACACACAGACACACACACTCTGATCACTCATTCCAACATACGCAAATCCAGCTACTGTACATATATACAGCCACATGTTTTACACACACGAGAGACACACTCGCTTCTGACTGCGGGCAGCACAGCACAGAGCGCTGCAGCAGGCCCTGGCCCTCATTAAAGTAAAAAGCCTGCTGAGTGTTTTAAGCAGCATTAAGGCAACAGCAGAGTCGTAAATACAGACAGCTCTCCTCCATGCTCTCCAGCACGGCTCCCTGGCCTATTGTTCGTAGCTGCTCAAGGACCATGATGACACAGAGTACAGCACTGAAAAGTCTGCGCGCCTTCTCAGTATCACAAGACTTAAATAAAACCAAGCTGTCAAAGTCAACTTAAACAACTTTTACTTTTCTACATTCACGAAAGAAAAAGGAGAGAAATTTGAAAACAACTAGGAGCAGGATTTGCTCTGTTGCACTACATGATGCATTCTGTATTCGTTTGGAAGATGAGCAAATTACTCAACACTCACACGTTACTAATTACTTCCAGTATGCCGCATTTCATTAAACAGACATTTTAGTGCATTCTGTCCATGTAAAGGCACCTGAAACTATTTGGTTCAAGGGGAAAACACAGTCACAACTAGGGTTGCCAACTCCCTGAAAAATAAATAAGGGACACCTCGTGGCCAGGGCCGGGCGACCCAGTTGTCTTCACCCTTCCCAGTGTGGTGAATTTTCTAGCTCTTTTTTTGTGTGTGAAATTATTTTTTTAACCCTTTGACTTGAACTTGATTTAAGTAGATGTGTATTCTTTGTGATATGAACACATGTGAAACAAATGATCATTTAGCCATTTATTTTTAGCTCAAAATGACAACATTAACACAGTAAAACAGGTCTCCTTCTTAAACAGAAGCCTGTCATGCTTAACTTTTGAGAATATAAGTAAATCTTTCTTTAAAAGAACTCTGTCCTGCTTAACATAAAATAATAGAAAACAATAGAAAGAAAAACATTCTTGTAACAGTGCACATTTAGTGCATTTAGTACAATCGGCTTCAGTTGAAATATTATTTCAGCTTTTCTAATGCTAATCAGCTGCTCCGTGGGGTAACGAGAAGTGATTAACACCTCACGACCAGCTCCCGATCATCAATCGCTCGTGAGGTTCTCACCACAGCCGCTCACACTGCTCGCGCGCAAACACGTAAACGTTGGTGTAAAAGATGGAGCAGCACGGCTGTGCAGCGTGTGATCTGGACACAAGCGATGGAGGCACAACTTGTAGAACTTTGGAAAGCTCATCCGAGCCTTTTCGATGTGGCATCACAAAATTATCACGACCACAACAACCGTGAAAATAGTTGGATTTACATCGCTGCTAAATCACAGCTGCCTGATTAATGTTTTTCATTAGCAATTTAGCAAAGTTGATGGTGGTGGTGTGTGTGTCTGTGTGAGTGAAAGACAGAGAGAGCGAGCGACAGATTTTCTGTTATAACCTTCATGTTATGGAGGCACAGTGTGAGCACTCAGGTCGCATCAGAGCATCGGGCGGTATAGTGTGAGAGTACATCGTGACCTATGAACTTCTAACCCCTGCGAGTCAATCGTGCAGTTTGAGCAGGAGCTGAATAACGTGACTGAAAAAATCGCACAGTGTTTGCCCAGCTTTAGGTGTACTGTCGTCCGAGACTTGCACCGCCGTGTCGGCGTTTGTTTCCCTGTTGGCCATGCTTCTTGTTGTGGTCATCTGTTGTCTTCCGGTATTTTCTCCGTAAGCGACCTTTCCTCGACCAATGAGATGAGCGGTAATCTGAATTGTCATACTCGAATTGTCATAAGTGTGCTGTCAGCTCATTGGTCACAAAGCAGGAGAGGGGCTGGGAATTATGTTTTCAAACAAAGCGTTAATTCCATTAAAAGTTATAGACTACTTTTGATTCTCACTGTATTACGGGACAAAGTGCGTCCCTTATTAGCTCAATACGGGACGTGTACTTTTGTTTCGAAATACGGGACGATTCCGTATTTTAAGGGACGGTTGGCAACCCTAGTCACAACATCATGGTTAAACATCGCCTAAGTTAGAGTCTCTATAAGTTTAGCCTGGTGCCAGTTTAGGTAACCAACAGATGATTGAGGCAACACAGAAAAAATGTACATACATCATTTGTTTTTATTTCTATTTGTAATGTGTCCGTTTTACAGCGCTAGCTGTCACTTTTGTGCTGGTTTATATTTTTAGTGACCATTAGTGAGGTGCCAGTTTCATTTCTTGCCAACACCTGTATTTGTCAGGAAGGTTTAGTCTACTGCGATTGCTACAACAGAAGAGAAATCTAAAGAGAAATGCTCCTTTATTCTTAGTCTGAGCAGCTGTGAGACATAAAACTGTCGGATGAATGGCATGTACACTTGTTCAGTCGTTTTTTTGTTGTCGCACTCCAGTGCTGCATAAAACGTTAGAAAGTGCTGGCACTGCCGAGTGGACGGCACTTTGAAAAGCCTGGGCTTAAACAATTTAGTACAGCAGAAACTGGGACCAGAATATCAGCTGAATTACAAGTAAAACTGCAAAGTACCTTCATGCAGCTCTTCTTTAAGCATTTAACCCCCTGAAAAAAACATAAGAAAGAGAGAAGTGCTAATTATTGCCTTGTTTTTGCTAAGTATACAAAAGCTTCACTGCGGGTATTTTAGAGTTATTCACTGTACAAAAAAAGATGCCAGAAGAGATCAAATTAGTCTCCAGCTACTTCTGATGAACACTTTGCACTTTTTTTGTTAAAGGCTGAAGACTGACCGCTGACCTTTAAATGTTACCAAACAACAAGGGAGCTGGAGCATGTGTTGAAAATGTTTCCAATTCCTTGTGAAAATACTCAAGAGGTTATTACCTGTAGTTTTTTCTGTAGTTGTGACTGTGCTGACTGGTGAGAGGGTGGGGCGACTCACAATAACTGAGTATTTCAAAACAGAATTGGATCACATTGGGTCACGATGCATAAAGGATTACCTGTTTTGTGATCAAGTGATGGACATTTTATTTTGTTGTAACCAGAAACCAGAATCTTTACATTACAAATGTTTATATGGACATTTTTTGGCACTGAATACTCACATATCCAAAGTACATGCAGGGCTGTAAGCAGAGTAAATCCTCTGTGTGGTTTCATCAAGTCATTTAAAACTAAATATAGGTTAAATATCTAATTATAAGCGTGCTGTAAAATAGAAATAAATACAACAAAAACAATTCAGATGCATAGCAGACATCCAACATATGTCACCTAACAGCGGCCGTGTCGATCATACCTAAGTTGGAGTTAAGGGTAAGGAGATATTTGTTGGTGTTGAATAGGTCGCGACCACTGAAGAGGACGTTTAGGAAAGAGGAGGTCTGTCACAGGCAGTCTCACAAGGTTGGATATGCACAAGTCAATTTATTGATAGATGCATGGATGGAAAGACAAATGAATTGGTGTGTAAATCTCCCCTAAAACGACTGATGTTGATGAATAGAGTTGGAGGAGATGAGGGATGTAATGGGGGTCAAGTGTGTTTATGTGGATTGTTGTATGTGTAGGCTTGAGTGCGCTCCATTTTTTCATGCACATCCCACAATGGTGTGCTGTTTAGTGTTTGTGGAGGTGTCCTGTTCAGCGGAGGTGTATCCCCAGAGTATCTAGGCCACCAGACCTCAAACTCCTCCCTAGAGCCTGCTGTCTGTCATTACAGACAGCATGGAGAGGCAGAGCTGGCCCTGGGTCAACACCAAAGCCAATACCTGAAGACAGAAAGCGCACACATACACACACATGCATAGACAAGCACCAAAATCACACGCACATACACACAGCCACGAAGCCAATAACTGCTGCCCATTATTGAGCTGGCCAGGTCCAAGTTCTGACACGAGCCACAATTAACCCTTGAATCCTCAGCGGGCTGCTGGATGTTCATTCAGAGCAGCTAACGAGGCTAAATGTGAGAGCAGTGGCTTCGGTAATGAGACAGGATAACTGTGCTGTGTTCCAGCCCGAGCAGGTCAGCTCTCACTGGCCCTGAGGATAATATCCTACTTCCAGATTCACGTCAGACGGGCTCTGCCTTGAATTACCTAGTTTTTATTCTGGAACGGCTACAGTTGGCTGTCACCGGACCAATAAACCAAACTCCTCTTATCTCCGTCTCACATGCACAAACATGGGTGGCAGCCTAGAGTTTTTAGAAAGCAGGCTAAACACTGCTTTATTCTTCAATAAAGAAAAAAAGGAAGGTGCTGTTCACTATGTCTGCACTACAAACGTCCCCTCCAAAGGTAGAACTTGGAGCATGTTTTTTTCCCTTGTTAAACTGGCATCCGTCCAGCCGTGAGATGTGCAAAATTGGCACAAGATTCAAATTCACCGTGAATGGTATTCTGGCCATTCTTCTTCTGTAAAACAATTGTGCGTTATTCACTGCAACAGAAATTACCATGCAAAGGTGTAAATAGAAAACTGAGAGGTTAATTCACAGTGATGTTATTGTCCTGTCATGCTGTCCGGTTAATCCACAGGCGGCAAATTAAACTAAAGTAAACATAAAGTGTCTGAGAATGACTTTAGTGTACCCCGGTACTGATTTTCTGCAATGCTGAACATTGTGTGAAAAGTTTTTCCTTAAATTTGTCTGTATCTGTTCGTTGCTAACTTAACACATTATATCTATTTTCAATGTATTAGCTCGTGTCTCTCAAGTGGGGATGCACATTTGTATGTATTTGTATGCCAGCTGTTTACCAGTAATTGAGTTCAATTAAATAAATAAATATGCCTTCACTTTCTAGCTATTTGGGAAAGAAATTGTAATTTGTTTTAGGAGTACTCATGATTTACTTATAAAAGTGGCACCAGCCTTTCATATTTTTCCTCGTATAACACAGTTGTAACAATAATGTACGAATCGAGTCAACTCGACACCGTTTGAGTAAAAGTGAAATAAGTCTTTTTCATGGGTAAATCATAAATATGAGTAGGCTTTACCTTTAAATATATCCGAATAGGCGTCCAATTTTCTTGTAAAGGAACTCAAATTGTGCAAAAAGCATCACTTAAAAACGGGGTTTTAGAAGAGCACGCTGCTTGTGGAATTATTTCAGGGACAATGAAGCATTTTCACTTCGAGATATTTGTATCAAGTCTCAGTAGCAACTATTAGTTCTGCTTGATATATTATGTAGATTTCAGTTTGAATTACCACGAGGAATGGACTTTATTAGAGCTCCAACTGTAAGTGAGGCACAGTTGAAAAGCTCATTTTTTTATCGTACAGTCAGGATTACAGATAAAAAAGTGGAAGTTTTTTAAGAGTTCTAAAATAAAAGAACTGTTGATACTGAGAACTACAGGAAAATAAAGCATAAAGTGTAACTGTATGGAATAAAGACAGAATAAAGGCACTTACCTGTTTTGATTACATTGACGCTACAGATGCCAAAGGAGTGGCTACAAAGCCAAACTACTGTAAGTTCTGGGCAAGGTATTTATTGCATCATTCAGCCAAAAACAACCCACCTTGTGTTGAGCTGCAATGTTACACACAAAAAGAAAAAGGAAAAAAAAAAAAGAGCAGCAGAAAAGGTGAATTGTAAACACCTTAATAACACACGAGGAGAACTACAGAGCCGTCCTTTTTCCTTTTTGGTTCCATTCCTCTCTTCTCCCCACCGTTTATTTTCCACCAAGGCCGTTATCAGACGCAAGTGTGCGGTGAGCGGAAAGGAGAAACGCAGAGAAAATAATTACCCTCTGCCTCAACCAGCTGGTTTGTTCATAAACACGCAATTATGATTTCATGGCAGTCCATTATATACAAGCCACTCCAGGGCAGAAAGCTCTGCCAAGGCGCGATCAGTGAAAACATCTTAAACAGTCTGCAAAGGCTAATACCGCCGCTATAGAATGCAATTTTCTGATTTCCTTGGCAACTCCTCAATAAGAAATCAATTAGTCTTTGAGAAATATGACCAAAAAGTCCTGCAAAGCTAATGTGCCTGGCCTGTAAGGGCGCCATCTACGTGGCTACCGACAGCAGCAGGCAGGTATTTGTTTGCTCAGCCGTCGTCATGATATTTTAGCACCGCTGATCGGATCTAGATTGAACGTGGGCGAAACTGTGCTCTCCAGCAATTTATCAAATTAAAGTGATTGGCTGCAACCTGGTGTTACAATTACAAGATAGACAGATGAGCTCAAATAGAGACAAAGAGCAAACAAAATGTACTGTCATGAACCAAAATGTTTCCAAAAATGCTGCCAAGATAGCGTTTTTACTCATGACATTAGACTTGAAACTCTGACCTTTTTTATATTTACTCAAGTGATGTTAAAGCATTTGTGGAGACATTTAATGAATATAGAAATAAGTATATTCATATAAAATGACAAAGATGTGGTGTTCTGCAATGTAAAGGTTATGTATGTCACAGTGTTTTCCCAAAATCTCTGCGTCCGTTCTGATTTACATACATTCCTGCTGCTTCTACCTGCTACCTGATGTGTCTTCTGTTTGTTTTCTGTCTTTTGGCTTTTCATATACTGCATTATAACTGACCTTTTTTCTATTTTGATTGCAACACATGTATAAAATGGTAGTTTTCACTGTAAAGTGATCAACGGAGGAGGTTGGGGCAGATGGTGGTCATGCAAATGCAGGTCCAGGTTCAGGCAAAAATGCTTAAATGGGTATTAAATTGGACAATGATTTTCTAACTTAAAATGCACCAACTGCATTTTTCTTGGCTCATTCCTGCAGATAAATTTTTTTGCTGATTTCAGTTTTCTTCCTGAGACATATTCACATCATATATAAAGAAAAATCAACATTTCTTCAATGCAAAATGTTACTTTCATAAAAATAAAAATAAATTATTAGTTTACAGTTTCCCAGAAGAGAGTTACATGACCTCTCTCTTAAATAACTGTAAATAAAGTAACTACTAGAAAGACGCATGATTAATTAACTAAAATTTTGCTCCTACACACCCAACTTTACCTGATATATCTTAAAAACCAAACCTGGTAAAATATATGCCAGGTACACAATTTTCCAAAATGTTTCATACTGAGGCTGGTCCGAGGATTTAAGCATCTGATGTTTGACGGAGATTTGCACAGAAAGTAGGATTTCTTAGTAGATAGTAGTAGATAGATATTTCCAGTGAGAAATATTTCCAATTTGTAAAAGAACAGCAAATATTGGTAAACTTCAGCAACACTGAATCTACATCTTGTTTAAAAGTACACAAAAATAATAAACGGACTTGCATTTGTATTGCACTTTTTGAGTTGTATTGACGACTACAAGACTAATACTCCCATTCACACAAATTAATAAAACAGCACTGGCCACATCAGCATACAGACTAGAGGCAGCTGAGCTCGGCTGCGGCTCTATGGTTTAGCACATGGTTGAAAGTAAAGGAGAAAAGAGCCACACTGACTGACTTCCTAGTTCACATTTTACAAAAACATTTGTGTTTTAATTTGATTATTTTATTCTAAAATGTTGCTGGACACCAATTACCAATTTTCACAATTTAAATAACATGTCAGCAAGAGAAGAAATATCCAGTCATGCAAGCATCTCTGACTGATCCAATACAATTTCATTATCTCATGACCTTCAATGTAAAGGACTGCCATGGACACCTTTATATATTATATTTTCTGACAAAACTACTGAATTAACTACAGAGAAACCTACTGTTTCCTACCAAAATCCTGTCATCCTAATATCATTCCAGCTAATTAAAATCTTTCATCGAAATAAATATCTCAGCTTGTGTAGGTTCAATACCGAACACAACGATATGTAAAACAGTGACGCTAGAAAAGTGCAGCTGAATAAAATAAGGCATCTAAATTTAGGTCAAAATGAGTTTCCACCTACTTGCTCTCTCTATCAATGACACATTCCTGTGAATTCTGCTTTCTTCAGAGTGGTACACAGGGGACCCAAAGCAAGCTGTCTACTAAGTTTAAGCCCATCCGACATCTACGGCAAACTGGCCAAGGGATCAGAGATCTCTGAGTGAAGAAATTGAATGGTGTGTCAGCCTCGCCTTGGGTTATTTCTGTCGCTGTAAAACATTTTCTGGTGTACGCGGGGCCACTGGATGTATTCTTGTTCTGGCTGTCAGCTCTCCAATACAATCTGTCGACCCTAAACTGAGGGATCAAGGATGAAACCACACTGTTAAAGCAGGAGAGGGAAAGAATGGAGAGAATGAGGCAGGCGTGAAAACACTGCAATGAACACTAATAGCAGCGGGCTGACAGATGCGCGGCGGCAGCCTCTGACAGGAGCAAACACATTGTGTGCATTCCTCTATGGGAGCCACCTCGGTGCATTGTGGGAGTTGTGTCCCAGCAGGAGGGCGTGTCACTTCCTGGTAGAAGAGACCTCACTGTTAGAGCAAAGTCTCCTGGGATGTGAAGCTTTGAAATACTGATGCATTGTGGGAGCCTGGGCGTATTGTGGGGAGTGGTAGGCCCAAGGGGTGCTTTGCCTGTGTGTTGCACTGGTGATCGTGCAAGAAGGAAGGAGGAACGACATGCATGCACAAACACACACACACACACACAAATACACACACCTCTGATCTATGGATACACAGCAGCCCAGCAGGACTCTGCCTTTGTTGGTACGGAGTATACACAGAGAGTTCACTCTGAACAATGCATGTATGTATGTGCTCATAAACACACATCCTGATACACACTCACACACACACTGCAGAGATTTACACCCTCACATTCACAGAGGGAGTAAAATTCCCCGATGCTCCTGTTGCAAACACATGGGAGAGAGATGAAAGACTTTCACTTTCTCAGCAAGCAGCAGCAAGACATGGATCTCTTAAACTTCATCCACTGACTCGCAGCTTCGCCTTCGATATATGCGCAGTTAACACATTTCCCCAAGCTTATCCACATCTCGGCTACAACATCCTCAGCCGACGCTCGCAGACTTTTCCACAGAAAAAGGTGGAAGTGTTGCTGCAGTTGAGCTCTGGCCATCCTCGTCCACACTCCTCTGCACCCACACCACCCTGCTTCCCTCTGCGATCAATGCGCTCCTCCAACCTGGACTCACATCAAAGTCGCCCACTTCCCCCTCACCCTCCACCACCACCACCACCACCGCCACCCCCGGCCCTTCTGCGCTGAAGGTTGGCTGATCCACAGGTAACCTTTTTCTCTTTCATTCCTCATCTCTGTCTTTCTTGCCTCTCTCTCAGAACCGGAGAGCATCAAAGACTGCTGGGCCTTATGCCAGGGGCTCCCTGCTAAGCAACCTACCCCTGGACCCCCCGCCAACATCAACCTCCTAACGCCACTACACCTACGCCATCGTTGCCCTGCTCCCTGCAATCCCCCCTCCTTTCCCCACGCCCCAAAACCCGCATGCAACATACACCGGTGTATCCACCCCCCACCGGGACCCTGATCGGCAGAGGCTGCCCCACGCTGACTCCACATACTGTAAACAACAAACTGTCAACAGGGCTCAAGTGTGCCAGCCATCTGATGTGACCTATGGAACAGAGATCTGGCTGTTTCGTGAAGCTCGGCGCTCAGCAGGGAGGTGGTCAGGGGGTGCTGCGCCAGTGCACAAGAGATGGGAGGGGGGAGTAAGACTTTGCAGGTGTAGTAGGAACAGACTAGGCTGCTCCCTAAAAATCATATGTACGACGTATATCTACGACAAGCCTGCATGTTTTTCTCAATAAGATGGTAATGGTGCTCCATGCAGAATTTAAGTAATCATTAAATGAATAACGGACCACCACGGTCAGCCCCACTGTAGCTGACGTGTGCAGTATGTTTGAAAAAAACCACTCTGTGCCAGGGCTATGGGGCCGGGTAAAAGCTTGTTAGACTGCCGAGTATGATTGTGTTTTCACCTTCAAGTTTCCGTTGCCACAGAGACGGCTGATAGCAAGAACGAAAGGAAATGAAAAGTTGTTTAAAGCTACTTGTGTCTCCAGAAGGGGCTGCGAGAATTACACGACAGAACTTCACATGCAACAGCTTCAACAGCAAGACATGCCAGCATAATTCTGAAAGGCATAATGTTAGATCGTATTATTTAGTAGGGCTGAACGATTATGGAAAATAATCTAATTGCGATTTTTTGCCCCAATATTGCGATTGCGATGCGATATGCGATTATTTTTTAAGGTCTTTGTCTTCTGTATTATTAAACAAAGACAAGCAATACATCATATAGTATGGCCAATACTATATTACATTAATTTTAAACTGTTCTTTCCTGGAAGACAGACCTCTGTTATGATAACATGAGGTGATGCATGAATTGATGACTGACATTTTTATTTAACTTCTTCAATCACAACAGTATATTTGAACATACACAATAGTTTATTTTTAGCTTACAAACATCTGAGCATAAAGTGCTGACAAGGAACCCTGGTGTAAACATTAAAATGAAAGTCAGTACAATGTGCAGATTGCAGAAATATATATAAAAAAAATCAGTGGCTTTACCACACTCAGTTTTTCGACATCTGTGAACTACTAGACAGTCATTCAATTAAAAAATAATATTAAATAAATAAAACTAATAAATAAAAAATACACACATCTTACTGATCTCTGCAGTCAGTAACATTACACATAAAGTGCAAACATAATAGCAATTGTATAAACACACACACAAACACGCCTTTAAAGTTTAAAGGCGTGAAATTGGACGGTCTAGCCTTCTGATTAGCGTCACCGCTGTCTCGGTGGAGTTTAATAAACTCGGCCGTCTGCTTCTTGCTATCTAAAATATAACCAGACACTGGCGTAAATTCTCGACTGTCTCATACTTCTGTTTAATAAGTTTTCTGTTTGACGTTTAGTCAGCTGTGTGAAAACCAAGGAGGAACCCACCCGGGGGATTAATAAAGTTTTATTTTATCTAATCTAATAACTTTAATCTCAGCCAAACCGATTTACTCACGAACAAACAAAACACTGAAAAAAGCCCAACAATAACATTTTTAGGTTGTCTAAGTGACTTATATATTACGTTTAACCCGAGCAGCGAAACTCCGCGGTGATCTGAAAATGATGTGCCGGGAGTTGTGCCGTTCTCGGCCGCATCAGTAACCCTCGAGCTCCCGGCTAGCTGTCGAGCTGGTGGGTAGCAGACGCCTCTGAAAACGTCGAAGCACTTTTGCAACTATGGGATATCTTGATAAACCGAGCAGATATTTGATGTTTACACAACTACTTTCTCGCCTGAAAATATGTTAAAAGTTTATTTTGTGACCCAGAAAGATTAGTATGAGTAATTTTAAAACTTAGTAGCGGCCGCCATTGCTGGAAACTGGAGTTTGGCTGGGCCGCGCTATGAATTCTGGGATATGGTAGTAATTTGGACAGCCTTCGGCGCGTCGCTGTGACGTAATCGGTCTACAAATGCGGCCTCAGGAGGATGCAGCCCATGAATTTGGACATGTCCAGAGTATAATCGCAGCCTTTGCGGTTAGAAAATTGCACTTGATCATGTCGCGATATTATCGCAAATGCGATATATCGTTCAGCCCTATTATTTAGCAGAGTAAAGAGTAAAAAGAGTAAAAAAAAAAACTATTAAAAAATTATTTATAATGTATTCACCCTCTATGCAGCCATTAGAAGTGAGAAGGATTTCCAAGGCATCCTCTCAGTTTCACCTTACAACTGATGATAACCATCATCATTAACTAACTCAAATATTTCTCTATGCTCACTAGTTAGCTGACTAGCAAACAACAGGCCTAATGTGGCAGATCAAATGCATGTGTCACATTAATGTGACTCATACCCTGCTTTGACAACCACAGGTTTATAACACATAATCCTGTAGCTGAACCTTCCTACGAGGTATAAGGCAGATGATCACACACAGTATTTGTCAGCATTAATAATCTCTCATATGAAGGTATATTCTCCACACTTAACTGTCCTTGTGTCACTATGCTGTTAATAATTATTTGTTTAAACAGCAGGACCCCCCAAGAAAGAGTTACTTAATTACATTACAATGAATTGCCAAGCATTTACTATACTCCACACATCGCTTATAATAGTTAAAGCATATAGGCATACTTGATGAAAAATCTCACTCCCTAATCCCAGCTCCACAAAACATACTGTGCGAGCGACTGATGGGGTTAAGTGCTAATTGTTTACCAAGCAAAGTTTCTCTTAAAAAATGCATCTGCTTGATTTATTTGTGTTTTTCGATGCTGTCATTTATGTAGTGAAAGACATGTGCTATACACATTTCCCTTTTTTCTTTTGGAGATTGTGTGAAACAGGCAGATTATGCTACATTAATCCGATTGTGTCATTTTATTATAATTCCACCTTTTATGGATTTGACAGGTTTTACAAAGTTGTAAGTATGTGATCAGAAACGTGAAAGATGTCTCCTGTCACTGCTGAATTTTCCAACAGTCAAGTACATTTTCAAGCAAATAAAATCATCAGTACTCGCGGTTAAGATTTAACATTGCAAAGCAGCAGGAAGAATGATTCACGTTTGTCATATATTTAAGATAATAATATTTCCCTAGTTAGTATAAGATGGCTTAACATAAGTTGCTGTGAAGGGCAGTAGGGAAAACTATTTGAATTGTCAACAAATATATCTGGGCAGTAGGGATGTAACCAGTAACTGTAACTGATACTGTAACTGATTTTTTGTGCTACTGAGATTAGATCAGATTCGATATTCATTTGCAACAGTATTGATACACACAGTGCCATTTTTGCCTTCTTCAGTAGATGCACAACTTCACACAGTAAAGACAGGAAGACAGTCAGCCACTAGCAGCTGAACACGCAAACAGCAGCACAACAATCTTAGTGAAGCGCCTTAAAGCATCTTTTTTGTATCCAAAAAGTATTATTTTTACTTAAAGAGCTGGAAC
This sequence comes from Rhamphochromis sp. 'chilingali', assembly GCF_963969265.1. Classification (NCBI taxonomy): domain Eukaryota; kingdom Metazoa; phylum Chordata; class Actinopteri; order Cichliformes; family Cichlidae; genus Rhamphochromis; species Rhamphochromis sp. 'chilingali'. The sequence goes on from NC_137938.1 coordinate 17,474,675, forward strand.
AAAGCTGAGGCAAGTCTTCCAGCAACTAGACAGAAATAGACAGTCCACCTACACAAATCTATTTGATCAGCAATTAAAACATGGTGCCAAGTCACCAGAAGAGCAGCAAATACATTTGCACAGATCATTCTTATCTTTATCTTTATTGATATCTATTACATCTATATTGATATCTATTACTTCTTTTTTTAAATGGGATCAAGTACTGAGTATTTTCCGGGGTATCAATATCAAGGTTTAAATTCTAATATCATAACAACCCTACAGGGGAGCAGTTTCATTTAGTTACTTGAGTTACTCTAAAAAGCATCAAGGAGATTACACAAAGCTCAAAGCTTCTTATTGATTCATACACACACACACACACACACACACACACACACACACACATACATTCATATATACACACACACACACACACACACACACACACACATATACATTCATATACACACACACACACATATACATACATATACATATATATATATAAAAAAAAAAAAACACCCAGCACGCCCCTGCGGGCGGTTTATCCTTCAAGCTCGGGTCCTCTACCAGAGGCCTGGGAGCTTGAGGGTCCTGCGCAGTATCTTAGCTGTTCCCAGGACTGCGCTCTTCTGGACAGAGATCTCCGATGTTATTCCCGGGATCTGCTGGAGCCACTCGCCTAGCTTGGGAGTCACCGCACCTAGTGCTCCGATTACCACGGGGACCACCGTTACCTTCACCCTCCACATCCTCTCGAGCTCTTCTCTGAGCCCTTGGTATTTCTCCAGCTTCTCGTGTTCCTTCTTCCTGATATTGCTGTCATTCGGAACCGCTACATCGATCACTACGGCCGTCTTCTTCTGTTTGTCTACCACCACTATGTCCGGTTGGTTAGCCACCACCATTTTGTCCGTCTGTATCTGGAAGTCCCACAGGATCTTAGCTCGGTCATTCTCCACCACCCTTGGGGGCATCTCCCATTTTGACCTCGGGACTTCCAGGTTATACTCGGCACAGATGTTCCTGTACACTATGCCGGCCACTTGGTTATGGCGTTCCATGTATGCCTTGCCTGCTAGCATCTTGCACCCTGCTGTTATGTGCTGGATTGTCTCTGGGGCATCTTTACACAGCCTGCACCTGGGGTCTTGCCTGGTGTGATAGACCCCAGCCTCTATGGATCTTGTACTCAGAGCTTGTTCTTGTGCTGCCATGATTAGTGCCTCTGTGCTGTCTTTCAGTCCAGCTTTGTCCAGCCACTGGTAGGATTTCTGGATATCAGCCACCTCCTCTATCTGCCGGTGGTACATACCGTGCAGGGGCCTGTCCTTCCATGATGGTTCCTCGTCTCCCTCCTCTTTCTTGGGTTTCTGCTGCCTGAGGTATTCACTGAGCACTCGGTCAGTTGGGGCCATCTTCCCAATGTATTCTTGGATGTTCCTTGTCTCATCCTGGACTGTGGTGCTGACACTCACCAGTCCCCGGCCCCCTTCCTTCCGCTTAGCGTACAGCCTCAGGGTGCTGGACTTGGGGTGAAACCCTCCATGCATGGTAAGGAGCTTTCTTGTCTTTATGTCAGTGGCTTCTATCTCCTCCTTTGGCCAGCCTATTACCCCAGCAGGGTACCTGATCACGGGCAGGGCGTATGTGTTGATGGCCCGGATCTTGTTCTTACCATTCAGCTGACTCCTCAGGACTTGCCTGACCCTCTGCAGGTACTTGGTGGTTGCAGCCTTTCTAGTGGCCTCTTCATGGTTCCCATTTGCCTGCGGGATCCCCAGGTACTTGTAACTGTCCTCTATGTCTGCAATGTTGCCTTCTGGTAGTTCAATCCCCTCAGTTCTGACTACCTTCCCTCTCTTTGTTACCATCCGACTACACTTCTCCAGTCCGAACGACATTCCAATGTCATTGCTGTATAGCCTGGTAGTGTGGATCAGTGAATCGATGTCTCGTTCACTCTTGGCATACAGCTTGATGTCATCCATGTACAGGAGGTGGCTGACAACTGCTCCGTTCCGTAGTCGGTATCCGTAGCCAGTCTTGTTAATGATCTCACTGAGGGGGTTCAGGCCTATGCAGAACAGCAGTGGGGACAGAGCATCTCCTTGGTAGATCCCGCACTTGATGGTAACTTGTGCTATGGGCTTGGAGTTGGCCTCTAGTGTTGTACGCCACATCCCCATTGAGTTCCTGATGAAGGCTCTTAGGGTCCCATTGATCTTGTACAATTCTAGGCATTCCAGTATCCAGCTGTGGGGCATTGAGTCATAGGCCTTCTTGTAATCAATCCAGGCAGTGCACAGGTTGGTCAGTCTGGTCTTGCAGTCTCGGCTGATTGTTCTGTCTACCAGTAGCTGGTGTTTTGCGCCTCTGGTATTCTTGCCAATTCCTTTCTGTGTCCCGCTCATGTATTGACCCATGTGCCTGTTCATCTTAGCCGATATGATGCCTGACAGGAGCTTCCATGTAGTACTGAGGCAGGTTATTGGTCGGTAGTTGGAGGGGACCGGTCCCTTCTTGGGGTCCTTGGGGATCAGGACCGTCCGGCCTTCAGTTAGCCATTCCGGGTGTCTCTCGTTAACTAGCAGCTGGTTCATTTGTGCTGCCAGACGCTCGTGGAGTGCAGTCAGCTTCTTCAGCCAGTAGGCATGAACCATGTCGGGCCCTGGTGCTGTCCAACTCTTCATACTGGAGACCCTTTCTTGGATATCTGCCACTGTGATGGTTACTGGACCCTGTTCAGGGAGGTCGCTGTGGTCTGCCCTCAGATCCACTAGCCACTGAGCATTGCCGTTATGGGTTGCATCCTTCTCCCATATGCTCTTCCAGTATTGCTCCGTCTCCAGCCTTGGTGGTGCTGTTCTCTTATTGTTCCCTTGCCACTGAGAGTACACCTTTGCTGGTTCTGTGGAGAACAGCTGGTTTATTCTCCTGCCTTCTATCTCTCTGGTGTACCTCCTCAAGCGGCTGGCCAAGGCTGTGAGTCTTTGCTTGGCAGTTTCCAAGGCCTCAGGTATGGACAGCTTGCTGTATTTCTTATGCACCTTATTTGTCGCACCTTTCTGCAACTCTGTTAGTTGGCTAACCTCCCTCCGTGCTACTTTGATCTTGCCCTCTAGCCTCCTTCTCCATGGAGGGTACTGCCCCTTGTGGCTGTTCAACTTGTAGCCAAGCATCTCACTGATCACTGCTGCCGTATTGTAGATCAGCTTGTTAGTGTCGGTAATCGTGGTTGTAGGTATTGCCCGTAGTGCTGCATTAACATCATCTAGCAGACCTTCTGAGGGTACTTCACGTAATCTTGGTAACCGGCTACGGGGGATCCAGGTTTCAAGCTTGGCCATGATCCTATTTTTCAGGTCAGTTCCTCTCGCACTCAACGATCCTTCTCCTATCGCACTTGGGGCTATGTACCCAATCTCGGGTGGGGGTGATGATATCGCCCCCCTGACCTGGCGTCCTGACTCCTCCTTGCCGTAGCATTTGTGTTGTACCTCGTCAATCTCTAGCTGTGAGAGCAGTCCCTTCTTTCGAATGTTGGAACACTGAGCTACTAGTTGTTTCGCCGTCATTGTGGATGTTGGGTATCGAAGAATCCATAGGTCCCTCATCCTATTCATGTAGCCCCTTCCGCCGGGGTTACTTGCGTAGTAGCATTCCAACAACGCCCTGTTTTCGTCTCTTGCCCACCGATGCCTTCTTGTTCCAGTAGCCCACTTTTCGTCAGGGTGCCCTGGTTCCTCAACACCTGACGCGGACCTTGTTGATCCGGGCGACGTCCGAGCCGGCATGCCTTCATATTTATCTGTCTCGCTCATGTCTGCGGTAGGCTTGCTTAGCATAGGGGGTCTAGCCTTAGGACCCTTACTGGATACAGACGCCCCGGGCAGGAATCGAACTTGCGATCCTCTGTTCCAAAGGCGTGTAGTCTAACCACTACGCTATCCAGCTGCTATATATATACATATATATCTATATATATATATATATACATATATATATATATATATATATATACACACATATATATATATATATAGAGGGTTTCACCCCAAGTCCAGCACCCTGAGGCTGTACGCTAAGCGGAAGGAAGGGGGCCGGGGACTGGTGAGTGTCGGCACCACAGTCCAGGATGAGACAACGAACATCCAAGAATACATTGGGAAGATGGCCCCAACTGACCGAGTGCTCAGTGAATACCTCAGGCAGCAGAAACCAAGAAAGTGGAGGAAGGCGAGGAACCATCATGGAAGGACAGGCCCCTGCACGGTATGTACCACCGGCAGATAGAGGAGGTGGCTGATATCCAGAAATCCTACCAGTGGCTGGACAAAGCTGGACTGAAAGACAGCACAGAGGCACTAATCATGGCAGCACAAGAACAAGCTCTGAGCACAAGATCCATAGAGGCTGGGGTCTATCACACCAGACAAGACCCCAGGTGCAGGCTGTGTAAAGATGCCCCAGAGACAATCCAGCACATAACAGCAGGGTGCAAGATGCTAGCAGGCAAGGCATACATGGAACGCCATAACCAAGTGGCCGGCATAGTTTACAGGAACATCTGTGCCGAGTATAACCTGGAAGTCCCGAGGTCAAAATGGGAGATGCCCCCAAGGGTGGTGGAGAATGACCGAGCTAAGATCCTGTGGGACTTCCAGATACAGACGGACAAAATGGTGGTGGCTAACCAACCGGACATAGTGGTGGTAGACAAACAGAAGCAGACGGCCGTAGTGATCGATGTAGCGGTTCCGAATGACAGCAATATCAGGAAGAAGGAACACGAGAAGCTGGAGAAATACCAAGGGCTCAGAGAAGAGCTCGAGAGGATGTGGAGGGTGAAGGTAACGGTGGTCCCCGTGGTAATCGGAGCACTAGGTGCGGTGACTCCCAAGCTAGGCGAGTGGCTCCAGCAGATCCCGGGAATAACATCGGAGATCTCTGTCCAGAAGAGCGCAGTCCTGGGAACAGCTAAGATACTGCGCAGGACCCTCAAGCTCCCAGGCCTCTGGTAGAGGACCCGAGCTTGAAGGATAAACCGCCCGCAGGGGCGTGCTGGGTGTTTTTATATATATATATATATACATACATACATACATACATACATATTAGGGGTGCAACGATACACAAAATTCACGGTTCGGTTCGGTTCGATACTTTGGTGTCACGGTTCGATATTTTTTCGATACAAAAAAAATGTTCATGCCTTCTTAATTTGTCATTTATTAAAATTATAAATATATATTTTAACTCAAAAGTACAGTTTTTAAATTTAACCCTAACCCTTGTACGTGTTTTTTATTTTGACAGCGAATGCGCACCTGCGGACCACTTATGTGCAGCCCTGGTTATTTAGCTCATCATATTGCAGCCACAGAAATTCTTTTGTCCATGAAACCATAAAGCTGCACTTTCTTTTTGCCTTATAGTCTGATTTGTCATAACTTCTCCGTTTTGTGGTAAGCTTTTCTTTGGCTGTCACTTCTTCACCCTGACCTGTCTTATTTGGCTCAGCAGAACTGAAATGCTTTTACACGCTCACTCACATAAGCTCAGCGATTCTCTGCGCGATCAACCTCTCACATGTTTAAGCTTGCTGCGGGAGATTTCACTTGTCATGTTTGCATAGTAAGCTAACGATTAATAAGACGATGTCAGAGGAATTGGTGCACAAATTATCATCACTCACAGATCAGTGCTGTCGCTCTCTATACACAGTTCGCACGATTGCAAAGTGAAAGCAAAAAAACAAGCGCAAATTCAAACGCGATTTCAATATGTCACATATTGACAGTGGCTCACCGATGCCAATGACATAATTACCCAGCTACATTTCCGAAAGAATGCAAAAGCATTGACATATATTTTTCTTCCTACAATAGCCCGACTGGAAAAATCGCTAGCTCCGGGACGTCGGGCTAGCGATATTGCAAGCCCTGTATCTGATTGAGGAATCACTCATCTTTGGAAAAGAGAGTTTATTACAGAGAAATGTCTCTTTCCAAAATAAAAGCTATACTATCCGCGTCTTCTGGGCTATATTCTCAGCAGCATAAGGAGAATCATGTGCTAACAGCTGTCTAAATGACTCGGCTAAAGTTAGTAGCATGCTTGTTGTTTTTGTCTTTGCACTAGGATGATGTCGGCGTAAATGTGCAGTCATATTCGTTGTGTTCCCACTAGTGCTTTCAGGTTAATCTCGTTGAAATGACCTTAACGCCACAACACGGCAAATCTCCGTTAACGAGCTACCGCCGATCGCCCCGTGCATGGGGCTAGACGGCCAACACGTTAACGAGCTAACTGCGCTAACACACTAGTTCACACCAATGTAATTGAGCATTGTGTGGCACATCCAACATACTGTTTTACTTTAGTCCATGACTCGCTTACCTTCAGGGTCATACGCCACATGAAAACCAAAATAATTCCAAACACCACATCTGAATGAGGGTGGGGGAGGTGCCCTGCGCTCTTCCTTCTGACGATGCTGTCTGTGTTGAGCGCTCAGTGGATCTGCGCTCGACAGTGCAGCCTAGGCGGAGTAGTCGAACGCAGATTCACTGAGCGCTCAACACAGACAGCATCGTCAGAAGGAAAGTTGATAAAATAAATTACAAATGTTGTATTGTTCGATACATATGCGTACCGAACCGAAAGCACTGTATCGAACGGTTCAATATCGATACGAATATCGTTGCACCCCTAATACATATATATATATATATATATATATATATATATATATATATATATATATATATATATATATATATATATATATATATATATATATATATACATTATATATATATTATATATACATACATACATATATATATATATACAAAATGGACCATCCAATGTAATTTCAGAATGACATATCTCCATTTGGACACTAAAGAGAGCTGGAGCCACTTACAATATCCTGTATCTACACTTTCACTTATAGTACATTATCCAATAAACTCTAAATTCAGTATGAAGCATCTGACAATAATAGGCTAAAAAGACGGCTGCTCCTGCTGACTTGATAATGACATAATGGACCATTGAGGTTTAGGAAATAATATAACTGCACGCAAGTATTGCATTGCATACAGATTTGTAGTGTTCCATACTGTAGCAAACATTAAAGGCTATGCAGAAATATAATGGGAATCCATGGGAAATCATGAAGGAATAAAACTACATACCGTAACAGGCTGTTGGTGAGAAAGATAATTGAGCATGCAGTAAAAACCACAGATAAGATAATTCATGCTGTGACTCAGATAAGACGTTATGATGATACTGTATTCAGCTCCTCTCTTCTCAAACCTAGATTTACGTCTGATATCCTTTTTGTCTGCACATCCCATCTTTTGACATGACTTGTACCACTGCACTCAATCGCAGGCTTCTTCTCTGACTATTGTCTATATGCTGTTATTACTGTCATCTCCCCTTTTCCTGCCTTCTCACCCCACCACCACCCCTACCCCTACCTCCACGTCTTCTTTCAACTCACACTCAGATTTGTGGCTCTTAATACTGTCTCTGTCTACCAGAAGGACAGGAGCACGGGAAATGACATGTTTCCGCCTGGGGTGAAAAGAAACACACACACACACACACGCACACACACACAGGCAATGGAGACTGCGTCAAGCTCACAATGTAATTATGGGGAAACAGAGCAGTCAGTTACACACCTGAGTGCAGCTCGGATCAGAGCTGGGGTGTTACTCTGCCACTGATGGAGAAAGCCAGGAGTTAGTCTGTTAAAGCACGATGACAGACAGCTACATCTGCTGACATGGCCGCGCTGACAGAACAAATATTTGGAATGAAAAGAAAAGGAAAAGGTCTACATGGAACATGAAGGTGACACTGTAGTGTCTTTCATGGATGTGGAAGTTCAAAAAGTGTATACAGGAATAGAGGAGACCACACATGCTTGAAAGAAGTCTGGTGCCTATTTCAATGTTTCATAGGAAGTACTGAAGCCCTAATATGGATTAACTCTTTACATGGAAAATTATAGATGCAAGAAATCCTTATCCAGAATATCGCAGATCCAAACAGTCATGTGCAATCAATGCTGGGGGTTTTCAACAGATTGCTCCCACTGAAAATAAAAAAATACAAATATTACACAGCTACTCACAGTGATATGCTTTATCTATGTTAATACAAGGTAGGCTTCTTATTTTCTATTTCTTCCAAGACTGAGAGATGAGAAAATCAATACAAGCTTCAGGTCTGTGCATTCACAAGGAACTGGAGCCAGAAGGCAATTAGCTTAGCTTAGCTTAGGCTAATGACTTGAAACAGGGAAACGAGCTTGGCACTTTCCAAGGTTCACATCTCAGTAATTAACACATATATAGTTTGTGCTTGTGGTGGTGGATAACAGGTTTCTAGTCTTTATAACTGTGACTGACCGCCTCCTTATTTGATGTCTTTATTCAAAGACTGAGCCAGTGCAGCTACAAAGAGAATGGACAGGAAACTTAGGGGTGATTCCAGCTTGGGTGACTTCAATCGGTACTCAAAATATGCAACCCATTTTAGCTAAATAGACTGAAGAAGTTTCTTGATTCATAAAGGGTTTCCACAGCAGTTTGATCCATTTATTTGATTTGGCACAAATTTTTTACACAAGGTACCGTTCCTGACACAACCCTCACAGGGATTTAGCTGTCCTCTCAGTCTTGAACCAAGACAGTGGCTCTGCAGTCATTATGGCAAAAGTGCAACATATGAAAATTTGGAGGCTGATACCAGTGGTATTTCCACATTGTAGTTATGAAGTACATAATATAAAGGCTGCTTTACACACAGACGTTGCTCCAAGTAGATGCAGCATGTGTAAAAACTATTTGTTGTCACAGCAAGTGAGTCAGTAGTATATTTTCCTATACTTCATTCAAGATCAAAAGTATTTGTTGCATTTTTTTATACCCTAATATAAATATGCATATTTTATCATTGGTCAATTAGTTAGGGCAATTTAGAAAAACAAAAATAAAGGAAAAGAGCTGACTGACATCCTCTGTAGTTACTGCTGGTATGACACTACGTGAGAAATAGTGCAGCACTGATGAAATAGAAATCCAATGTTTTTGATTCCAGCTGATGCCTTTTCATTTCCTGACAGCACCACTGTCTGTTCTCCTCAGCTACTTTAGAAGATTACCTCATGACCTGACAAAATCCCTAACAGAGAATCACACTGTAAATGGACAGATTGTAGCTACAGCTGCTAGTTCACTCAGCTCCTCTTTGTACCAGTTCAGGTGCCTAATATCGCTGAACTATACAATCAATATATATATATATATATGTGTGTGTATATATATATATATATATATATATATATATATATATATATATATATATATATATATATATATATATATATATATATATATATATATATAGCGATAGGAGAAGGATCGTTGAGTGCGAGAGGAACTGACCTGAAAAATAGGATCATGGCCAAGCTTGAAACCTGGATCCCCCGTAGCCGGTTACCAAGATTACGTGAAGTACCCTCAGAAGGTCTGCTAGATGATGTTAATGCAGCACTACGGGCAATACCTACAACCACGATTACCGACACTAACAAGCTGATCTACAATACGGCAGCAGTGATCAGTGAGATGCTTGGCTACAAGTTGAACAGCCACAAGGGGCAGTACCCTCCATGGAGAAGGAGGCTAGAGGGCAAGATCAAAGTAGCACGGAGGGAGGTTAGCCAACTAACAGAGTTGCAGAAAGGTGCGACAAATAAGGTGCCTAAGAAATACAGCAAGCTGTCCATACCTGAGGCCTTGGAAACTGCCAAGCAAAGACTCACAGCCTTGGCCAGCCGCTTGAGGAGGTACACCAGAGAGATAGAAGGCAGGAGAATAAACCAGCTGTTCTCCACAGAACCAGCAAAGGTGTACTCTCAGTGGCAAGGGAACAATAAGAGAACAGCACCACCAAGGCTGGAGACGGAGCAATACTGGAAGAGCATATGGGAGAAGGACGCAACCCATAACGGCAATGCTCAGTGGCTAGAGGATCTGAGGGCAGACCACAGCGACCTCCCTGAACAGGGTCCAGTAACCATCACAGTGGCAGATATCCAAGAAAGGGTCTCCAGTATGAAGAGTTGGACAGCACCAGGGCCCGACATGGTTCACGCCTACTGGCTGAAGAAGCTGACTGCACTCCACGAGCGTCTGGCAGCACAAATGAACCAGCTGCTAGTTAACGAGAGACACCCGGAATGGCTAACCGAAGGCCGGACGGTCCTGATCCCCAAGGACCCCAAGAAGGGACCGGTCCCCTCCAACTACCGACCAATAACCTGCCTCAGTACTACATGGAAGCTCCTGTCAGGCATCATATCGGCTAAGATGAACAGGCACATGGGTCAATACATGAGCGGGACACAGAAAGGAATTGGCAAGAATACCAGAGGTGCAAAACACCAGCTACTGGTAGACAGAACAATCAGCCGAGACTGCAAGACCAGACTGACCAACCTGTGCACTGCCTGGATTGATTACAAGAAGGCCTATGACTCAATGCCCCACAGCTGGATACTGGAATGCCTAGAATTGTACAAGATCAATGGGACCCTAAGAGCCTTCATCAGGAACTCAATGGGGATGTGGCGTACAACACTAGAGGCCAACTCCAAGCCCATAGCACAAGTTACCATCAAGTGCGGGATCTACCAAGGAGATGCTCTGTCCCCACTGCTGTTCTGCATAGGCCTGAACCCCCTCAGTGAGATCATTAACAAGACTGGCTACGGATACCGACTACGGAACGGAGCAGTTGTCAGCCACCTCCTGTACATGGATGACATCAAGCTGTATGCCAAGAGTGAACGAGACATCGATTCACTGATCCACACTACCAGGCTATACAGCAATGACATTGGAATGTCGTTCGGACTGGAGAAGTGTAGTCGGATGGTAACAAAGAGAGGGAAGGTAGTCAGAACTGAGGGGATTGAACTACCAGAAGGCAACATTGCAGACATAGAGGACAGTTACAAGTACCTGGGGATCCCGCAGGCAAATGGGAACCATGAAGAGGCCGCTAGAAAGGCTGCAACCACCAAGTACCTGCAGAGGGTCAGGCAAGTCCTGAGGAGTCAGCTGAATGGTAAGAACAAGATCCGGGCCATCAACACATACGCCCTGCCCGTGATCAGGTACCCTGCTGGGGTAATAGGCTGGCCAAAGGAGGAGATAGAAGCCACTGACATAAAGACAAGAAAGCTCCTGACCATGCATGGAGGGTTTCACCCCAAGTCCAGCACCCTGAGGCTGTACGCTAAGCGGAAGGAAGGGGGCCGGGGACTGGTGAGTGTCAGCACCACAGTCCAGGATGAGACAAGGAACATCCAAGAATACATTGGGAAGATGGCCCCAACTGACCGAGTGCTCAGTGAATACCTCAGGCAGCAGAAACCCAAGAAAGAGGAGGGAGACGAGGAACCATCATGGAAGGACAGGCCCCTGCACGGTATGTACCACCGGCAGATAGAGGAGGTGGCTGATATCCAGAAATCCTACCAGTGGCTGGACAAAGCTGGACTGAAAGACAGCACAGAGGCACTAATCATGGCAGCACAAGAACAAGCTCTGAGTACAAGATCCATAGAGGCTGGGGTCTATCACACCAGGCAAGACCCCAGGTGCAGGCTGTGTAAAGATGCCCCAGAGACAATCCAGCACATAACAGCAGGGTGCAAGATGCTAGCAGGCAAGGCATACATGGAACGCCATAACCAAGTGGCCGGCATAGTGTACAGGAACATCTGTGCCGAGTATAACCTAGAAGTCCCGAGGTCAAAATGGGAGATGCCCCCAAGGGTGGTGGAGAATGACCGAGCTAAGATCCTGTGGGACTTCCAGATACAGACGGACAAAATGGTGGTGGCTAACCAACCGGACATAGTGGTGGTAGACAAACAGAAGCAGACGGCCGTAGTGATCGATGTAGCGGTTCCGAATGACAGCAATATCAGGAAGAAGGAACACGAGAAGCTGGAGAAATACCAAGGGCTCAGAGAAGAGCTCGAGAGGATGTGGAGGGTGAAGGTAACGGTGGTCCCCGTGGTAATCGGAGCACTAGGTGCGGTGACTCCCAAGCTAGGCGAGTGGCTCCAGCAGATCCCGGGAACAACATCGGAGATCTCTGTCCAGAAGAGCGCAGTCCTGGGAACAGCTAAGATACTGCGCAGGACCCTCAAGCTCCCAGGCCTCTGGTAGAGGACCCGAGCTTGAAGGATAAACCGCCCGCAGGGGCGTGCTGGGTGTTTTTATATATATATATATATATGCCATATATATATATATGCCATATATATATATATATATATATATATATATATATATATGTATATATATATATATATATATATATATACACACATACACACATATATATATACATATATATACATATATATATACGCATGTTACCTGCATATTATAGCACCACCTAGCATCTAAACAAATTGCCATGCATACAATTTAAAGATCATCATGTACTGTATATATTAGAGATGGACCGATCCGATATTACGTATCGGTATCGGTCCGATACTGACCTAAATTACTGGATCGGATATCGGAGAAAAATAAAAAATGTAATCCGATCCATTAAATATCACGAAAGCACCTCACAAAACTTGCAACACGCCGTAACTCACCTCAGAACGTTAGCACGTCGGAGCAGTATGCATCACGTGATAGAGCGGCTGTGGCATGCGGGACCTGTCGGTGGTCTGGATAGCATGTGGAGCTTCGCTAGCAACCCGGCATTTCATCTCCGACAAAGTTATCCCGAGAGAAGTAAAGCAAGTGTGTAAGTCCATCTCTGAATGTTTGTAAAGCATTCCTGCGTTAAGCTTAACAAGCGACTGCCTCTCCTGCTGCTACTTCAATCATGAAACTGCTTAACGATCAGCTGATCGGCTTTTCTGTCGCGAGTCGTGTCTCTAGTTTGCTTTTGGCCCACTTTGCACCAGAAAGAGGAAACCAGCGGCTGAACAGCAGCAGCACGTTTAAGCTTGATCAGCTATTGTTAGAATGTATTTAATATTACTTTCTACTCGAGGATCTTTTTCTACAGCTGACGCTGGTAACTGTGCAGGGGCGGATCTAGCAAAGTTTAGCCAGGGGGGCCGATAGGGCATTAACAGGGAAAAGGGGGCACAAAGACATACTTTTCTTTCTTATTCTCATTTAAAATGTCTAGCTTTTAATAAATAATTATCTGACACCCAAAGTTTTAATTTGATGTAAAATGAATAGAAGTCAATTACTGTATATAGTAACTATTAAGTCTAATATATATACCCTAGTAAGCTATAGTACTTTTTCCTTTGGGAAGGTACCATCTGTGCAGTCTGCAATTTTGTTGAAGAAAGATGTTGAATCTATTTAATATTTCTTGAAAAATAATTGATTTCTGTGCATTTTTTTTCACACTGCATCAAATTAAGGTTGATTACGTCGATTAAGCATCATGAGGTGGAGCGTGAGGGGTGGTTCCCTATTTTTTATTTATTTATTTTTGTTGTTGCTGGGAGTTGGAACCCTATTAGTTAGTTGCTTAATATTTATGCTAAGTACTCTTTAAAATACCAGAATAGGGAGGATGGTGTAGGTTTAAGTTTATTAGATTGATCAGTATTGCTGAACTATGAAATATTTTTTTTTTGCATAGGGGTATAACAGAATAGCTTTAGTGTAGTTGTTGTTTTAAACTTGAGTATGAACTTATACAAAATGCAGCAAGATGTTTAAAAAACAGTTTTGTTGATTAAAAAACACTATATCGGATTCATATCGGTATCGGCAGATATCCAAATTTATGATATCGGTATCGGTATCGGACATAAAAAAGTGGTATCGTGCCATCTCTAGTATATATCAGCAGTTTCTCTCTCTTGAAGGAATAGGGTTGTAGCTTATTAAATCCACACTCTGCCATGTTCACACAGAACCTTATCAACCTCTACATGGCACAACATGACTGGAGAGTCAGTGCAGCTGTACAGAACTCAGACTCATTCTGTCTTCTTTCTCTGTTTATTCAAGGTTCAGTCAAGAAGTCTGAATTATCCTTTTCTTATTTACTGCTTCATCATTACATGGTATTAGTGTATATATATTTGTGTGTGTGTGTGTGTGTGTGTGTGTGTGTGTGTGTGTGTGTGTGTGTGTGTGTGTTCTACCACAAGGGACAAAAGAGCGAGTTTGATAAATGGCTCAAATAATGAGGACTCCCAGGAGCTCTCAACTTAACTACAATGTAGGACTGCGGTGATGGAGATGTAGATAGATACACATGTGCGTGCACATACTGCAATCAGTATTAGAAGCTTGCAATCTAATCTCAAAAGCACACATTGGATGAGCTCTGTGTGCAGATAGCCACAGTATATCTGAAATCAAAGAAACCCACAAATCACTGCAGTATAATAAACAGTGTCAGATGATTGTTCGATATGTTTCTTTGCTTGGCAGCAGAAAACCTCATGCAGGATGCAAGAGGATACACCTCACAATAAAGATACCATACTGTTATGCATAAATAATAACATTCCTGATGTGATCTGCTTCAAAAGTAGACCACGCATCCTATTTTTCATCCCATTTTGTTTCTTCTTAAGATTAATTGCAATACCTTAGGTCAGACGCTTCTGTTTTGCTTTGTTTTTTGCTTTTTTGTTGCTGTTGTTTTTTATAACCTTGTACCATGAATTCACAAAAGGACCGTTGATACTATAAAAACCCAGAGAAAGATGGGCTTATTAGAAGTAATTATCTGTGAGGGTTGTCACTTTGCCAGCCATATAATAATCTGCTAATATCCCAAATTATCTGCAAAAATACTCAGTTTACCAGAAACCGATCAACCTCCAGACAAAATATATTTCTCATATCTGCTGACAGAATTCAATCACCTTAGTATCCTCATTGAGTAGCATACTGATCCAGTATGCAGATCCAGTAATTAAAGTATGTAATATGAAAATGAAATATGTAACATTTCATTCATACATTGCCTATCAACATATTACTACTGGGATTGAAAGTAATGCCTCTTAAACGTTCATAAACAACAGAGTGCAGTTGTCAGTCGGCTGTCTGTCACAGTGCTGTTGTTGTTGATGGAATACTCAGGACAAACACATGTACACGACACAGAACTGCCACACTCAGCCTGACAATACGTGCTATATTTCACAGTTCCCAATGACTCAGTCTTACGTCATATTTTTTGTCTCTTCAGAAGGATGAATATTGTGTAATTTGCTGGTCTTTACATTCAGTTAAAACGGTCAGGAAATCTCAGATGGTTTTATTTTTGTCATGAAGCAAAGAATAGTCACGAGAACTCTCTCTTAACAGCAAAGGCTGAACTTGTATCAAAGAACCGCTTATCTTAAACATGCTAATGATGTTTCACTGTACATGGAGCACCTTTAAATTAAAACATATCATATGCATTTGTGTGCATACACAGCATTGGAGAAAGAAAGGGAGAAATAGTGGCAGCCATAATGACCCAGTGAGCCAGTAGGAGAGGCAGCAGCGTGGGTTGGGCTTCAGCACCAGGCACAAGGTGCAGCACCCTGCATGAATATCAAAAAGCTCCATCCCTTTGACCTTGAGATTAATATTTAAAAGCTGGCTACAGTCTATACACACACACAGAGACATGTGCACATCCACACACTGTTCACACGTGCCCCGCAGCCTGTGGTGAACTGAAGTCATCCTCATTAACTGACTGTTGGGTTGTGATTCTTTTATCTGTAAATACTGCATAAGGAGAAGCTGCTTATATACTGTACATGTCATAAGAGATGTGAATGAATAAAGGGAGAATATCCATGTGTTAAAAACCTCCGCACCACATCGATCTGAATGTTTGCCTGTTCTTTTTAACACCATGCATGAAGAAAGAAGAAGAAATATTAGAAGCCATATGGAAAATGGCTGGCAATAATATAAATAGACAAAAACATGCAGACACACCTTTGTTGCGTTTTGACCTTGTCGACTTTTAGCTTCAGCTTTATGATTTTGTTTGTTGTTGTTTTTTTGATTAGCATGCGTTTTGACTGTTCTCACAGATCCCTAAATCACATGACCCGACTGTACATAAAAAGAAAAATAAATAAATTATGTAAACAAGAAAAGAATTGTGGCATTAAATGCTTTTTTTTTCCCAGCCGAGTGGGTTTAGTCATTTTTGTCTGTCCTTTATTTGATTTTGCCCTTATTCTGCCCTTTTGTTTGTTTTTCCTTCTTCCTAATCTCGTTGGTGGAGAAATAAACGCTTTGTATCTTCTGCTGCTGGGATGTGAGGAATGTGTTTTGTGCCATTTTTTCTCTCCTAGCGGGCTTAAATTGAGTTTGACAAACTTTTAAAAGCTGTCACATATCTGCAGCCTTCAATCTCCGTTGTGATAAAAATATGTTTATCAGGAAGTTGGATTTAATTATTTTACAAAGTGTGTACTCACTTTAATTTAAAAGGATGTCAATACGCAGTATTCTGGCTTGTCCCAAATAAGAGTTACTGTATAGAGATATACATCCTACTTCTGCCACAGATCCTATATGAGTGAAATGCTAAAGTTGGATTGCTCCTTTTGGTGTAGATACCATATTTAGTATTTTTACACCTCTCATTGTCATTCCTGTCCTTTCCATGGAATTACTTTTCTCCACCAGCCAGATTAAACATATCTTACTGTGTAATGAAAGCAGTAGAAAGTTATGTACAGAAATGCAAACCAGAGTGTAGGAAATTAAAAGACAACTTGCACCAAGCTGGCTGTATTTGTTGTGTTTGCACTATGAGTAAGATTGTCTGTGAGAGACTACGGCTTAGAGCGGATTCATTTCAGTCAAATCAGTCGAGATGTTTATGTTTCCAAAATGAAGTGGGGGCCTGTATGTGTGTGTTCTTTTGTTTTTTTACACTAAGACAAATGCGATTTATATTGTTTTCTGTGTTGGGGATCTCTGTTTCTTTTACTCTTGCCTTCTCAAAATGTAACACGCATTTAATTGAGTAGTTTGTTACCTGCCACTGAAGCTTCATTTATTACAGGCAACAAATCTGGCTTCACTTTTCATTCCCAAAAATGGCACAGTAGATACTAAATGACCATCGCTGACAGCTAGGGCATGCGTAGAGTAGCTTATAATATGATGCTATACCATATGTTATAAAGACTATAAAGATGATAAAGACTAATGAAGAGGTCACTCTGGTAAGAAAGAATCGACCTAAATCATCTGCATGTTTAAAAAATCTATCCTTGTTGTATCAATAGAGTATTGCAAGAGGAAGCAATAAAGAGATATTGCTACATTTATTTATGGGAGGCGGTGGGACATTGTTGGTATTTAATAAAAAAAACTTCATTTGTACCAAAACATAACCCATCTAAATGTTTGGAAAAGTAAATGTAAAAGATGCCATGAAATGAGAAGGAGACATAAAAGACTCTACCTGCTCTGAAGTCATGAGTGTGGCTGCAGTAAAACATGAAACAATAATCAATGACTTCCTGACACATGAATGTCATCATCTTTACAACCAACATAAAGATACACCTAAAAGGAAAAAAAAATCAACCATGGCAGCCTGTATATTTATGGTATGTAGGTATGTACAATGGTGTATGTACAGCAAAACTAAACAGCATCTACAGAACACTTAAGTGAACTACTGAGTTTGGCTCCTCTGGGGACTGTTTGCCTGTGCAGCAGGCTTGCTTTACAGTTTTCTTTGTAACTGAGCTGATTGCTCCAAAGGTTTGCACTTTTTTTTGTTTGTTTTCTCCTTTTTATACTGTTTCTACTTGTTGCATATAGTAAATGTTTGCTTTTTAATTTATCTTATCAAACTTTTTTTTCTCCCTTTATTAAAAAAGTACAAATGTCATATAAAAGATTGTTAATCAAACTGAGAATCACATTAGGAAAAGGCCTTATCCCACCCTGTTTACTAATGTACTACACAACCGATCACTAGTAGAAGACAGCCATCAGATGGGTCCGCTTTCTAAAATGTTACTAGTCAAAGATAAAATAGTGTTTTTCCAGGTTATCCACAATAGCACACGCGTGGATATCTGAAATTCTCAGATGTACACAAAAACACATGCACGATCCCTGCGTGCAGCTCTTTTTCTTCTACCCTCTATGCTTCAATTCGCCTCCGTCCACCGCTGTGAGGGATGCAAACAAACACGGCAACAAACAAACAAAGTGATGAGCGGACATGACGTCTGAGGCTTAGCTTTTGTTTTATCTTCCCTCTCTTGTTTCTCCCTCTATGTTTAGCGCAGTGTGTGAGGCCCCAGTGCAACACACTCCTTTATGGAGAGACGATGGGGAGGCAACCTCGCTGCCAACTGTGTGATCAAAGCCTCTGTGTGTTTATATACCTGCGCAAATACTATATGAGCATGAGAGGCAGAGATCTTTGAAGATATGTGGATGGTTAATAGTCTGGACGGCAGCAACTGCTCAGTTAAGTTGCAATATTTAAAAAAAATGGGGGGGATTTTATGATTATTTTACAAATGCTGCACAGACAGTCTGCTGCATGATTAACACATTTTTAGCATGTAATGTTATGTGTTTTTCTTCATTTCACTTTACCTCATTTTCATTCCTAGTAAGGATGATTTTGTATTATATCCTGATATGTAAATCCTCAGAACTGATTGAGGGTGTACTTTTTTCCTCTTTTTTTTTGACTGTAATTATTGACACTTTCTAAAAGGTGATGTGCCAGAACAGAACAAACTGGCAATGACTTTTGGAGCCGACCACGAGCCAAAGGTTAAAAACGAGGGAAGCCAGTCACTTTGACTTGGAAAAGCACAGATGGAATTAATAAGATTAAATATGGCTGCATTCCATTTGAGGCAAGCTGGCTCCAGGGCTCTGGCACTGTGCATGCTGATTCTCTAGGGGTACTTAATGGAACAGAGCCATCATTAATGACCAATGAATCAATTTTGTATACAAATTCTTCTTGTACACTTTCCGATAAAACACATAGTTATTCATTACAATGTGAAATAAGCCTTAATGGACTAAGAGGTTTTTTAGTGCATTGCAGATTTTATATGAAACAATTTTTATTTTTGAAGACACAAAAAAAATCCTTATACGCTGACCATTTGTATTTAGCCTGAAATTTTTAACTAAAGAAAACATCCACACTTTTAGTTTGTAACAGCTGCACAACTCTACAGCCAACAGAGTAATCTTTGTCTCTATGGAGGAGAGACTGTCGTGAGAATTTTACAGTTTCTCTGAATTGCTAAAACACTAACTCCCACCAAATTCTCACCATCCTGATCAAATTTATTAAATAACTCATTCATTTGGTAACACTTAAAACAATTTCCACCTAGTTATACACAATTTTCAGAGCTAATTTAGCCTATTGGAAAACTCTGAACACATTTTCACTCGTGAAAACACATTTCTTTCCACTGTGATGCACAAAGCACAACTACAGCGCTGATGTCACTTCTTAAACGCAACAATTCAAAATTGTTCACACTTGTTTCTCGTGACGTGACGAAACAGATGAGAGCCACTTCAGAGTGCAAAGTGAGCAAGGGTAAGTTCAAGTTTCGGTGTAACAGTGCATGGTTATTATAGCTTTGTATTTTCTAATTAGGCGTTTGTTTTTATTTTGAGTTTTGTTTTTAATTTGGTTTAGTTTTTGTTAGTTTCACTGTTGGTGTTGGTTTTCTTAATTATTATAATTTGGAGGGTGTTTATCGGGGGTAACATTTTAAATGCTGAGAATAAAAATTCCTATAAAAGTACAGCACTCTGTGAAGACAGAGGGGTGTGGCGGGGATTAATACATGTATCTGGACCGTATGTGTTTCTTATTAGACATAACTGACAAAGACTGACACTAAGGACAGTTCCAGAATATTTTTTAAAAAACAAGTAATTTCAGATCAAATCTGAGCTGCTGGGATATTTTTGCACATGGAATAAGAGGAAATCGCACATTAGTTTTTATCCGCTGATGAGGCTGGGATAAAAAAAATAATACAACAATCACACTAGGGGAAACAGTGGTTGTAGATGTACAAAATTACTGCAAACATGAACTTGAAATTTTCTTGCCGTCAAAATGGTTGCTTTAAAGATGGCGACCAGGTCTGTAACCACTGGTGGTCAGTTGTCAACTGACACAACAGTGAAATGGCAATAAGTGTAGTGATAGTCTCAATACTATCACTCCACTGTATTATTACCAGAGCCCCCTCCTACCAGCACATCACCCCTATCCTTCAGGAACTTCACTGGCTTCCTATGAAATCCCGAATAGTATACAAGCTTCTTCTGCTCACCTTCAAGGCCCTTCATAACCTTCCCGTTCACTTTGATCCTCTTCTTATATCCAACTTGCTGCGCCTTCATTCTGCCTCAGCATTATGGGAAGCAGAGCTTTTCGCTGCTCTGCTTCCAGGCTGTGGGACTCTCTACCCCCAGATATAAGAAACATTGGTTTTCTTCCCCAGTTTAAATCTCAACTCAACACCTATCTGTTCAAGTCTGCATATTCACTGTGAGCTTATTGTCATTGTTCTAATATGTGTTTTATTCTATTATTAAGTGTCCTTGGGTGTCTTGAAAGGCGCTTTTAAATATAATGTATTATTATTATTATTATTATTATTATAAGTCAAATTCAGTCTGCTATCAAGCTGACTTGATCTAAAAATGTGACAATAGCGTCAGTATTGTAAGGACCCAAGCTGGCATGTTTGATGGCAGCAAAATGAGGATTGGCAGTAGCCCTATGGCTAATAATGTTTCTCTTTTTCTTCAGCATGTCTTTTGTCTTGTCTTTCTTCTCTCACCCCAACCGGTGGCGGCAGATGGCCGCTCCTCCCTGGGCCTGGTTCTGCTGGAGGTTTCTTCCTATTAAAAGGGAGTTTTTCCTTCCCACTGTCGCACTGTGATTGTTGGGTTTTTCTCTGTATGTGTTATGGTAGGGTCTACCTTACAATATAAAGCGCCTTGGGATGACTGTTGTTGTGATTTGGCGCTGTATAAACAAAATTAAATTGAATCGAATTCTGGCTCAGTTACACTGAAGTAAAATAAGATGGCAACCTTGCCAGTAGGAAAAGTTTGGTGTTGCCAGGGGACTGCAACCCAGCTGGTTGCAAACATGTTGTTTCCTGGTTATATTCCTATATAAAAGCAAGGTTTTATATGGGATTGGTTTGGTTTGCTGACATCGTCAAATCAGCAAACCAAACAGACCAGATCCAACACTGTCATGCTTTTGTTCTCTTTTTGTTCTCTTCACATACGTTTGCTGACCTTACAGTGGTATGTTCAGTAGTATGTGGAGGAACATATTTAGTTCTGAATACTTTGTTCTGATGCTTAGTATTGACAGACTTCAATATATGAAGAAACATTTTTTTTATTAAAAAAAAAAAGCTGTAACATAAAGTTCACTTGATTCATACTTACCAGTTTGCTAAGTAAATTATATCATGAGGTATAATCCTGTTTGAGGTCTACAATGCATAAAAACATTTAGTATGTTTGATTAATGTTTGGTACAGTACTTCTCTTGGGTTTGGAGGCTGTCTATTTATGTTTTACTCTATTTCTGTAACTTTTGTAGAACAGCAACACCTCCACATGAGCTTGGAATGACTCAAGTTACGTATCATGAATACTGTGTTTTCCATTTTTTGATAGTAGGGTGTAATGAACGCTCAGTAGTAATATTGTTTTGACCGGTTTCATGCTTTATCGCGCAGTCTTGTGCACGGACAAGAGTGTTTTGATGCGTTTGTGGGGATTTACCAGAAGAGCCAGAGGCTTTATGAATACAGTTTGAAAATTGGATTTTGTGTTTAGAGTTCTGAGAAAAGGGCGGAAGGTTCCAAGAAACGTGCCTCAGCAATTGTGGCACAACTGTAATACATCAGCGTCAGCAGGCCAGAGTGAGATTTGAAAGACTCCAGTAAAAGCTGACATTTGTACTGCCACCTAATTAAGATGTAAATCAGAGAGTAAATTACAGGCTTCGAATGAGGAGCCAATAACGGCGACGTTACTCAACCTGTTCTTAAAGTTCTCAGGTGCAACTCCACAAAATCTTAGTAATAGTTGTCAAGATTTGAAATAATCTAAAGATACATTGTTGTCCTGAAAAAAGGGACAGCTTCTGGCTCAGATATCATGTATTACTCACGTTCCTAAAGAAATATCCACATCGGTGTTTGCATTTGTGTCAGTATTAAAGGCTTTCTGTTGATATAAACTGGATTCTTGTAGCTATCAAAGGAGGAGGCACAACCAGGCAGGGGGTACAGTATTGACATGTCACACACCCAATGTGATACTACAAAGCTTCTCTCTATGATTTCATCCTTCCCCCTATCTCCTTGCTCTCTTTCTTTTGCCTTATCTTTCCTTCCGCTGCTGCTCTCATTCTCTCTCTCCCACCGTCCCACTATCTGTCCTTCACCATCCCTTTCCTTATCCACCTCTTTCTCATCTTCCACGTCTCCCTCTCTCTCAGACATGTGATATCTCCTTGCATCTCCTGCTCACTTCCTGCACCTTTCCGTTCCTTCCGCTTTCACAACATCTCCACTCCCTCTTTCCATTTTTATATCCTCCACTCCCTGCATCTGCTCGCAGCATCTCTGAACACATCCCTCGTCTCCCCTCACTATATTTATCTCTTCCTTATCTGGATCTCCCGCCCCTCTCCTTCCATGCATTCCTATCTGTCTATATCTGCTGCTCTCTCCCAGTCTCAGTGGGCTCAGCTCTCATAAGCAGAGGGTGCAGAAGAAGGAATGAACCTGAAATGGTAAATTGCTTATTTCTGACAGCTCAGCAACTGCATTAAGCGCCCCCTGATTCACAAAAAAAAAACAAAAAAACAACTTAGATGAAGGCAGCAATGTAAAAGAATGTATGAAAAAAACAGAAAAGCAAACAACAAAAACAAGTCATATTCATCACGGTAATTGTGTGGGTGCTTTGGGTACGCGAGTGGCTGATGAGGGATGGCGCTGCTCACAGGCCTCCCTGACGTCCATGAATCACAGCCAGAGTTGCTCGCTGGCCCTCAGCCGCCATAAAACAAAAGATGGAGATGAAAAATGCAGCAATTAAGTGATTTGATTTCTGCTCTACCCTCCTGTCCTCCTTTCTTCTCCCGCCCCCCTTTTTCTGGCCACACAAACAAACACACACAAATTCAAAATCCAACCGCACGAAACGAGACACAACGACAAACCTCAACTGTGACTCTCACACAAATAAAATCCCACTACAGAAACAGGAATATAAATATCACATATGTACACAAAATGAAGGAGAATTTCCTTAGTAGTCACAGTAGAACCCTGTGTATCACTTACACGATCGCTGGGCTGACCTTAAAATCAAGCTGGTGTGACGACATAATACATAATGTTGCATCATCTAAGATTAACAACCTGTGATTAACTAAAAGCTCAGAAACTAAATTATAAGTGAGTGAACGTAGCTGAAGGTGATACAGTAAACTGTCTTTGTCGCAAGGTCCCACGAAAACCTGCAGCTTCAGAAAAAAAAGACTAATTTCAGCAGAGCAAACAGCTTTGCTGTTGTAATCTTCATAATTAGCAAGCAGGTTAGTTTAAAATGCAAGCAGTGCTGTACAAATATTAGCCACACCTAGCTTTGAGACGGCAGGTAATTTACACAGCAGCCGGCGACAATGGTAATGCTTCAGTCGTTCACACTTTCATACAGTCAAGAGGCAGTGGGATCTAAAATGGGATTAGGTAAAGCCCGTGCAGCACTGGCTAAGGTAATCAGATTTTTAGGGGCAAAACAAACAGGCATGTGATGGCTATGAAAAAAAAAAAGACTTTGGCTATAGCTAAAGCGGCATAGCGTGTCTATTAGTTGGAAGGTTGGCGGTTCGATCCCTGGCTTCTCCAGTCTCCATGTGTCCATGGACAAGATACTAACCCTGAGTTGCTCCTGAGTGTGAATATTAGACAGATGCACTTACACATAGAAAAAAGTGCTGTGTGAATGAGACATGCTGTATAAAGTGCTTTGAGTGCTCAAGCCGAGTAGAAAGGCGCTACATAAGACCACATTTACCCACAGCCTTAAGTTTGAATGTGAGCACACGCGTAAGAGATCATTCAGAAACCGTATAAATTTTATAGTTACATTATTTTTGTTTCCATTTCTTGATAATAAGAGAAAAAAGCAGGGTTATACGTAATGTGGCACAGAGTACCTGTGCTGGGATCTAACAGCAGAATAAAGAGAATGTGGCTCCTGTTCAGTATTTCTACTGGTTTTCTTGCTTTATTATTCATCTTATAAAATCTTTTGGCTTTTATGATTCTCACCTACATGCACATATGTACTAGACTCTACTGGAGGCTGCTCGCAGTAGTGCGTTTAAATCCACATTACTGTTCATTACTGTATGTTACAGTCCCTCAGGGCAATGACTGCAAGAACAGCCACCAGGGGGCTTGTCACAGTATATGCTACACAAACTCTCAGAGTATATACTAATGAAATCCAAGCATGCAAACAAATCTGACAATAATGAAAACATGAAAATAACATCTTTGGCACTGAGTCGAAACTCTCTCTTCCTCTGTGCATCTCAGGAGCAAACATATTAGAACAATTTACCTCCTACATGCAGCAGAGTGCAGACTATATTTAAACAAGGCACTCTATGAGAAATGTGGATGCTTTAACGTTGTTTAGCTTTTGGGAGGAGGAGGGGGGGGAGGGGTGCTGTTTAATGGGACTTGGCTAAGCATGTGTAATTAAGAGCAGGGGTAAGTGGTGAGTTGCACAGTGCATTATCATGTATGTGTGTATGCGTTTTTGTGTGTTAGTCTGTGTGTGCGTATGTTTGTGAGGGATATGGTAGCAGCATCAGGCCATGATGGAGTGCTTTGCGCAGCCAAACACCCATTCAGCAAGCCGTGGGCTCATTAATCCTGCCAAACTCCACTTGTTACATACACGCACAGGAAATCATGAGGCTAGGTAAACAGGGAACTGCTGTGATCCATCACTCCACACCAGGAACACACAGATATAGGTCCACACACACACGCTCACATGTAAAATGATAAGTTTATACCCATACAAACACACGGAGGTCTGCACGCGCGTGACAAATACACAGATGCAAACAAATTTACACACTGAAAGCTTCTAGTATGTGTAGTATATGATGCTGTTTCTCCCAGCAGAATACAGGCCGTGCTTTATGCTGGGATGTGAGAGGTGAAACCAGAAATAACCCCCTGCACCCCCCGTAATGTAACAGAGAAATGGCATCCAGTGCTGGTAAAGGCCTGCACTTGCTATTAGTAGTAAGAAATACTGCCACAAAGCCTGGAAAGAAATCAATAGAGCTTGACCCCAGTTTGACCTCTGGTTGAATGGAGAACTTATGGGACCACAGTGGCCTTGATATTAGCTTATTTGATGTGTTATTTCCCAACAACAACAACAACAACAACTCTTTTCTCTCAATTTCCACTTTCTTTCTTTCTACTCTTTATTTTCTCTATTCGCTTGCCGTTTTGTTTCCATCTCCTAAGTGCTTATGAATAAGCACACACACACACATCCGCATGCATACACATGCCAACCTACACACATCGTATGACAAATGCAGTATAGGGCCAGTTACACAGCCCAGTGGTTAGATGTAATGTTGGAGCAGATCTGTTATATCTATACGCTTCCCTGGCTCCAGCATTTACTGAAGCCATCAGCGAAACAACATTCCATATATCTTTGACAGAGAGGGGAACAATAGTATTTACACCAATTTAGCCCTGGGAGGGGGAGATTTCCAGTTAATGGGCAACTTTTCCCCCCCCTCCGCTTTCTCTTCTTTTAACATTTTCAAAATGGCCACCCTTCAGGAGGACAGATGAGACATGCACTAAGGCTGCGACTCACATGCTAATAAACTCCATTAGAAAACATGTAAATAATAATAAAAAAAAAACACACACACACACACATCAGCAACAAAATAAAATGCTTCACAAAATAATCTGGTGCCTGTAACACTGCACTCCATGACAGGTAATTGCGCTATAAGCTGGTAAATAAGATACAAAATACACCTCTTAATAAAGATGACTAGCAAACGCACAGGCAGGAGAAGTGAAAAGCATAATTTCATGCTTTTTATGAATAAATATTTTACTAGTATTGTTTTCTCTCTTCTTTTGCTATGAATTGTGTCCATGTCAGCATGCAAGCTTCAATCTACTCATAGTGTTTACCCAGCATGGTCTTGCTGCGTTGTGGCAGCCTGGGAATGGCTAGCATGATAAGGTTAAATGTCACCAGTCACCAAGGGGCCAGTGAAGGGTTAGCTGTGGTGCAGGTTCAGGTTTGGGCTAGCAGCAAAAGGTCAGAGAGGTCAGATCAGGTCAAAGAAAGGACAAGCTGTCCACTGGGGTTAGTAAAAGGTGACAAGAAAATTAGGCTGTGCAGTTTTACTTAATGCAGTTTTCAGAAAACACTACAAAAAAAAAAGCCAACAAGAATTTAAAGTAAGAGATTTTTAATATAAGAATTTGTCAGTATTGGGTGTTCTTATTATTCTTTCTTAAAGATGTTTGAGTTGTGTCACAGAACTAATCATAAAATACACTCTATATTTTATCATATAGTCTACTCAAATGTTTTATTCTGTATTAGCAGAATTAACCTGAACTTTTTTTTAACATCATCAGATTTTTTCTCACATCCTTATTTCTTAATATTACTTAAACCTCTCACCTGTCACTTCAAACTACAGTGATGTAAAATGGAAGACAACAAATAGTATAATCCTGTCATTTTTTTTAAGTTATTTGGTGGTTTGATGAATAAGATATTGTGGAGCATTTAGTTGCAATATCAAGTGAATTATTGCACACGATGCCCGGTCTGTTAGCTTCCCGATTCCTTTTAATGGTTATATGGTAAGTGGCCTGTATTTGTATAGCGCTTTACTTAGTCCCTAAGGA
The DNA here is from genome assembly GCF_963969265.1 of Rhamphochromis sp. 'chilingali'. Taxonomy (NCBI): domain Eukaryota; kingdom Metazoa; phylum Chordata; class Actinopteri; order Cichliformes; family Cichlidae; genus Rhamphochromis; species Rhamphochromis sp. 'chilingali'. Next base: position 17,501,790 of record NC_137938.1, read on the forward strand.
CCCCAAAGCGCTTTACACTACATTCAGTCATTCACACACTGGTGATGGCAAGCTACATTGTAGCCACAGCGGCCCTGGGGCGCACTGACAGAGGCGAGGCTGCCGGACACTGGTGCCACCAGCCCCTCTGACCACCACCAGTAGGCAACGGGTGAAGTGTCTTGCCTAAGGACACAACGACCAAGACTTTCCGAGCCAAGCTCGAACTGGCAACCTTTCCGATTACAAGACGAACTGCCAACTCTTGAGCCACGATATATGAGCTCTCCTTACATGCCCACAGTGACTGCTGGCTAAAATGCTTTCAACATATGAACCAGAAAATTCTTTCAGGTCAAGTAGAATAGAAGAATAGAATAATCCTTTAATTGTCCCACAAGGGGAAATTTGGTTGTATCAGAAGCAAAAAAAAAAAAAAAAAGAACATTACAGCAAAAAGTACATTACTGTGTTAGGCTACGTCCCCACATACACGGGCATTTTTAAAAATGCAGCTTTTTCTATGTGTTTGGGCCATTCATCCACACATAAAGGGCATTTTGGGTCACTAAAAATGGAGATTTTAAAAAACTCCTGCCAGGGTGGAGATTTTCAAAAACTCAGATTTTGCGTTTAGGTGTGGACGGTGAAAACGGAGATTTAGTGACGCAACCCAGGCACAAAACCTCGTTTACTCTTTCCATCACAGGCTTCTAGACTTCTGATTGGCCAACATTTCTACACAGTTAAGATTTGGCATGTTCCTGACAGCGTTTGACTTCGATCTTGACATTTACATGTGAACTGAAATGTTTTTTCAAAACTGCACATGTGGACAGGATTTTTTTTAAAAAGACGAAAACGGAAAATCTCAGTTTTCAAAAACACCCAAAACACACCTAAAACTGGTTATTAAAAATTGTTTTCTTTTTTCTTTCACGGCATGTTTATCATATGCATTTTATCATTTAGGCATGCAGACATGGTCAAGACAAACTGCAGATGTTCAAACTGAGCATCACAATAGGGAAGAAAGGTGATTTAAGTGACTTTGAATATGGTGTGGTTATTATTGTCAGGTTGGCTGGCCTGAACATTTCAGAAACTGCTGATTTACTGGGATTTTCCACACAGTCAGGTCCAGGATTTACAAAGAAAGGCCCCCAAATAAAGAAGATGTCAGCTGATTCCAGAGGTCAGAGGAGAATGGGAAGACTGCATCAACCTGGCAGGAAGGCAACAGTAACTCCAATAATTCCTAACGTAAAAGACCAGACTGGGCTTCACTTCTGTCAGCGATGAAAAAGGAGCTCACCTGTAAAGTACCTGCTCTGCACACCTATATAAAGTGTATACAGTATATTTCAGTAGCAAGTACCCAATAAAATAAATATATCCCTTAGTTTGATCAAAACGAAGCACAGCTGAAAATGACTGAAATATCATTGGTTATGAATGGTGGCCACATTATGTATAAAGCATATGAAATAATTATCTAATTAAAACACTGGATGTAATGTTAAGAGATCACTAATGTCATTACTGTACCAGTCATTCTTATAACTGTGAGGCATTGCATTGTTAAATGAGTTTTTTTAAGTGACTTGAGAGAGCATCAACTGCAGCTGAAAACAGGGATGTTTTCTTTTTCTTCATAAACCTTCACAGCACTTCACAAACTGCCTATATTTCACTGAAGAAATAAAAGAAACAAAATAATGGCCAACAGCCCTCTGTAGACCTTTATCCTCCTCCCATTTTAGCCCCTTTTAAACACAGAAATGACCCACAGAACACTTCGAAGTGCTGTATCAATGCCTGACTGACAGCTCTACCTCCCTCTGGCCAGCCTACACAACACAGACTTACAATGAAGCCAGAGAAACAGAGAACTGTCAATCACAGGAAAGCCATCCATTGGGCAATATATATGATCATCTGCTAGAATCAAGTTCACCAGGGGTGTGGGCAAGTATACATCGACTCACCCACACACACACACACACACACACACACACACACACACACACACGCACACACACACGGGTACATACTGTAAATAACTGCACACATTACCCCTAAAATATCATAGACAGGTTCATGCACATGAACTAGCATGCGCACATTCACATGCAAAATGCACATAAGCACGCACACATATCCCTTACAGAGTGCAGAAGTCATCAGGGACCTGTAAAGCATTACCCTCTGTGTGACTCGAGCCACTCCAGAAATAGCCTCTGTAATGTATTCTTACCGCCGCCGTCTCTTTTGCACAATAGTGCCCTTAATAACACACTCCATTTCTGTTGGCATAAATAAGGGCTCCATTTCCATCTTATTTCATGCAAATGAGAGCGACGGCGCCCAAACAGGTAGTGGGAGTACTGTGTGAGTGGAGTGTAGAAGTGTGTAGTCGCTGAGTGTAGTGGCATGATTGGGGACGAGCGAATTCAAATGAGCGTTGGAGAGACCCCACGATGTGCCAACGACTCCCACGCCAGCCTGCCAACGGCGTGACAGACAACGTCACTTAGTCACTTATGGGCCCCGCCGCCTGCACATGGTGCCATTACAGGGGCCAACGCAAAAACCAATATTTATCCAGGCAAATGGTTCTCTCTCTAGAGAGAGATTATTGATGCAGACATGAAAGCTGCGCTCCAGTAGTAGGCGCTGGTGCAGCTCGATAACATGTTATGTCATTTGCTGAGTCCGCGGGGTTTTCAGCATTTGAAGAGCAACGATTGCAAGATACAGCAAGCCGCCACGCTGCTTCACACTATTGATTCTATGTGTGATTCTATATATTCTATGTCTATATTCCATGTGCAAAGGTAAAAAGCCATTACAGTTAGATTAACGGCTCATTACGACTCAAATGACTAAAAGTTTGAGAAAAATACAACGTTTTAAAAAGGTAAACCTGCCTATATAAACGCTAACATTTGCATATACCTACCACTACACACTTAAAACTGTGGTGAACCTCTAGTGGTGTTAATTTCCAACATCTCCAAACCAATTTTGTTTGGTGTTAAATGATCACACTTCAGATTAAATACTGTTATTGACTATATCCTTAAAATCTGCCAGTCAGTAGCATAATTCAGTAGCTAATAGTTAACTTATACAACACAGTTGTGCAGTGTTTACAGTAAGAAGAACACTTTTTTCTGTCTGCATGTTCTCTATGTGGTGTAGTTTATTCCCACAATCCCGACACATGTAGGTTAGATTGCCAGGCAGGTCAAAATTTCAGGTGGGTATGGCTGTGTGTGAATGTTCCTCTGTCTCTATACATTAGCGCCCTGATTGGTGCAAACTACATCTTGCCTGGGGTCATGTGGCACAGACTAAGGTCAACTGGCAACATGACAGTGATATAGTACAGATAAAGAAGGAATAAAAAGATGGGTATATACAACACACTCATATCCTGCTTAGTCTTTGTCATTATAGTCATTTGTCATAACTAATGAAAATTGGCTTTTTATTTCCCTTTCAAATAAAGTTAGAAGGCCTAGCCATGGAGCAAAACTGAATAGACTAAACTGAATCCTGTGTATTGGAAAAATAAAGCTAAGTCAGAAATGCCAAAATCTGCAATTCCTCAAACTGCCTCTGGAGACTGGCTCATGTTTACAGCTTTATACAAAAATAAATAAACAATAATAATAAATAAGCTGTTGTGATCCAAATAATACGGTCTGCTGTGTGGTGCAGAACCTCTTATTTAAACAAGGCCACTTGTGGCTCCATTTTGTTGACCAAAATGTAAATCTTGAGGCTTCAAAATGTAGTGCACAACCAGTGGGTAACATCACAGTGGCTGCATCCATCTTTTATATACAGTCTATGGTTAAGACAATTTTATTTGTCAGCTGCTGCAGGTGCATAGTGCAGTGGGAACAGTTTAGAATTTCAAATTGCACAAATGTGCAATTTGTGCAATTTAAATTTGAATTTCACCTTACGTCAAACTTATGACCAATATTTGTTCTAAAAACAGGGAGTTTTGTTCATGAATAAGGGGGTAAAATCTTAGGGTGAACAAAACTGATCGCTGCCTTACTTGCTTGGACACTGCACCACATATACACTACAGTGCATGACCTAAGATACTGCAACCAAAATCATGTTTTTTCTTCTCTAGTGCCAGCAGCAATGCCAGCGGCAGCAGCTGGTTATTGATGATGCTGATTATTTGTGATAATTCACTCAAACTCCCTTGTGAGTCCAGTTAAAGTCATCCACCGATATTTGCTGCCAATCAGATCGACTCAAGGTTATTTCACAACCCAAAAACTTATGTGACTGTGTGACACATTTGTGATCTCAGAAAATCAAACCAAAACCTTATTTCGTTTTTTTAAGAAGTACAAAAAACAGCCCAAAATGCCAGCGGCATTGCCTATAGCAACAACTGATTCCTAAAGAAGGCTGTGTTGCATCGACTTTTGTTACGTCATACTAAGCTACAGAAGGACTTTGTGGAGGACATACTGATGTGAAGTGCTGTAAACCTTAAATTTCCCATTTTCTAATAGAGTTTCTCTGCATCTTTCTGGCCTTTACTTTCCTGCTTCCCAGTAATAACTCATCAGTCGAGCAGTGTAGGCGGCTTTCTGACAGCTTTTTCCTTGGGCTTTATTTTCGCTGATGAAGTTTGAGTTTCTCTACTTTTTCTATCACAGTCTCTGGAGTTTTAAACACAACCACATTAGAAGACATGCAGACATCACTTCCTGTGCAAAAGAAACACCCATCATCAGATGATTGGTCTCAGTCATTAGAATGTCATATCACCTTAGTGAAATAAGAGAATCAACTGTAAGTGTATATTCTGCTTCATACTTTGTGGAACCAAAGGTGATCGTGATTACATAACCTGTTTTGGAAACTCAGTCCAAAGAAGCAGTTGGTAAAATCAGAGGGCGCAGAAGGTGGAGCTGGAGAGGAGAAAAGGTTTACAAGAGTCGCTGGTGGCCAGATAAAACAGTTCCACACTCGCTTCAAGGAAAGGTTAATGTCTCTTTCTCAATTTCTTCATCGCTCCCTCCCTTGCTTTCCCAGCTGAGGTCTGTGTGACTTACAGCAGGTCCAGACTGCATTAGATTAAATCATAAATTACTCACCCACCCCCCATATCTACATCCCCCCCACCCCACTCCCTATCTCACTCTTTCCCCTTTCCATCCTCTCCCTATCTCAATCTCACTCTCCCTTTATTCTCCTATATTCCATTCCCCATGTATTTCGCCTGCTCCCCCACTATTATTTCTCCCCAGCTCTAATCATTATTTTCTTTTCTTCAACCCTTCATTTCTCTCACACTCCCTGTACTCTACAATACAAATGCTGTTCTGTTAGAAGGCTGCTACGCTGACTTTTGGACAGTAAGGCATGTGAGTGAATGTTTGCTAGAACCCCTTCTGCAGATTGGTATTTGCTCCCTTTGATCATCTATATTTTATCAAATATCTGATGAGTTTAATTTAATATAACTGGTCGCATCTCCAGTTAAATCTGCTCTCAAACCATATAGAAGCAATATCAACTGGTAGTCATATACTGTGGATATGGCAGCTGGCCGTGGTGTGCTTTATATGTGTTCACAGAGACAGCTAACAAAACAGACTAGGCTATTCTATTCATTTCTTCCTTCTCATCTGTGGTGTTCATGCACGCAGAGAATAACATTGCGTTCTGGTGCCCTTACTTCACCATCTAGGCAGTGCGAGAGAATGGCACAAACTGCATTTCGCACAGTAAAACAAATGTGCAACAATCACTCATTCAATATGTAAGAAGGAGAGGACAGGTGAGGAAGATGAGCAGTTGTTTTGAAAGGTAAGAACTGCTCAGGAAGGGGCATTTGATTACCTGGAAAGTTGTCACTTTATTAGTTACATCTTGGACCTCTTTTTTTCCCTTCAGAACTTCCTTAAATCTTACAGATCTAAGCACCTATCAGAGAGAGGTCTGCACTCACATAATAGTGCCACGCACTTGCTACAGATTTGCCGTCTGCACACTCAAGATGTGACTCTCCCGTTTCTAGCACTTCCTATAGAGGCTGTACTGGACTGAGATCTGGTGACTGTGGAGGCCGTTTGAGTACAGTGAACTCACTGCCATGTTCAAAGATAAACTTTAACGTGATTTGAGCTCTTTGATATGGCCCTTCATCCTGCTGAAAGCAGCCATCAGAAGGTGGTTACACTGTGGTCACAAAGGAATAGAAACAGTCAGCAACAAAAGAAATTCAGGTAGGCTCTAGTTTTTAAACAATGCTCAGGTGGTGCTAACAGACCAAATGTGTGTCAAGAAAATATCCCCCCAACATCAGGTTCTCAAGTTCACCATATTCTTACAATACCATTCAAGCAGAAATAGAGATACATCATGCCAGGCAATGTTTTTCCAATCTTTTATTGTCCAGTTTTAGTGAGCCATGTGAACTGTAGCCTCGGTTTCCTATTCTGAGGGGACAGGAGTGTTACCTGGTGTGATCTTCAGCTTCTGTAACCCATCTGCTTCAAGGTTCAAGATCCTGCTTGTTCAGAGATGTTATTCCATGCAATACGGATGCAACAAGTGGTTATTTGAGTTACTGTTGCCTTCCTATCAGCTCAAAGCAGTCTGGCTATTCTCCTCTTAAGTACTCAACAAGGCATTTTCACCCAGAGAACTGCTGCTCACTGGATAGTTTCTCTTTTTGGACCATTCTCTGTAAACCCTAGACATGGTTTTGTGGGAAAATCTCAGCAGTTTCACGAGTTTCTGAAATAAAGCCCCGGCATCAACAACCATGTCGATGAAAAGTCACTTAAATCACCTTCATTCTTCATTCGGATTCTCAGTTTGAACTTCAGCAGTTTGTCTCTACCTTGTCTGCAGGCCTAAATGCACTGCTTGCTGCCATGTCATTGGCTGATTAGATATTTTGGTCAACTAACAGGGTTTACCTAATAAAGTCTCTTGTCGTTGTATTTGAATTGGTGCACGGTAGACTGTGGCATCCATCGTTTCAGATTATTACAAAGAAAGGTATCGTGAATTTTACCTTAAGCTGGTGATGTTCTTTAGCACTTGTCAAATTCTGACGAGTAAACCTCAGAGCCAGTAGCCAGGTCGTCAAAGAAAGCAAATCTACTGAACTCATAGCATGGGTTAATTTAGCTGATATTTTAAAACTTTGTCCCAGCTGCATGGCCACCTACATCTAAGGTTTCCCCCACCTGCTAAATCCCACTTTAACCCCTCATAATTACTATATCATCACATGCATACTCATCAGTGGAATCACAACTATCTCATATCTATCGTCTGAAATACCACCTGATACATCAACTATAATAGCTGAATTATACTAAAACTGTAGTTTATTTTTTTACTTTTACTTAGTGTTCTTATTTTTTTTACAAATAAAATGTTTTAGTTTCAGGTTTCTTCCTTATTTCCTTTGTAGTGCACACAATAACATTACATCGAGTTATGATGACTGAGACCTCTGTAAAGGTCTACACATTGTCTGATATTGTTTATGAACTTAGAGAAATAGACGCATGTTAGGAGCTTAACAGAACTTTTGTGGGATAAGAACATGGTTAAAGGGAAAAAAAAGAAAACAGAACTGCCCCTCCATTCAACCCCCACACATCTTGCGCTGCTGCTCCGCTGGAGAAAAAGAGGAATAAAATAGAGTGACCCTGCCACTAGCAGTTCTCTTTTCCCCCCACTGCTCTCTTCTTCCTCCCCCTTGCCGTGTGAAATCAAATTTCCATGTGGCTCCCGTATCTGTTGCACAGCGAGGTGATTTATCAGGGATGCAAAGAGCATGCAGAAACAATCTTTATTACATCCATTTCCTGCTTGTCAGCCGGGATCATGTTGGCTGTTCATTAAAGGCGCGGCGCAGGTGAGGAGAATGCATCCCGATGCCTTGATAGATTGTCTGCTCCCCTGTGGTGACAGCAGCTGGATGGATTGAACAGTGGGGGGCGAGCGGGGAGGAAAAAAAGAGCTGACTCTGTCGCTCCCCCTGTCAGACACACTTTTACATGGCCGGCCAGTGTCATTTCTACCAAACTGCCCTACAGACACACATGCACAAACAGGCTTATGACACTCTCTGGAGTTAAGCCAGGAGTGTGCCTTAATGCATGAGTGCATGACCACAAGCATACAAGTATTTATGGACAGTGATGCAAAGACACTGAGACACAAATTGTAAAATTGAAGTTTTCCTTATTATAGAGCACAATCTTTGGCCCTCTGTGTTGAAAACATGGGCTGAAGAACAGCTCATCAGGGAGACGTTTACCCTAAAGAAAAAAAAACAACCTGTAAAAAGACAGTTAATTATACCTTTCAACAGCGTAGTCACAGCTGTTCAAAGCTTAATATATATTAATATATATTAATTTTAAAATAAATATGCTCGCACAGGTAGTTCTGTGTTGCTTGGCAACTGCTTTGTTTAAATACTTTGAGGACTTTGTTGCTTAGTGTTAAGATAATTATCTTGTACACGGCACTGGGTGCATCTGTAATAGCTGGCACACAGTGAATAGGGCAATTATGTTAGGTTCATTTACACTGTAACAAATACATGCAAATACTAAGAAATATGTTGGAAATATGGCAAAAGTACAAACTTGATATGTGATGAATTTACCACATACAGACCTGTTGATCACCAAGTATTATCAATCTCATGTAAAAAGAATACTCGTATAATATTTGTTTAACAGAACCTGTTAAGTCTGGCAGCTAGGAACGGCCCAGTGATGGACTTGGTGGGGTGATGGTGGTTAGGAGGAGAGCTTAACATAGCACTTTTGTAACACACTATCCTACTGCTATAACACATACTGTACAGCACAGGCTTATACTGACAGCAGCGCTCTGAGATATAGTTAACTTTGATCATATTTATTGTAACATTTGTGGCTTTATAGTAGCTAAGTAACTAAAGATAACAATGTTAGCTCATAGCATTAAACTGGATGTTTTTGACTTTTACTATTAAGTCTTTATAGTTCTGAATATTCCTTTTTACATGTATAAAGGTGTCTAAGGAAAGGTTTTAAGGCCCACCAAAACTATGGCAAAAGCCCTATTTATATTTTAGATTATGAAAAATGGTCTACAGCACACAAAATTCAAAGCATATTCAATTGCACAGTTCAGTGACCTACTGTATGTCAGTAGATTGCAGATTGCAGTCAACTGAATTCTGCTTTGTTACCTTTCCCGATCCAAGCACGTGATCTTCGCTACATTGGCCACTGTAGGCCAAACTTATCCACGCATTTATTACATCCAGATTGGACTACTGTAACTCCCTCTACTCGGGCCTCCAACACTCCTCTCTTTGCCGGCTCCAGTTAATTCAAAATGCAGCTGCGCGTCTTTTAACAGGTACGAGAATTCATGAACACATAACTCCAATTTTAGCCAAATTACATTGGCTCCCTGTTAAATATCGTATAGATTTTAAAATTCTTTTGTTCACTTTTAATATTTTGAATAATTTAGCGCCCAGTTATCTTTCTGATTTACTCCATTCATAAATCCCAACAGAGCACTTAGATCGTCCAACCACAGGCTCCTAGCACAACCTAGGACTCGAATGAAGTCGAGAGGCGACCGGGCCTTTGCATCCGTGGCACCCAGACTCTGGAATAACCTCCCAGTTCATATTCGCACTGCCGAGTCTATCCAGTCTTTTAAATGACGTCTTAAAACGTATTTTTTTACTTTGGCTTTTGATTCTGTCTAGTTGGCTGTTTTAGCTTGTTGCGTTGTTACCTATTGTTTGTTGTCCTCTTTTATTGTTTGTTTTAACTGTCTCATGTTTTTATTGACTGTGAAGCACTGTGGTCAACACTGTTGTTTTAATATGTTCTATATAAATAAATTTTGATTTGATTTGATTTGATTTGAAACTACTGTGGCCGCCGCTCATCTGTAGTGAGTGTAGGCTGTTAGTCTGCTGTTTGTAAGGTTAATTGTTGAGGATATCCCAAACTTTTCTATCAGTTAGCTGCTGTTTTTGCTGCTGTTAGCTGCTGTTAGCCACAGTTAGTGAAAGTTTTTTTGAAGTCTCCAGCCACATAAATAAAAACTGATTATGTGGAACAGCGATGTCCATTTCTACTACTATAGTCAAAAACTAACATCCAGTCCTTTAAGTGACCTCAAAAAGTACTTGTTGTACCTTTGAGTAATATATAACATGAACAGACAGCAATTCAATAGTACTCACACTGTGTGACTTTACAATGTCAATCAGACACAAAACACAGCCCTGCCTCTTAGAATGGCTACGTAAGCCTTCATAATCAGCCATAAAATCTTTTATCACACCTCCTACATCACCTGATAAATACATACAGAATGACAACATAATTAAAGCTCTGCATCTATATGAAGCTTGCATTAACTCCTCGGGGTACAATTTTTTGCGGTGGAACTATAAATTTCTACCTTTATCTTACAGCAGTTTCTTCTGAAAACATGAAAAAGAAGAAGAAATCACACAATGTCTCCATCCGCTCCAGAGGGCAGTTATGCTCAAATTAATGTTTACAGAAGAAGAAAGTATACTCAAAAGGTTTTCTTTTCTTTCTATGCTCTTCACACATCAATGTGGCAAGAAACAGTCCTATATTCAGTCTTCTTTTTCTAAATTCTCGTTGTTTTCTTTCTTCCCCCATTCATTCATTCATTGCTCTATCTCCATCTCCTAGTCTAACTTGTGTCCTGTGTCTCCTTGTGTACCAATGACATGTAATGACAATGGCGTAAGCACCGATCGATAGGAGTCTGCTTTTGGACTCCTTGGCCACGGGGGACAGAGGCCAGCGTTGATAGCTGGGTGACAGGGACATTGTAGTAGAGTGGCGGGACAAGGTGGGTGGGGGGTGGATGTAATTTCTCTGATGAATCTTCATCCTTATCCCACTCACCGGTCATAATGCGTTGATGACAGGCTAATGAGCGCTGCTTATGTTGAAGTGCACACTCTGTGACAGCTGTCTTTTATTCCTGCTATAAAAGTGTCCAAGAGCCTCATTTCTCAAACTATAAAGCCCTGTTTATGTGAACTTTGAGGACATGTCCATACAAACCAGATAGCTAGTGTTTACCAGAGATGTATACTTACACCTTTAGTCTATAAAAAAGGAAAAATATCCCACCTATTTTACACTGTTGTGCATGTACAACCTGTATGTTTATGTACATATGGTCAACTCATCCATCTGAAGTTTCCAGTAGCTTTAATGTAGAGTACTGTTGTAGACACATGTAGTAAGGAAGTGATAAACATGAACAACATGGCAAACAACGGGTCTAAAATGTTGATCTCTGTAGAATGAAAAGTTGTCTCATGCTGATGTTAAACTGCTCACAGTATGGTAGTTTGATAGTTGTTTTTTTAAGATCCGTTGTATAATATCAAAACTTTCAAAACAGTTTTGGGTTTTTTTGTATTAAAACCAGAGAAAACAAACTGTTTTATCCAATCTCTTCAGAACTTGTTTGGGGACAAAAATAACTACATTAAATGTTGATGAGAAAATGACTCTTCTTCTCATATGATTTATTAGGTTGGGAAATATTTTTCTAATGAGTTTATGATATTGATTGCTATTTTCAACTCTTCTTCAATAAAGCATCATATTCCTGCTGTGAATGGTGGTCTCATTTAGAGTCAAATAAGCATTAAGTCATAGTAGGATTTAGAATTTGACTACCTTTTGATTGGCATATCACTACTGCATGGTATCCAGCACCACTGTACCTAAAGTAACTGGGATTGGTGTTAAACATGTGGCACAGTTTTCCAACAAAATTTTCCCAGAGCAAGTGATTTTCAACATAGCATTTCTAAAAATATTAGTTTTCTTTAGAAAGCATGAATTCTTTCTATTTGCACGAAAGAACAGAATTATTTCAGCAAAAAAATAAATAAAAAAAAACAACTACCACAGTCAGTGTTATTAGCCCCTCGAGAAACGGACCTTTTTGTTGAGCTCTGACACAAACCACTGCTGTGCAATGATGTTCTTTTACTCTGTTATACTCAAAGCTTGTGAAATCAAGTTAAAACTGAGGGATATCTTCCAATTTATACACAGAATAAAAATGCCGAAAACAGAAGACATTCGTTTAGAGGAAAAGAATTGTTGATGCTCACAAAGCAGGAGATGGATATACAAAGTTATCACAGCATTTCCAAGTTTCAAGAACTGGAGTGAGATGTATCATCAAGAAATTCAGAAAAAGCCACACAGTACGGAAGCAAAATACTTCAAAGACTCTGTAAAGCAAACTAGTGAGAGATGTGTCTAAAGACCCCAGAACAACAGCCAAGACTGAAGTATGCTAAGGGCAACCTGGAGAAGGATTATGCTTACTGGAAGTGCGTCCTTTGGTCGGATGAGACAAAACTAGTGCTCTTTGGACACAAACCAGACATGTTGCTTTTATTTGGAGAAAGAAGGAAGAGACACACAACTCAAAGAACATTGTTCACAGTGAAACATGGTGGTGGGTGTATTATGCTGTAGGGATGCTCCTGGAACTGGGAATCTCATCAGGGTGGAAGGAACCACCAACAAGGATGCATGAAGATTTGAAAAGAAAACTGAGTCTGGATGGTCGCTTTGTCTTCCAACATGACAAATGTTTGAAGACTTAACATATGTCACTTCTGGTAAAGAACTACCTCCAGAGGACCAAGTGAAAATTATTGACTGACCTCCTCAAACCCCTGACTTGAATCCCAATGAAAATCTGTTAGTTGAACTGAAGATCAAAGTTTATGACAGAAGACCATTCAAATCTGAAAGAAGGGTTTTCAAAGAAAAATAAACTTAGGATGTTTGGAAAAGTGTGTAAAGAATTCCTTGCTCTGTCTAACAGCACTTGGGAAATATACATATATATATATTTTTTTTTAAGTTTCATAGGGGGAGCTAATAGTTCTCTCCTCATCTGTAAGTAGTATTTGATTCAAGGCTGTTTAACTAATTCCACCATGAATAACGGATGCTTCTTGCTAACCACGTGAGGCAGTGTAAGCATTAGCTGATGAGCACAACCTCTCTTCTCAGCATCAGTTAAGTACTTTGAAATTAATAATAGGTAAATGTTACATAGGTTCACAATCCTGCATTGTACAATACAGTCACAACCTTGTAGGTCACTTTGCATCTTCACAGATTCAATGTGTTGCACTCAAAGGTGTGCATACACAAAGTTGAGAAATAAGGGTCTTTATTATTTTATAGCTTTTCAACGATCACCCACTGTTCATGAAGCTATAAAAGCAAGTTGATGAAACTATAACTAATGCTGCCATGCACAGAGAACAGTAAAGGGTATAGTCCATGCAAACAAAGGAAAGCTTATGAATGAAGGTGGCACTATGAATGTGATTCAACAGTTTTAGAAAACAAGTCTCAGATTGCCAATTACATCTAAAACAGAAGGACTGAACTGAAGGATGGCTATGGAGGAGGAGCACAGTGGAGGAGGGGGTGGTAGGGTGCTTTCACTCAAAGAAAATAATTTATTTCATTGTGATATTAAAATCAATGACATCGATTGAAAGGTGGCTAAAGGTGAGCGTGTACATGATCCTTTAGCTGTGAGAGGCAAAATGTCCAAAAGGGAGGGAAAGAAAGAGAGATGAGGAAAAGGAGGAGTAGAAGAAGAAGAAGAAAAAAAGGTGGCCAAAGGAAAAAGTCACCTCCTAGTTAACAAAGAGGGGAAAGGGAAGAGGAAAAGAGGAAAAAAGAAAGAAGGAAGAGAGAGAGAGGGTGGGAGGGAGAAAGGAAAAGGAGCGGGGCTCTTGCCCAGTGGAATCAATACAGAGAGGTGGAGCAGAGTACAATAGCCTCAGAGGAGAGGAGATTCAGTGGTGCAGGTCTAATACTCTCTGTCTCACACACACACACACACACACACACACACACACACACACACACACACACACACACACACACACACACACACACACACACACACACTCGCCCCACTCTGAATCCTTTTTGCTCTTGCTTTCTCTTGACATTTCCCTCTATATCCTTCCTCTATTTAATTTCTTTCTCCTTCTCTCTCGCTTTCTTGCTCATTCTGTAGCCACCCTCCACCTCGTGCCACCCATACCCAAACATACACACACAGACACAGTCTGTATGCAGAAGGATGCAGAAGAGAGAGAAGGCCTTCTATCCAAAGAGGCTAACCACAACACAAGCTTTTTTTCTCCTGAAACCAGACACTGAAGTCAAAAACTGACACTCCTGCATGCATGCATGCATGCATACCAGCGAATCAACACACACAGATATATTGTTTCTTAAAACCCAGTCACTTTCACACACAGAGGGCAGAGTCAGAGGCACTTGAATGCAAAAAAGAAGAAGAAAAAAAAAGGTGAAGACTTCAACACACACATACAAAACAGCACACACAACTACTCCAGCTCTATCAGCACTTGAGACTAGTGAGGCTTCAATTAGTTCTTGATGAATGAGCCCATAAGATGCCGCTCTCTCATTTCCCTTGTTGCCAGATATCTAAGCAATCAGAGAGAAATGAATTCTCATTGTGGCATGACTGAGATGAAGATGACGGTGGTAGGGCGGTGGTAGTGGTGGTAGCGGCTTGGGGGAGGAGGGCACTAACATAAATCATTCACCCTCTCCGCTCAGAGCCAGAGCTGAGCTTTGTCACACCAAACCTGACAAGCTTTTGCCGATTTAACATCTTTTGTTTTTTTGTTTTTTTTAGTGCACACTGCACACATCTTGTCGAAGTATTGCACAGAATTGTTGCATTATGCAAGTTTCTAATTGAAATATATTTTTTCAAAAATGTAAGTTTGTTTCTGGTATAATTGTGTAAAGCAAAGGCAATGCATACTCAACTGAGATAAAAGCGTTAAGAGGGTAAATACTGCAAAAGAAAAAGTGCCTTAGTTTTTAGATGTTGACTGCCAGCAAATGCAGATTTTATATATTTTATTTATAACGTGTGTGAACATGTTTGTTGCAGTAAAGTTAGACTCACCATCATCAATGATGCTGACCACGACTCCATGTCCAGTAACGTTGTTCCTCCAAACCGGCATCAAATTCAGGTCAGTCGCATCAGTGTACTCACCCTGTGCAAACTATACACACACAGACACATATATACACAATATTATTAAAATGTTAGCATCACAAAAAAAGTATAATTTCCTTTTTTCTACTTTTTTCCAAGTCTACTTGGTGGCACGCTGATATCCTCACAGAGCCTTGGTCAGTATATTTACTAGCGGACACAGTAAATATACTGTAACAATGGCATAAATCAGATATCAACTGCTTTCTGTTTTTGTTCACTGCAAAAAACAGTCAGTGTGCAATAGGCTCTTAACACTGCAGGTAAAAAAAATAATAGAGACAGTGTTAGATTCTTGTCCACTGCAATCCACTGTGCCGCGGCACATAGGTGTGCCTTGAGAAATGGTCAGGTGTGCCGTGGATGATGATCTGGTTTCACCTGGTTAGTACTCTAAGCGATCGGCGTGAGTAACGTGCAGAACAATTACATTCTCTTCCACTAGAGGGCAGTACAACTACCTGCTCTAATTAAATGGGTTGCCAACTGCCATTAAAAACAGAAGAAGACGAAGAAGAAATTACAGAATAGTCATGCTGTGAGACAATGCAGCACGTAATAGCAACAGATAAATATTTGAAAAGAAAAAGTAGTCAATCTGACCTGGGTCCTGGAGAAAATTCCCACCCAGGTGAAGGCCCTAGCATGAGAAGTGGTCAGAAGAAAGCACAAAAGGTATAATGGGGAGAAACCGAGCCAATTCTACTATACCTGATGTGCAGGGAAAAATTATCAATATGCTTTTTGTGAGTTTTTTGTTTGGTGGTGTGCCGTGTGATTTTTCTAATGTGAAATATGTTCCGTGGCTCCGAAAGGTTGGGAAACACTGGTCCTACTGGATGGATGAATGGTCAAAACTTCACTGTGCATTATTATTATTACTGTACTGTATATGAATATATTACCCTCTGAATTTTTGCTACATGTGCATTAATGGAAATGTTTACTTCAGTCGCTGGGTTATGTTAACTTGTGAGGAAACATGTGCACATCCAGTGATACTTTCAGAAACCATATGTACGTTCAAAGTGCCCATAAGAAGCCCGGGGAGTTCATGGACGAGTCACATAGACAGGTCTTTCATCCTTTCACTTCAAACCACACAATCCACCCACACGCACACAAATCCACACACTGCTGTGCAGAAATCCCACCAACGTGAGGCACGAGAACCATCTTGGCAGCTCCCATGAGTCCTAATGGCCCCACACACTACACAGACACATTCCCTTGATAGCTTTAAGTGAAGCTTCAGTCTTGCATCTTCATGCAAACACATTCTCACAGGAGCACAAACCATAAAGGTAGTGCCAAAAGGTAGCGCGCAAGCTGTCTCACCAAAAATGTCAGCAGCTTCCCAAACATCCCCTGCCCACACACACAAAGCCAATCTGATATTCAAAGTGAGTTTTTCAAGAGGCTTCAACTCGGTTGTTGTTATCATGATGAAGAGAGAGAGGGAGAGAACGAGGGGGAGAAGAACACACAATGGAAAAAATGGTTACGAGGTGGTGGCAGTGGGTGGTGGTAGTTGTGGTAGGCAGGACTTGTTTGTGTGTGTCTGTGTGTTTGTATGTGTGTGTGTGCTTTCATATGTGTGTGTTTTGGGGGCTGCATCTGGGGAGCAGCAATGCTTTGTTGTTGTTGTGTGAATAAAGCTGATGAATGGAGGCAGCTAGCAGGCTAACGTCCACCATAGCACGAGGACCGGCCCAGGGGAAAACGCACACACAACCAAAGGTACACCAAAATAAACTCACACACACACCTTTGTGAACTTGGATATAAGCCCACAGAGAGGCATTTTGAACACTGATTCACCCCACGCAGTCGTAGAGTGATCACCAACAACATACACACACACACACGCGCAGAATCATGATCATTCTCTGAAGCACTGAAATATACTAATCATGTGTTTCTCTAGTAAATGAACATTCTGGCACACACAAGCACAAATGCACACATGATCAAAGACATATACCCTTGGAGTTTTGGAAAGTTCATGCAACAAGAGAAAACAACAGTGGCCCTTTTTCTATGCAGAAGACACACATGTAAACAGAGTGATAACATAACAATCTCTGGCTTCCCTGCCTTTATCGCAGCTGCCCCTCAGTGAAAACATACACACACTCTCTCTCATATAAACACACAGTAGGCACGCTCAAGATGCTGCGTGGATTTCAGAGGCTTTGAATGAGCTCCTCAGGAGGGGCTTGTCTCAGTCTAACAAAATAGGTACAATAGGCTCCACTTGCCTTGTGTGTGTACAGGTGGGTATAGCCCATCAGGTACAGCTTTTAGCGAACATACATGCCCGACTAGCACACACACACACACAAACATATATTTGTCTGGTCCTGGCAGGCTACCAACCCTGAGCAGATTACTGACCCTCAATCAATATCTACGTCCACCAGAGGCTGATTAAACACAACAGAACGAAAGCAGGAGAGCAGGGCTACTGAGCAGGAAAGACAGGGAGGGCCAGACAGAGAGAGCAATGTCCTCAACGTTAAAGACGCCTTTCATTTTTCTTGATTAATGAGTGATTGATAATTATGTTCTATTTCTCAGTTCATGCAATCATTCCATAAAGTTAACGTTAATCCGCTTAGTGTCATACTGCATGCTCCAGCACATGAATCATACTGCGCTGCATAAACAATCTTGTCAATAACCTTCTTAAATCGAGAGAGGTGACTATGTGCAACAAAATCGTGCTTATAAGAAAAGAAACCGTCAGATTTTTTTTCCCCTCACTAGTGCTTCATATGCCCCCATCATCTCTCCTGACTTCCTCTGTTTCTGTCTTCACCTCCCTCCACCCCCATCCTGACTTTCACCCCTTCATCTTGCCCTGAGAGCTGAGGTGTCAATCATTCTGTTGCCGGTTGCTCTGGTGAATCTCTGACCCCGCCCCTCCTCCTCCTCGCGCTGCCAGATTACGCCCTCGTATGTCAGTCAAGAACGTCTGCCCTGACGATTGGACGAGCCCTGGTTGCCCTGTATTAGTAATAAACCAGACACTAATACAGGCTGTTGAATTGTTGACTACACTTTGGTAAGAGTAAAAGAATTATTAAGACCTATCAAGGAATTTATAAAGCATAAGTTACATAATGTAACCAGTTGTGTAAATGCAAACATAATCTAAAGAAAAAAAACAGGGACAGGGTTTCTCAATAAGCAGCTTTCCTATTCAGCTGTTTACTGAGCTTTAATATACTTTTTGGTATCAACCGAATGTGTCAGGAAAGGTACTCAAGGCTGTTAAGCGCATACGTTTCTGAAATAAACTGAAACTTGTGTGCTTAAACACATTTTTAAAAAATTAATAACAGCTTACGAAGAGTCATAGACATAACTGTGACAATATAATGACCAGTGTTGGTTTTTTCCCCTCAGAAAAGATTCATTCAACAAACATTTCTAAAGACAGTTCCAGAACTTTGTGTCTTAAAGTTACAGTGTCTAAAATGTTCAATGCTAGATGTCAGTAGACTGCAGATATCAATTAACTGAGGCTTTCTCGCCCCTCCCAATTCAAGTACATAAGTCTAGCTACTTTGGCTGCTGTAGGAAAAACATGTTTTAGTCAGGTCAGAAAGATCAAAAATATGAAATTTAGACTGTACCCCATAACAACCATGGCCAGCCGGCGTGTTTCTGCTATGTTTGAACCAGATTCGCTCTGGAGTTTTTCCCCATGTGTTAAAGTCCACTGTTTACCTCAGCTGTCAATGCTGGGCGAGAAACCTCCACCTTTATTTACTCCAGGAGTGGGGGAACTCCAGGCCTCAAGGGCCGGTGTAATGCAGGTTTTAGACGTGTCCTTGATCCAACACAGCTGATTTAAATGGCTAAATGACATCCTCAACATGTCTTGAAGTTCTCCAGAGGTCTGGTAACAAACTAATCATGTGATTCAGGTGTGTTGACCCAAGGTGAGATTTAAAACCTGCAGGACACCGGCCCTCAGGGCCTGGAGTTCCCCACCCCTGATTTACTTTGTAAGGGGCTGTAAAACGTTGTGGACGGACTCTAATATACAGCTCACTGAGTCAGAGAAGCTCACTTCTAAATGATGACAGCCATACTGAGGTGCGTTATTGAACATATGCTGAGCAGTCGGCAAGCGCTACTGTTTTTCGCGCTGTTAGCTACTCTTAGCCTCTTAGCCTGCTGTTAACACAAGAAATATTGTTGGACTCTGACACTTAGCAAATTAGCTCTCATACTATGTAAGAATGTAATCAAATCAGCAGGAATGTGGGATTCTCTTGAACCTTAACATTAGCTGGTTTAATGTGAGCTTATAAACAGCTGTTGTTGTTGTTTAGCCGGCTCTTGTCTGGTGTACAGAGACAGGAAGGTCATCTAATGTAGCTGACAATAACTAACTGCAACAATATTGGGAATAAATAAGTATATTTATGCACATTACAGTTTCGGAGACGAGGCTTGAGATAAGGAGGAAGAGGATGATATCATGCAAACTCTAAAATTAACTTGAAATTCTGATTGAGATGCTAATCTGTGAATTTTGACTACTTGAAATATTTTATAATAAAAGGCTATAGATGCAGCTATTAAATAATTTGTACGTTATTAAAAAATAAGATATTTTATCAAAAAATATGCCTTTTTATACCCAAGCATCCTGTCACTTTGCTCCTTTTGGTCTTCTCAAACATAGTGTACAAGTATCGTCCAAACAGGATGAACAAGACTCTGCAGAATGGATGAGCATGTCTTGTTGTTGCAGCCCAGTTGTGTGTCAGTGTTGCTCCGAGCCTCATCAATCCCTGACATCTGTCTCAGTTCAACATGGACAACCCCCTTCACCTCCTCTCTCGCTCGCTCTTTCCTCCTCCACAATCCCCCCCATCTCTCTATCGTCCGTCTCACTCTCCAGTCACACATGAAAGCCTGCCTGACTTATGCCTGTCAGAGGAACATCCTTCAACATGAAGATGAGAAAAGTCGGGGTGGGGCTTCCAGATAAGACCAATGAACACATACAAACACACACTACTACACATACACTTACACATAAATACACCCACCAGTTCCCACTGCATGGGCCAGAGAGGGTCATTGAAGGTGAGGGACTGGTCACTCTTATTCTCTTCGGGCTGCTTGTCAGTTTCAGACTCTTTCCTGTGGGGACCTGCAAGCACACACAAATATCATGTATAAACGTGTGCATGTAGTCTTTCTTTCCTTGTCCTGAACTCTGATTTCAGGACATCCCTGGTTCCCAACCAATGGCGCAAGGCCTCCCAGATCTCCTTTTTCTCCGCTGAGGTGGAATTCTACTGGCAGATTACCATATCATTAGCATATTATTAGCATCTCATTGCTGCAGAACAGCTTGGCTCGCTGTCTGCAGAAGAGCCATCAGCCCATCAAGGCCTGCACCTTTCCTTCCCTACATTTAATGTTACACCGACTGCCACTCGTTTTCACCCATGCACAACCCTCTCTCTCAGTGCTCTCTACTATCTTCTCGCTATCAGTTTGTTTGATAATTTCTTGAACTACCAAATTAATTGATATCACACTAGCCTTTTCTGGAAGTGACTGTAATGAAACATCCCACACAAGTATAAATATATCTCAAGTATTAGGATTAATAGGAGATCATTTGGTTCCAAACCAATTTAAATTTTCTTGCACGACTCTCTCCAGTGTAGCATTGCTATGAAACAAATAATAATTACAGTTGCTTTACCTTAATAGACTCTGATTAGGAATTGTGTTTTACCGCATGTAAAACACAAATTTAAAATCTGCCTCTGGACACATGACCCAGTATGCAGAGTGTTGTCAGTAAAGCTAACTTATAACAGTAGAGAACCACAAGTATAGTATTGTTAGAGAGATTCTTCCAAGTCTTTCAGTTAAAAAAATACTTTTTTTCATATAAAGTAATGTGAATGTAGTTGAATACCACAATTAAAGACAATTAACAATACGCTAATGTATATCTGGACCTTTGGGAGACGAATGTGTCCCATTCTCGTTGTTCAAGAGTCCTGGGTCTCCTTTGTCATATTTATCATTTCATTGTGCATCAAATGTGTTCAACTGATGAAAGATCTGGACTGCAGACAGGCCAATTCAGTACCCGGACTCTTCTAATATGAAGCCATACAATAGATGCATGATTTAGTTGAGCATTTCTGGTTGAAATATATGCGGCATTCCATAAAAAGATGTTTGTATGGGACTCTATGTCACTTAAAATCTGTATATATATTTCAGTGCTGATGCTTCCTTTCCAGATGTGCAAGCTGCCTTTTCCATAGGCAATAAAGTACCCCCATGCCACCAGAGATGCTGGCTTTTCAACTGAGCACTGACAACAAGCCAGATGGTCCAATTCCTCTTAAGTCCTGAGGATGTGGCATCTATGCTTTCCAAAAAGAATTCCATACTTCGATTTGTCTGACAGAACAGTTTTTATTTTATTTTAAATGAGCTTTGGTCCAGAGACGACAGCAGTGTTTCTGGATTATGTTCAAGTATGACTTCTTCTCAGCATGATAAAGCTTTAACCTGCACTTGTGGATGGCACAACACACTCTGTTCATAGACAGTTATTTTTGGAAGTATTCGTGAGCTCATGCAGGGTTTTTTCATGTCAGTCATGCCTGTTTTTAAATGTAGTGTTGCCTGAGGACCAGAACAACACAGACATTCATTACTGATTTTCAGAAATGGGGTTGTATTTTTATTAAACATTAATAAAATACGAAATTTTAATTCACCATGACAAATTTTCTTGATCACTTTGCTTTACTGTTTAACTTCAAGTATCGACATGTGTTTAAGTAAATATGCAAGGACAGTATAGGACAAATAC
The DNA here is from genome assembly GCF_963969265.1 of Rhamphochromis sp. 'chilingali'. NCBI lineage: Eukaryota > Metazoa > Chordata > Actinopteri > Cichliformes > Cichlidae > Rhamphochromis > Rhamphochromis sp. 'chilingali'. The sequence continues at coordinate 17,523,832 of NC_137938.1, forward strand.
ATGAATGTAAATCAAATCCAACACAATTAAAAAAGAAAGAAATGTTAAAATATAATTTTTACATACATTCTCTGGGATTTTAGATCACTTTAGGAAGTAAAATGATTAAACTGTGTAAAATAAAACTGCTCAAGGTTGCCTTGTCCCTTGCAGATGGTGTGGTATGATTCTCTGATTTTATTGTTAATATTATATACTGTAAATAATGAGATATTCAAAGTCTTAGCAATATTACATTGAGAAAAATTATTTTGAAGTTGTTTCACAATTTCTAGACACATTTGTTTTGCAGACTGAAGAACCTCTTCCCATCTTTACCTCTGAGAAACGCTGCCTCTCTAAGATGGTCTTTTTATATAGCTATATTTATATAGCTAGCAATCACCCACTGATGCTCTTATGGCAGTTTTTCAGCTCAGGTCAGTATCTATTCATCTTCAGGGATGATATGGTTGAGTACAAATTCACTGAATTCAGAGTATATGAGGACATGCATCCATATAGTCTGAATTCAAAGAGTTATAACACTAAGATAGCGGTATACTGGAAGCCAAACAGCTGACAGCATTATAGTGCCAGGATTTTAAATGACACAGTACTGGATTTTTTAACAGACTACATATATATATATATATATATATATACATATATATATATATATATATATATATATATATATATATATATATATATATATATATATATATATATATATATATATATATATATATTAGGGGTGCAACGATATTCGTATCGATATTGAACCGTTCGATACAGTGCTTTCGGTTCGGTACGCATATGTATCGAACAATACAACATTTGTAATTTATTTTATCAATTTTCCTTCTGACGATGCTGTCTGTGTTGAGCGCTCAGTGAATCTGTGTTCGACTACTCCGCCTAGGCTGCACTGTCGAGCGCAGATCCACTGAGCGCTCAACACAGACAGCATAGTCAGAAGGAAGAGCGCAGGGCAAGCTAGCGAGACAGAAGTTAAGCTCTACTTGCAACAGGCAAATTGAACCTCATTCAGATCTGGCGTTTGGAATTATTTTGGTTTTCATGTGACGTATGACCCTGAAGGTAAGCGAGTCATGGACTAAAGTAAAACAGTATGTTGGATGTGCCATGCAATGCTCAATTACATTGGTGTGAACTAGTGTGTTAGCGCAGTTAGCTCGTTAACGTGTTGGCCGTCTAGCCCCATGCACGGAGCGATCGGCGGTAGCTCGTTAACGGAGATTTGCCGTGTTGTGGCGTTAAGGTCATTTCAACGAGATTAACCTGAAAGCACTAGTGGGAACACAACGAATATGACTGCACATTTACGCCGACATCATCGTAGTGCAAAGACAAGTGGAAGCAGACAAAAAAAAGCAAGCATGCTACTAACTTTAGCCGAGTCATTTAGACAGCTGTTAGCACATGATTCTCCTTATGCTGCTGAGAATATAGCCCAGAAGAAGCGGATAGTATAGCTTTTATTTTGGAAAGAGCCATTTCTCTGTAATAAACTCTCTTTTCCAAAGATGAGTGATTCCTCAATCAGATACAGGGCTTGCAATATCGCTAGCCCGACGTCCTGGAGCTAGCGATTTTTTTCAGTCGGGCTACCAAAATCTTTCTCTTCCCTGCCCGTCGGGCTATTGTAGGAAAAATATATGTCAATGCTTTTGCATTCTTTCAGAAATGTAGCTGGGTAATTATGTCATTGGCATCGGTGAGCCACTGTCAATATGTGACATATTGAAGTCGCGTTTGAATTTGCGCTTGTTTTTTTGCTTTCACTTTGCAATCGTGCGAACTGTGTATAGAGAGCGACAGCACTGATCTGTGAGTGATGATAATTTGTGCACCAATTCCTCTGACATCGTCTTATTAATCGTTAGCTTACTATGCAAACATGACAAGTGAAATCTCCCGCAGCAAGCTTAAACATGTGAGAGGTTGATCGCGCAGAGAATCGCTGAGCTTATGTGAGTGAGCGTGTAAAAGCATTTCAGTTCTGCTGAGCCAAATAAGACAGGTCAGGGTGAAGAAGTGACAGCCAAAGAAAAGCTTACCACAAAACGGAGAAGTTATGACAAATCAGACTATAAGGCAAAAAGAAAGTGCAGCTTTATGGTTTCATGGACAAAAGAATTTCTGTGGCTGCAATATGATGAGATAAATAACCAGGGCTGCACATAAGTGGTCCGCAGGTGCGCATTCGCTGTCAAAATAAAAAACACGCACAAGGGTTAGGGTTAAATTTAAAAACTGTACTTTTGAGTTAAAATATATATTTATAATTTTAATAAATGACAAATTAAAAATGCATGAACATTTTTTTGTATCGAAAAAATATCGAACCGTGACACCAAAGTATCGAACCGAACCGAACCGTGAATTTTGTGTATCGTTGCACCCCTAATATATATATATATATATATATATATATATATATATATATATATATATATATATATATATATATATATATATATATATATATATACATACATATATATATATACATACATATACATACATATATATACATACATACATATATATATACATACATATATATATACATATATATATACATATATATATACATATATATATATATATATACACAGTGGGGCAAAAAAGTATTTAGTCAGCCACCGATTGTGCAAGTTCCCCCACCTAAAATGATGACAGAGGTCAGTAATTTGCACCACAGGTACACTTCAACTGTGAGAGACAGAATGTGAAAAAAAAATCCATGAATCCACATGGTAGGATTTGTAAAGAATTTATTCGTAAATCAGGGTGGAAAATAAGTATTTGGTCAATAACAAAAATACAACTCAATACTTTGTAACATAACCTTTGTTGGCAATAACAGAGGTCAAACGTTTACTATAGGTCTTCACCAGGTTTGCACACACAGTAGCTGGTATTTTGGCCCATTCCTCCATGCAGATCTTCTCGAGAGCAGTGATGTTTTGGGGCTGTCGCCGAGCAACACGGACTTTCAACTCCCGCCACAGATTTTCTATGGGGTTGAGGTCTGGAGACTGGCTAGGCCACTCCAGGACTTTCAAATGCTTCTTACGGAGCCACTCCTTTGTTGCCCGGGCGGTGTGTTTTGGATCATTGTCATGTTGGAAGACCCAGCCTCGTTTCATCTTCAAAGTTCTCACAGATGGAAGGAGGTTTTGGCTCAAAATCTCACGATACATGGCCCCATTCATTCTGTCCTTAACACGGATCAGTCGTCCTGTCCCCTTGGCAGAAAAACAGCCCCATAGCATGATGTTTCCACCCCCATGCTTCACAGTAGGTATGGTGTTCTTGGGATGCAACTCAGTATTCTTCTTCCTCCAAACACGACGAGTTGAGTTTATACCAAAAAGTTCTACTTTGGTTTCATCTGACCACATGACATTCTCCCAATCCTCTGCTGTATCATCCATGTGCTCTCTGGCAAACTTCAGACGGGCCTGGACATGCACTGGCTTCAGCAGCGGAACACGTCTGGCACTGCGGGATTTGATTCCCTGCCGTTGTAGTGTGTTACTGATGGTGACCTTTGTTACTTTGGTCCCAGCTCTCTGCAGGTCATTCACCAGGTCCCCCCGTGTGGTTCTGGGATCTTTGCTCACCGTTCTCATGATCATTTTGACCCCACGGGATGAGATCTTGCGTGGAGCCCCAGATCGAGGGAGATTATCATTGGTCTTGTATGTCTTCCATTTTCTGATGATTGCTCCCACAGTTGATTTTTTCACACCAAGCTGCTTGCCTATTGTAGATTCACTCTTCCCAGTCTGGTGCAGGTCTACAATACTTTTCCTGGTGTCCTTCGAAAGCTCTTTGGTCTTGGCCATGGCGGAGTTTGGAGTCTGACTGTTTGAGGCTGTGGACAGGTGTCTTTTATACAGATGATGGGTTCAAACAGGTGCCATTCATACAGGTAACGAGTGGGGGACAGAAAAGCTTCTTACAGACGACGTTACAGGTCTGTGAGAGCCAGAGATTTTCCTTGTTTGAGGTGACCAAATACTTATTGTCCACCCTAATTTACGAATAAATTGAAGTGTACCTCTGGTGCAAATTACTGACCTCTGTCATCATTTTAAGTGGGGGAACTTGCACAATCGGTGGCTGACTAAATACTTTTTTGCCCCACTGTATATACACACACACTACTGCCATCAAATCCAGCCGCCCACATAACAGTGAATACCTGCAAATTAAATAGAATATTATCCTCCAAAATATTTTCTCCACCATCTATGCTCAGATCTATGTGGACTGAAGAGGTTGTACACCGGTTGTGTATACTTGTAGAAGACAAATATGAACCTCTTCTTCAGCGCACGATGCAGCTGGAACATGACCAGAGGACCCTGAAATTCTTTAATGTTTCAATTTTCATTATACAGTCATTTGAAAAAATAATTACATCCCACTGAAACGGCAGGCTTTTTGGACGTATTTGGACAAGCAAACATTTGATCCACTTTGAAACAGTGCCCACAGATAAGGAGATAATCAAAAGAAAAATATCAAAAGATGCAATTTTCTTCTGTGAAAAGAGTATGCCCACCCTTCGCTTCAGAAGCTAGTATGTCGACCTTTTAACAGAAAAATAAAAAAAAATCTTGTAGGCGTTTTGCTCAATTACCCACCAGTCTTTGACAACGGCTTGCTAAAATTTTTTGACCCTTCTTCCATGCAAAATTCCTTCAGTTGCGAGATGTTTGAGTGCTTTCTTACATGTACTGCCAGTTTCAAATCCCACAACATTTTGATGGGATTTTTCCTGGGGGGGGTTTTTTCAATAAAAATTGTTTTTTCTTTTCTAACAATGTCTTGGTGGAATTGTTTGTTTAGGATAATCCTGCTGAGAGGTCCACTTCCAGTTCACCTTTCAGACAAATAACCATATATTATCTTTCAGCTCTTTGATATGATGCTGAATTCATGGCCGAATCACTGACCCCAAGTTGTGCAAGAAAACCACACCAAAGCATGACATTTCCACACAGTTCATATGAGTTTCTTCTCCTCAAAAGCCACCTTTGGTCTGATCCAAACATGTCAACTTTTGTTGTGGCCAAACAACTACTTTTGATTTGTCTGTCCAGTGGACATTTTTCCAAAAGCCCTGGTCTTTACCTTTACAGTCACTGGCAAACTGCTGTGCACTATTAAACATTGTGAGGCATCTCTTTCTGACAATACAAATATACATTTTCCCAACAACATTTGGCAGTTATGGGCAGATTCTGTCATGAGACTTCTTTTAGCAGCGCAGCTCCTGTGATGAATCTGCTGGGGTAGCCGGTCCCAAAAAAATCAAATTGGCAGTCAAGTTGAATCTTTCTCAGTTATAGATGAAGTTCTACTTTTTCTGCTTCTTCTGGCTGCTCCCTTGAGTGGTTGTCACAGCAGATAATCTTTCTCCACCTCACCCTATCGCTAGCGTCCTCCAATGTCACACCAGCCCCCACATGTCCCGCTTCACTACATCCTTCCTGCACACGTACCATCTCAACTTTGCCGCTCTAACTTTATCTCTAAAATGCTCGACCTGAGGTGTCTTTCTGATGTACTCATCTTAATCTTATTACTCCTCACAAAAACCTTGGTATCTTCAGATCTGCCACCTCCACCTCGGCCTCCTGCCTGTTCGTCAAAGCAGCTCTCTGCAATTTCTCTTCAGATCTTGATGGTTCACCACACTTCGATAACAATTGGAACACCAGACGCTGGATGTGAGAGGTTGAAATAACACATGTTCCACCTGTCTCTCCCCAAGGAGGCTCTAATCATTGGCACCTAATCAGGACCTGATTCTAACATTATCAGTCTGACAGTGTTGGTAATATTGGGATACACTTCCTCTCTTTCATGCTTCTGATTTGTTCTTATTGATTTATTTCTTAAAAAATATTTGACAGTGGCTAGCGTAGTGGCTTACACATTTGCCTAATTAGCGAAAGATCCCAAGTTTGTTTCTGTGAAGGGACACAGTTCCCTTTGGGGTTTTGTCAGGAAGGGAATGTTGTGTGGAAATCTCCTTTACTGACAAATCTGTTGTCAGTAAAGGAGCAGTTGAATATAGTTATATTTTATAATGACATCTAATATGTAACAACACAACTTCTTATCTTTTAGTCTTCAAATGGTTTGTGTTTGCTTGTCCAAATATGTCAAACAGGTTATCTGCAGGTTAAATATATCACGTGTAGTAAGGTCCATATTTTTGAGACATTTTGCTTCTGGACACCAATACAGTGGATTTAAATCAAACAGTCAAGATGTGACTGAAGCTTTAATTGTACTGTATTAAATGTTTAGGAATTACACACATTTGTGCATGTAGAGCCAGTAGAGACTCAAAGGTTATTGGACAATTAACTGATACATGTTTCATGATTAGGCCTGTTCCCTTCTTATTCCATGGCAACTTAAGCTGACAAAAGATCGGAAGTTGATTCCAGTAGTTCGATGTCCATTTCGTAACTGTTCACTAGAACTCTCAATATGAAGTTATGAAGAAATGTCAGTGCAAGTTAAGGGAGCCATCCTGAGACTGGAATATCAAAATAAACCTCTCAGAGAGATAGCAAAACTTATGTAGTAGCTAAAACAACAATTTGGTAAACATTCTTCATAAAAAAGAAGAAAAAAAAAAACGACCCGACTCAGCAATATCAAAAGGCCTGAAAGACAACTAAAGTGTAAAATAAGTGAGATATTCCCATGATTAAGATAAACACCTTCACAACACCCAACCTAGTCAAGAACACTGTCAAGGAGGCAGCAGTATCATTGTTCAAGTCTACAATCAAGATATACCTTAATGAATGGTAATACAGAGAATTTACAACAAAGTGCGAACCACTGGTTACACTCAAGAACATAAAGAAAGGCCAGATTAGACTTCGTCAGAAAACCTCTAATAAACTGTTCTGACAAATAGGCTTGAGGAAGAGAAACCAAGATTAACTTGTGTCAGAATGATGGGAAGAGGAAAGTATAGAGGAGGAGAGAAACAGTTTTGTGATCCAAAGCATACCACACCATCTGTCAAACATGCCCATACCATATATATGGTTACTGAAGGCAAAACTCAAGGCTTTCTTTCTGTCTTTCTTTCTTTTCTGACCATCTTTTACATTTTTCCACTATGAATTGTTAACAAAGGAAACCCTGATTACTTTCCTAGTTTCAAATGCTGTATAGAAAATTTATTGTACCAAATCATAAATTCAGTTTACTATTACCATTTGTATTCTGTGCTTGAATAGAGTTTAGGATGCCATAATGAGGCTTTTCCACCCTGCCAAGTAACATGCTTGTTACTTGGCAGGGTGGAATGCTCGTATTTGAGATATTTAATACTGGCACACTTTAATGAACATTGGCAGCTCGAATTCAAAAATACTTGCAAAAACATTGTACTTGAAAAGTTCACATCGGCCAAAGAGTGCATTCTCTTTCTTTATTTCTTTATTCTTTATGTACATAAACACACAGCTGCGATGTTGATCCACCGTATCACGGCTTTTTTATCTCCGTTGTACATTTTCTATCATTTGTCAGAGCGGAAGCTAAGCGGATGATAATACACAAGAACAGACAAGAAAGACTGAGAGCACTGCAGCAGGACGTGAGCCAGCACATTCTTCTGCAAACACAGCCACCAATTCCCATCACACACACACACACACACACACACACACACACACACACACACACACACACACACACACACACACACACAAGCTCATTTTAATATCTTAGTGAGGACATCTCATTGACATAATGCTTTCACTAGCCGCTTACCCAAACGCTAACCATCAAAAGTGAATTCCTAACCCCCAGCCTAATCCTAAACCTAACGTAATTGTAACCCTAACACTAAAACCACATTTTGAGCCTCAAAACTTGTGAGAATGGGCATTTTGTCCCCATAAGTGACCATTGGTCCCCACTAGTAGTAGCATGCCAGTTTTCTGTCCTCACAAAGATGTCTAAACATGCACACACACACAGACACACAGTCATCAGTGGTTTACTGTTGTAAAGCTTACAGTGATCTATTCAAACACAGTAAAACACCTGCAAAAGACACATAGATAGACACATAGATATTTAAGTGATCTCCAACTTAATCAAAGCATGAACAGATATTTTATAGCATCAGGGTTTGATTTACTGACGCCCCTTCATGCGTCACAGATACATTTTATACATAGATCAGATCAACACCACAATGACTTTTCACCCAGAAGATCATCTTCTATTTTCATGGCTGGTACTTTCCGTTCTTATCTTAAAGTAAATTGTTCCTCTTTCTTGCCGAGACAACAAGGACGGTTCCTCTTTTACCGAGACACTTTTGCAGTTATATATATATATATATATATATATATATATATATATATATATATATATAGGCAGGGCATACATGGAACGCCATATCCAAATGGTCGGCATAGTGTACAGAAACATCTGTGCCGAATACGGCCTGGAAGTCCCGAGGTCAAAATGGGAGACGCCCCCTAGGGTGGTGGAGAATGACCGAGCTAAGATCCTGTAGGACTTCCAGATACAGACGGACAAAATGGTGGTGGCTAACCAACCGGACACAGTGGTGGTAGACAAACAGAAGAAGACGGCCGTAGTGATCGATGTAGCAACATCAGAAAGAAGGAACACGAGAAGCTTGAGAAATACCAAGGGCTCAGAGAAGAGCTCGAGAAAATGTGGAGGGTGAAGGTAACTGTGGTAATCGGAGTACTAGGTGCAATGACTCCCAAACTAGGCAAGTGGCTCCAGAAGATCCCGGGAACAACATCGGAGATCTGTCCACAAGAGTGCAGTCCTAGGAACAGCTAAGATACTGCGCAGGACCCTCAAACTCCCAGGCCTCTGGTAGAGGACCCGAGCCAGTATGTGGCTATTTCACACCATTAAATATTTATTATCCTTATTTTTGTTTCTGCTGTTTTTATGCCTGAGCTTTTAAACTAGTTGTGGGTTCTTGTTTTTGTGCTTTTTTGGGTTTTCTTTTTCTTATAACAGATGTTTCCTGCTTGGTTTCTTTATGTTGCTATTATCAGGTTTTAGTTTCGGAATCTAGTTCCTGTTTGTGGTTTTGTTTATATGTAATTCCTTGAGTTTCAATCTCTGTGTTAAGTGTTCCTGTTTAATTTTGGTCATCTTTTGTGTTTTGTGTTTAATTTAACTTCTGTTGTCTCATCAGCTCTGATTGTAGCTGTGTTGCCTTTGGTTTCCACTCTACCCCGAGTGGTTGTATTTAACCCCTCTGTTTGCATCTATTATTTGTTGTGCTGTATTGTTGTTGTCCCTGTGTGCTGTCTGCCAGCTGATGGATCTTGTTGACTTTTTGGAATTTGCTATCAGCCTAAATAAAGGTTTGCTTTTTGTTTACATCCATCTACATGTACAGCCTGCTTTTGGGTCATCACTTCTGCAAAACATGACAATAGATAATTAAACTTAAAAACTGTGGCTCAGTAAAGTATCAGCACAATAATGTTTTCTTTTGGCATGTCTCTTTCTGTCTTCTTTCTCATTTTGCTAAACATTAGACTCAATCATTCGATTGCTGCATTTCACTTCAGTGCGGCATACTCATTTTTTATGTACTCTCTAAGGACCTGTAACTGAGAAACCCTTCTTAGTATCAAGGTAAAATTTGGCAGACTTTTTTGAATTCATTACACCAAACTTAGCTGATTCAGATAGACTCAGGCACTCACTCATGTTTCGTGGAATAATAAGAATGTATTTTGAAAAAATTGAATACATACTACTTTACCCACTCTGACTTTATTTTTGTGATATCTGCACAAATCCAGCATTGTATTTTCAAGCCAAAATCCTGCAAACACACACAAAATTGTTTTTTTTTGCTAAATACGAATGCTGCAGCTGTTAAATTAACTAACATTTTGCATTAGCTACTTTTCCCATTACCCATTTTTACAGGTAAAAATGTCTCAAAAGACAATGAAGAAGTTCAAAAAAGGAATAAATAAACATGTAAAGGCTTAATGCCACTTTTACCACATTTTCAGCTGATATCCATCCACTGATGTCTGCAGAATGAACATTACCTTGGGCCAGATAACCCACCATGATTGGTCTCACTAGCTTAGGCTACATTAGTTTTGCCTCATAACAAGGAAACAAAGCCAGGAGTCTCATTCCTTCTTGTCTTCTTTCTCTTCTCACCCTCTGGGTTTGTGTGCATATGAGCATTAAAACAGAAGCTGCACCTATGCTGCACCTATGCAGCTTCTGTTTTAGCCAATGAAAATCCAGGTTAAAGCTCAATCATGCAAAAAAGAAATCATATGTGAACATGGTCCAGAAACCATTATCTCTGGGCCAGAAAACTGTCCTGTGGTCAGACAAATCAAAATCTGAAATTCTTTTTGTAAAACACGAACACTGCATCCTCTGGACTAAAGAGGAAAGGGAGCATCTGGTTTGTTATCAGCGCTCAGTTTAAAAGCCTTCATCTCTGATGGTATGGGGGTACATCAGTGCCTATGGAATTGGCAGCTTGCACATCTGGACAGCCTGGATCAGTGCAGGTTATGCATTCCCAACCAGATGACATCTTTTTTCGTCGAAGGCCTTGCATATTTAAGCAAAAAAACAAAACAAACACCCCCCCATCCCCCCACTCACACACAGTGCATCTATTACAACAGCATGGCTGCATAGTACAAAAGCTGAGCGTTGAACTGACCCGCCTGCAGTTGAGATCTTTAAGCAACTGAGAACATTTAGATCATCATGAAATGAAAAATATGCCAAAGGAGAGCCAGGACTGCTGAGCAGGGAGAATCTGATACCAGACAAGAATGGAACAACAAGAGGGGATGCTAATGTTAAACATGGCCCTGTCCCAATTTTATTGAGATGTGTCATTGCCCAGCAATTTCAAACTGACATATGAATGATTTATATTTTTCTTAAAATGCTACATTCTTTAAATTAAAACAATATGTTGTGTTTTGAATGAAAAATTGGTGTATGAGAGCTGCAAGTCATTGCATTCTAGTGTATTTATTTATATTTCACACCATGTGCCAACTTTTCTGAAATTGAGCCTGATGAGGCCAAGTGGCTATTGAAAGCCAAACTAAGAAATACTTTAACTGCAGTTGTTTATTTATGTTTTACGGCCTTTTTATAGTTTTATTTGAAAGGGTACAGCGAAGAACGACAGGAAAGCAGAGGGGGAGAGAGAGGGGAGAAGCAAAGAGCCATGGGTCGAATTCAAACCCGGGCCGGCCGCTCTCAGCCATGGTCGCCTGCTAATCCCAGTGAGCTAAACCAGTGCCCGCCTTCAGTTGTTTATTTAGTAATGGGTATTTCATGGCAGAGGGACTTGAACCAAAGTTTTCTGTGAAAATCACAGAAATTCAGCAAAAACTAATAACTCAGCACAGTGAAAAACAAAGCATTAGTCAGGGAACAGTATTAGTCAAACTTGCCATTGGTAGTGCCATGGTCCAGTCTTGTCACAGGAATTCGTTTGTCTCTGTAATGACAGTGCTGTCTCTGCACCCAGTGAACCTGGAAAGCACACAACAAAAAGAATCAGAGCTCACCTGTAAACTGGAACTATTAGTTTGTAATCTTCTCACTGATAAATGAAGGTAACTCTGAGTATTTTCATGTCTGTGTTCTCCACTTTTCTTATACAGGCATTTCAATTTATTTCACTCTTAGTGGGTGTATTGCGGGGGAATCTGAAGCAGTAAATGTCAAGTTTGAAGTGGTTTGAATATTTGAGCTAGTTCAACTTCTTTTTTGGCAAATTTCCTGCCTCTGGGAAACACTGCAGTGAAACACACAAATAACGTACCTGCAAACACCTAATGTGTATCTACATGTCGCCAACTGCTTGTTCACAGGAAATCATTGGAAGTCCAGACATTTGGAATAAAATGATACAGAAGAAGATGCTGTGGCCTGATTTAAACTCCATGAATGGAAGCATATTTTAAATGGGCACTTTACTACTTCTTTACACTGATTTGGAAATATGAAGAAAAAAAAATCACTTCACCTTAACAAATCACCTTTGGCTCATCCCAAAGACGCTCATGCACTACAGCTCTATTAATCATCTGTCTCAATTTCGCTTTCGCAATTTAACTTTTTTTCTTGTTGTAGTTTTACGAGGATAAAAGCAAGACAGTGAGAGGCACCGAACAAATAAAATATTTTGTCCTATTCTGCTTCACACTACTTTGAAATAGAGGGGGGAAATCCATAGCACGGGGAGAGCTGGGCATCTTTATGGAGGAGAGTAAAAGGTTTCCTCTTCATTAGTTCAAAGAGTACTCGCTTACTCTCTCCTTTGCCGTTCCATTGTCCTGGGTTAAAAGCAACAAAAACACCCCCGCCTCACCTACACCTCTGTCCTCCACAACACGCATGTGCACGCATTCACGCGCACGCACGATTTCTTTCATAGGCCGCTGCTCGCAGCTTTGATCTGATAAGAGGCTGGTCCTTGTGAAGGTGGGTGAAGTAAATCAAACAGCAGATCACAGACACGCATACGCACACGCACATATCACTGTCAGGCCACTATTGTCCTCTTACACTTAAATCAGAGTGGAAGAGGTTGAAAATAAATACTACTGAGAGGCGGCGGCAGTCTTTTATGTTCCTAAAAGCCTGCTTGGTTTATTCCCTCTTCACCATCTTCAATTATACTCAATTAACAAAAGCTAGGAGCTGGTCTAACCTTCCCAAAGAAGACAGCTGTTAAAGCTAAGAACTCGTCATACGTGATGTGAAACAGAGGAGAACTCAGGCAGAGAGAAGATGTGATGTGCACAAATCTGCAAATGTAATCAAATGGGTGTTTATTTTAGGTGCAGCGTATTGATTTATGCTAATTTAAGATGATTTAAAGCATAATAAGCTAAGTGTAACAAACACTTGGATTTGTTAGCACATTTAGGCAATTCCTATTTAGCAAGAGAAACATTGTTTCTAATTTATGTGTGAGCTATACTATTGCTTTGTTTTGTTTGTTATGAATACAAAAACATGTACCAAATTCAGAGTGCAGCTCCAAACTAGCATTTTACTTAGGATATACTGTGTAGCACAACAGTGCACTTGGTACATATGTATTCCTCTGGATAATCAGAATAACAGAACTGATAGTTCACCTTTCATGCGCATTCATTCAGGACATTCACATAAATGTCATCATGCTAATGCAAAACGGACACGAGCAGTTTCCCAATACAGCATGAGCCAGCCACTGGGGTCCACTGAGACTTTATCGTTGGCATGCAATGGACAGCATCAGTGAGCAAAAGCTTGCAGCTGCCTTTCACTGAGTTTTTATTTGCACGTTGCAAAGCACTTCTAAAAAACATAGTTATCTCTGCAAAGGAGTTTATGTTTCTGGTAGCATTTGCATGTGTGTCGTCATTTTGTCTCTGTAGTTTTTAACAGGTTTTGAGTGAATTCTGCTGAAACGTTGTAGCGGTTTAGAGTGGGGTCGTGTTAACAATCCATTCAAAGTTTGCTTACGTCAACTTAACGATTTATTGTGTGAAAATTGACACAAATCCTTAGGAACTATCATTCTTAGTGTGGTACATATTGTCAACACATAGAAAGTACTGTATAAAGATTTAAAATATTATGTCACATTTGACCTCTGATTAACAAACTGATCTGAAGGTCAAAGTAACAGCGCTATTTAAAACTATGTATCTTATTGCCATTATTTGTAATGACAGTTTGTACTGTCATATAGGGAATGAACTATGACATACGGGGAATCTAAATTTCACCTCTAAGCTCTACTTCAAGGTCAAACTTTCAGAAAATGGTATGTGTGGTTTAAAAATATCACATTATAGTTTGCATCCAAATATCATGTCACATTTGACCTCTGACCTCAACTTTACATTTGACTTTTGTCTTATTTCAAACTAACACCAAAATGTGTTATTTTGATTGCACTACAAACTTCTTAAAGTGCATTCAAAAAGAACAATGTAAACTAAAAGAATATGTACAGAATACAATACTATTATTATTAAAAGTAAATACTGTAGAGTGAGCTGCCATGGTGGAGGTTTGCACTCTCTGAGTTCTTCTTGTTTTATTATATTTCTGTTTTAACTTATATTCCACTATATACAATATGATTGTGGGCTTTTAAATACACTGGTTAAAGAAAGTGTTAACAGGAATATTTTCAGATGCATCTCAAACGTCAGGTCAAATTAAACTGGGAGTAGTATTGGTAGGCTATTGAAGATATAACCATTTTCAGCTGGCTAAGCAGTTAAACACCAGAGCGGTGTGTGGCAATAGTTCCCAGAAACTTTTAGAGAAAAGTATTTCCAAAGTCACTCTATTTACGTTGGTTTCCAAAAGTGAAACCAATGACAACGGGATGGATGAAAAATTTCCGTGGAGGCGCATAAACTCGCTGGCAAATAGTGAGTGTGTGCACGCATGTGTGAGGGTGTGTGCGTGTATGTCCCAATAGCCTTGTTAAACCCCTTCAGCCTCTCCTCTCGGGGAGCAGCCAGGACATGGTGATCAATACACATGATAGGGAGCTAATCGCTCTCTGTCAAACCAAGCCCTGCCATCTACTAATGGCACACGCTCACTTGGGAATGCGCGCGTGTGTGTGTGTGTGTGTGTGTGTGTGTGTGTGTGTGTGTGTGTGTGTGTGTGTGTGTGTGTGTGTGTGTGTTTTCAGGCCTTAATGGCAGATTGAGACTCTTCAGGGAGTGTTGCTCAAGGTTAGGCTCAGGGGACGAGGGGCAATTGACCATACTGTCTGTGACACTGACCCCTCTACTGTCAGCACATTCATCATCCAACTGTGATGCATGGGCAGCACACACACACAAACACACACACACACACACACACACACACACACACACACACAACAAAATGCACACAATTTCCAAAAACACATGCCACATATACCTGAACTGAAAAATGACATCGTAAGTTTGTGCAACATCAATTATCAAAGCTGCTGACACTTTGCCCTTCACAATAAAAGCATCACTAAATAGAAAAAGAGATATACAAAAGGAACATGGTATGAGATCAATGGAAAATAAAAATAAAGAAAAAACTGAAAAACAAGTTTGGAAAACTCATTTTTAAACAGTGAGTGGGGTAAAAGAGACACAGAGAGAGAGCAGTGGAGTACTTGCTTGATTGAACAGCTGAGATAGAACTGACAGAGGCACAATGTGAATGTGTGGAAGAGGAGGGGAAGAAAGACAGCGAGATGGAAGGAGTAAAACTGCATGAATGTGTGTTTAAAGACATCCCATGAAGAGTGTGAGTGTGCGTGTGAGAGTGTGTGTGTGTGCGCGCACGTGTGTGTTTGTTTGTGTGCAAAAATGGCTCTATAGAACTGAAATGAATGAACAAGGAAGGTGCTGACGAAACGCAGAAAGAAAACTGTGGGTGTTAGAGAGAGAGAGTGAGTGTGTGTGTCTGTGCAATACTCCCATGTCTCTATATGAATGAGTGGATGCGGTGGATGGCAGGCAGCTGCAGCAGTGTGATAGCCGAGCCGAGCTGCACAGATATCAGCGCTGACATTTTGGGCTTCACTACCCACCCACGGCCCCACGGGAAACTGATGGCAATAGCAGCAGCAGCAGCCGCATCACCCCACCGTCGCTGCCTCCGCTGCAGCCCCAACCCCTCCCTGAGCTTGTCAATCTCAAAGCTTTGCTTCCTGACGCACCGTCGGCCTTAGCCTGGCTCTGGTTGGACCCATTATGCCACACAGCAGTGAGCACACCGCATGAACTACCGTCACCAGACCCCGCAATGCACTGCTGATTCCTATCTAGTCCTCAACCCTCCCACCACACTCACCAAGTCTGCCTCTTCATTCAATCTCATCTCTAGCTGCCAGACTGATAGTCCTGACCGCAGAGAGAAAAACGACAGAGAAGAGGGGGGTTTTTTCTGTGTGTGTGTGTGTTACTGTTGCAGAGAAGGCGAACAAGGAAAGATGGGGAGCTCTACAGTAGCACACAGTAAAGGGAGGGAGGGCAAAACTGCTGAAAGAGAGGAAATAGATAACAGCGTGATACACTCTGGCCCCTCCTCTAGGCTTCTTTTAGGGCACCTCTTGGCCTCCTCTCCTCTACCTCATTCCTCCCTCCTTCCTCCTCCCCCACCAACCCCTGGGCCCTCTGGTGTGTTGCTCACTCCATTGTGTCAACCTTCAGAAGTGCTCAGTTTGAGTGGCAGGCCGTCACAGATCAGTTCCCTGCTAAAGCGGCCCGGCAGGCCAGGGTGACGGGCCAGGAAGGGATCTAAGTGGGGTTTATCAGCGCTTCTTAACGCCTCTCCGGCTGCCTGACACAAAAGAGAGGGGTATTAAACATCTAAAGCAAACCAAAAAGCGTGAAAGCTCCTTATAGGGCCGCGGGATTGCGGATGTGACTGGAGTCTTAAAAAAAATAGCAGAAAAAAAAGAGAGGAAAAAAAAAGAAAAATAAGGAGAAGGGGAAAAAACACACACACAAACGTCTCAACAGTGAGAAAGTATTGAGGGAAAATTCAAATGTTTTTCCTGTCCTTTGTGGATAGAAGAGTGGGTTGGAAAGAGGGAGGGAGAGGGAGAGAGAAATCCTCACATTTGAAACAGACATTATACTGCTTGCAAAGCTGAACACAAATATGCAAGTTAGCTAATGTAAATCAGGTAATGGTAACCCAAACAACAAAAATGATAAGATAAGCCCAAACGGCATTAGAGTGGTGGTTGGGGTGAGGCTCTTAACTTCATATTCTGTCTTTTAGACAAGTTATCTTTACAGCCTTTTTGATGCCGCTTGGAAAATAATATGGAGCACAAATGAGGCAAAAAACAAACAAACTTAGATTTAACTTAGCATTAAACAAAGCTTCCAAACTTCTGTTAAAGCTCCTAAATCAGTGTGAATACATTACAGATTAAGATTTTATTTTGCGAGCTAACAATTATTCTGGCCTTGTAGATTACAAATGTCGTATAGTCTATCGTCACAAAATAAAATCACAGTAGTGAACAGATAGGTAAACTACTGGTAAAATTAATTAACAACATTCATGATCAAATTGATGACAAATGGATTACACTTAGTAGCTTTAGTTGCAGCGACCACTGACCCCATCTATAAAACAGTTTCCTAGATTTATAGTTATTCTCAGAACTAAGAATTGAAGCCCCAACCACGCGTTAGCCGCTAAATGTGGTTGGGGCTTAGCAGCTAGCACTCTGTCAAATGTCAGTAAATGGTGTCTTTCACTCCCACTGGTGTTGAATCAATAAGTTCATCAGAGTTAAGAGTTGTTTACTGCCCACACAAAGTGATTTGCTCGACATGCATCACTTTGGTGTTGACGTTTGGTTGCTAGTGGACATTCCCGGTTGCACAATGTCCACTAGCATAATGCCTACTGTATCTAACACCCACGATATGTCAAAGAGCAGAATCATTCACTCCCAATGGTCGTGGCTTCAACTACTTGCTTAAAATATGAGCTTCAAATATCAAATATAAGTTCAATTAAGGAACCAATTCACACAATTATCTAATTCATTGATAATTCTAAGTATAAACAAAACATTTCCAACAATTTCATATAAAGTTTTATGAATGTGAATTTCTGCTTAAGTCATACTTAAGAACATAAAAGTTGATCATTTTAATAGTAATATCTGTATTGCTCAATGGATATATCTAATATGGTTTTTATTTTAAATGCATCAAAACAGTTTGCACATAGAAGAAGTGAGAAGCAGGATGTACCTGAAAGCACTCTCACTCTTATTCCATCTCTATTCTACAGACATAGCAATGTAGTAAAGTTATGCTTTATGCAATTAAAATTCTAGGACTTTAGTTTAGGCACAATATCAAGAATTAACAAAGATTACTATAGATTTCTATAATATAATTAACACGTTCATCAGACAGAGTGTAACTTTTTAAAAGCAACATATAAGTAGGGATGGGTACCGGTATCCGGCACTGGTTCTGACATAAACGGTAGCAACCAGACCGAAAAGCAGAATTTTGTTAAAAGCCGAGAAATGCACCGTATTTGATAGCTTGCTGCGAGACTTCACACCGTCCACATCTACTGCGTGTGTGGTGCCCGTTATCGGACCTGGAGTTAGCAACATCCCCCAAAAACCCGAAGAGGAGAGTCCTGGCCCCTAGCCCTGCCAGTGTAGCAGAAATGATGACGGATGATGATGATGGCAGCAGCAGCCATTCTTCTCTGCATGAGTAGCTTAATGTTGTACGTGTGTAATTTACGTTGAGTAGGCTAACCACGCTATTAAATGAATGCATGTAAGGTGAACTAGCAAACACCGTCGTAGTTACATGCGGCTGTCTTCTTGTTTGATGGCAGATACTCCCTTCACCCTGGCCAAAAAGGCTAAAATGACCAAAGAAAAGTGGGAAACAGTTAAACATGAGAGGTTTTTGGACAAAGTTTGTGTTTTTTCCATTGTTTAAGCACTGCTTCCAGCCAAGAGTGATACCAGATATGCCCTATAGCTGCAGAAAAGGCACACATTGTTATCTTTTTACAAAAAAACAGCTAAACATGAGAGGTTTTTGGACAAAGTTTGTGTTCTCCATTCTTTAAGCACCGGTTCGAGCACCGTTTAAGCACCGGCACCGTTTCAAAAGTACCAGTTTGGTACTGGTATCGGATAAAACCTAAACGATACCCATCCCTACATATAAGGCTAAACTTGCACTGACAAAAATATTTTTCGATTTGCTGTCACATTTTAAACACTACAACAACTATCACATTTATTAGCACATTTTCACTTTTATACGTTTTTAAGGATTTAACACACTGCAAATTTTAGAGGTCGTTCAATAACTCGATATTCAATCACAAGGAGATCGAGCATCATTTGACAACAACTGGACAATGCATGCTCTATCTTAATTTAGCTGTGGCTGTTTAGAATATATTTCATTTTTTATGCAAAAATAAGACTACCTATTGGTGAGCTTACACTAGTTAGGTAAGCATCACTAAAAGTTTAGATGTTTTGCTAGCTGCAAGGTAAAGCCTATATTTGACTTTATTTTTTCTAAAAGCTGACCTTGGCCTTTCATCATTATAGCATCCTCACTATAATAAATATCTTTTAGCGCCCTGCTTATTTATTTCAGTTTATATAAGAAAAACTTCACACTTGTTCTGCCGGTAATGTCTTTTCTCCTTGACTTCTGTCTGCAGCTTGCAGCTGTCGTCTCAAGTGTTGCATCAATAAGGTGCCTGTACAGCTCAGATTAATGAGACAGATATTAAAACAGATTTCTTTTTAAAAAGAAGATTCAAACCAGGTCATCACAAGACTGGAACATGCTGTGAACAGTGCCTTTCTGTATCTGTGTATTAAGTGTGTAGTACACCAGCAGGAACCAATGTGTGTGTCAAAAGATGGCAGGGGGTTAGTATCTGAGACATTTGGTAAAAGGTCAGTATAGAGTTTGGTCAGAAACATGTCTGCGCGTTTGAGAATGAAACCACAAGAGGTACAATAGTTAGGACAGTTCGGAAGAGAGTCGTTGAGGGGAAACGGGGTTTCAAATAAACTACGTACACATACACACTCAGAGAGACAGAAGAGAAACCATGTGTGTATGTGTCTGTGTTTTTGCTTCGTTAACAGCATTTTTACATGTGCTTTATTTGCCAGATGTGCATATATGGTCTTTCTCCATGTGTCTCTAAACCCTCACATTGGTATGTTTTTCCACAGCTTTGCTAATGATGCCATTAGCATTGAGATTAATACCACAGCTGATTGCTGCCTTGCTGACAGAGGGCTGCATCAGCTGGGATTACACAGTGGCAAAACCTCCTCCTCCTCTGAGATGCCACTGTGGCCTCCATTCAATGTGACTGTGTGTGTGTCAATGCAGCAAACAATAGACTGAGGCTTCTATGAGCTACAGCAGCTGCGGCAGATCGTGCTAATTTATTAAAGATGTTTCTTATTCTTCTGTCAAGAAGATTTAAATAGTTCCCTTTCATTTATTTTCTTTATAAAGGACTCCTCAATAGTTTGCAACAGTTATGATATACAGACAGGTATAAATGATATTTTATGTTGCGTCTTATTTTGTTTGCCGTGGTTTTACAGCATTATTAATCAATACGCCAAGTTACACTGCACAGCTGTTATTACAATATAGTTACAACTATTTCTAAAAGGTAAAACAGCCCTCGGTTTAATTCCACCTCCTGACAGGAGTAGATCTATCTCGTGAAAACACAGCCTCGTTATGCTTTTGCTACACAACGATGCACCAGTGATTTCACCTTTCATTTCAAAATGCAGGTGCTTTGCAGAGTAACACAAACACCTCAGTGAGTAGCACTCTACCACATCACTGCAAATGGGATCTCAGCAACAGTAGGGCTTTTTTACCTGTAAATACTATTCTACTGTAAATACTATTCTAACTGTGAAGGGCAGATTAAGCCGCACGAAGCTAATTTTAACTCCGTCGCAACCTTGCAGTCTACTAAACTTTATATGATGCAGTAACTGGTGGGTTCTGCTATCAAACCCACCTGCTATGCAATCCAAAGGAAAAAAAACAGCAGACGTGTTTGTAAAGATGGAATCCTGGTCAGAGGTGGGCGGACGAACTATTGCTAAGGCTCTGGCAGGAGGCCAGCTGCTTCAGCTAACACACTCTAATTGTGTTTGACAACACATAACCCAACATAAGCATGTCTTCCATAAACCCACAACAATATTAACTGTATTCAGCTAAAAAAAAGAAAGCAAATAAAGTGCATTATATAAGTTGGGAAGCAAAGAAGTTTCAAGGGTTTTCAGAGGGTTCAAGTAAGCTGCAATAGCAGCATTTTTTTTACTTGCTACAAAACTAAACGATAAGATTTCTTTAAATGAAACAAAATTCCAAAATAAAATGACTGTAATGGAAAAAAAATGAAGGCAGCTGGCAGGGAGAAGCAGCGTCTAAATACGCAATTGTTCATCATCCCAAAACATTATTTGTGCAATCCATTAAATGTAAGACTCATTACGAAACATGAGACATTTAAGGGTGGGAATTTATTTTCACCTAAAGTTACGATAGTAGAAAAGTAATTAAAGTTACAGTTTAATGAAATCATGAACCATACATGGAGTCACTGGAGATTGTGCATAAATTACTTCAATTAATCACACGCACACTGATTCAGATGATAACTCTGAATCGGAAAGTTTGGAATTCCTTTCTCTCCTTTGCTTTCAGGCTGTTTGTGTGTCTGTGTGTGTTCGGGTGGGAGGGTGGTTTGTAGTTGTGGGGTAGATGCACACACACACACACACACACGCACGCACACACACACACACACACGTCTTTCTATGTGAGTATTTTTATTGTTTTGTGTATTTTGTGTGTATGTGTGTGTGAGAGAGAGAGATTGAAGGGGCAATGTGTTGGAGAAAGGCCAGAGGTCCGGTGCACCCTGGAGAATGGACAGGGGCGAAGCCACATCTCCGACCCTTCCTCTCCCTGCTGTCATGGGATGTCTCCCTGAATGACGGTTTCCATGGCCACGGAAGCCTAGTGAGGAGGTTGAATTGTGAGCTCCGAGGGTAAAGCGGAGCAGCTTGCTGAAGGTGGCAAGGGAGGAAGGAGGAGGGGATGGGTGCACAAAGTGATATTGGGTGGAACAGGCACACAAGCAACAAGAGCAAGGTAAACAACTTTTATCCATTGCTCAACACGGGCCTGCTTCAGTCTTTTTTTCCTTTCTTTTTTGCCAATCATTTTGCTAATCAACAGTGGAGCATGATTAAAACAGCAATGGCAGCTTAAATGAACTTCCATTTGCATACACTCGCTGGGTACAATCAGAACTGATGCCAGAGTGTAAATTCACTGTGCTAAATGCATCAAAGAGTCTCGTCCAAGTGGCTGGATGCTCTCAACAGCTGTAGTTGTGAATGCATTTCTCAGAGTGTTGCAGGAACAGGCAAAGAAATGAAAGATAAAAGTAAACAGAGTGGCTTCTTTTTCTTTTGGGAACACACAGCTCCTTCCTCTGTCAGTGTCCTCACTTTTCAGTCCATCAAGTGTTTTTTTTTCCTTTTCTTTTAGTTCATTTATTCATTTATTTATGGGGGGGTGGGTGGGGGGATACTTACCCTTGCTGCTGCTGCAAGTCTGTCTTCAAAGGTGGCTCTGTCAGGGCGCCCCCTGGTGTCCCTCAGTGTGTACAGACCGTTCAGGCTGCCAACCTGTGAGCATGGAAAGACAATTTCACATTCAGCTTATACAATCCCAAACTTTTAAGGCGCAAAGTGTTGCAGGGTGCAAGTTATGATATAACATTTGATCATGTGGCTGCATTTTATTTAAAAATGCAAAAACAAAGATGCATTTGGAAAAATCACTCAAGCGCTTTCTTCAGCGCAGAGAAACCAATGCAGGTACAGAGCGAGGGTCAAAGCACACAACGCATTCAGCCTTAATCACCCATCTGACCCTTTTGCACAACATGATTTCAGCGTATCCCCTCCGGCCATCTGTCTTGTGTGGGTTTTTCTGCGAAGGGTGGCCCAAAATCAAATAGCACACAGTTTATCTAACCTTATCCTGGGCTTTTCATTTCCAAGCCTTATAAACTCAATCGTATTGACCGCCTGGGAGAGTTAGAACTAACTAAGTGAAATCTACTCGGCAGCAATTGTGTGCAAGGCACACGTTGTGTGAGTGTGTATGTATGTGTGTGCGGGGCTTGCTGATTCTATCTTCCTTCACTTTCATTCTCTCTATTCTCTGTCCCTGAGGTGCATCAGGGCTGAGACTGCCGAGTAAATTGTCCCAAATTGAGTTCCTTCTTGCCGGCAGATACAGGCCACATCCCGACCGTTTAGAGCGAGACGGGGAGGGAGAGAGAGAGAGAGAGAGAGAAAACAATCACAGCGCACATCACTCGCTTGAAAAATTTCTCTCTAATTTCTCTTCTTGCCTTTCTCTCCTATGCGCCCTCCCCGTCTCTTCTTCTTTTCCCCTCCTCTGCTGATTTCCCTGCTGCCTCTCTTTCTTCTCTGACTGCATTATTCTTATGCTTCTCCCTCTTTATATCACTCCCCGTGTGTCTTCTCTTGTCTTTGTCTGCTGCGATAGGTGTACATCAGTCTTTCCTTGCTCAGCGTGGCTTTTTCCTTCCCTTTGATGATTCAGTCCTCTCCTGCTTGTTCTCCTTCCTCTATCTTTTATTACCCTTTCTCCCTCGATCCCCGTTACCCTCCTTCATCTCTAACAATTTTTTTCCTCCCTCTCTGTGCTCTTTTCTCGCCTCAGTTTCAGTCTCTCCTTTTGCTCTCTCATCCCTCTCGCCACGGCTGGCCCCGTACCCGGTGACATAGTACCCATCAGTGCGCACTTCCTGCGTGGAGGAGCCTGGCTCCGACAATAATCACACACTAAGTTTATAACGCTTGCAGCCCAGCTGAGCTGAGCTGAATTGAGCACACGCGACTCCCCTGACGCCAGTACAGTCCATTTAACTTGGCAGGGGGCTGAAGGCTGGCTGCGGTGGGAATGAAGCATGAGGCAGAGATGGGGATGCCAGTGTGTTTTTGGGATGAGGGAACTTTGGGGGCTGGTGGGCTGGTGATGGAACAGTAACTGGTGATAGATATGGAAATGTAATGAGGGAGGACAGCTGAAGCTGAAACAGTTGCTGGAGGGGAAGAAGAGGGTGTGAGGTTTTGGACATTTGGGTTTAGGAAGAAAGTTGGGTGGTTTTTTTTTGGTGTTTTTTTAAAATATGCGCAAGTAACTCTCTCTGCATAGACTGATACTTCTTCCTTACTTTCCCTGCTCACTTTCAGCAAAATCCCGTCTGTCCCTTTGTGCAGCTTTACAGAGAAAAAGGAGGAACATTTTCAAGCATCACACAACACAGTCTCACAGAAGTTTGTGGAATACTCATGAAACTGAAAACTTATTTTTTGGTTAGGCTTGAGACAAGATCATGGATTGGGTAAAATACAACTCCTACCACTATTTTTCCTTTTTAACTTATTTTTTCCGGTTGCCTGGGTCACACATTCCCACTGAGGACTCTCCGAGATGTATGTGGCACCCACATGAAATACACTTCCTGATGAACCCTAGTTTCATTGTTGTGCTGATTGCAACGAAAACAGAATAAAATAAAAATCAAGTCCATTTACATAAACCAATAAACTGCTTTTCCATGACTACTTCATATTTTTTATCTATTTCTATAACCACGATCTCCAGCAAATAACTAACTAACCCTGATGTTGGACCTCATTTAGTGGGGCAACAGCAGTATGTAGTCCACAAAGTCCACAAACAGCATCAAATTTCACTTTATGGTTTGTGATCTTCACAAAAGAAAAAAAGAAAAAACATAGAGTATATATCACCTATATATCTGGGCTTCCTTGTCATATTTCAGCATATTACACTAGACATAAAATGCAAGCCATTGGAGCTAAATATTTCCTTGTGACACAGGTGGACATACCCTTTAAAACAGCAGACTAAGCCTCATAAACACACAAAGACACTTGCTGCTTCAGTGAGTTACTGATGTATCACAAAATGTCAACTCTGGATATGAATCGTGTGCACACATCGCGCACACAGACAAGCTACAGCTGTACAAGAAAATTAGTGAGCAATTTCAAACCAACCAAAACAAACGCACACTTTTTGTGCCCTGCCAGAGCAAGTTCACAGCAAAACAATATGAGGCCAATCAGGGGACCGTTGGTATGGCTCTCCCTCTGCTAATGAAGGCACTTTAAAAAGGTAATCTAATTCACCAGCAGCAATTAAGGCTGGGAGCGCCTTGTCACTATCAATTATTCGCTCCTTCACTCATGTTCTCCAGTGCGGACGCTGAGCCTGCCTGACACACTGCACTGTCGGACAAATCAACCCCATCAGCCAGCAGTCACTGAGAACACTAATCATGAGAGTGTTCAAAGGCACACAAACACACGCCCAGACACACAAAGAGACATGTGATACTGTAGGCTTGAATCGGTGCACAGTGAACTAAGTGAGCTTGGGATGAATTTGGATGTTCTTGCTGACTGGACGCTGGTACCAACAGACTGATCCGTTCCTCTTTGGATCCTCTATGATCCTTTCGTTCTTTTGGGGACTTCTTTGTGAGTGAGCCATTTCCTTTGCTGCACTGCCGCACCAGATCTTAGGGTTCCCCCCACCTATCGAATCCACTTTAACCCCTCACTGTTTGCAAACTCGCTGGTTCCCATATACATAAAGGTTGAAACCCCCTCCACTACCACACACCCTATAGCGAGTTTAAAGTACTACATCACCAGCATATATGAAATCATCTTCATTGCTAAGCTTTTATTATTCTGGTGTGCACAGCTGACTGGCTGCTCCTCTATTAGCAGCTGTTCTTCGCAGCTAGGAGTGAAAGCAGAAGTAAGACTTTACATTGGTAACTTCCTTTAGTCCCTGAGATACGCCTGCTTAGTTTAATTATTCTTTCAAATGGGACTTTCACAGAGTCCAGCTGTACAGCAATCACTTCCTTTTTCATCGCACATAGAGAATGAAAACCCTACCAGTGTGCTTTCTTTTTTTTCAGTCTCTCCACATAAGACAGAGAGAAGACAACCGCAGGATCGAATAGTTCGTTCAGCTGCAGCACAAAACACCAACTTTAGTTTCGGTTGCAGGCACGCTTTGAGACTACAGGGAAACGGGTACCAACTAAAAGGTAAGTTGTGAGAAAATGTTTCTTTAGTGTAGTTTTAAGATTCCTGTTCTCACACTGGGATGTCTTTTTTCATAGATGGCACACGACAAAGCCTTGTTTTGTTTGACTTTGGTGTTGTCTGTGGTCTTGACCTCACCTCCGAAAACCCTCGACTCAATACAACAACTCCAGGACAGCGGGTTTGGTCAGCCGCCTCCTCGCCATGGCCTTAAGCTGCTGGTGTGGTACGTTCAGAACTGCTTGGACAACAACATGAGGGCTCTGTGTGATCCCTACCGGGGAGAATATGGGTTTCACTTGTTTCAGAACAAAGGGCCAGTTCTTCCTGTGATAAAAGACAGACAGCAGTGGAGCTATTACACCATTGGAAACCTCCACTATCCTGGCGCAGAGAAGCTGCCATATGAAGTCAGAAGATACTACAACCGCAGCAATCCTAAAAGTAACATGGACAGAGTTTTGGTGAAATATAACAAGAACAACAAACGAATCGACGAGCTTTATGCATCCGCGCATTATGAGCCAAAAGAGACGTACAGGATTGGGCCCAATCTTCTTGCATCTCTTCGAAAGAAAATCGCCTTCGTTAGCACAGACGTGTAGGAGACCTCTGATCCTAAATCAGTACAGTATGTAACAGCTTTGAGAATTTTGTGAATCTAAAAAATACAGGTGAAGTCACAATCTTTGCTTTTATGCTAGTTTCTTTGAAATAAAGTAGCCACAAGTTTTCACTTTGAGGCTTCAGTGTAAACTATCAGCTTTTGTGTAACCTGCATCTTATGCCTGCTTGTAGGGAAAAAAAGTAATCAATAAAATGTGTTACAAATGTGGCTCCCAAAGTGGTTTTCCAACTTTTTTACATAGCATGCCCTACTTCAGACAACCAAAAACATTCATTCAACTTAGTGTCCATCCACATTTTTTCTTCTTGTAGTGTTATTAGCAGGTCTAAAAGGGTGTGGAATCACTGTCAAAGCCTCACTACATTCTTCATTTCCAGTTAATACTTGTACAGGTGCTGTTATTGTGTATATATTTATTTATATTTCTTCATACATTCTTATATAGTTCTATATTGTGTATTTTGTTGTACAGTTATTTTATTTTCAACTTTAATTTATATATTTTATCTTATTCTTTCCCAGTTAAATTTACCCTTCATTCTAATTTGTGTTGTACAGTTATTTCATTTTTAACCTTAATTTATATTTTATTCCTTCCTAGTTAAACTTACCCTTTTAAATTTTTCATATTTATGTCCTATCTTATTCATAGCCTTTTCCTTTTTTTGTTTTCTTTAGGTCACGAGCAGTTGTCCAAGCATTACACTACATATCGTACTGTGTATGACTGTGTACGTGACAAATAAAAATAAAATTTGAATTTGAAATTTGAACCGGGCAAATGGCACTGGCATGGGTAAAAAAAAACAACTGACTCAACAAGTTTATCCTCACTAATTCGATTGTATTTTGTTTCTTTTATGTTGCACTGTCAGTTTAGATAATAAAATACTAAACTCTCAGTCAGATTTTAACATCTTTTGAAAGAAACTAAAATCTAGCTGTGTAGAAAAAAAGATTCAAACGTTTCACATTTTGACAATCATGCTGTAGGATGCCTATCAACTGGAGCATGTTTCAGAAAAAATAAGACATGCCTTCAAGAACGTGTGAACTAGTGAAAAATATATATGTATTTAGTATCTTTTTGGTGGGAGGTAGTTAAGAGTGCCTGCTGACGTAAATGTGTTAAACAGCTGATGAAAATTGGGGGTTGAAAATTCCTTTATTATATGATTAGAAAGGCAGTGATCCATGATCAGACAAACCTGTTTAAATTCAGAGGTTTTTCTAAAGCATTATGCTAAGATTGAATCTGACACATGGATGCACAGCACCCTGACCTATCGCCCTCTTCCCAGACTGAGAGCAGCTTTAACTAGTCCTTCAGACTGTAGACAGAGGTATAAGTTGACAGACAGCACTAT
This sequence comes from Rhamphochromis sp. 'chilingali', assembly GCF_963969265.1. Lineage (NCBI taxonomy): Eukaryota > Metazoa > Chordata > Actinopteri > Cichliformes > Cichlidae > Rhamphochromis > Rhamphochromis sp. 'chilingali'. Next base: position 17,551,682 of record NC_137938.1, read on the forward strand.
TCACCAGGCTCTTCTCAGGGTCTCTATTGCTTAACTGAATCTCCCCAATCCATGACCTTATTACAAAGTACTGATAGAGAGGGTATATGCATGACAGTGTTGCTGCTGTATAAAGCCTGTAAAGAAAAAATCTGAACTTAACTATGTTGCCACTGCAAATAAAGATCCTGGGTAGAGACAGATGTTCATGATAAATTACTATTAATTTAATGCTATCTCAAAAGTCCATTTTATCCAAGACTGTCCTGTGAAAATGTCTTTTTAAATTCATATTTACATATAAACATATCGCCATTACAAACTGATAAACTTTGAATCTCATTTGTAATTTGTACATATGTAGGATCTTTACTTTACAATATGAAGCACCTTCAGGCGTCTGTTGTGATTTGGCGCTATATAAATAAAACTGAATTGAACTGCATTAAAGAAAAGCATGCTGTTGCACCTCTTGCAAAAAAAGAATAAGAAACCACAGCCCTGATGAATGGGGACAAGTAAATGAATATTTTCCCACATGAGGTAAAATGTGCAGAAAACCTCAGATAACATAATATATAAAAACCAAGGAGACCACACCTATGATTTTTCAAGAACCGCAAATCAATTCATATCAAGCACATTTGAATTTTTATTTAAGTTCATGTGTCATATGAACTGTAGCATTATCTGACACACCTCCTCCTGTTGACCTAAAGGCTCTGGATCTGTGGCTCTCTATTCGCTGTGTACCTTTTGTACC